>NC_134954.1:44809651-45410787 GCF_965638725.1 Aptenodytes patagonicus | reverse complement strand
CTAAGCTGCAGTTCCCATGTATCCTCTTATCCCTGATACTGCTTTGTGCCTGACAAATGGATCTAGGCTTCCCTTAAGAAGGCCTGTTATGCTATTTGCAGTGTTTTAGTATGTGGTATGCAGATTCCCAGTTCCTGTGTTCTGAGGTGCTGGTAGGAATGAGTTCTGGAAGCATGCTATGCTGGAGTCTGCTCCGATGGACTGCGTAAAGGTAATCATAGTTTCAGATGTGTGGGGAAATCTAGTTGGGCTTCTTTCTGTAGTGTAAATGGATGTTATAAACTCTAAAACAGTTAAAGAATACAGATAAGATGTATGTGAATTGCTGATGCAATTTGGGGAAACATTGGAAAACTGGTTGAATAGCAAAAGAACTGCATTGTGTCTTGGAGTTCAAGTTGAAGGCAGCACAACTAACTCCTGAGGTACCAGTGCTGCTCTTCAATGTTAACTATATTAACTATATACAGAATTATTTTTGTATGGTCTGGCACTAGGTGTAAAGATTTATTATTATTACTGAGAAAAAAAAACTTTTCAATTAATAGCTACATACTTGATTAAAAGCTGTGCTCGTGTTTTGGTTTCCTCTAGAGCTAGTCTAGCATCTTCTTCATCTGCTCCTTAGCCTCATATCTTGTCTTATCTCAGTTTCTTCTTTCATACTCTAGGCGTTCTTCTGCTATCTCCACCAGCTGCTGGCGTCCCTCCTCTAACCATATTGGTCCTTCTTTCTGTCTGTGTTTTTCTGCCAACAACTATTAGTTGCTCGCATACTTCCTATTTAGGAAATGTTTTTTTCATCAATTACAAATAGAAAGAAAATACTATTACAATACTGACATTACAAGTATTTAATATTGTCTGAAACACATGAGTTTGTCTTAAATTGTAATTGGATTTTTTAAAATCTGCTTGGCATTCAGGTTTTCAAGCCTTCCTCTGCAACTATTTGTTAGAAGTAGAAACTCTTTTTTTTAAACTGTGTAGCTACTGGGACTCAGGCTTTCAGAGAAGATATAATGAAAACACCAAGGAATGAACAGATGTAGCATGAATGTTATTATTGCTAGCATCTTGCATAGTTGCATCGTAGCTAGGCTGTGGAATTTCTCTTCTTCAGGCTGCAGGGACTGTGGAAGAGATGACTGTTACCATATCTATTTAATAGAGGAAGAGCAGCTGAGGTACTGCAAGTTTGGGACTTAGTGTCACAGAAATTCTATGGCAGACGCACAGGCTAAGTCTATGTCTTTACCAGAAATCATCCATTCAGATGAATTATCTGCAGCTAATGTGAGCATTAGCCTTTCTATAGACCACCTGCCCGTTCTTGTTCCTCTAGCTGTCTCTTCTTCTGGACCTGCAGAAGCTTTCTGTGATGATCCTCCTGCTGCTGCCAAATACATTGCTGCGCTGCTTTCTCTAATTGTGACTTCTTTGCTGCCTCCTCCTCCTGGTGTCTCCACTCTTCTAGTTTCTGTAAACTAAAATGTAAAGGATTATTAATTGCTATAGCAACCTTGGGCTTGCTGAACATTCTTGCCAGAAGAAGAGCAGGTTCTAGCCCAAAGAGCTAAGCAGATTGCCAAAGTGAAGGGGAGAGAAATTACAATAAAAAGAGAACAGGTGCTGGTTAGTGATACTTAGCACATGTCTGGTTGGTTCTGCAAATTAGTACTAAAAAAAAAAAAAAAATTACTGTCTACTTTCCTTCATACTGTGTCTGTAAGGGGGCAAAAACCTGAATTACAATTTTTACATGTGTGCTTTTGAGGAGGACGAGAGGACTATGGGATACAGGTACGTGGTTTACATGAAACAAAGATGTGGAGACAAGGCATGGAGGAGAGCACGGGGACAGCTAGGAAAGTTCAGAGAACAAGAGCTGGAAGAAAAAAATTTGAATGCATCTTTGGAACAAGAACACAAATCCAGAACAAGAACCCAGATTATGCAACAAGCAAGGAGGTAATGGAAAGCCTTGGCTGAGGTTTAGGTGTAAACAGAATGGCAGTCAAAATGGGCTGTTTTTGCAAGGAGGATTCACACTGTGAGTAAGGAGCATGAAAGAAAGTCAAGGAGGTTCGTGAAGCGAAGGAATATTCTCCTTATTTTGGGAATGGGAAGTTAAGGACAGTCAAACTAAAGGTCTTCTGCTTCACTGAGGGCTACTTAAGATAATTTCCAAATTAACTTGGGGTTCTCAGTTGAGCAGTTTGACTTGAATGCCTACTTGCTTTTCCTAAAATAAAGTTAAGCAGGGCATGGCACTAATATAGAAAAATGCTTTATAAGTCAGATTTGTCCGTTCTTTTCAACTATCTGATTAAAAGATGCTACTTCTACAAATCTGGTTCTTACAAATGCACGTGACCAGGGGATACTCTCCAAAGTGTTCAGTCATTTGTAGGTAGGCTGCAGCTCTTCAAAATCACCCAAGGAGGTCGCTGTTTTCCCCAGTAAATACCATTCTTAATGAAAAAGTATAACAAGCAAAGCGATAAGGAGTCAGAATGTGTTAGGTGTAAGCAGAACATTTCAAAAGGTGAATACAAAGTGATAATTATATTACACCAGAGCTTGTTTATGATACTGATGGGTTTCGCAGAGCTTTGCCTTAAGTATTTGTTGTTTGGCTTTTTTTTCCCTAAAGCTATGTGAGCAGAGGTAAAGAGCAAAAGTGCTCTTACTGCATTTTTTGTAGTATAAAATTCTTGTATAACATACATTCCTATGAAGTGTCTTTATAACCATATAGTTGTAACCATGCTGAGGGTTTTTGTCAGGGAAAATGCTCAGTAGTGGTTTTGGTGCTGTATGGAAAGTGTGGAATTCTTCATGAACTCACTGTAAGATAGGTACAATTGGTTGAAAAACTTAATTTGTTTAATGACTTCAATTCACTGTCGATACTGATTTTTTCATTAATGAGTTGGAAAATTGTAATTTTAGGACAGTCTCAGAATTCAGAGTAATGATAAATGGATGAAAGTAAAAAAAAAAAGTTAAATTAGTAGACATACACAATACTAAACTTAGGAAAATATCTACTGTGCTGCTAAAAGATGGAGCTTTATGCACATGTTTCAGATTAAAAGGTCTGTGATGTTATCCTCTAGTTTGGAATTTGCCCAGGGGTATGGGATCAGTTTGCTGGCTCCTTTACACTCTTATGTGTTATTAGTCTTCTATTATATTAGAAGATGCTTTGTTATATATATGTTTCTTCATGCTGGAACATTGGGTTTGGATGCATAAGCCTGGCTGACAAAAAGCAAAGCAAAGACTACAGTAGTTCTGTGTCATCATTCCATTCAAATGTTCCCTTCTCAAATGAGAACACTATCCTCACTAACCGCATCTCCTCCATGCTCCTCTGTTCCTTTTCCAGATCTGCCTTCACTTTTTCCATTTGTTCCTGCTGCTCTTTCTTTTTCCATTTCTGTTCTTGTTCCTTCCTCCTCTTCTTCACTTGTAGCCGCCACCTTTCTGCCTTTCTGCTCTTACTTTTTCCTGTGCAGATTTCTCTTCTTGCCATTTCCCAGGAGGAATCCGAACAGGAATATAATTAATAATGCACTTAAAGTTGACATTCTGTGAATGATGATTTATCTGTTATTAATTGAGATTTAAAATTCTTGAAAAAGATACGCTTTATGTACTTATTAAAGTAGATTTGACTTATGTGGGACTTTTCCTGTCACTGCAGCCAACAGTGCCTGTTTTCTCTATATGGTAAATGTTTTACTATTTTTTTCTTCCAGTAGGTACTTGTCTTTATGATATCTGATGACTCTTAGGTTAATTTCCTAGTATTTAGTGTCCCAATAGGTTGCTACTTAAGCTATATTCTCTGAACCTCTGCCAATTTCATGTTTTCCCCTGTATTTTTCTAAATGTTTTGAAGTTGTAATACATGAAGGAGCAGGCACAGTGGTTTCATCTAGTCCCTGAAAAGAGGACACTTTGAGGAAATAGGTAAAGTCTAAAAAAGCCTAAAAGTCTGGTAGCTGATCTATCAGCTAGAGGATCACTATGGTGAAATGGGAAGGCTACAAACAGTCTGTATTTCTCCAGTTCTAAGCTAGGACTGAGGAAAACTTTTCTAGGAGCTGCAGGGATTTAAGATGCAGCTCTGGAGTATATCCAACCAGCCTTTTTACCTTGGTCTGTGGTTTCGCTTTAAAAGAAGGCATCGGGGAGCGCTTCTGTGCTCCAGGTTTTCTTTGAGACAGGTCTTAAAAGATTTACGGCCTGGGAATCACGGCTTTTGCTGGCCCTGCCGCAGTGGGAGCGGGACGGGCGGGCTGGGGCTGCGCGTTCCCCACTGCCTCCGCTGGCAAGAGGCGCGCTCAGCCTCCCCTCAGCGCCCTGCTTCCCGCCTCTTCACTGGCCCTTCTGTGCGCTGCTGCCTCTTTCGGTTGGTGGGGGAGCATCTCCGGTCAAATTGAGGCAGGTGAGCAAACAACCACTGATACTGCTGTGTGACCGAAAGCCTCCTCACCGAAGGACTGTAAAGGGCGATGTAGAGAGAGTGTGAACGGGAGCCCGCCTGGGCAGGGAGCTCCATGTCTGCTAGGGCTTCCCGAGAGGAAGCTCCAGTTAATGGTAGAAGGACAGCTTTGCACCTGCCTGGCCGGAGGAGGAGGTCGGCTGGGTTAGGTGAGGAACTAGCATGTCTTACCTGCCCTTGGAGAGGACCTGAGGGAGTGGGCTGGTGGTGCCTAGGAGTGGGGGCCTGCTTGGGCTCACCCACTGCTCCTGTCACCCTCAGCCAGGCTGTCATGGGGTACTCACTGCCCTGGCCTGCTGCGACATGGCAGAAGGGAGCTGCTTCTTTCCTTTCTCTTGTCAAATTAACCTTCCAGAAAGCCTCCAAGAGTGATAGCTTCATCCCATACCTGCCTGTGTGGATGATGCTCAGGCAAATAAAAACCAAACCAAAGCTTATTGCTAATGAGGATAAATGAGTGTGGGGGTGACCTGAGCCCAGCTACACCTGTGCTTGGGGTGAAAGATGAGCTGGGGCTGCTGGTGAGCTCTGTGTTGTCCCTGGGAGCGAGCCCCTTGTGCTGCCCCTCTGAGTGAAAGCCTCTGGCCAGGGTGGTGACAGGGTGTGCTGTGAGGGGCTTGTGGGGCTGGGAAAGCACCTGTGAGGGGAGGGGGCCCGGCTCTCCCTCAGTGCTGGGGCATGGGCACCCTGAGGAGGCAGCCATCTTGTGGTGGCAGAGGCTGGTGGCAGAGCTGCCCTCCTGCAGTAGCAGGTAAGGACATGCTGGGTAAGTCTTTGTTCTCGCTTTTGTATCCCCGTTGCATGGGAGTTGCTTCAGCGCATGTCCCTGCCCGCAAGCACCATTTCTCACCTCCACAGCCTCACTGCTCCCTCCTGCTGCTGTGTGGGTGCTGCTGGCTGGGGTGACTGTTGGAGGCAAGCGGCCCGAGCCAGGGGGAAGGCCACAGCCATCTGCCTGGGGCTGGTTGTCAAGGAGGGCTTTCTCCTCCCCGGGGAGGAGAGCAGGTGGGCTGGCTGCTGCCACCTGCCTCACCAGCTCCCCTCTCCCCGTTGGCCTCTAGTCGTCTTGCTCTGCCTTGTGCCTTCTCCGCATGGGTCCTTTTCTTCTTTGTGGTTCTCTTTTCTCTTTTGGTTTTCCTGGAAAAACACAAAGCTTTTCAAACCTAATATAGCCAAATCACTGTTGAAGTAGTACATTGTTGATCTGGGCGATGTGCTTTTGGATGCCGTGGATACTGTGGTGATTGTTCATTCAGAGTACAAACGTTTCAGTCTAGAGGTAAATCAGTTCTTTCTGTTAATGTGTTTATTTTCAGATTTATGTAATATTTTTGTGGTGGGGGAAAGTGTCAGAACAAATCATAAATAGGGTGAAAGTGTTGTGTTTTCATCTAAATCTCATTCTAGGTAAGAGAATTTCCTCTGATACAACTTGGTGACTCTTAAAATCAAAACTTTTATTCTTGGTCTTTCTGCCTCTGTTCTGTTTCCTGCTCCACCTGAGTTAATCAAATACACCAAGAATCTTATTTTGAATCTTCATTGTTATGGTCAAAAAGATGCAACAAATGCATCATCAGGACTGTAGTGAACTTTAGACAGAAAAACTGGGGGAAAATGTTAAGACTTTGATAGACAACTATTAACCTATAATAAATTATCTTGTCCTAATCAATGGTGCTGCTGCTCTGACTACTCTCCTAAAGGCTGAGGCTCTTGTCTGTCTGTCTGTCTAGATTAAATGCTCACACTTAACTTAGTCTCTTCTGTGGACAAATGGTAGGTGGCCATGATATCCAGCAGAGGGAAGCGGCAATATGAGACAGGTGAGTTGTGAGCTTCCTGCTGCCTCTGGCCTGCTGGTTAACTTTGCACAAGTTTTCTCCATCTCTGAAAGTCCGCTGCCTACAGTGTAAGGCCCAACAAAATCCAACTTTCTGTTTCGAGGTACCACCCTAATGCAAACAGGCATGCCTAAATAACCTCAAACCATGTTTATTGTAAGTCCATGCTCTAGTAGACATACTTGGGGATTTTCTGCTTTACAGACGTGGTCTAGAGAAAAAAAAAATCTAGCTACTGTGTCTGCTTGTTAATATGATTTGTAATCCTTGACTTTTGATACAAAATAAAAAAAAAACCTTATGCTTTAAGTGTAGTTAAAATATTTCTGACTGTTAGTGATGCTTGATATATCTTGTTTGAGGCTTAATAATAATGAAATTAGTTTTAATAACAGTTGATTATTACCACTCAAAAAAACTACAAAATAATCCTTAAATACAAGAATTTTCCCTGGTCTTTGATCTTGCAAGCAACTACCAAGCAAAAGCACAAAAATAAAGTTGACTGGACCCTCTCTTTCATTCTGTTTTGAAGAAATTGACTATAACATGCTAATCCTTTATATACCCTTGCTATCTCCCACTGAAATAACTAAGGGTGCATACAATGATGTTCAGCAAGATGCTAAAAGATCTGCTTTTTGTTCATTAACCTTATCTATAGCAAATTGTGCCTTGTGATGTTGCCAGTCTTTATTACTGTTCTCTTTCTGCACTTTGGATGCTGGATCCACCTTTGTCAACTTCAGTCTGATGTTCTTCATGACTTTAGTCTCTGCAGCTCCCACATCCTAGGAAAAAAAAGTGTTGACGTTTATGTGCTTATGATATACAGTGATAAGGGGTATCGATTCATCTCCTGGCAAACAGCAAATGCTGAAATTGTTGTACCAATTTCTTAGTTACCTCACAAGAGTTGCTGATAAGAGAATATTCATATCGTTTCAGGATTTGCACACTAGGACTTCACCACAACTGCTACAGTCCACTGTTGTATGAGCACCCCAAATGAAATGTATTCCTGTGCTACTGAGTCTAAAAATTCTGCATGAAAACCTGAGACATGAAGACAACTTCAAGTTGCTCTGTGTACTCACCAATGGTGAATAGCTGAGGAAAAGATAAAGAAAACTTTTTTCCTCTATAAAGTACAGTTTTAGGATTTATGCTAAAAGCCAAACCAACATATACTGATTGCATAAAGAATTGCTCTTTGCTCTATGTGGGTTGTTGGGGTTTGTTTTTTGTCTATTATCTGCTGTTGATATAACTGCTCCTACAGTTCCTTCTAATACCAGATTGGCTGTTTACTGTGCACTGGGACCCTCCTGTTTCACTGTACCCTAAGACCAGTTGTTGGACCACTGAGGGAAAATAGATGGGATCTCAGAACATACTTGGAGCCAGAACTTGTCCTCTGCTACTCCAGCTATATTTTTTCAGTGCTGTTGGCCTATGGAGGGGTTTTAAGGAAGAATGGTGTTCTACCATTTATCAGTAGTGTCTGTACTTATATGTACATATGTCACTTAGCAGTTGGCTGTATACAATTTCATCTATAAATTAATGATTGTTTTGCCACCTTAACTTTGTCCTGATGGTACAAAGCAGACAGAATCTGTACCATAAGCCAGACAGCACTTACTGCGTTGCATTCGGTGTCTGAACCATGATTGAAACCAGTCTCTAACCTATATAGTCAAAGACATTCCAGGAGAAGGGGCAGGAAGTTTTGCTGCCATAGGACTTACACTATCAAGGCTGCTGCCAGCTGGTTTTTTTCCTGCTCTCTGTTCATTGGGAAGTCTCTTCGGAAGTCTCTTCTCTTGCATACTGCTTTTCAGAGTTACTTGTTTTTACTCCTTCTGCATTTCCTGATGACTGGGAGATCTCAAAACTCTTGATTCAGATTCAGGCTCTACATCCTGTCTTTAAAAAATTGGGAGATGGGAGAGCAACAATAAAATTAACCATCAAAATTTAGACTTGATTCCAGTTTAAAAAAAAAAAAACGGCATGGGAAGGTGTAGAAAAATCTTGAGGTTTGGTTTAATGAACAACTCATGTAATTGTAATGGCCCTAGCAGGTAACTGCTACTCTCCTTCGAGATCACTTGTCTCCTCATTACTGAGGAACACGAGTCCCATTCTCTTATGCTGCAATGAAGATCCAAAGACTCATTTGCAGGTGCCTTGCATATTTAATAATGGTGAATATTTTAATAATTACAGTTTCATTTCTGTAACATCATCCAAAGATCTTGAAGTATTTCAGAAACTCGTGGTCTAACTTTTATTTTAGGAGTGATGTGAATCTATAGCTTCCAGTGACTTTAGTAGCAGCAGTAAGTGCTCAGATCAAGCTACAAATAATGACATTTCACATTTTAATTAATGAGTTCTGAATGAATGTTCTGTGAAGTCCTGTTTGGAATGTATTTCCTGAATAGGGCTTTAAGAGGTGCATTTGTAAATCAATAGCATAATTAAAAGAAAAATGAGAGGCTTACTTTGCTTCTTGTCTTAGGGTAAATTGGTCTAGAGCAGGCAGTTGATTCTGAGAAGTGTGACCTGAATGTAAGGATTCTGTATAAAAGAGTTAGCACTCATGGTGCATTGCTCTCCTTGCCACAGTATCAGAGTAGTGGAAAAAAAAAAAAGTTCATTCTGAGCATGGAATGTAATAACTATTACATTCGGCTTAACACAAGTTCTGCATAAAACATCTTATTTTACTTGCTAGGGTGAGAGAGAAGGAAAAAAATATTTCTTAATCCTAGTTGGATATTTAGTTTTATTTTCATTTTGGTTTAAAAACTGATTCTGCTTTGAGGTCATTTAGTATAAATTCCACTGAAGACCCTCTCCTTGGGCACCTACTGTAAATAAATGCTGAGAGACTTGTCCAAGCCTATAGAAAGAGTTGTAGAGAACAATCTGTGTGAAGTATGTCTTCTCGTGTTTCCAGAGTCCCTAGTACTTAGCATCCTATCACAGTGCAGAAGTCATAAACCTGGCTTAACTGGCTGTTTAAAACTAATTTATAGTTGTCTTGCTTCATCCAAGTAGCAAAAAGCCTATGGAACTTAACTATCTGATTAAGTTTTCTGTGATGTCACCATGCAGCTTGTTTCTGGTATACATTTTCTGTATAACTTGTTAGTTTTCCTCTAGAGTCTGTCTAGACTGGAGTGTATGGTTGTGTGTTTTACTTGAATCAATTGATTTACACCTGAGCAGTAAACTTCATGTAGCCTTTTATTTTTTTCTCAGTCCTAGTTTTAAGAGGTCTCATCAAAGTGCCCTAAAAGCGCTTAGATGCTGTAGCAGTCAAACGTTTTAATCTGAGGACTCTGACAGGGGATCTGTCTCTGACTGTATAAATAGGAGGCAATGACTGTCCTTTCTTGCTATGAATATGGTCCTTAGAGTCATCTATTGTTGGGGTACGATTGCTGAGAAATTCCACTCTGATGCTTCACTGTGTTAGACAATGTGATAGACAATAATGTAATTAAGATGCCTGACTAAAATAGAAACAAAGGAAGTGGAAATCTAGTCTGAGTCTTGTTTTCAGAAATTAAAGTTAAAATTTAAAAACCTGCTGTTTCTGTGCAAACTTACATCTCTTTAGTAAAGTTTGTTCTATGGTCAAAGCAGGTTTCCATTTGTGTAATACTGCATTCAGGTTTTCTGTCCATTTGCTTGTCTGGATCTGTAAAAGCAAAGATCAACTCTTGGTCAGGTTAGGCCAGGCTCAGATTTGTGCAGAATAGTTTTCCTCACTGAACATCTGTGCTGCAGCTGTGGTTCGGTGCCATTGGTCTCAATAAATAAGTAGCCAAACCATAGGATGAGAGAATAGCTTTAGTTCTAAATTTGACATTGGGGAAAAAAAATAATTAGTGATTGTTTAACTCCCTCACCCCAAGAGAAATTTGGAACTTGATGTTGCAGTCTCTTCTGGCTTGAGTTACGGATTTCTGATAGTCCTATCAAATGTATTCTTTTTCAGTGTATAGGATGGTAAAAAGAATGATTTAATATGTCTTAATAAGGCTTAAATAAGAACCAGCGGTTACATGCTCAAATTAGTTGGGAACTGAGGGACAAAGCAAAAATAACTCTCCAAACTTAGGTTTAAGGTTAAAGACTTTCTAGAGGCAGAAGTGACAATAGTACAGCTTAGGGGGGATTCCCCCCCTTTTTGGGTGCTTTTAGGTAGTATTTTAGAATTGAAGGTTTGAGGTTCAGATGTACTTCCAAATCTTTGAACCACTATTGAGCCTTCAAATGATAAGATAGGTAAAAGGTCTTCTGAAACCTTATATCAGGCAGCAGTAGTAAAGGGATTGTTTTTTAAATTAAAATAAAAGTTTGCAGGTGACCTATAAGCCAGACTGAAGCTGCTAGATCAACACTGTGGTGCTGTCAATTATCAGACCTCAACTGTTGGGTAAATTAATTAAAAAAAAAAAAGGTAAGGGGATCTGTAAACAGCAATGTGTATCTCTTCCTGACAAAGTCCCAGGAGACAGTTTTCTTGCTAGCATCAGCTGAAAGTGCAAGAGATTAAACTGTAGAAGTAAGCAATTCTTTAGCAGTAGAAGATTGTCTTTCAAATGTATATTTAAGGACAGTACTTGGGAAACACCTACTAAAAGAATGAACCTCAGGCCTGGAGAGGAAGGAGCAGGATTTTCCCTGAAAAAAGTAAGCCATTCTGCTGTGGCTATTCAGTGCTTTTCTCTGCAGAGCTGGCCTGTGGTGTAGGATGTTAAGGCACCGGTAGAGAGAGCCATTGTTTCAAGGATGTGTGAAAAGCCATATAGATGGTACAATTTGTTGTCAGGGCACAACACTGAAGTGTGTTACTGTAAAAGCTCACATAAATTTTTAAGAAGATAAAATAACTCTTGTAGAGAAAGATCTTCCCCTCCTAACCCCCCCCCTCCCCAGTATCTGGACGAAGTTGCAGAAGGATCACCTAACAGTTAAAGGCTTAAATCCATGCTTCTGCTTTTTTATGCTTCCTGTAATGTATAGCCTTTAATGACTTACTTAGGATATGTGCAGAGCTTGTCTCAAAAGAGCTTATAGTGTGGGGGCAATCTCACGTGCCATGCGATGTTGGTCAGGAAACGGCTGAAGGAGATGTGAATTCCAACTAAATATATAGTTATGAGTCTTGGAACTTATGTCAAATGTGGCGGGGATCGAATTCAATATAACAGCATGAACCATTCTTCCTGAAGTCGTCAGTTGTTGTTGAGACTTAAAACATTGTCAGCACTGTTGAAAATGGTGCATCTTTAGTGTGGGGGAGTTGCTATCATCCTGTTCTGAGCTTCCTTCTGAGAATGTGCACCGGTCTTATTTTGACTGTAAGACTGATATTGCAAGCCCAAGAAGGAACACAGCATTCCCAGCTGTTCTGTTACCCATGACCATCTGCAAAGCTGAAATGGGTCTATTTACTTTTGTTGGGGCATGTGTAGTTGCTTGGCAGCTTCTTGGCCCATGAGCAAAACCCTGTAGGACTTCAGAGTTTGAACAAATCTCAACAGAAGACTTGACTGAAACTGCAACTTCTCACCTTGCTGCATGCTGGAAACTTCCTGAATTCTCGATGTTATGTGTCCTTAATTGGCGGAGGATCTCTTACCTTGCCAAACCTTTCTAATGTGGGGGTAATGAAATCTGAAACCAGGCAAGTTTTGCATGGTTCTGAATTTCATCACAAATCACATCTCACAATTCTCATTTCTTGCCTGGGGGAGAAAAACTCTAGTATCTTTCTGTCTCCAGAAAGGAGGCAACGCCTGCATAGTTCCCCCATGCTGGCTGATTATATTGACTTAATCATAATTGAGGAAGGAGTCAGATATCAGCTTGTATGTGATACTGGCATGTAGAGCCCTGTACAACCTAAGGCCAGCCCTGATGAGACAGCAAGAAGGAAGCAGTGATGGCAGCATGAAAAACAGTTCTGCTGACATATCTTGCAATTGTCACTAAAAGTTGAAGTGCAGATGGAAGAGCAAGGAAACTACCTTTTGCCAAACAGAGTTCCTTCTTTAAATAGGAAATACAGACTTCAGGAGATCTACTTCAGGTATCCAGAATCAGCAGTATATGCTAAGAAAAGCCAAACTTACATGATGCAGGCTATATAATAAAAATATTAAAATGGAGAGGTCTCTAAATATGAATCTTTTTTCCAATGACAACCAAAACACAAAAAAGGAAACTTCCTGAGACTATGTTCTTTTTTTTTTTTTTTGCATTTCTGTTTGATCCTTCAGAAGCTCTTAAGCCTTGTGTGAATTCTCACTACTATTTTTGCAGGCCTATTTCTTATTATTTCATATGGTAGTAAGTTTAAATGACTTTGTCAGAGCTGACCAGCTGCAGAAAGAATCAGAAACGCAATCAAAGCATGCGTGCTTGCTGCTCTGGATGTTTAGCTCTTACTGGTCGTAGTGGCTATGTTATTTCTGCTGCCTTGCTGCCCCCTTCTCCCTCACCAGAAACATGCAGTTTAAAAAAGTCTTTTTTTGACCATAAAGCAATCATTTACTAGTATGTACTGTCAGTTCCACCAGCCCATGCTGCTGCTTCTGTGGTGTCATGCTATTGTCCACTGTGTCTTCACATGGTGCAGAGTAGATTGTGGTAATGCTAGGCATGATTCCAACACCAGCCCTAAATTTGCTTTAAGGTAGTGGGGGGTATATACTACAGATTTAACAAAAGTCTTCATTTTTCTCTTCCCTGGCAGCTGCACTAATGTCAAGAGTGCTAGTACTGAGAAAGTTATCTGTCCTTAGCTGGGAAAAGCGTGGTTGGAAGGGAAAAAGACTCTGCAGTTGTCTTGCGCTGTTTCTGCAACAGTGAATGATAGTGAGAAGCACTCATGGAATTACAATAATGGAAGACTTCTCTCAAGTTATCTCAGATCAGTGGGTTTCTGAAGCATCCGACAAAACCAGTATGGCCTATAATGAAAACAATTTATTTACATTATTGGAATCCTGCAGTATTTTGGTATGTTGGGATGCATCTTATCTTTCTCACCTCTTTTTCAGTCCTTTAAATGCTTTTCACCTTTGTATGACCTTAATGATTTCAGATTTCAAACCTTCAGCAACTTCAGCTCCTTACCACAGTATCTGCGCTGCAGGAAGTAGTACTTTGCCTTGAAAGATCTAGGGACTTTTTGGAAGGCTGTTGTAAGGAGAAGAAAAGGAAGAGAAACTAACATAAAAATGAATTCTGTGGAAACAGCTCTAGAGGGAGTTTTCAGAGCTGGGATGTACAAGTCGTTATGCGCTTACTAACAAGAAATCCCATATGTGTGGAGTTCAGAAAAGAGAAATCAACTATGAGATGAAACCCATGCTGTGTGAAAAGGTGTGCTTTAGGAACTTCCCTCATGTGAGCAATGGGTAGCTGGGAGAGTTAAGAGGTTTAGCTAACAAATGCTGGAGAATAACAGATAAGAGAATGAAACTCCCTCACTAATGCACTGCACTGTTTTCTTCAGTGTTAAAAACAGCAGGAGAGAACTGATATTGCTCAGTGATAGCAGTTCTGGCCTGATACACACATGAAGATTTTGTACATGTAAAGTACAAAAGGGAACATGTGGTTCTTTTCCATCAGTTTCCTTTGTTGAACTTTGCTCTAATCTGTTCCTTCCCTCTGCTCTTGGACTCCCATATGCCTGAAGCTAGGCCTAAGTTACCGAATGCTGCATTAGTGCCAACGTGGCTTTCTGTGCATGAGCCGGGGTGATGGTACGTAGAGACTGACCCTGCAGTGACCAAGCATCAGCAGCTGGCCAGCAAGGATGTTATGTTTTACCCCATATCATCAGTTAAATGAATTGTGTGACAAGGCTGATGGGCAGTGTGATGTGAAGGTCACTGTTGTGTAAGTTTAAGCATCTGAGCTGCATTTCCTTCTGATCCATGTGATGCTGAGCTTCTGCAAAGTCAGTTAGTTGCAATAGTAAGCACAGCAGTAAAAGCTGCTTAAGAGTGCTTGGATCTGGCAACAAAAGTTCTGAAAAACAGGTAACTGATCCTCTGCAGAAGGGTACCTGGCAGGAACAAAGGCAGGTGAACTCGGTTAAGATTCTAGTCAGAAGCACTAAAATTAGGTGGGGCATAGGAGAGTAGCTAAAGAGTTAATAAAGCTTTTCTTGTAATGTAGATCTTGGCAAGAAGTGGCTTTCTGGATTCATTGTTAATGTTGCATGACAGACCCTTGATACTTAAGACTCAGTTAAAAGTGGTGTCTGTGCCTTGCTCCTATTTAAGCAATGGCGAATTATTTTCTGTGTGACACTTAAGCCCAACAACAAAGCTGTTGTAAGGCTCTAGTCCAGGAAAACATGCAAAATATGACAATATGGTAACTAGCTTTGTAGACTCTTTTATAAGAGCAGGAGGACAAAGTTTGATTTGGGGTGACTGGTCTTCTGTTCAGAAAAGTCAAGGTACATCTAGTTCTTTTAAAAAAAAAATATGAATTTCAGCTTTTGAGCTGCAACTGTAAAAAAAATTAATGTAGTGTTTTTCCTCAGAAATTGCTGAACTGAAAACGTCATGGAAAAAAAAAGGGAGGGGTAAACTTGCTCTGACTCAAGTCTTGGGAAACTAAATTGAGCATTAAAATAGATTTGTACCATCAGTCTCCTTAGACATGAACATTGCTAGGCTTAATGAGAAAGTACTGAAGCAGAATGACAGTTTCTTATTAACTCAACAAGACTTGTCTAGCTATTTCCATGCTGCTTTCGCTTGCTCATTAATGACCTTCTACACTATAAAAAGAACAACCCAAACACTCTAAGCCCCTGGGAAGACCTTTTCTTATGGTCTATCAGATGTTAAATGGCGTGCTAGCAGCGAAGAAACAACCCTGTGAAATGCTGATCAGCATTTTTGTCTTGTTCTTGTGCCTAGACAAAAAAGTATAATTGATTAAATTGTCTTCTGCAAGATAACAAATGCAGGTGACGCACTAAGCCGGAGTCACTGATGTCTGCACTTCATTCCAGCCAAATCCAAGTTGACGTCAAAGTAATGGAGTCACAGGTGTAAGTAGCTCAGAAAGAAGATAAAGCTGTCCAACTTCCCATGAACACCACTGTGAGTGAGTGAACTGCCTAGAAGGAAAATGCTTGTCATTGACCCATCATTCTAAAAAAAGCAGAAAGTGTAGCAGGAAGGAAGTTAAAATAGCATGGATGTAAGTGATTGTTTCCTTCATGTGCTGGCTAGGTACCTCACGGGGGGGAAAGGGGTTCTTGTGTCAGGATCTGAGCAGCTTCTTGCAGGTGGAACTAACAAGCAAATGCTGGCCAGGTCTGCTTTGCTAGCCTAGGGTTCACCTCTGCAGTCACTTCCTTGCAGCTCCATAGAATTGCAAATAATTGCTAGTAGTGCCTGGCTATGAGTAGCTAGGTTACCTGAAACAGGACTGCTCACTGTGATTGGGGAATTAATAAATTGGGTTGTGAACTCTTCGCAGTGAGTTAACTTCATCTCTAGTGGTGTTTCACTGAGTTCAGTGGACTCAAGCCTCATCTGTCAGTATGGGAAATCGCTGCAGTGGTTGGGGGAGCAGCTCAAAGTAACTTGAGCATCAGAGCTATATGAACTCAGTGCAGTGGAGCCTTCAAACATACAGCACTTTCTGTTCTGAGGGACCATTATGCTTTTAAAGCTTGGGAAACTAGAACTGAAAGCTGTTAATGATTTTCAAACTTCTTAGTGGTCCTCAACTTTGTCCCAAACAAATCTGAGTCTGGAACAGTTTTTAAAATGAGATTAAGTTTGAATTTTGATTTTTGTTTTGAGTTTATCTGAGTTGGGAATGGGGGTGTTACTTCACTAGGCATCAATGCAAGTCTATTGAATCAAGCAGTATCTAGGTACCTATATAAAATCAAAATAAATGCCTGCACAATCCCCTTTGGACTGAGATTAGTGATTTGGCTTGATATGAAATCCCTATCCTCTAACCTGGAAAGCTTGCAGCTGTAAAAGAAATGGTATTTAATAATAGACCAAGACTTGATTTCAATGGAAGCTTTGTCTGAGTAGGGACATCAGAGCTTGCTTCCAGAGCACCAATAAAAAAAATAAAATAGCCTTTTTATTTATTGGGCACTCAGACTTGAAGACTCCCAGGTGCCTATTAGTCTAAGGGCTTGTCTGTACAGGAAAGTTAGTGTGCAATATGTTGGAATATGAATTTACAGTGCACCAACTCCTCTGTGCTCCCCCTGTGTTTGGATATTTTTAGCGCACAGTAATGGTGCCTTTCTCTGTGGCAGTTCATTCAGCTTTGGAAGTAAAGTAAATCACATTCTGCTTAATGCCTGTGTGGTGAGTGAATGCCAAATAGCCAATGCCCTCTAAACGTGTACCCAAATTTCTTCCTCTCAACTAGTGCCAAGGGTGATGTTTAGTAGGATTCTGCCTTTGTCCATGAAGATGACAAGTATGATTCTACTTACTTTTTTAGAAGGGAGGAAAATAGTATGTTTTCAAAAGTCCCTGTATTTCAGTTCTCAATACAGCTTTGGGTATGTAGGGGTTTAGATCAGGGAGTTTCAGTATAACTCCGCCTTGAGAGTTATTTTCATTAATATTTTACAGCTGACACTAAAATATTATGTACTTGAGCCTGGCCAAAAGGTTTGTATGGCTTTTTAGTGAATTGGATTGAGGTTTACTAACCTTCCCTTTTTTTACTTGGTTAGTTTTAAGCTCAAATCCATTCAAACAAATGCTTTTGCTGGCATATATGGAAGAGGTGATGTAGCATCAGAGTGAGAACATGAAGGAATAAGGGAGGGCATGTAGGTATTGCTCTGTGGTTTTATTTGGGTTTTTTGCGGCAGTGCTGATGTTTGCCATGTTTTGAAACTGAACTGAAGGTCTAAGGTACCTGGACAACCCTCAGTTTGCTCAGAATTCTTGTCATGAAAATTTGGACAAAGAAACATGACTGTTGGAGAAGCCTTGAAAGATGGGTTGTTGTTTGTTTTTTCTCTTAACCTGGAAAGAAAAGTGCAGCAATGACTCTCAAGCTAATATCTGTTTCGGGGGGGGGGGGGGGGGGGGGGGGGGGAAGGGAACAAGGAACAAAAGTTTTGCTAATTCAGCCTAATGCATACTTGATCTATTCACTGTACTAAGAAAATTCCTTCACCCTTATTGCTCTGAAAATGTACCAGCTTACATATAAACGATAGGAACTGATTGTGAATCTTGTACCTTTCAAGAATTGATGTCACCTTGCTGTTCTGCTTCAGGTATTGTCGTGGTTTAACCCCAGCCAGCAACTAAGCACCACACAGCCGTTCTCTCATTCTCCCCTGGTGGGACTGGGGAGAGAATTGGAAGGGTAAAAGTAAGAAAACTCATGGATTGAGATAAAGACAGTTTAATAGGTAAAGCAAAAGCCACGCACACAAGCAAAGCAAACCAAGGAATTCATTCATTACTTCCCATTGGCAGGCAGGTGTTCAGCCATCTCCAGGAAAGCAGGGCTCCATCATGCGTAATGGTTACTTGGGAAGACAAAACGCCATCACTCCGAACGTCCCCCCCTTCCTTCTTCTTCCCCCAGCTTTATATGCTGAGCATTATGTCATATGGTGTGGAATATCCCTTTGGTCAGTTGGGGTCAGCTGTCCCGGCTGTGTCCCCTCCCAGCTTCTTGTGCACCCCCAGCCTACTTGCTGGTGGGGTGGGGTGAGAAGCAGAAAAGGCCTTGACTCTGTGTAGGCGCTGCTCAGCAGTAAGGAAAACATCCCTGTATTATCAACATTGTTTCCAGCACAAATCCAAAACATAGCCCCATACCAGCTGCTATGAAGAAAATTAACTCTACCCCAGCCAAAACCAGCACAGGTTGTTCTGGTATGTCATAGGAATGCAGCAGAGAACCAAAGTCTGACTTAGTCTGTTTATGCTGCATTAATCTGAAGCTTCCAGAGAGACAATCCTGACTTTGTGGCTCTGAATTCAGCAACAGTGCTCCTGTTTCCTAGAGGAAAAATGAGGGAGAAATTAGCTATAGGACCATGCATCCAACAAATGGTGCCACAGGAATTAGACTAAATTTCACATAACTTACTTTTAACTAGCTCATTTCCTGAGAAGGATCTACTTTGTCTGGTTCTGCTCTTCTGTGTGGTAAAAAGAAAAAGAAACACCAACATGTTAATGTGTTAAAGTGAATTATTGTATTTTTCCCAACTCTATTGTTAAGCAAGTGAGAATTATTCTATCCAGTTGGAGAACTAAAGCAGGCTGAAAGAAGCCTTGCTGCTCTGTCTGTCGTATGTGTGTGCAGAGAATATTTAGCAACCTGATGGGAGGGCTGGGATGCTCATGGGGGACTGCACCTGGAGTCCATACACACTGTCCATTACAGAGCCCCATTCTGTGGGAATTCCTCCTTAATCCCAATGCCATGAGACTGAAGGAGATGAAAGGTGACTGGATATCAACCACAGTAAGTTGTCTTCCTGGGGTGACTGTGGTGAACTGGGGGTTGGTTTGTGTGACGTTTGCAAACACACAAGGTTGCAGCTAGAGCAGATCAGAAAAAAACATGTTCTTTATTTCAGTCATGCTGGGAGAAGGCTCTCATCCAAGTCAAATTTGCCTTGACCGGCTGATGTAGTGTATACAGTTTGTCCCTGCCTGTGGTGTTTGTAAAGCCACGCTATGCATTGATGTGATCACAAAGTATTTGAGCTCATGATCTCCTGCGTTGTAACTGTGGTGAGGATAAGCCTAAAGGAAGTGTCTTCCCTTCACACAAGGACAGTGTAGCTACAATACAAGTTGGAGCATCAATGTTAGTGGGGTAACCCTTTCTTCTGTCCAAAGGAATTGATCCCCTACTGAACTTTTGGCTGTGGGAAGGGAAAAGTATTTGACCTTAAATGACTTGCACAAAGACCAAGAGGGAGACTCTCAGGCTAGGTCTTACAAGCAGCCTGGCTCCTGATCCTCCGCTTAAGTCACTAGACCATATGTCTCTCTTCATTCATGCTGAATGAATTCTCAGACTGTGCTACATTTCCTCCCTTGAATAATAATCTTTAATGAAAAGGAAAATGAGAAAACAAGGTAATGACAGATAGCACAGAGAAAACATTGGAAAGTGAAGAAAGAAATGTCTGGGAGTAATAGCAATGCTGAGATTCCCATGTTAACAATTCAAGAGCTTTCTGACTGCCGTAGAAGCAAAAATGATAGTTGCTGCAGTCTACAGAGATTTAGGCAATGTGGGGAAAATTTCAAAATGGAACAGTAATGGTCCCCATGTTTGTTCTCAAAAGATACCTCCAGCTCCTTCCTGCAAGGTGTGAGGTGGTCTCTGAGATGCAAAATGCCCCTTTGCAAGTTTAAGCCTGTAGTTAATCAACCTGAAACCCTTCCTATCTGGACTGACTGGTTAAGAGAACTGAGACACTAATCTCAAAGAAAATAGGCAAAACTCCCAATTATATCATCAGTTTTATCTGTGCCAGGATTGCATGAACGTGCCCTTAGTATCTACTTTAGCTCTACATCTGCTGTTCTTTTCACCCAAGCACAAATACCGGTGATTGTAGTAGCGCTTAAATCACTTTTTCCTTCAGACTGTGTGTTTTGTTGTAACTACATTCACCTCCCCTGCTCCCTCCTCTGTTCTGAGGTCAGTTGCCTGTGACAGATACTATGTTCTATCTGGTATGTGCAACTAACCACTTCTGATTTTAGAGAACATGGTTTTAATTAGCTCTTTTCCTCTTCTCTTGTTGCTGAACAGAGCTGGCCTTAGGTGGAATTTTTTAATTGTGCTATTGCTGTTTCTGTTACACAAGCTGGAGTTCTGTTTCAGAGAGTAAATTTGAGACAAAAATGAGACTTTTTGTAGCAGAATTCACAGGACTAGTCAAAGCTTTTTAAAGTCATGTGAACAGTTGTTTTTCACATGTGTGTAGTAATGTGCACAGAAAGTCAGGGAGATACTGCCATTCCTCTCTAGGTTTGTCTTATTTCATGACTCTTTTTATTATTTACCAAGTTGTTTGCTGACATGTTTGCATGTGGCTGTGTAGTGGTGGTGCTGGAGTTGCCTATTTCTGCTACCACTTTAGGAACTGGTTTCCTGAGACATTCAGGGGTAGCCGCGGGCTTTCCCTTCTCCCTTTTCTCATTGGCATCAGTTCTCATGTTTGACTGACCTTTGACTAAGTGATCCAGCTTGCTACTTTGTCAGAAGATGATTTTTTTGTTGCTGGGCTGGTTTGCAGCTGGGTCACCAAGCTGATGGACTCGTGGAGAAGTTGGCAAGTGCCCCATCTGGCATAAGGGAAGCAGGGGGAGTGTGTGGTAGGTTGGGGGAAGATGGCAGGGTGGAATACCTGTTTTGGCATGGTCAGCTGTTTAGCCTGGCTCACTGAACTGCACTTGAGGTTTGCAAAGGGGTAAGTCGTCTCCCTCCTTTTTAGGCCAGGGACAAACTACTAGGGCCTAATACAGAAGAATTATTCTTACCTTAGAAGTAAAGCGAGGAGCATGACCAAAAACAGTGCTAGGCCATGAGACAGCAGTGACTGGAAGACCTCACTGCTGATTTCCTTTACTGTGACAGGCTTGGGAAAACACCAGCCTCTTGGCCAGTGCAGGAGAGAGCAACTCTCCACAACTTCATGGGCATTTTCCTGAGTATATCACATTGGTGGGGTTTTTTTTGTTTGTTTGTTTTTACCTAAGGCCTTGCTCTAAGCTATTTAAATACACTCTGGAAAAAGCTATCTCTAGTTTGAATATACCAGCCTCTTATCTATACAACCCCCAGAATCTCCTATCTCCAAGGCAGTGGTTTCCAAGATTTGGGTGGGTTCCTGTGAAGATAAATCACATCAGAGGCATGACCTTTATCCTTGGTGCTATTTAAATAGCTTAAATATCTATTGACTTCATACCTTGTGATTTCAGTTGCTGAAAAGTGAACACTAAAGAAAGGAAGAGTTGACCTACAGTGTATCAGATTGGTGATATCTTCGTTTATGGAGCTTTGCAAATACAGATGGCATTTTTCTAACAAATTCTTTCCCCAGCGCTACTGTATTGTGGCTGGATACTTTTGAGAAGGAATCTGTGCAGCCATATGGAACCTAGCAAAAGAAAAGAGACTAGTGTCTATTGCTAATGCTAAAGTTGTTCAGGGAAAGACGAAGATATAAGCGAAACAACTGGGAACCTTCTTTGTCTGCAAATAAATGTTCCCTAGTGGTTCTTAAGAGCATTCTTTAAATCATTTGCCTATGTAATTCTGTATCTTTGTGGGGATTTTCTGTTGGAAGAGAGGATGGAGCTGTAACTGATCAAGTCAGGAAGGTGTAATCCAGAGCACCATAGTCAGTACATTTAATAAAGAAATGTATTTGCAGTTGCCCCTTAAAGGGCAGCAGATTCAACATATTACAGAAAACTACAGCGAAGTATATGGGACTCCATGTCTTCTATATTTAGAAAATGGATCCGCTCCCATGGAACTCTGTTCTGGAATAATCTAATCAAAGCAAAGCCCTGTTTTTAAATATTTTTTCCACAGCTCTTTAAAGTATAATGTAAGCCAGTGTGATGCAATGCCTACTTGAGTTTGGAGGCAGTGTGAAACTATAACCAAAGAACTGATTAACTCACTCACCAACACTGATGTGTTAACTCTAGCCTATTTACTAGACTGTTCAAAGATCAGAAACACCAAGAACAGCACTAAACTGGGGCCTGTGGGTCAATGCAAGGAATTTAGAAGGTGCATTAATTTCTTTGGACTTTGTTTCCCCATAGGAGTATTAACAATGTGTTTAGACTACATAAACTGGCTTTTTATTGCTCTCTGCATTCTGAAAATGCTAAATATTATTGTTCTGGTGGCAGATGCAACTCTGCAGCTGCATGATAGCGTTATGTGATTGTGGGAGGACACATAATGCAGGAAGCGTCTGCATTATGAGTCTACTGTCTTCTTTCCCATTCCTCTAAATTTATATCAAACTGTGTCTTTGAAGATTTCTGACTGTCATCTCAGACACTGCTTCTGCAATAAGATCTGTGAGAGTAGACTTCTGTTTATGCAAGTTTTTTTGTGTCCTTGGACTATAAGATCCCTTGCATGAGGTCTTTAGTTATGTTCCTCTCAGCATAGGGTAGACTGTTGATATTAAACAAAAAACCAAAAGCTAAAGTATAATTTGGCCTTTCTAACATGCCTCAAGCTAGCAAAACTTTAGTTTAGAAATGAAGTACTGGGGTATTACCTCTTCCGAACTTTGATATGTTTGTCTATCATCATTCTATATCTTTATCTCAGCATTCAGATAAAGCTGATAAAGAGCAGCTGTCTGTGAAGGAACTGATTTCTGCCTGGCTGCAAACACCACTGGCTGGTCAGGACATGGGCAGTGAACAGAAGATTTGCCCGGTTTCTTAAATATAATCTCTTTTGTTATGAGAGCTGTTTTATGCTAGTTGCTCTGCTATTTGGAAATGTGTTATCCAGCCCACTAGTTACTGAAAAATTCAATCATCTGTGGTGTGTGTGTTGGTTTTGGTGTTTTGTTTTTTACAACTGAAATCTTCCCTTTTCTTGAGTTGGCAAGTTAAGTTTGTCGTACAGTTATATGACAACATACTAGACAACATGCTCACATAAATGGTACATGCAAAAACCAAATACACTGGCTCTGTATTTCTAAAGTTCTGAGGCTCTCCTTTCTTCTGGACAGCTGCCTCCAAAAACTGTAGAGTTTTCTGTGAAGATGACCAGAGGAATTTCAGAGCCATGACCTACAATGAAAGATATTTAATATCTGAAATATTTTCAGAAATAGTTCTCATAACTGCAAATGTTCAAAGTTAACTCCTGAATGTGGCTTGATAGCCAGTCTTTTTCCCGGCTTTGGATGGTTGTGTAATGTCGCTGTGAACTGTTAGCTGCAATTTGGCAGGGCAGAGGCAGCTACATTTCACTAGTGAGATGATCCTATCTATAACTTGCTTTTATAGCTCAGGGTTTGTTTTTGTTAATGATTATAAAGTGCTTTGAATTAAATGGCACAGAAATTCATATTACTTTGACATCTGTTCCTCCCTGGGAGCTTGTGTAACCTGGAGGAGCTGTACAACTGTAAACCAACAACATAGTCTGTGTCCCTATCAAACAGTAAAGAACTAGAAGTAGGTTGTTTGTGTTTCTGTGGTTCCACACTACTGTTTGCATTATGGCTCCACTTTAACATCAGCAGGGAATGTCTCCACAAATTCTGGCAGTCTCTGGAAGCAGTAGGTTTTGGATGGCGTTGAAAGGTCTAGTGGGTGACCATGGAGATACAGTTGCAGGTGAAAGAAAGCATTCAGCTGGCACGCTAAGCCTCTGTCATGCTGACAAGGACATGAAAAAAGTTTCAGGCTTTCTGCCATATCTTACCCTCTGCATAGCCTGTCCATCTGATATTTATCCATCGTACAGCTTCTGAATCCTGCTTTACCTTATGAAACTTTTCCAAGATGTTTTTTCTTACCACAGTTATTTCTATAAATTTCCTTTCCAAAGTTGTTATCTGGGGGTAATGTAAACTCTCCCAACTTGAAAAGATAATGTCTCTATTTTGTATTTTAAAAAGTACTGTGTACATTTGTGGTACTATAAAATAATTAGCATGAATAACATAGGAGCTCGTTTGGGTTATAGATTTTAAGTGTTATGATCAGATTGCGATGGGATGGGTAGCAGCTTGCAGACTGCAGAGAAGTACCTATCCTGCTAGCTGTTGCTTACCTATAACAATCCTCACAATTTATTGTGATGGTTTGAAAGAAGTTTAATTGTAAATCACTACACAGTTTGGATGTACAGTTTGTTCAGATTGACTGTCAGCCTTTGTGTAAAACAGGCCCAGGGCTGGAACAGCAAAATTGTTGCAGATCAGGACTGAGCTGGATTGGCACAGAGGTGTGGGAAGCTCGTTTAATGCAAGTTGTAGCTGGTGGTATCGGTGCTTCACTTTCATGAGTATAGAGCTTAACTTTGCTGCCAGCCTGGCAACTTCCCACTGGGATAATGTAAAGCAGCTGCAAGATTGTTTTGGCTCTGTGCTAACTCCTTCCCATACCTTTTTTAATAGTCTATCTCCTGCCTTTCCCCGTCCAGTCATAAAACCCTTCCTAACATTTGTTCTACTTTTAAGAGCTAGTAAGGGCATGGCAGTTGATAACGGAGCCAACACCCTTCCATAAAAATGCACTTTTCAGCAGTGAAATATGCTGCCTTTTTGGGAATTTCAAGAGCTGATTCTGGGGGTTTGAGTTTTGTTTTGGTTTGTCCTCTTTCTCAGCTAGCTATCCCTCATATCACAAGGCTGGTTAAGGTGCAGTTTATGTATTTCTGTGACTATTTAAAAACAGGTCCGAGACTTTTGGAATGGAATAACAATCTAGCTTGCTTGAGTCTTGACCCATTTAAAGGGATATGAAAAGGCCTGAGACCCACTCTTGGAAGACAAGACTTCTTCAGGTTCTTGGTCCTGCCTTATTCATAAAATCAGAACTAAGTTTGGCTCTCTAGAGACTAGATGCATAGTCATGGGTGCTCAGTTTGACCTGGTTGTCACAATTGTTTTGTAACAAAAGTAATTATTGATGTTGTAATTCATGTATCAGTTACGGTAGAATGAGATTTGTTGTTTTAAAGAGGCTCAATTTCTATTTATTGCCCAGCTTTCCAGTTCTTGACTATCAATAATGCAAAGAATTTGAGACTATTATAGTAAGCTTCTTCCTTCTTTCATAGCTTCAAACCTAGAAGGACTAATACAGCTTTTAAAATCAGGATAAAGCCTTGTTTCAAGGCAAGGAGGACACCATCAGAATAAGGGTAAGGCAAAAGTAGCTCACTACACTCTGCCTTTGGCTGCAAGCTTCTTGCTCAGAACCTGCAACAAAAAGCCTCCTAACCCATCCTTCCTCGTGTGATTATTTTCTTCTGGAATTTGACCTTTAAATGAAAATTTAAATAGTTTTGATTTCTTGTGGACACACCACAAATATGGAGGAGTGTAAACTGTAGCAGTGACAAAAGTTAGTGTCTGCAGAGGCTGAAACAATAGACCAGGGTGGTGAAAACTGCACTCACCTTCTGCTTAATTAATCCCTTTTGTATGGCACATGGGCCAAGATACAAATTTCTAAGAACCCAAGATGACCTCAGAGGAAAAGGAGAGAGACTGCTTTTGTGTGTTTAATTACTCTCTTTCTTAGTAAGTCAGTGACAATTTCAGCTGCAGTTAGTAAGATCCATTCCTCTCTACAGCCAAAGTGGTAAATTGTTCCTGTTTCTCTTCTAATGTTCTTTCTCTGTCCTTGCCCTGACAAACCATTCTTATTAAGGGAGATCTCTTTCTGCCGCTGTTGTTGGTGCCATTGTGTTAGATTGGTTGGGGAGCCTGTTCAAGACCTGCGATTAAGACCTGCAAAAGATTTGGGAGAATTTCTTTGTCTAGGTTTTTTGTAAGTCATCCCCGGGGCTCTCGGGCAGGCCCTGTCCTTTGCCTTGTGCCTTCCTGCTCTAGCCACTGGGAGGGTCGGAAGGAGGCAGGGGTCAGACGTGGAGGTCTGGGTAAGAGTTAAATAAACCCTTAGGAGACAGAAATTACACTTCTAAATAATTGTTCTGGTTTTCAAAAAATGCAGGGTTGCCTGCTGTTAGGAGCAAGCTCGGTGTCTCAGCGTCCTTAGGACTGACTGAATATTGGGAAATTCAGCTTTTAGTTCGTGTTTTTTTTTCAAAAAAGTTTGCCCCTGTGGTCTTGACATCATGGAGTAGAAAAGCAGTAAGAGGTTATCAAATAATGTGTATTGGAAATAACCGGTCAGCGTCTGGAGGGTGCCAGGGTGCAGTCATCAGCATGTAAAGGCAGACATCTGTAGCATGCTTTGTGTTCCTGAGATACTTTTATGAATGAAAGGTGCTTATGACAGGAATGCATGCTGAAATAGGCAGTGCTAATGGAGAGTCTCTACAATTTCCTTATCTTCTCCAGTAAATTTGCCTCTGAAGATGAATGTTTAATAACATTCCTATTTGGGTTGTACTTGTAAAAGTGGTTGAACTAATGACCCATAATCCAATAGATCCATTTGTAGTGAATAGTACTAAGGGTTCAATCCTGTGTTGCTGATGTAGCAAGATGTCTGCTTAATTTACTGCATTTCACTGTTGCAGCTCTTGCTCACTGCTCAAACCAAATGATTTACCTGGCACTGAATGTAGCCCACCTTTCAGTTGCAAAAGGGCAATAATTTCTTCGTATGTATCAAAATTAACAAAAATCTCACATGCCTTTGGGAATCAGTAAATGTGTGTGTGAGAGACAGAAAATTGAGTTGTTGCTTCATTATGATTTGGTCAGATAACTAATGTGTGTGGTAGTAGCTGCATACACAAACTTCTGGTGCAAATACCTGTGAATATGAATCTGAAATTTGCTTTGGTCAGTGACACTCGTGCACTCAAATAGCTTTTTCCTGCAAACATTAAAGAAAGGTGGAAATGTAGCCAAAGTAAATTTGTATCACACTTCAAACAAATACCTGTGGAATTCTTTCTATTTGGCAAATGAAGCGCTCCTAATCACTTCAATGGGAATCTGTCTGGTTTAAGGAATGCAGCATCCTGACCTAAGACCTCTGGTAACACTTACGTAATGAGACCCACTGAACCATGTGGGACTACTTATGCACATAAGTAATTTTATGGACAGCTTTGTGCAATATGCAGGTCCAGGACAGTGGTTATGACTGCAGTCACTGACTTGTGATTGCAAAGTAACAGACTTATGCATTAGGCTGGAATGACAGTGACCCCAGTCATGTTTTCCTGCTGCTGCACTGGGGATGGTCTCCTCTTCTTTGTAACCTAACTCTTGTAGAGGACAGTTGTTTTCATAAATCCTGAAAAATCTTCCAGTAGCTATTTACTCACCAGTTTTTTGTTAGATTGAAATGACTGTCTGGCCTGCATTCCAGGAACTTCCTGTAATAAAAAATAGGTGCATAAATAAATAAGCCCCCCACCCTTCTGCTGTCACTCAATTATTTGCTTTGTTAGAAAGTTCTGCAGTTCAGAGTAGTGATAATTGAAGTGGGTGGAGCTGTGTGGGGAGAGAAATAACTACTTTTATGAAATACTTCTCATAAAACTTTTTTCAAGCATTGCTCCCCAGTTTAAGGTGTTTTATTGCCAACTCGGATAGGAGGCTTTCTTGTTTGCATCTCTTTATACAAGAAATGTGTTGAGGCAACTGGAGCCTGATACCCCAGCTTGTGCTCTCAGGTTTTGCAGCCTTGCCAGTAACACTTTATTGAGTACCTGGACTGAACAGTGACTGATAGGAATAATCTTCCCACTGTTACTAAATAGCCTTTAATTTAGTAAATTGAGAGACCAAGTGAGGCTCCAGGGAAGGACACAGCAAAACAGTGAGAGCAAAAAGATTCCCTTCACAGCTGGAGAATTCTGTCCTGTGCTAACATGATAATGGCTGATGTATCAGAAGGTTTGCAGCAAAACTGAGGCATTTCATATGCTTGATTTCAAAAGCTGCTTTTTTTTTTTTTAAATTGCAAGTGTGTAAAGCAAGCCCAAGGCAAGGAAGTAGTCTAAATAGAGACTATTGATGCTCTGTTCCTTTTTTTTATCCTCTGCAGTAAATTAGACTAGTTTCCATCTTCTAGCCCTTGTATAAGATCATGCACAGCTTCCAGTGTAAGCATTCCTGTTTAAACCTCTACATTAACCTCTGTTTTCCTGCCCAGTATCCTTCATTTCTCCCTCTGTTTAATCTGGCTAGATGCTGATCTACAAGTTTTATTAGAAAAAAACCTGCTTCCTCAGATGAGACTAAGTGGTCGTTGCATCCCATGTCTTCAGGACTGCTTATTATTGCAAGTTCACTGAAAATTTTGTTTTCTCCTGAATGTGGCAGGGTAGGGCTTAATCTGGAAATCTGTACAAACCACAAAGGGCTGTATGTGGGGGGAATGACCGGAGTATTCTAGAAAAAAATAGGTCCAAGTTTCTGCAAGGGAAAATTTGTAGGGAGAAGCAGTTTCTCTTATTAGACTGACTGACATAACCGGGAGGAGGGAGAATAGATAAGCTTTTGGGCCTGTAAGCCCTTCTCCAGGTCTGCTAATTACCTACCCACTTAATGCAATATGTGCTTATGTTTTCCCATAAATGTTTCTTGTATTACTTCATACTGAATTTTATAAGACGATATGGCTTGTACCTTATTACTAATTTCTTCAGTCAAAGAGGTTTCATGTGCATATCTGTGAAGGTTGGCTCCAGTTTCAAAAGGTAATTCAGTCTCCTGCAATGAAATTGAGAACATCTTGATCAGGTTCTATATAGTTTTCTCTATGTCTCTGCTGATAGAGTGAGTTTTAATAGCTTTATTATTTAAAACAAAAAAATCCCAAAACCACAAACAGAACAAGCAAGCAAGCTAGACTGACAGCCCCAGAAACAGAAATTTCATCTGTTTTCTCCCTTCTAGAAAGGGGACAGCATAAGCAGTGCCAGTTCCCAGGTACACAAACCTACTAATATGCAAATAATACCCAAAGACAGGATAGGGTCCACATAGATCTTAGACTGCTTTAATGAAGCAGCGGCAGTGGCAGTTGTGTGGTGGTAGGCTCAAGGATGAGACTGGCCAGGGTCTGGCTAACTTCATCTGGTGAAATAAAAATCACGTATCAGAACCCTGTGGAGGGTCTGCCCCCTCTCTGCTGTGTATGCAGGCAATGCGGGGGGTAGGACGCATCTCCTGTGTTTCTCCTTGGGAGGACTGAACTGGGAGATTTGGTTATCAGCTGAGGGAAAGCAGCTGTCTCCAGCTGACCCCTGTTAGTGGCTGCCTGAGTGTACTTAGACAGGTAGACTGCATAGTTAAAATACTGCCTGCACCAAGAGCAGGTCACAGTCGCAAACTCATGTAGAAATTACTCAAAACTCTAGATGGCCAATTTTAATGTGACATTCCACGGACCAGGGCTTGCCCTCACCCCTTTCATCTGAGACCTCCTCACTTCTCAAATTCTTGCATAACCTCATTTGCTGCATCTTGTGTGATAATATTCAAGTACTGCTGTGAAACTCAGGAATAACTTGTGAACTTTGTGTGTGGTTTTACCTACTTACTAATGAATAGCTCCCCATAGCTGCTTAGACTTTCAAGGAGGCAGTGTAGCTTTTTAGTTCTAAACAGGATGATGTAGGTTGTTTCTTTATAATAGAGTATTAAAATAACATCAATTATAATTTTGTGTCTTTTCAAGTATGTATACCTTTTCTGCAATCTGCTAACATGAATGAGAAATGCAAAATGATCATATAAGAAGTCTGTTCTAATTATAAGCATATTTTTATCCATATAAAGGACTGTTCTAGTCACCTTGAAATTTCCCTCCAGAGAACGGTTGCTAAAAATTTCATGTGCTTTTGCTCTAAAATACTAGAGGGCCCTGTAGCTGATTGTCCTATAACAATAAATATAAAGACTTTGCCTTATATGTGGTACAGTGAGGAAATTCTTGATATTCTTGTAGACCAGTAGCATTTACATTTTTGCAATAAGGGGGCAACTTGGTATCTACGACCTGATGACTCTTACTTGTTTTTAAAAAAGCCTTCATAAATCCCTTGTGAATCTCTTGGCTAGAATGGAAAGAAAACTCCACTGTTCCTCAGTAGAGTCTGTTTCTGAATACTTAAAAACTGTAAATAAAATTGGAAAGGCTTTCTTATTCCAACTTGGAAGCAAATCTTTGCTCAGACTGTGACTAACCTGCAAGGTTGTTTTAAACTGCTGACTCTAACTTAAGTCTGTTACTCCTCGACAAATGTGTTAGGATTTTTTTTTTCCTCAGTTGAGATATTGACATGAACGTTAATAGTCAACATCACTGTTTTTGATGTAGTTTGACATAAAAATCAGATTCCTTTCTGCCTTCACTTCTATAAAATTATTGAACTATAAGAACATCATTACAAGCATGAAATCATTGTTTCAGGGATGGGTGTCATCCTAAAAAGTTAATGGATGTAGTATCTAAAGGCAGAAAGTACTATCTGTCCACTCTCCTTAACTTCTAAGATGTGGCATTGAAGACCCTTCAATGTTGGGACCATTGTAGGAAAGGCTCTTTCATTTTTAAGGAGCTTTTCACTAATGGAAACGTTCTTGCTTTTGCAGGTGTCTTTGAATCCTGCAGGAACTGAGGTGCTTCTTGCTGAGGAATAGAGTATGGAAAGCCCCCCGCTGAGGACTTGCCTGCTATGCAGTACTGAACAGCTGACCATGGTCCGATGTGGCTGAGATCTGCAGACAAACATATAGGAAGGTAAACTGAGATGATAGGAATGTCTCACCTCAGGGAACTAGGGAAAGTATGATGGTATATGGACAGTGAGAGAACCTGCTTCGGTTGGACTCTCCTCTGAAGCACAGGTGAAAGAGGAGACAGACCGCACAAGAGTGGGCACTTGTTTGCAGGGAAAATCTGCTTAGATGAAGCAAGAATGACAGGTGTGCATCACTGAGGTGTGCAGTGTCATCCCGGGGTGTCTGGGTGCTAGACACTAATATGGCCATCAGTGTAGTCTGAAGGGAATATGTGTGAATGGATTGTTAACACATGCATTGTTAAGAGGACTAACTCATCAGAAACAGCTGTAACAGCTAAACTATTTCAGTCTCACAAAGATGTGAGTGTTGGCTGGGGCAAATGTTGCTTAAGAAAAGCGCATTTCAAAGAGGAGCTGGTGCAGAGGTAACTGGCTTCAAAAGGTCTCCCATGGGCTACTCGAGAGAACTCCTCGCCTTCCTGCACTAGTGGCAGTTTTGCCATTAAGTTCACTGAGGCCAGGATTTTGCCCTGGGAGTTAAGATTAGAGAAGTTTACCTTCTGGTGAATAATTTCAAAGTGGAGCTTGGAGATTTTTTTATGGTCTTTGGTTGCAGTGCCTATGGTAACTTGGAATGAAAGACGCGTGTTGAGTTAGTGATAACTGCTGCAAGGAAAATCATTTTTGGCCTTTTCTTGCTTTCCAAAAATAATCGTCACTCAGATTCAAAGAATAAATTGCGTAATGAGAAAATAAGTATTTAAATGCTGCCTTATGTATTTTAGCCATTCCTGAGCTTGTAATGTTTAACTTTTCTGGTTTTGGTGAAAATATTTGTGGGGTTTTTATAATTGTGCTTAAAAGGATTGAAGGAGTGAGACAATTTGAACAGCATATTAAATTCGGAACCTGGGAACAAACATTTGTGGAAAGAAAAAATTTCATTAATGTTAATTGTTGATTGTAGAGTTCAAGGGTAGATGCACTGGAGACTGTCCATTCTTATTTTTCATTAATTACTGGATTTTAAGATATGGTTTAATTAAGAGACAAATAGTATAACAAGTGTTAATTTTCTCTCTTGGAACAAAGACTGCTTTCTAGAAAAATCTGATAACGAAGAAGAAAATATGTGAGCTATACACAACTCTTAGAGTATTCCAGTCAGTTATTTGTATATTATCACATTTTACCTCATTAAATATTCACCTTAAAGTTTTTGATTTTAAATTATTATGGGAATGCTGATTTCCATCTTTGTTATTTACTACCTCTGGTAGTTTTGGGGAAAGATCTGAAATGTAACTTGTAGAACCTTGGTTTTAGTGGCTTGTAATTTTTTCAACACCTAAACCCGATTCTGTTGTCTCCGACAGTAAACAGAGAAAAATTTTGAATAGTTTCTTGCAAAGCTGAAATGTGTTCATGCTTTGGAGTAGATACCTGACGTTTTTTGATGAATAAGGGGCAATTTTTTTATTCTTAGTTACCTCATGATGCTGTTCCTGTGAAAAGTCCCTCAAATTTAGTCAAGTTATAAGCCTTTGAGAAATTTCCATTAACATAGTCCAGTGACATTTGTAAAGGAGAGTTGGAGAAAATCCATTGATATTGCCTTCCTATCTCTTTTGTCTTAATGTTTTCTTCAGGATTGCTTCTCCTGGAAGGATGCTTTACCTAGCCCCACTGTCACTATTCATGTGCACGTAAGACTTGAAAATGCATAAGTTACAATTTAATGTAATTATTAAAGATGTGTCTTAACAAGTGATCAGAGAAAGTTTTGCTTGCAGTCCAGAGTAGGTTTTCTACTTGGGATTACATCCCAGTAGCTTAATAAGGTACACCCTGGTATAGTTTATTGCTATGGTTTAAAAATATTTCAGTGGTTGTAGAAAATCTTAACTTCCGTGACCAGACATCTGACAGAGATCTGTGTCTTTTTTGATAGTCTCAATCAACATCCTGCAGCACTGATGCTGTCTGCAAAATAACGTTCAACCTTAATAATTTTAACAAAGGTCAGACATCTTCAGCTTTAATAATGGTTCAAAATGGTTTAAATGGTAGCAGAGCTATTACTTTGGCAGATAACTATTCTTGAAGCTGTATTTGTAGAAGAAATAGCTAATGCAGTTTGCATTCACGTGTTTTTAAAGCATCATGCATGTGACATTTCTTACCGAAGGGGACACCTTTAACACTGTGCTAGAATTGTTTTCCCTGTTTGCTGAAGAGAATTGTTTGAAACCTTAGATAGTCTCTTCCTAAAAGAAATGTTTTTCACAGGTGTTCTGCTAAATAAATATTGCTGGGAGGTTTCTTGGGTTTTTCTTGCTGGTTTTAGGCTACCTTAATAAAGCTTGGTCTTTTTTGTAATACAGTTTTAACTTGGAACATAACGTTTCACAACAAAATGTATATATTTCGATCTGAACTAGAGTTCTTTCCCCCAAATACAATTACAGCATACGTTCTCATCCTATGCAGCCTAGAGGAAGGCTGACTGCATTCTAATTGGTTTGGGCGAGGCTACCAGTGTGTTTCCCGGTCATGTGCCTGACTTCATCTATGCAACAGAAATGAGCTGAGATGCTTTTTCATGCTCAGGGTGAGAAGAGCATCTCTGCTTTTACTCTGAATTCCTTTGCTTTGAAGGAATTTAAAGGCTTTAAAGGATGTTTCATTGTATCCAGAAAAGTGCCCTGTGATTAACTGCATTGCTGGTTTGTAGCGCATAATGGCCCTCATATCAAATACTGGAGATGTACAGTTGCTCTTTGCTTCTGAAACCCACTGGAAGAGGCTCTAGGAGAGTAATCCTTCGTGAGGACGTCCCTGTTTGCAGATGAAGGTTAAGTTGTCTTCAGCAGACCCCAAGGAAGGTAATATTCATTCACTCCAACCCCACTACTTCCCTGTGTGTGGAGTCAGGCCTCTACAGCGACATTAGCTGAGAGGCAGAAAGCTCAAGTTGGTGCTGCAGGGGCACAAGTGTTTCCCTTCTGTATCAAATAAGAAAAGCTAAGCAAAGTTGATCCTTCGCATGCATCTATACCCAGGAAACACAGAAGAATGTACAGAAATCATGTGTGAGTTGTGGAAACATTGACTGTCACTGACTGTAGAATTTTGCTTGAGTCATAGCAAAATTAGTAAATGGTCTTGTAAGAAACTTAGTTAAAGCAGGCTTTCTGACTGCCAGCTTTGCACATTGCCCAAGAAAGTAACAAAGAACAGCTTGTTACGCTACGCCATTTCCCCTACCCCTGCGGAGTTTTTCCCTGTATTATTTGGTGGGGGGCATATGAACTTTGTGGAGCTGTACGTGTGTAACTGGAAGCATAATTTGACCTTTGAGACCTTTGCTACTGCAACTGATAGAAGAAAAACGAAAGTCAGTTGATGTTCAGGTACCAGATCAAGTTTGAAAAACGCACAGTTAGAGAAAACATAATTTTTGCTGGCAGCTGGCTTTGCTATGACCTGCCCTGGCTTGGGCTGTTAAAACCCAGAGCAAACCCTTTTACCAATAAAAAGAGGCAGCATAGAGAATGTGTCAGTGCAGTAACAGGATAGTGCAAAATATCAGGAAAGGAAAGAAGTGGAGAGAATATTTTTTACCTTTTTTTTCTATTGTTGTCTTATAGATTGACTAGGAGTTGATTGATACCCTGTAGGGCAGGGCTGCCTCACCTCTGCCTGCTTGCTTGCAGCTGCTGAGGGTAGAGCTGTAGCACAGCAGCAGTTTGAACATACCCTGGCTTTTGCAAAGGGCATTAAGAGACTGAGGAGGGATTGAAGGGCTGGGGAGTTTCTGGCTCGTGCCATCTCTGTGTCCTAGGGAGGATCCAGGACGCTCACAGGTCAGTGCATGCTGGACTGCAGTTTACATGGCTGTCATAGCCAAAGTGGGCCTTGGTCAGGTGATCTGGCCCACATGTCTAATGATGCAGCCACAAGCTCCTGCAGTAATCTTCCTCTTAAAGCTTCCCAAAACCAAACTGCATTGACTGCATTACTGCACCAGTAATCACTAGCTGTGCTGCATGTCATTGAATCCTAACACACTTCCCACTTATTCCTAACAGCAAAAAAGTTCTCAGAGACACAAGTTCTGTTTTTGCATTTGGCACTGTTGGACATTGTTTTGTGTACGTGATGGCCCTTAACAGAAACAAGACCTACTCCTTTCCCATAAACTAGCCTGCAACTTAGTTTTTTGGAGATTGCATAACTTGTCTGTCAGAAGATGATTCGCATTGGCTAGCTGAGGCACATAGCAGAAATACCTGAGCAGATTACAAGCTAGCTGCCTCTTCCTTTCTTGAGACTCTCTGCAAGGGAAAGGAACACATGGCTTACAGTTGGCAAATTCCAAGGCAGCTTTGACACTCGTTAGCATACAATATCCCCAACCCCTCCATAGCTGTGCTGCAATCTTTCCTGTTGTTCGGGACAAGTGAGCTTGCTGTGCAGTTGTTAGTGGAAGTGTCTGAATGAGCAGAAGGGATTCTGTGAGAAAAATGTTGACTGGGTCCTGTTCTTCAGTTTTTCAAGACTTTCTGAAATTTGAGAGCTACCTATGTAAAAACAAAAGTAATCTTTGGATTGTTTGTGTTTACCTTCATCTGGATTGAAGCTGAACAGAACAGGAACATCTGAATTATGGACAGACTCCAATAATGACAGACAACATCAGGAACCATGATGAGGCTGCCTTGTGAAGTGCTGTTATAATACTCTTGAAAACGTAAAAACAGTGTTAGCAATCTGTATCGTCAAAGCAGAAGCATTTTTTTAGAGAGATGATTCTCACATTCTTAGAAACACTTAAAATAATTGTTTACATTGTCATCTGGTAATTCAGAGACTAATGAGGCTGAAAAGGGCTGGGTGATCTGTAGCACGAAAGTAAATCCAGTTTGATAGGTGTTTTCAAATGTACGGGTTGTTTTCCTTTAGCGTTGGGTTTTGGTCTTTTTCAGCAAGGACTACCAAAATGCAGCTCTGCATCACAATTTGGGTGCTCAGTTCCAAAGCTCATGTACAGGATATTTTCATCCATGATGCACAGGAGTGCAACTCCTGAATATATATACAAATGAAAAGTGGTCTGCAAAATAGGATCTTTTATTTGGATGTTCCATGCCCTTCTGCCACTTCTCTAAACTTCCTGAGTGGAGGTATATTTCTTTACTCTCCCTTCTTTCTGGTATGTGAGCGGCTTCTGGGGTGGATACTAACTGACCATTGTTTTTGGGGGTGAGCCTGGCCTAGAATCCAAAGCTGCCAATTGACAAGACCATGTATTTTATAGGCATGTAACAAAACACCTGCCTTCTGCACTGAATGTGGTGGCTTTGCTGCCTATAATTTTCTTATGGAAAATCTTTGGAGTTTAGTTCTACCACTGATCTTTTTTTCTGTTGTTTTTCCTCAGTGAGTTATTAACTTTCTTGCCAAGATTTGCCAAGCCCTGCACATTGAGCATTAGATGTGCAGTCGACTCCTGTGCCAGAGTTTTACATGGTTTGCAGTGAACGTGGCAGTGTTTATCAGCCCTGCTTTCATCCATTATGTGGATAAAAGCCCTTCTGGCTTCCAGGCTTCCTGCTTCTCACATGATACTCTTACTTCTACACCAAAAATGCCAGGTATTTTACCTGGCACGTGACAGCCTGTAGCAATAGGCCCGTTCATGGGCTCATTTTGTACAAGATGCAGTGTGATCTGTTAATTGGGCAGGTCTGGTGCATTTGGGTTCTGACATGGGGGGGTCCAGCACTGAGCTGAAGCTGGAGGCTGGGATACCCTTGCCCAAATCCATGGCTGGATTGTCCTACTACTTCTGTGCTGATGGGAATATTGGAATATATACAGATGTGTATGTATAGGGTATATAAAGGAGTTCTAACCCTCTTGATTTTCCTGCTTTTTCAATAGCATCTGGCACATGTGAACTTACAGAAATGAATCCCCAACCCCCTTTCCCTCTGCATACAAGTAAAAAATAAAAACAGTTCCTAAAACTCCCAGGACTCCTACTAAAAATATCACACTAATCTCTATGGCTTAAACAAAAGCAGTAATTATTCTGGAGCTGAGTAATGCAGCCCAATCTGCCCCCCGTATAACAACCAGCACAACTAAGAAAAGGCGATGGTTGATAGTAGTAGGCGACTCTCTTCTGAGAGGTACGGAGGCACCCATTTGCCAACCAGACGCACTCTCTAGAGAGGTGTGCTGCTTACCAGGGGCTTGCATCAGGGATGTCACCGAGAGGCTACCAAGCCTTGTACAGTCCACTGACTATCATCCGCTGCTGCTGTTTCACGTGGGCACCAGTGACACAGCCAGGAGCAGTCTGAGGACTATCAAGAAGGACTACAGAGCCCTGGGAGCGGCGTTAAGGGACTCAGGAGCACAGGTAGTTTTTTCATCAATCCTGCCGGTCAAAGGGAAGGGGTTTGAAAGGGCCAGTCGAATCTGGCGAGTCAACAAATGGTTACGGGACTGGTGCCACAGCCAGGGGTTCGGCTACTTAGACCATGGGACTCGCTTTGAGAAACCTGGTCTACTGAGGGCTGACGGGGTCCATCTGTCAGAGAAGGGGAAGAGCATCTTCAGCCATAGGCTTGCCAAGCTGGTGAAGAGGGCTTTAAACTAGAGATGCCGGGGGAGGGGAACCTCAGTCCGTCCCACTCCTACCAGTTTGATGCCAGGGCCAGCAACAGATGCCCAGAGCCTGGAGAAGGAACACAGGTCAGCAGGAGAGCGCCTGAAGAGCAGCACAAAGGAACTCCAGCCAGTAAGACAGCTTCATCGGGGGCCCAACTTAAATGCCCCTATGCAAACGCACGTAGCATGGGGAATAAACAAGAGGAGTTAGAGGTGCCTGCAGGGCTACGACCTTATTGGCATCACGGAGACATGGTGGGATGGTTCCTATGATTGGAGTGTTGGGATGGAGGGATACAGGCTCTTTAGGAAGGACAGGCAGGGGAGATGAGGAAGGGGGTGTCACCCTCTATGTCAATGACCAGCTGGAATGCACGGAGCTCTGCCTGGGGATGGATGAGGAGCTGACCGAGAGCTTATGGGTCAGAATTAAGGGGAAGGCAGGGACAAGTGACATTATGGTGGGGGTCTGCTACAAGCCACCTGACCAGGAAGAGCGAGTGGATGAGGCCCTCTGTAGACAGATAGGAGCAGCCTCACGCTCACAAGCCCTGGTCCTCATGGGGGACTGCAACCACCCTGACATCTGTTGGAGGGACAACACAGCAGGGTGTAAGCAATCCAGGAGGCTCCTGGAATGCGCTGATGATAACTTCCTTCTCCAAGGGGTAGAGGAGCCAACGAGGAGAGGTGCTGTGCTGGACCTTGTTCTCACCAACAAGGAGGGGCTGGTGGGGAATGTGAAGCTCAAGGGCAGCCTGGGCCGCAGTGACCACAAAATGGTGGAGTTCAAGATCCTTAGGGCACCAAGGAGGAGGGCGCACAGCAAGCTCACTACCCTGGACTTCAGGAGAGCAGACTTTGGCCTCTTCAGGGATCTGCTTGGTAGCGTGCCATGGGACAAAGCCCTGGAGGGAAGAGGGGCCCAAGAAAGCTGGCTAATAGTCAAGGATCACCTCCTTCAAGCTCAGGAGCGATGCATCCCAACAAAGAGGAAGTCAGGCAAAAACGCCAGGAGGCCTGCGTGGATGAACAAGGAGCTCCTGGACAAACTCCGACACAAAAAGGAAGCCTACAGAGGGTGGAAGCAAGGACAGGTAGCCTGGGAGGAATACAGAGAAATTGTCCGAGCAGCCAGGGATCAGGTTAGGAAAGCTAAAGCCCTGATAGAATTAAATCTGGCCAGGGACGTCAAGGGCAACAAGAAAAGATTCTATAGGTACGTCGGGGATAAAAGGAAGACAAGGGAAAATGGGGGCCCTCTCCGGAACGAAACGGGAGACCTGGTTACCCGGGACACAGAGAAGACGGAGGTATTCAATGACTTTTTTTTTGCCTCGGTCTTCACCGGCAAGTGCTCAAGCCTCACCGCCCAAGCCGCAGAAGGCAAAGGCGGGGACTGGGAGAATGAAGAGCCGCCCCCTGTGGGAGAACATCAGGTTCGAGACCACCTAAGGCACCTGAAGGTGCACAAGTCCATGGGACCTGATGAGATCCATCCGCGGGTCCTGAAGGAACTGGCGGATGAAGTTGCTAAGCCACTATCCATCGTATTTGAGCAGTCGTGGCAGTCCGGTGAAGTTCCCAGGGACTGGAAAAGGGGAAACATAACCCCCATTTTTAAAAAGGGAAAAAAGGAAGACCACCCGGGGAACTCCAGGCCAGTCAGTCTCACCTCTGTGCCTGGGAAGATCACGGAACAGATCCTCCTGGAAGCTATGCTAAGGCACATGGAGGACAGGGAGGTGATTCGAGACAGCCAGCACGGCTTCACCAAGGGCAAGTCCTGCCTGACTAACCTAGTGGCCTTCTACGATGGAGTGACTCCATCAGTGGACACGGGAAGGGCTATAGATGTTGTCTACCTGGACCTCTGTAAGGCCTTTGACACGGTCCCCCACAACATCCTTCTCTCTGAACTGGAGAGGTATGGATTTGATGGGTGGACTGTCCGGTGGGTGAGGAATCGGTTAGATGGTCGCATCCAGACGATAGTGGTCAACAGCTCAATGTCCAGATGGAGGTTGGTGACAAGTGGCGTCCGCAGGGTTCCGTATTGGGACTGGTACTGTTTAATATCTTCATCAGTGACCTAGACAGTGGGATCGAGTGCACCCTCAGCAAGTTTGCAGATGACACCAAGCTGAGTGGTGCGGTCAACACGCCAGAGGGACAGGATGCCATCCAGAGGGACCTGGACAGGCTCGAGAAGTGGGCCCGTGTGAACCTCATGAGGTCTAACAAGGCCAAGTGCAAGGTCCTGCACCTGGGTCGGGGCAACCCCCGGTATCAATACAGGCTGGGGGATGAAGGGATTGAGAGCAGCCCTGCCGAGAAGGACTTGGGGGTACTGGTGGATGAAAAGCTGGACATGAGCCAGCAATGTGCGCTCACAGCCCAGAAGGCCAATCGTATCCTGGGCTGCATCCAAAGAAGCGTGGCCAGCAGGTTGAGGCAGGTGATTCTGCCCCTCTACTCTGCTCTGGGGAGACCCCACCTGGAGCACTGCGTCCAGCTCTGGAGCCCTCGGCATAAGAAAGACATGGACCTGTTGGAGCAGGTCCAGAGGAGGGTCACAAAAATGATCAGGAACACCTCTGCTATGAAGAAAGGCTGAGAGAGTTGGGGTTGTTCAGCCTGGAGAAGAGAAGGCTTTGGGGAGACCTTATTGCAGCCTATCAGTACTGAAAGGGGGCTTATAAAAAAGATGGGGGCAAACTTTTGAGCAGGGCCTGTTGCGACAGGACAAGGGGGAATGGCTTTAAACTAAAGGGGGGGTAGATTTAGACTAGATATAAGGAAGAGATTTTTTATGCTGAGGGTGGTGAAGCACTGGCACAGGTTGCCCAGAGAGGTGGTGGATGCCCCATCCCTGGAAACATTCAAGGTCAGGTTGGACGGGGCTCTGAGCAGGCTAATCTAGTTGAAGATGTCCCTGCCCATGGCAGGGGGGTTGGACTAGATGGTCTTGAGAGGTCCCTTCCAACCCAAACCGTTCTATGATTCTGTGATTCTATAGATTCCTTTCATAGAACAAACATATAGCAGTGACTTCTTTTTCACTCTTCCAGGAGAGCACCACGTGCAATCCCTACAGAGATAGCCTTGGAAGTGCTGTCTGGAAGGACATCACTGCTGCTGGGAGCTTTAGCACTGGCCTTGCTCTCCTGACATGCTGGATCTTTCTTTACAATTATAGGTGGCAAGAGACCTAATGCTGGGTTGTTGTTTTGGGTACATAGCTCATCATCTTCAGCAGAAAAGGCATAGCAGGGAAAATAATGAAATGATGCATAAAAGAGGTATGCTTCTAAACAGGAAAAACAAAAACCAATAATCCAAAGAAAGCCTTTAGAAATTAATAAATACGTAAGGTAACCTGTGATTTCCACACTGGTAATCTTTATCCATAGCTATCTAATTAATCTTTATTTTTGCAGGCATTTGCAGGTGGTGTTTCTTCTACAATTACCAATCTGAAAAGATCATAGAATCATAGAATCATTAAGGTTGGAAAAGACCTCTAAGATCGAGTCCAACCGTCAACCCAACACCACCATGCCCACTAAACCATGTCCCTAAGTGCCACATCTACACGTCTTTTAAATACCTCCAGGGATGGGGACTCAACCACTTCCCTGGGCAGCCTGTTCCAATGTTTAACCACTCTTTCAGTAAAGACACTTTTCCTCATGTCCAATCTAAACCTCCCCTGGCGAATTGTATGAGCAATTGTAGTAACTTAAAGGAAATTCAATCATTGTTTGTTAAACAAAAGTACAAATCATGGGATTTTGCTAAAAAATTTAAATAATGGATCTGCTACTCCTACTATAGGGGCATGTAGAAAGGCTTTTTTATAGTATCCTTTTGAGAAATGATAATAAACACCATGTTTCTCCTTCACTCTTAGAAATAACTGTTCTGTCTTATATTCCACTGGGTAATTGTGTGCACTGTTGAGTACTGAATTTTTAATATTGATCACTAGCTTATAGAAAACAATTTGTGCCTTACTGGCCTTAATACTTCTAAAGTATTAGGTGCACAAGCACACTTTCTGTTCTTATATAGATACTCTGCATCAGGGCTTCATTTCCAGAAACAACTTATTTGCTATAGAAAAAGTTTTAATTAGGAAATATTAATTAATAGGCTTTTTCCATTAACTTGAAAACCTTTTTCTAGAAAATCTGTGTTCATTTCAGTCACATAAATAGCTGCATAGCAGCACAAACACACTTGAGATAGCCTTAAATGAGTTAACTTGAATGTTGTAAATAGTTCTGCTTGTAATTTATCTTTCCTAAAAGCTATAAACTATGTGTAATTGTGATGCTGAGGGATGCTGTGTCATTCAGTAGGGTGCTGTCGTGGTTTAACCTCAGCCAGCAACTGAGCACCACACAGCCACTTTCTCACTCCCCACCCCCGTGGGATGGGGGAGAGAATTGGAAGGGTAGAAGTGAGAAAACTCATGGGTTGAGATAAAAACAGTTTAATAATTGAAATAAAATAACAACAACAACAACAATAATAATAATAAAAACACAAAGCAAGTGATGCACGATGCAATTGCTTACCACCTGCCAACCGATGCCCATCCAGTCCCTGAGCAGCGACCCCCCTGGCCAGTTTTCCCCCAGTTTATGTACTGAGCATGATGTCACATGGTATGGAATGTCCCTTTGGCCAATTTGGGTCAGCTGTCCTGGCTGTGCCTCCTCCCAGCTTCTTGTGCACCTCCAGCCTTCTCAGTCGGTAGAGCATGGGAAGCTGAGAAGTCCTTGACTAGTGTAAGCACTGCTTAGCAACGACTAAAACATTGGTGTGTTATCAACATTATTCTCATACTAAATCCAAACCACAGCCCTGTGCCAGCTACTAGGAGGGAAATTAACTCTATCCCAGCCAAAACCAGAACAGGTGCACTCAGAGCACTAGGAAAGAGAGTGCTTGCTCTTCTGGCTGAGTTCCTGGTCAGTTTGCACATTCTCTCTACTGAAACTTCCCCTAAAGTTTTTGGTACAGTACAGCATTAAAATCATGTGCAATGTCTTCCACATCTCATCAGAAATGGCCACAGTTTAACAAAAATTTGAAAGCATTATAATTATATATACATAAAATCTTTTTTTAAAAATTTGTTAAATGTCGAGCCTTCTAAAGTGTCGGTATGAACTAATGCTGCAGCAGAGATGGTAATCAAACTTTGCTGTCATCTGAACGGTGCAAAATGTAGATGCAAAGTGCAGTTCAGGTATATTTCAATCAGAAGTTATTTTGGACTATCTGATATGCTTGCAATCAGGTGCCATTTGCTGAGGGACGAGATTTAGTGGTGAGTAGCTAGGAACTTGTTAGTTTTATAACTGAAATTAATTTAGTATGACTAACATTAGTCAAAGGCAGTCTTTTTTGATATAGGCTGACTGGCCTTTCTTGTAGTGGCCCTTCATGCTAGCATTCATCCTTCTTGCTTCTGCCTTCCTCTCCTCCAGAGCAAACTCTTCATTGCCTGTTGGGGATCGGGTGAAGCTACCTTGATGTATGTCTGGATAGCCTCCAATGGCCATCTGGTGCTGCTTAGCTGTACCTTCTGGCCCAGAAATGAGATCATGCAGGGAAGGAGCCAACAAGTTCTCATGGCTGCTGGTCTCTGGCTTGGATGTATAACAAAGAACTCCTGGAGTAAGGGAGGTAAATGAAAAGGAGATACTATTCAGTGTTTTTGTGACTCAGTCCCTTAACCAGTTTCTTGGAAAAAATAGTTTCCGAATGGCTGTGTTCCTGTTGTTCTTTTGTATTTTTTTGAGGAGACTGGACTTGGCAAAGTCAGAATGCACAATAGCTCTGACTGGCATCTTTAAATTTTTGTTGATATCAGGAGCCTGACAAATACAACTTAATTCCTCGCCCTTGTGCAATGCTGAACTGGCAATTGCCAACTAGGATAGCCCACCAGGCTGGAGCCAAATTAGGAGCACATGCTAATGTTTCTTTTAGCCTTTTTAATCTTGGAAATTGGGGGGAAAATGGCATGTTGCCTACGTGTCATAGATGTGACTATTCCTATTTCATTGCATGGTGGGCTTCTCCACACAGATTTTTCTCTTCTCCCTCAACTTTCTTTGATTATTAAGTAGTAATAGACATTTTACTTAAATCAGAGGTGTCTATTAATGGACCGAAGTTTCTTTCATACTGGTAAATGAATCCAACTCATATAAAGTTGATCAGGAATTGTAGCTATGTGAAATCCAGCCCTAAAGTAATAAGGATAGTGCCTCTAATTTTTGGTCCTTTTCTTTTCTTCTAATATGTCAAAATACTTAAGAAAAAAGCTGTGAATTTTCTTTTTGTTGATCTGGTGCACTTTTTCTGGGAGTGGATGTCATTAGCCAAATGAAAATTATTCCTCTCAGGTGACAAGTCTGCCTGAGCAGACAGGCAGATGAGGATGACAGTCATGATACAGAGAAGGAGAAGCGCAAGTGAAGACTAAAATACTATGGCCTGTGTTACAGATGCAGGCACACCAACTGGCTCCTAATGGTCCCGTCTAGTTCTAAAACTCTGTGAAAGCACAGGCAGGAGAAGGAGTGGGGAAACTGAGGAGGCCAGGAGATGAACTAAAGGGAAAGGCAGGACTGTAGTATACATGGAAAAACTCTCTTGCTCTGTTTTAAGTTTCCAAACTCCTGATTTTGTTTTTTTGTATGACATCTGTGGTTCAAGAGTCACATTAATGCCGGTATACTGGGGAAAGTCATTGCCTTTTCAAGTAAGTGACAAGAGGAATAGTTTCCAAATTTTGCATTTTAAAGGGGAAAAAGCATTTAAGCATTAAACAGTGATTGCTGAGAAACAGCTTCAAACCAAGCTTTCCCTAGGTATTTCTATTTTCTTATTCACAAAACAAGTAAAAAGCCCCATAACATCTCAAGTAATGTATCCCAAAAGCTTTCATGCTATTAATGTAAAATGCAGTTTAACTCTTAAGAGATTTGTTTTTAAAAAACTCCAACAACAAAAGAACAATAGCAACAAAAACCCCAAACCCCAAACTTAATACTGCCAGTTGTTGAGCTGAAGTGATGGACCTGCTTACTTGAAGAAGCAGGAGTTGAGATGCAAATATGATCCAGAGGATGGGCAGACAGAGGTCTCCAATGTTCTGGACTGGTGATATTAAACTCTTTTGTTGTGAAAGGAGGAGATGACCAGATGGCTATTAACAACTTGGTTTGGTTTTTGAGGGAGCAAAGGTATTTCCCCCCCCTTCTATTTTTTTGTACTGTGTCAATGCTGATTGCAATGAAAGACATGGCTATTGCTTTGTTAATATGCGGGGGGAAAAAGGACAAGTGTGCGATGTACCTGCTGGAGGACCTGCTTGTCTCAGGTGTTTTCTTCCTCTGCATTGCCTAAGCTGAGAAATCTGTCTTCGTAACATTTTCAGTCTTTGTTGCCTTGGCAGCCCAGATTCCAAATCTGATCTTTCTTCTGGCAGCGTGTGATGTTGCAAACTAACCGTGGGAGGGCCACATGCGATCTGCAGAGTTCTGTGATGTGCCCTGTGGCCCTCTGTCTTTTTATAAAGAGATATGGCCCTCAGAGACTACGGGTCCCAGCAAGCAGTGCTCCATTTTGATCTGATAAGAACATGCTCAAATCTAGATGTGCATTGCATGTTAGGGCGTGCTAGCTACATGAGCCACACCTCAGCATTCAAGATAAGGGTGGCTGAAGACTGCTCCAACCAAAGCTAAGTAGGTGCAGCTCTGGCCACAGGCTGGATTTTTTTTTTTTCTTCTGCACCTCAGTTTAAGGAATTGTCTTTTTGTTTCCTATCCAGTATTGCAATGGGATTCTGGTATATAGCATGACAGCTCGTCATTTTTAATAACTCTGCTTTTGGTTTCTGGGTTCTCCCAGATGCTACCTTTACCTTCTCTAAAATGGCTGCCCTCATATACTGTGCAGGAATGGGCAAAACTTTTGAAAGTGGCTGATTGCTTCAAGAAAGGGCATTGTTGCAAGACATCCAGCCCAGATTTTACTTGCCAAAGAGACCTGGCTCATTCAGACAAGCTTTGGCTAAGCAGTCTGAAATTTGGGGTGATTTATCTGATATGATTTTTTTAAAGTTTGTCCAATATGGGGAGAGACTCTACCCTACTTTGACATGGACAACTGAGGAAGGAGCTTTGACACAGCTTTGGACATGAGCAATTTAAGACACCTGCTCTGAAATGCCTTCGGATTAAGAGTGCAAAAGCTGACTCAGCTTGGATGCAGTTCAGGATGAGAGCAATCCCCTTCTCCCAGTCTTAGGCTAGATACCTTACAAGATGGTTTGCATGTAGCTTACTTCTTTGTAGCAATACCTTTCTGAGTCCTAGCCTTCAGCTGGGTCTGCATCTGAACAAGCGAAGGCATGATCAGGAGTTCCTTTGGGGTTTCACTGCATTTCAGATGTTTCTTAGGGAGTGTGTAAACCCTGGGTGACTCTTCTGAGATTGTAGGTAACTTCAGTGTTCCTGGTATCTGTTGTAAAATACGAACCCAAGATTTCTAGTGCTCTGAATTATCTCTCAGCTTTATTTCTTGCTTTGTCATCTTGTTCAAAGAAAGTTCAGTAGAGTGAAGAGCTCTTTTTCATATTCTTTTAAAATCCAGATAAATATCACTTACCACCACAAGAATGGCTGTATTGGGTTGACCAAGAGGCCTGTTTGGCCCAGTATTCAATCTCAGTCCGTGGTCAATAATGGACTTGTAGGGAAAGAGTAGAAATGACATTATATGTGAGAAAAGAGCTTCACATTGAAGTGCTGTCCTGCTTAGGGGCTTGGGCTTCCTAAGTCAGCAGTTGCTTCTGGATCATGGTTATGCTTCAGTTCCTGCCAACATATTTTCTGTCACCCTGTATCCTATATATGCACTTCTGCACATTTAACATAAAACAAACAACATTACTACTTGGATTTAGTTCTTTGTGCAGCTGTATAGTATGGGTACTACACGAAAAGCTGCATGAAGGCAAATCAGATGCTGTTACTCCTTCCTGCTTGATGTTTTGTATATTTTGAAACTTGGAGATAATTCTCAAGGCTGCAGTTTGGTCATGTATTAGCTCTATTTATAATTCTTACTGAACACTGAGATCTGGCTTTTATCTCAACGCGATAAATAATGGAACCTTTGGCTATTAGAGTGAGGATAAATACATAAATAAAGAAGAGTAGTTAATGAATAAGTACCTGGTCAACAGAGATGACAGTGAATAAAGATACCTGTCAAACCCTCAGCACCATAAAAGTAAGCACGTTTGGCCTGATCCAGCCTCTGAAGAATTTCTACTGATTCCAAAGGGGTGCCTTGTTAGCCTGCATAATACCAATTCTTCTGTCTGTATCCTTTTTCTTTTTTTTTTTTTCTTTTTCCCTTTCCCTTTTCCTTTTTAAGCACAGCTATGTTATTTGATTTGACTCCCTTCTGCAGCACTGTTTTCTGTAGAAACAGCTTCATGGAGAGGAGTGGCACCACAGTGTACTAGGAACAGCCTATTGGGTAAAGGCAAGATAAAAAGGTTGATCCAGTGCTTTTAAGGGAAGAGCCAGCTATTGAAACATGGGTTTCTCCAGAGGAAAACTGTAGTAAGGAATGTCAAATAGTCTCTGATACAGACTTTGAGAAGTCTCACCAGTCCTCTGTTCTTATTATAGGGCATACTTCTTTTGCTTCCACTGCAAGGCATATCGTTTGGTTGATTTTTAACCAGAGCAAGTTTTAATGAATTTATACCTGCAAGTAAACCTATCAAACTGCTGCACTGACAAATCTATCATGGGATTTCTATCCAAGTCCCATTTTATTCTGACTTTCTGGCAGACATGACTCTTTTCCCCTAAGGCACTTCAACTGTACCGTCTTTTCTACTCCTGGATATTCCCTTGCTCTTTCTGACTCCACCTCAAATACGTCTGCATCTTAGGACCTGGTTATCCTACTGTTGTCCCCTGGTGCAATTACAGCATGATTAAAATATGCAGTATGGCTGGGACCTTGATCATGTTCTAACAAGAATATAACCTTAGACGTACAGCCCAGTTACAGCATTGTAACAATGCCATGGAACAACCCTGCTTGTCTTCGTAGCATGGGGTGGGGCTTTAAGTGCTTTTCCTTGGCATATTTCTAGTCACACCACTTGCTATCGTTGCATTTCAAATGTCATTACCCCAGGTGCCTAGATCAGCCCGAGGGATGAACTTACAAATACCCCCCTACATAGCCTTTCCAGCATTTTGCTGCTGTCTGCAGCTCTGAAGGAGTAGCAGTATGCACTTTTTAGTTTCCTCTTATTTTCAAAACATTAAGTACTGGTGGAGTTACGAACTCTATTCCAAAAAAGCACATATACTTATTTGTTATATATTTTAATTCTGGGACTCTGAGCTCAGAGGCCAATCTCTAACTAGTGGTTTTCAAGCAGGACTTTTTCCTTAAGGACAGGCAGTCCAGTAACTAAGCACTCATAATTTCTTAATTTGTTCACTTTTGGCCCCTTCCTGGGAAGTGTCCAATACTATTCACTGTCAGAGACAAGATTCTGGACCAGACGGACCACTGGTTTTTCTCAGTTCCACATATTTTATGTGTCATGCTTAAGTTATGACCCCTGAGACCATTTTATAAGCTATTCTAACAACAGAATTAAAAAACCAAAAAAACCCAAAACCAAAAAACCAAACACACACACAAAAACCCCCATAAAACTGACCTTTCTATGGTCCTCCATTACCACATCTTGTTCTGAGCCTGCGGCAGATGGGATAGGAGGAAAAAAGCTATTTTCATTAAGTCCTTTTACTTTAACATCCTGTCTCTTCACATATCCTTGTTTAGCTAGGAAAGAATGGGAGATGGCATAAAGAAGAATGGCGGATAAAAACAGGTCAGTGCCTCCAACTGGGAGACTTATCCTGCCACTGAATCTATCATGGAAAAAAGGCACTGCATTCCAGATGCCCCTGTGGAGGAGGAATGTTTCCTCATGACACGTTTAAATGTGTTGCATTGCAACTGTGCTTCCTTCCTATGGAGCATTGCCACATGCAGCCATAACCATTAGGTCACGTATACTTAAGAGAGATTCCCTGTGCCCTGTAGTCACAGCTAACAGTGGCAGCAGTGGCCTTCAAATCAACACTTCCTTGTATGCTACATGTTTATAAGCTTTGCCATTCTTCAGGAATCTATCGAGTTCAGGACAAACATGCCTGCTATGTGGCATGAAAAATGTACGTATTTCTTACCATTGTAGGGCTTCTGTTTTTTCAGGGAAATCACCTCCATAGAAAGTGGAATGGAATTTCTCAGTAAGCAGATGAGAGATGTTGATAGCGATGTTCCTAACAAAGCCCTCTGTGAGTTTGTTTAGAGTTTCAATGTCCCTTGGATTTTCGATATAGTTCTGTTCATTCCTGTGCCTGTGCTCTGCCATAGCAGCCTTTGTGACCTGGAGACCTTTCAGCCATGTGCTCTGGGAGACAAGAAAAGGAAAACTTTCATGGAAGCACTGGGCAGAACAGTGTGCTATTACACCCCTTCTGGGGCCAATTTCCATGTTTTCTTTGAATTTCTGTCATTTGACTTGAAGACAGTCTTCATTTTTGACAAACCTGAAATGTTCTGCGGGAAGCAGACACTCTCAAGAAGTTGTGCTTAGTCCAAACGCGAGTCTCTAATCAAAATGATCTTTTATAGAAGGATTTTTTTTTTTTTTTTGAGTCTGAGTTCTATTCACATGTTTGTTTCTTGGCTGGGATGTTTTTCTGCTGGTTTAGTGAGCTGAATCAGCCCTTCCAGGAATCAAATGAATACCACAGCAGGCACAAAGGGAGTAAGACTATGGCTAGAGCAGGAAAGAGAGGGAATAACTTTTAAGTTTTTCTATTCTTTGTTTCCAGCTAGAGTGCTTAAATAGATAACTTTTTTTTTAACGCTTTTTCTTTGCACTTTATATACCATTTAGCCAAGGAATTGCACTTGGTCTCAAGAGGGACTTGACAGCACTTTCACTGATTTCAATGTAATAGACTGAGATCCCCTAAAAGGTGACACTTTAATGAGAACGTTGATGCAAGATATTTTTCTTCTATGAAGTCTCTGTAACTGTTTTCAGTATATTATTTGTAAGCAGGCATATTATTCAAGTCTTAGTGAATCGTCCAGGAATCACAACACTACTTAGCAAAATAATCCTACAGTTTTGAGAAACAGATTTCAAGTCAAGAGCATCATAAACTTCACTTACATTCTCTGCATCATCTCAGCACAGTCAGACAGCCCCAAACATTTTACTTTCTTTTAAGATTTTGGATGTTTCTAGTCTCTAAACACCTTCCAGTGTATGCTGAGCAGTGTGACTGCCATCTGTTTTGTGCTGAAGCCGGAGTATACGCTGGCACAATTTTTGTTGTAAGACAGACTCCATCGTGTCCATTCAGTACCAGTCCTGGAGGTGCCTGAGAGGACTCAGAGCTGCAGGCCAGGAACTGGCTGAGAGGCAGCAAAGTGGAGCAGTGAACAACGAGTACCTGTGGGGCTCCTGAACAGGAGGCAGTTTGGCTCCATGTAGTGTCCTTTGCAGCCCCCGGTCTCCATTCTTTCGCTAATGCCCAAACAGGTACTTGCGCTCTCCTCCTGCCAGGTGTTTCTTGGCTTCCGTAGTTTTCTGCAAGCTTTCCTCTGTCCTCAGGCTCCTTTAGAAACAAATAACTCTGTCCTACAAGAAAGAAGTTTGTGACGTCTGAAGCAGAAGTGTGGCATCTATGGGAGATCAGAGCAAGTCTAATTTCTTTTTAGGTTGAAATGTTGTGGGTTTACATCCCTGTCCAACACTGAGAGCTATGCCGCCTTGTAAGATAGTAGGTTGTGAGTTTGGCTGCAAGAATCTTTATCCATCCTGATGCATCCAGTGACAACTGAATGATGCTGCTTTATGAATTCATGAAGAAGTTGATATGGCTGGGCTTCAACAGTCTACATTCAAGGACAGCAATTGAGATTTGATTCTTGTGCAGTGCATGGAAAGCTCCTTGTTTACTCTCTTAATGTGCATGGGCACAGGTTAAGTTATAATCTAATTAAGAATTCATGCTGTGTTCCGGGAAGTGGCGTTCTGCTTCAGCAATTTTGTTTTTCTTTAAGGTGTTGACCAGTACTTTGGAATTTAAAACTACGTATCCTGAAGAAGGCATAGAAACGTAATTTCAATGCAAACTGTATTAAGCGCTCACATCCTGTATCCTAGCAGGAATTTCACCAGACAGGGGAGGTATTCATTGAACTAGGAGCAAAGCAATGTCAAGTTGAGAAGGAAATTACTATGGAAATGAGTTTTAAAAGCCTGAGGCAGATGTAGGGAGAGGCACATTGTACCGGGAATTTTCCTCACACTCTCAAGCTTATATGGCCTTTCCATTACTTCAACAGCAGTATATAAGAAATCCTTGGCTGGGAACACAGTCTCTGAATTTCAGCAGTTTTGTGCTATTGCTGTGGGCCGGCTTCCCTGTTAAGAGAAATTAAACCCAGCCTCAGCTAGGATTGGGGCATCTGCTTGTATAGGAATGGCCTTGCTTGGGGCAGACCAGAGGTCCTTTCAGCCCAACGTTCAGTCTCTCTGTGGTCAGTAATGGATGCTTAGGAGGGAATGAGAGAAATATATTAACTGCTTTCGTACTATATTCTCCCAGTGCTTGGCAAGGAGCAGCTAAGCAGGTCTGTAGGTTTAATAGTCATTGATTAGTTGTTTGGGTTTTTTTCTTCCATAGATTTGTCTTTTTTTTTAATCGTGGATTTTGGGGATCCATATCTTGTGGCAATGAGTTCCATAGCTAACCTGCACAGTGTGAAAAAACCCCTCTCCCATCTGCCTAATGATAATGTATAATGTCCCCCAACATTTTCATGTTTTAGAGAAATGGCAAATAAACTGCTTATTCATTTTCGCCATGCTTTTTATGATTATATAGACTTATATAATGTTTTCTGTTTAAAGATTTTTGAGCAATACGTAAGTGGATTTGTTGGCTTAGTTCATTGCAGAAAGATGGCAGTACAAGCAGAAAGTGATTGTTTTCAGGAACAGCAGACACGTCCTGTAGTGTCTTCCCATAAATTCCGGAATATTCCTGAAGCAGTGGTGGATTCCTGATACACTCTGGAATGGATAGATTGCAAGTAAAGAGATATATGGCTTAGGGCAGGAGAACAGACAATGTTAATCATGTTGGCAACAATTGATGAGAAATGATTGCGTGGGAGAGGAAAACGAGTTGTTAATGTATAAATAAGTGTACGTGTTTACAGATTGTCGGAGGACTAATGGAACTTTGAAGAATGGAACTCAGTCCATTCCAGTCCCTCAGACATTGAAAGGGAATAAACTGTAATCCCTCCCACTTTTTCTTTTTTCATTTTGTTGCTAAAAATATGAGGGGAAGAAAAAGAAAAAATCCCAATAGACTGAAAAACAGGTTTTTGTTAAACCATCTGAAAAAGTGAAAATACTTAATACAGCTCTTTCTTTAATATACTTGTTTTCATTCAAAACACTTCATTAAAACTATTCTGATCACTCCCGTTAATAGCAGAAATGTGACTATCTGTTGCAGAGTTGTTCATGCTCGGCTGTGTCATTGGAGTTGAAACTACATTAAAGTGTACAGGTTGAAAAGCGTAACAAAAACTAGTTTAGACACTGAACTGGGGAAGATGATATAAGGTGAGGTTCCAGTTGGAGGTTGTCTCCAAACAAAATACTGCATCTGAATAGCCTGGAAGTTTATCACTTGGTTATATACCCAAGCTTTGTGGCTATCCACTATAGCTTTGAGACAAAATTTGTATGCCAAATCTGGGGAACACAGATGTGTTCAGAATACATACTCTTCTGTCTTAATGTGTCTTCATTTGGTATGTCTGGAGAGCATGGAAGTGAGAGCTTATGAATTGGAAAGTCCCAAATTTGTGTCCCTTTCCTGTATCACATGCAGTAAAATTATTAACTTACCAGGCTCAATTATGCAGTACTATCACTTTGTATATTGATATTAAGAATAATCTGAGGTCTGATTAAACTCCTGTCTGCTGGTATCTGTTCACTGATTTGAATGGAAGCTGGTTTGGACTCCAAATCCTGTGAATCCTGCTATCTGAGAAGAATGTTTACTCCATTTTCCTTCTACTCAGCTAGGAAGGAATGTGTGCATGAATGTTCATTTTCCTCTTCTAACTCCCTCTATATAATGCAATGGATTTTTTTTCAACACTCCCCACCCCCCACCCCCCCCGGTAATAACTTCAGATACATCTGCATTATTCTTAAGTATAAAAAAAACTATTTTAAGAAAGATCATTTTAATTATTTTTTAAATTTAACTTTAAATGCTACTGACCTGCACACTGGAGCCTGTCTATTATGCCAGGATCCCAGGTTCAGGAGAGTCTGAAGAGGTACCTCTTGGACAAACAGCCTGGGCAAATCTGTCTGTCAATCCGCTTACCAGATTTGTTCAGGAAATGGAGGTATGGGTGCCAAGGTGTTCCTTTGTGATCCTTCTGCAGCAATAATACATGTGGGAGGACTTTGGTGTCAGTGTCTGTCCCATCTCCCTGCTGCTGATGAGTTAACAGGCTCTAATCAATAACTCAGAAGGTGCTTATGAAGTTGCCTACAGGTAGGCAGCTAAGCCAGTAAGAATTTAAGAGGACTATGATCAAGGTCAGTTACCTTTTTAGTCTATTCTGATTTTAGCCACCTCCTCTGTTTTTGGCCCTCGTCCCAGGCTCTGCCTCTGTGCAGTGTGTTGCCAATGATCTGAACAAGTCACAGTGCTGTGCAGTGTAAGAACTGAAAATGAGTTAATGAGGTCTTGGTACCTTATCTCAAGTACTCTGCAATGTATCATACTTGTTCCCTGATTAGGGTGAGTGTCTCTCATGTCACTCCTGTGGCTCATGAAGGACTAGCCTGGGAAGACCTGTTACTCTTCATGGGCTGGAAAGATCTGGGTTTCCTACGTCCCAGTGAGCAGGCGTGTAAAGAACTGAAAGGACATAAATGGAAAATCAAATGCTCTCCTAGAAGAGAAATAAATGTACTGTAGGAATAACAGCTCTAAACAGTAGCTATCTCCATAAACCGCAAATTCTATAAAACTATAATTGTGTCTGCCAGTTAGTCATCTTCTAGTTTGTGTAGATTCATGGAATGTATTTATTGGCAGTTCTCAAAACAGGCCACCCTGTTCTTACCCAAGTGTTTCACAGTATAGGACACATGTTGAAGCCTTACCATTTTCCTTTGCGCTACAGCCAATTACTGTATTTAATTATTCTTTTCCTACATCTCTGTATATATTTCTTCTCAGCATTCAATCATTTCTTCTAGTGAGAGCCATTGTAAACAACAGGTTGATACCATGCAGTAGAAAACTTGTACTGACATCAATGGTGTTCGTTGCTTTTGAGCCTGTCCAGCCCTGAGAGCCCTCTTAAAATGTGCAAGACTTGACTTTAAGGTACTAGATGCTCTCAGCTCGAGCTGGAGTCAGGCAGCATGTCAGGCCTTTGCCAACATATGTGCCTGCATGTGAGAATATTGGGAAGCCTAAACTTACACTAAAAAAGATAAAACTTCCAAAGACTGATTAAAACTCCTTCCTCTGCAAGCTCCTGTCTTGCACAGCTCCTCAGCCAGCTACAGCTACTGAGGCATTGCAGGAGGGCCTACGTGAACGAGGTTGTAAAGAGGCTATGGGAGAGATGGTTGCATGGAGGCACCAGAGCTTGTGGTATCCAGGTAAAGGCAAGAGCCAGCGCAGGTACTCGAGAGGCAGTGGGGCTGTGCTAGCCAGCAGGGCCAGCCCTTCCAACCCTTTTGGGTTTTTGTTTTGCTGAAAATCCAATTCTATGTCCTTTTCAAATGGCAGGTGAGAAAGTTCCCATTTCAGTTCTCAGGCTACCTCAGGGAGTCTTGCAGCAGATTTGAGAATATAGGAATAAGTTCAACTGACCCATTTTAAAATAAAATGTAGTAAAAAAGAGGAGCCTTTCCACAATTTTTGTGTGTCTATGGACATAATACCCCAAGTAGCTTGGCCTTGTTTTTTCTGTGAGCCCAATATTATTCAAACCTAGGAATTTTATTCTACAGTTTGTACAAATTTTCACATGCTCTGGTGGTCAGAAGGGCTTTCCATTCTCCTTTACCCACCCAGAATCAGCAAATGTCATGTCCAACCTGTCTTCCTGTAGTGATCTTCTTTCTGCATAAGGACAAGATGGACCCAAACTGATGGAGCCTATGGGTGCTCCGCAAAGATGCGTTGAGATTGTCACTAGACACTGGGAGACAAGAGCAGCTGCCTTCCTTGGGGACCCCAAGCCTGCAGCCTTTGAGTTGTTCCCCTTGCTGCCAAATGAGAACCCTAATGCAGATCTCCCTCCTTGCTCAAAAAACAGAGAATTAAGCTCAGGTTTCCTGCTGCCTGTAACTTTAATTTTCTGTGTATAACAGACCATTCTTCACATCCTGATCAGAAGGTGAGATTTTAGGAAAATGAGTCTTTTTTCATGATGAGAAAGCTTGCAGCTTCTTCCCCGTAACAGCCCGTTGTTATGGCTGGGGACAGCAGGATGGGTTAATCGTGGCCCCATTTCCTGAGGTCTCCTGCAGTCATGATTTGTGAATGCCTGAGAATACCCCTGCTGAATTCTAATTGTTTGTGGCAGTCGGCACATGATTTCAAGTGTTTGGTCACAGCAGTGTTCGTTTTCTGCTCTTTTAATCTTTGATGGATGTTGCGCCTGGCTTCACTGATGTGGTTCACGACACAGTAGGCAGTGATTTCCTATAAGATGTTTTGTCTCGACTACAGAGGTGTGGAGTCCCTATACGATGGCCAATATTTATTAATGACATCCCAAGGTTTCTAAAGAGAAAGCTCTGCCGTAGACCATTAGAACCTAATCTATTCCAAAATGTCAGATGCAGTTAAGCAAGAGCTATCTCGATTGCACTGAGACTTTCCTCATTAGTTCAGACTCCGATTAGAAGACTGATTAAAGGCTTTCTCTTTGTAAAGGTTCCCTCTTTATCTCTGCAGATATCGTTACTATGTAAGACGTGATAGAGCTAGCTTAAGGCTCACACAAATGCTAGAACTGAAAAGTATTTGTGTGTACGTGTGTGCACGGTCATTCATGCCCATACAGTGCACATGCATGTTTTTTAAAATGCCCTTAATTAGTAACATGAAAAATGTTCATTTCTGAATATGAATAGGGTTGAATTTTGTTGCACCTTTCAAATTATTCAGCTGGTGTTATTAGTATGCACTTGTATAAAAGGTCAAATTTTCATATCATATGTAAAGCTGTAGGATTAAGATTTTAATAGCAATTTGGGGGTTGCTGGAATACGAAGTATTTTATGTGGAATACTTGGTATCTGAGATCATTACAACTAGCCAAATAGCTTCCTGTGATTTAAACATTGCTCTTGCTGTTCACTCTAAGCTGCATGATTGTGATAGTGCTGAAATATTCTAAGGTCCTCCTAATGTTTTACCCACAAATAGCATTAAGCTTTGGCATATGCTTTTAAATTTCTCATGATGTTCAGTGAAGATTGCAATTTCATATATAAGCTCTTAGAAGAAAGGCTTGTTGATTCATTATGTGTTTGTATAGTGCTTAGCACAATAGGGATGAGGTCTTTGGATATTTCTGGAGCCTAGATAATAAGCTGGCATTATCAAGAAATAAAAACATCCATGAGGCAACTGTCAAAGCTTCCAAATGATTTTGCAAGATGTAGTTCCTAAAAAATTGGAGCTTTCAACTTTTATTCTTGAGTATTTTGTAGTTAACTGCCTAGTCCATGAATCATTTTACAAACACCTTGTAGGCTAATGAGAAATAAACCAGAAAATAAAGACAGCTTTAACAAATTGTATGGAAGTCAGTGTTCTCCTAAGAGGGATTTGATTGTTGTTTCCAGTCTGGTCAGATTAATAGTAACTAAACATTGCTGCCAGTTGATGGCTTGGGTATGCATCTTTGTATGTGAAAGAGAGAGCATAATGTTAAGTGGTCATATTGGTCCAGTTACCACTGAACAGATAGTTTGTTTAATTATTGACAAACTTTAGCAGGGAGGCCATGCTCTGGAGGGCAGTAAGCATTAATACACTGCTTCTGAAGTTAGCTTGTAGACCTTGGGGGAGTGTTGACCCTTTATGTGCCAAAGTCAATCTCAGTCTTGTTTAACAATTAAAAAAAAAAAATCTGGCTGTTTCATTGCAAATACCATGTAGGATGTACCTTGTCTTATAGCTGACAGGCTAGAAGTCTTGATTTTGCTTTTTCATGAGTGTCCCTTGCATAAGTAACTGAAGTTGCCCTTTGGGCTCATGGATTTGATGAATTCTGGAAAACCTTTTGGGCTGATCCTTTTTGGGGTAGGATTACCAGGGCTGACAAAGATGGTAGCAGGGCTTCTTCTAGTGAGCTGTCACAGTAACAGCATGTCATAGGATTAAGACAAAAACAGGTCTTTCTACTGCAGAGTTGTCTGCTGACTAACTTCTAATTAGCTTTGCCAGATTTATCACAGAGTTGCGGTTTGCTGTCAGATCTCCTGCACAAGTGATGCAGTTGTTTGTCAAAGGCTCTGATTTCTCTATATTTCAGTGGTGGTGACCACTTAGTTAAACCCAAGTTTTCTGAATCCCAGGCCAGTGTTTTTATGCCCTGCTCTGTGTGACTTTCAATAAATCAGTAACTTCAGCTAACATATAAAAGAGGAAGAAAAATTCTCCCATACAGCCCTACACACACACACACACGCGCAGGCGTGCACACGCACACACACGCAGGCACACACACACGCAGGCGCGCGCGCACACACACGCAGGCACACAGGCACACAGTTTGCGAATGCTATGTACTGTTTTCCTCTTCCAGAATCTTGAGACTCTTTACTCTTCTTGAATGAAACAGAATAAATAATAGTGTGGATAGACAGCTGACCAAGGAAAGGAAAGCCTTAAGGGCTGTGACCACAGGGTGTTAAGATGCTGTGCCACGGACTTGAGGGGAAATAGTTGTGTTGTAATTTATTTCCCAATTAAAAGTTGAATGCCTCCTTCCAATGCTGTTTTTCTGTGCAGCCAGAGTTTTTTCAGAACACCTGCAGCTGTTCATGACTTTAGCTGGGCTTGAGAGTGTTTCTGAACGTCAGGTCTGGCAGTCTCAGTCTGGTGGTAGGTGTGTCAGCTGGATCCTGCAGAGCTTTTGCTAATGGCAGACTCTGCAAGGCAGTCTCTCTGCTTTTTCCTCCCTGCCCTCCCAGACCCTCAGGGTGCGCTTCCAAAATGTATTTGGCAAGCTTCAACCCGTGCCTCATTTAAATCTTAAGACCAACCTACTGCAATATTATCTCCAGAAAGTAAGTGCAGAGATGCTCTAACAAACAAGGAAATGTTGACACTATCAAATCACTGTGAAGCAGATCCTTGGCTCTATTCTGCTGCTTTTACCTTAATGCAGAAATAAGAAATGACAGGTCTAGTTAAATTCATCCCTTTAACTGGTTTCCAAGGTTGGTTGATTCCTAAGGGATACCTTCAGTGTTTGGAAATCCCTGAGTGAAGTGCTATAAAGTCAAGATAGGAGCTCCCTAGTCTCCTCCCCAAAGAATAAGGGATTTAGTTAGAGACATTAAGACATTGCCAAAATCCTCAGCTGCCCTAGCTCTCTTGAGACTGCTAGGCAGCAGCAAAGTAAGTTGTGTTGGGGATGATTAAGCCACTTAATTCCAGGATCAAGGAACTACAAAGGTGGCATCAAGTCATATTTGTGCAGGACCCTTTCTGTCACATGAGAAACTGGGCGCAGCTCACTATCAGGCCTGCTGCAGTACTTATAAGCTATATAATCTCCATCAACCCATGTCAGTGCCCTCACTCTGGTCTGTACCTAGTTCATGAAGTACAGTACAGATGAAGAGGAAAGATTTTGTCTTTGTTATCTCCTGTAGGCACTGTTGGCACAACATAGCCTGATGTCAAATCTTGGGGTCTCTGACATTTAGCATGGAGACAGAGTCATTGGAAAGCAAAATGAACAAATACTAGGAAATGGTTGGGAGAAAAACCAACCTGTGGTTGGTTTTTAAACTGTTTGGTCAGCTCTGACTTGTCTTCCAATGTAAAAGCAAGCAGTACTTAAGCATTTGTCAGAGTATGAAAATATATGATGCTGGATGAGGATCCTTGCTACCTGATACTCAACTTACTAATATCCTGTGTCATCAGGAAAGTGGCACAGCATGGGCTTGCTTAATTTGAGAATTTACTGTCGTAGACATCTGTGAACGTATCACTGGGTGTATATATAGCACAGATCAAGACGTAGGATGTTGGGGGAAAAAAAAAATCTTGCCACAAGTTTGGGATGAACTCATTACATCACTGATGGTGGAGCCAAGAATGAGTTAAGCAAAGTCTTCCCAGACAAATGTGGTAGCAGCTCTACAATATCTCGCACCATCAGAGATTGCTGGATAAGTCTCATCCTCTTAAAAAGCCTCATTGTGCTTTTTACCTTTTTTTTTTTTTGAAGTAGAGTTGCTGCACTGCAGAAAAAAATCATGTCATTGGCATGGGTGTAGCTTATTAGTTTTAATAGCAATGAGTTATGCAGAATACAAAATGCTATTATGTAATTGCTTTGAATATTATACCATGACTTGAGAAACATGGGAGCTAGTGTGATGAGTATCATGTGGGATGGCTGACACTTTCCTTTCCAATCCAACGAAAAAAAAAAAAACGTGGGCTAGTTAGCATGAAAACTTTTTCCACTTGACTAGAAGCAAAGAAAGTTTGTTCCTTGTCAGGGTTCATAGACACGAAATCCACACATGAACTGGCTCTGTTGATGCTGATGGCAAAATTCCAGCAGACTTTATGAGAACCAAAATCCGGCTCCATGTGGGCTTCAAAGAAAGCAACTCTCCATACGGCAATGTGTTTGAGAAATAACTCACCCTTTGTGGAAGCACAGAGACCATGCTGGCACCATTTAAAACCTCAGAACAGGTACAAATTTAATCATGACAAATGAACTATAGCTGATAACTTTCAAAGGAAAGAGGGGAAGATTATAGGGAAGATGATGGTAAAGAATATATTTGAAGATCAGGTTAAGTTTATTAGCAGCTTGTTAACATCAGTGAACAGCAGTAGTCTTTTTGAGGTTTCGTGGAGTCGCTGTGTAGTTAACATCTAGAGGAACAGAGCCAGGGGCCTCGTGTAATCTGTCGGTTCTTACCTGCTTTCCTCCATATGCCAAGATGGCTCTTGTCAAGTCTTGGACGGTGTGCAACTCCATCCATAGTTTTCTTCTACACCTGTGGCCCTGCAGGCCCATTCTCCTACCTCCCTTTTTGCACGAAGGCTCAGCTAGTTTCTCAGAGTACAGAATCAGTGCACCCATTCTTGTACTGTAGGTTTTTCGAAGAGACAGACCCAAGCAGTCCTTCGTGATGTGCTTTGCATTTAAGTCTTGCTAAAATGGGAGTAATTTTCATGAGACTTTCAGTTAAAATAATCCTAAGACAGAGAAGGAAAAAAGTAGGGTAGATATTGTAGAGGAAAAAGCACAACAAAACCTTTAATCAATTTGGAGTTTGTCAATTTGTGGCTTTAGGCACAGGAAATTATTCTTTCCTTACATGCTTTCACCATTGTGGCTTTATCTGCTGTCATCAGCAAATCTATCAAATGAAGCTCTGTTGTCTGTACCTAAGAATTACTGTACAGCACAGCTAGGACCTGAGCCGCGGTGTTCTCCAATAGACCACCTACAGCAGGAAGTATTGAAAAGCCAGAGTTCAGGCTGTGAATTAATCATCAAGATTTTGCCCACTTTTAATCTGGCAACACACTACATGACTTCAGTGGGGACTTTAATTGGCTGCTTCTTGACTGCAAGAGGGTTGTATGGATTAGGTCCAGACAAGTCCTGCCCTAGACAAAGATATGGTAAGCATTTGCTTAGGGCAGCAGATGTGCTGGGCAGTGACTGTGAACGTGCAGCATAGTTTGCCTAAAACCAGAGCCATGTAAAGCCAGGCTGCTACTGCTGCTACCGGGGTGGAGTCTCATTTGACAGTGGCAGCTGTGGCTTTTATCCCTCCTTTTATCCTAGTGACAGCAGGAGCCGCAAGCCTATGTCTGCAGAGCTTTCCCTTCCCTCTCTTCCCAGCTCTGCCCTTTTCCAATGCATCTCCCCTTCCTGCAGCCGCAGCAGCCCTTCAGCCCTGGGAGCAATCTGTTTTGCCCGCAGTGCTGAGGAGCAGGTGGAACAGTTCTGGGCCCAGGCTTCTGCATTTACAGATTTACAAAGGATGACCATTTAGAAGTGCTTCAGGAATACTTCACAGTTTTTACCTGGGGTCCAGTGTGTCTGATGGGCTATGGAATACAAAAATTGAAACAAATGTACTTTTAGGATACTTCTGGCTGGATCTGAAAAGTGCCCTAACTATAGGAAGTACTGCAGGGGCAGTACTGAACACATAAAACACTTACAAGTGTTCTACATACAAGCAGTGTCATGCATAGTATATTACTATGCTGGGAAATGTGACAGAGATGTCTGTTGATAAGCCTGCATGCTAGAGCCATATTCACATCCGTATTCAATGTGGTTTGTATCATACCGGTTCCTCAAGACCGTGGGTCATAGACTGGAGTACTTGTATTGGTTTGTTGCATCTCATCCATGACCACTATTACTGTGAAACATTTTCTTTTTTCTTAATTGGGAAATTAATGGATTTGAAATGTAATAGTACAGGGATCAAATGTCTTAGGAATAAAAAGCAATTGTAGCTTGTTATCTGTTTCAGTTTAAAATGTTTTCCCCTTTGCCTTTTCTCTTTGTTTAATCGATCTCTTTAGAAAGGGCGGTGTACTGGGAACAGAAACATGGCCCTGGCCTCAGGTGGGACAGGTAGCTGCTACATAATAGAGATAGTAACTGTGTTACTGTAGCATTCAAATCGGTCCACAGCTCTTTTATGCTGTATCCTCTGTGAATAGGTAAATCTGTCTTCTCCTAGCTCAAGAAATTTTTCTCTTCCTCACACGAGCCCTTAAGTCATCAGCAGCAGAGAGGATATTAATTACGCAATGAAGAGGGAGTTGCTGTAAAATGGCCTTAATATGAGGACTCTAAAAAAACTGGGGTTCCCCTCAGAAACTCTAGCATGCTGTGTTGTAGGAAAGGCAACAACAGACATGCATCTCAAACAGATTATGCTGTCTTACCTGGGGGAGTCCATCTCAGCCTGAGATGCATCCCCATGCACTCAGAGGTTAGAGGAATGTCTGCCCTAGAAAGGGTGTAGATAAGATAGAGGCTTTGAGACTGTTGTCCATTGGTGTGCCTTGAATGAGGTGAGTGAGAAGGGCTCTGATAGATCAGCTATCTTGGGCCACTGGGAGAAAACTGTAATATAAGCATACAGTGTCTCTTTAGGGAAACTCTCCCGTTTCTTGAATGCAACTAATAAGGCAGAGGTTTCCAAATTATTCTCATAATTGGGATGTTCACATACTTTCTTTGATGTAAAGTTAGGGTGTCATATTCTGGCTCCCAATGACCAAAAGTTACATTTTAGAATAACTGTTCTGATAGCAGTGCTTAACAGGGTCAACAGTCATGATTCTTATGGGAGGTACAGCAGAGATTCAAAATCCACCTCAAGGTAGCGTGAAATATACACAAAGTTGATGCTTTCTTCTTAGCCCCTCTGACTCTAGTAGAACTGCAGTGCTGAAGCTGGATGGAAAGATTGGGGTAAATTTTGATCTGCATCCTGCAGGCTTTAGTTTTTCAGTTTTTCTGTGTAACTGGATCAAAATAACGATCCTTTCAGAAATAATTCTGAAGATCCACTGAGTCAGGTTAGGGCTGCTGAGCAGAGTGATCTTGGTGTGAACTCACAGGAAAAAGACCTGTCTTTGGCTGTGGCTCTAATGTATTCACTTTTCGTTGCAACACTGCAGTGCATCATATAAATGAGTCTGTTCTTTTAGCTGCTGTGAAACTCTGATGGAATTGCTATTCAAACAAAGTATTATTTTAAATCAGTATAACAGATGTAGGTTCAAAAAAACCATACACAAATCCTAAAACTAGCAGGTTTATCTATTCATCTGACATTTAACAACACAGAGACAATGATTTTCCCTTCAGAAATCTATTGATTTTTGTGTGATTTGGCTTCCCAAATAATAATTTTGTTAAGATTGTCCAGTTTTAGCTACAGCAGACATGTATATCTCTTATATTACACCATTGGTTATCGCATTTTGATTTTCATTGCAAAGAAGATACTGTAAAATACTTTGTCATTAAAAGGATTATTTCAACATTAGTTAACATTCTGAAATGGAAAATACTTAATTCCTGAGAGCTACTATGGAGAATTTTCTAACAGCGACTCACCTCTGGTTCATAATGCACTTCCAGTTTCTCCTGGTCTTTTTTTCACCACGTGCCCAATGCCACAGCTGAGCAGGGAGAGATTAGGCATTGAGCACCAGGAACATCAGCGAGCTCACATCTTGCTCCTAGAACTGCAAACTTACTATCAGAGCGCTCAGCCAGATTCTTTGTTCAGAAATGCACTATTTCATAACTCTGTGCCTTGCTAACGTGCAAGTCCAAACAGCAGAAAAGCCAGACTAGCATCCTGGGTTTTTGAAAAGTGTGAGGTAGATTTGGTGCAGTTGGTTACTTTTTTTTTCCTCCTGTCTGTCCTGTGCACTTCTTGTTCTCTCTGTTCTGGTTGCCTTGCAATAGCTTGGGATCTGTGAAGCACCACCACCCCCCTCCTCATTGTGATCAGGGGTTGTTTCTCTGTTGCTATGGTGGCAAACAGAAATTAAGATCCTTACATCAGCTAGGGAGAGCATAAGTAAGCACAGCAATACTTCAGGGGCCAGGTTCAGATTTAAAGGATGGACTGCCCTGCAGTAAATACCCCAAGGCGACAGAATGACGTTATTCTTCCCAAGCTGCTTTATTGCATTTTCTTTATGGCATCCCCCAAATTCCATTATTAGCTGAGAATGGAGAAAAACAGTATTATTAGAGCTGGAAGAGACCAGATTTGGAGATTGTTTTGTAGAACACTCATCCTCTATGGGTTTGTGTAGGTCTTTATGTAACTTGAATGACTTTTTCTCTGGTTCTTCAACTGTTTCCTTGCAGAAACTTAGTATAGGAACATTTCACCCTTCCTAGGTAACTGTGGAGGAAGGTAAGAGTCTCAGCCTCTCAGTTATGTTCCTGACTCCCGTGATGGAGTTCCTGTTCTTCAGCGCCCACACCAGTACTGGGATGGCAGGACCTATTCAGGTATTTACTTCCCTCAGTGCTCAGGTGTGCAATTCTTTGCCCTTTTCATACTTCATTCAAAGGTACAGGTTTCTGTTTCTTTAATTTTCCCACTAAGCTACTCAGCTTGCTTTGAGAATTTTTAATAGGAACAGGAGGGATGGGGAGCTGTTGTTCAGTGCAAGCATGCTCTGCTTTCAGAAGTGGGATGTGAACACACTGTGAGCACTTCTGGCTAGCCTTGAAACCAGGATAGTCTGTCAACTGCGCTTCAGCATCATCTTGTGGAAGTGCCCCCTGCTGCCAAGTACAAAGACTTACAGCATATTAAAACACTACAACTTTTAACTTTATTTTATACAATGTCTTTCACTCTACATGTGCTCAAAGTGCTTTACAATATACAAACAGCAATAGAAAATGTACAAAAATATGTCTTCAGAGGAGCTGCTTTCTTCAGTTGGCAAAAATGACACTTTCCATAACAGAACAGCAATAGAAATGAGCCTGTACTGGCAGAGCCATTCTAAATTCTCCCCAGCTTAGGATAATTTTCTTCCAAGCATGATTGTTCTTCATGACTTTATAATGAATTGAACCAAACATAAATTAAGCTAAGAAACAGAGATTTAGGTGAGAATCTCAATGTAAATTTACTTCCAAAGCCTGTCGTTGATTCTCTGCGTTGCATTTCTTTAGCAATTCTCCAACACTGTGCCACATAGTTTTTAAGAAGTGCTTAATTACATTTCATTAATGTTGTGGGAAGGGGCTGTACTGGCAATTGCTTTTTATGATTGTCAGTTTTATTGGTGAGTACTGTTAGTTTATATCTTAGAAGGATATATATTTTACAACTAAAAATCCATCACTCTTGAGTGCTACAGCAAATCTGTTTTAAATGGCAATAAAATAAATGTGTGTAAATTCAGAATAATGTGTTATTGAAATAAACTGTCCAAATCTGTAGGTATGGAACAGCGATGGAAAACATGCATTTTCAGTGAGTATCATGGTGTATCTCATTGAGACAGTGATTGTAATGAGAGGTTTGCTTGGGGAAAAATAACGAGTTAACTCAAAGTGGGACCAGATGCTGATCTGAATGTAGGTGGGCTTGAGAGCAAAGGAGGAAACAATCTGAGCAAGGAAAACAAGAGTAGGGTCTGAGGAAGGAAATGGAAAATCTATTGCCAGTTCCAAGGAGAGGAAGAGGACATGGGGAGCCCCAGCGAGGCTGGGCATGGAGGAAGGGAAAAGGAAGGACTGAGGGATGAGTGGGGACAAAGCTGAAGAGGACGTGGGCTGCAGGGGAGGGTGAGGATGGACTTGTTGCGGAGATTGCTCAGAGGGCTGGGCAGGGGGCTCTGGACTGGGTACAGAGCCTGAGGATTGAGCACAGGGACTCTGCGCCATGTTTGGGGACAGAGTCCAGTTGTTCAGGGCAGCATTCAGCTCCCTTAGTCCAGGAAGCTCTCATTTCTTTTCCCACTGTCTTCTGCCTTACTAGCTGTGCATCTCCCACTTGCTGTGACAAAGGATGTATCAGAGTCCTACAGGCCGCTGTCACTTTTGTCCTGGAGGAGGTATAATCTTTGCACTGAGGCTTGGATCCTCAGTGTGGGGAGAACATGCAACTATGTCAACTGAGAGTTTTATCTTGATGCATATGGGAAGAAAGGAAATACATTTTAGAAACGGGGTAATTACATCTTGCACGTCACATTTCTTGAAGGCTCCAGTTTGTAAATTCAATTAAGTTCCTCTAACATAGCAGCACGAGTGTGTGTGTGAGTGTAAGGAATACGTATGTTTTGGGGTGATTGTCTTTGGTGAGGAGCTGTGGGAGGGGGACAGCAATAGCTAGTGTTAAATATCACTCTCCAGCATGGTAACTTTGGTACATCTGCACCTCTTTGTAGTGCAGAGTCTGGGTTATTAGCCTCTGTAACAATACCATCTTGCACTGCAGTTCTGCTTGCTCCTGCAAACTGAGCAGGATCACATCTGCACGGGATCTTTGACGGGAGCTCTGCAGAGGTCACTGACATGCCATGGAACCATGTTTGTTCAGTAAGCGACACTTTCATCCTGATGTCCCACTAAGCCAGCACACCAGAATGGCTCCCTTTGCCACTGTGCAGCATCTAGCTGTGCGTATGTATGTTTTAGGCTCAAAATACAAAGTGTAGACACTGACTGTTTTTGATCATTAGAGATTTTGTATGGAACTGGTTAGAAAACTGGGCTGTTAGCCCTCATATGTTGCCAAAGTTGTGTTTAGATAACTCTGCTCTGCCTGTAGAAATCTATTCCAGTTCTTCATTTATTCACTGCTAACCTAAGCTGAGCAGCAGTGCTGTTCTTCCCTGTTTTATGAGGGTTACGCAAGAACTTTTGTAAAGAGGTGGTTGTGTCCTGCCTGAGACAGGGGCTCTGCAGTGGGAGCAACTGCAGTAAGCCTGGCATGTGTATCTGCAGATTAAACCCAGAAGTTAAATTGTAAGCAGGCAGGCAGCCCCTCTTCACGGTAATACAGTAACTAATGCAGGGTCTCAGGGCCAACCCCACAGCAGGCCTGTGGACCCTCAAGTAAATCACTGCAGAATCCAGGGAGACAGAAGTGCTCTGTACGAGCGTGTGATGCATTTTTCAGCATTGTAGTTTGCCATATATGTGTGTGTGTTTTCCCAGTCCTCAGCTATGCAATACAGCCGTGGAATAGCTGCTAGCTGGGGACTCCAAGGGTCTCTGGGGGGATGAATGCTAAGTGTCATCTTGACAATGAGATGCTGTGCCTGTTTGGATGGCCAGTGGACATACAGGAGCCCAATTCTCCATCATCACCAAGCTGGGCAGGAATTGGCATGGGAGTTGTGTTGAAGATTTTAAATAAGCTTTGCACTATACCCACTCTTGCCAATCCCCTAGAATAAATTTGAGGGGCCCAAGGTTTATTGTCCCTTATGTTCAGATTGTTAGGACTCACACTGAGACTTTATGGCCACTTAAGCATTATAATGGTATTGCTATGTCCTTTCCCCCCAGGCCTTCTGCACTGTGGGAGAGGCATAAAAAGGCAGTAGTACACTGGACCCCAACTCAGAGCTCACTAGATGGCTGGCATTACCACAGGATATAAAAAGACTGAAATGGAGACAGACAGGGGGAGTTCAGTATAGTACTGCCAGCAACATGTTACTTGCTCAACACAGTTACCCACTCTGTGGGATCAAAGCAGTTACGCAGCCAGTACTAGCTACATGGGAATGGAGGGGCTTTCACTCAGGCTACGGAGTGGGAATGGCTTTTCGTACTTAGGAACCTGTGCTGGATTTGAACTGGAAGCCCAAAGATGAAAATATTTGGGACTAGTCATTGTCCTGCAAGAACTACCCAGGCTTCCACATGTTACTGCTTCAAAACGGAGCAGACAGGCTCTTGTGTTCAAAAAAAGTTTTGGTTACAGCCCCTTGTTAGTTTAATTTTAGTTCTTATGAATTGACATATGGCAGGCATGATTTTTAATTAGAGCTTTAGCTGCATTTTACTGGTAGGGTTGCAGAGCACTGTGGAATTTACATTAGGAAAAAAATGCTCTGTCGTAGAGTACAAGGCTGTTTAGTAATCAGAGTGAAAAGTTAACTTTGAAACAAATTGGCAACTGATCAGATAAAATTCAAATCGGTAACATTTGTGTTGGAAACCAGCTCAGATCTGGGAAAAATGGAATCTAAGCTATTCTGTTCCTCTTGCAGAGGAACTGACTGGTGAACACACTGTGCACATCAAATTTCATGTGTAACACCCCCTACAAAAACAAAATTAATACTTTTATAGGATTATCTCAGCACTTATCTGATTCCTTTTCACATTAGTGTACAACTAATCGTTACTTTGAAGAGAAATTTCCTTACATAGTTTACAAAACAAACAAACCACTTTTGCCAGTCAAAAACTAAAGGTCAAAAGTTTTTCCCCTTTGTTTTTCTTTTGGGTCAACAGGGTGTAATAGAGAGATATCGGGAGATGTTTTGCTCCTCTGCGTTTATAAGAGATTCCCATCTTCCCGATTCATTGTGTGAACTCTTTCGGGTACTCAAAGAGTTAATGGTGTGTTCAGGCCTCAACCAGCAAATGCATTTAAAGCTCAGTCCAGCACTCACATGGTTTGTATTCTTGCTCTGCTGGAGTGGTGTGTTCATGGCATCTGGTTCCCTGGCAACAGCTTTCATTGGCTCAATCAAAGCCTTTTCTTCTTAAGAAAGCTCCCACTGTGACACCCTACCACCACCACTAATCACCATCTTAACCAAGTGTTTAAGATGCAGCTGGTATGAAAAATAGCGCTTGTGCATGTGAGAAGATTAAGAGGCTACCTTGCATAGTACACCTGCCCTGGAGAGTGCTCTCGCTCATTGGTGTTGGGCATACTGGAGGCTGTCTGCTTTCCTACGGGAAGAGATGAGGCATCAGTACATGAAGAGTCTGCTTAGAAATAATCTTTTGTTAGGCAGAAATCCATAAACCTTTGTGTCTTGTGAATAGTCATTTCCTCTTTGCAGCTGAGATGGCGTTTAGGCCTCTGTGCTATTGACAAGGGGCAGAAGTGGGATGTAGGGAGTGTACAATAAAATCCATATTGTTGAAGCTGTCTCCCCTGACAAGGAGGAAGCAGGAAGAAGTCTTCCAACATGTGAACAGGAGAACAATGGGAGCAAAGAATTCACATTAAGCCTCCTCAGGGGTTACATATGTTGGGATTTCTGGAGATTCAGAGTCTGCATAAAAGTTGAGAAAGCCTCTAGCAATCATGCCTGTCCGCGTCTGGCAGAATTTGGGGTACAGAGAGATCAGCAAGCTTGGGCATTAGCACACCCTGCATCATGTTTCCACTGTTAGAAATGTCCCTTTGAGTTACTGACGCTTTCATTGACTCGGCAGCTGACAGAAATTCTTCCCTTATTTTCCTAGTCTTGGAGATTACCTTGGAGGATGCTCTGTAACCATCAGAGACTGTTGCACTCCACGGGAATGATGCAGCTAGAGCAGAGATGTAGGTGAGGGTGTGCACTGTAATCTGTGCTACAGTGGTTACTTGTTTACCAGGCAAAGCACACAGACCAGACAACCCCCTCCTTTGCTTATCTCTGTGCTGTTGGGCAGGAGAGCGAACATGGATTTAAGAATGTGGGCTGGAGAGCACGTAACATCTTCAGCAGCACAGCTTTAGTCATTAAATACCCTGCCAGAGAATATTAGACTGAATTTGTGCCTGCTTTGGTTAGGTTTTAAGGTAAACCGTAGTCTCCTGATAGAGCTCTTCCCTGGGCTCATCCCTTGTTTTATAACACTAAGTTAATATATCCCTTTGAAGCTGGGGAGAGGGGAGAAGGAAACGTTGTTTTGTGAGACGCTATGCTGTATTTGGTATAGAGAGACTGAGGCGATATGCGCCTGAGAAAGAAGCCAGGGAGGACAGTCTTGTGGTTAAGCTACTATATTGAGACCTGGAATTTGGGTGTAGCTTCTCCCTCTGTGTGGCCTTGGGAAGGTCTGGACATAGGCAAAATAGGCAATTACTAAGGGCAGCCAAAACAGAAGTGAAGCTGTGGTGACTCCTTTGGCTGTGGCAGAGCCCAGGGAAACTGCCTTGGTAGCTGCTGCTGCCAGGGTGGAGCAGAGCCAACAGCGTAGTGCCTGGCTGCCATTGCCCCCTTGTCTTTTCAGGGGCAGCTGGAGCAGCAAGTGCAACTCAGCAAGGCTCAGTCCCCAGCTCTCGTTCCCATCTCTGCCCTAGCCTTTCCTGGTGGCTGAAATGCCCTGTCATAACATAATGGTGTGAGAGCAGAGCTACAGTGGTTTGAATCGAAGGAGGACATGCCTAAGCCCATAGTCAGTCTCCAACACTGGCTAATAAAAGATGCGAGGGAAGAGCAATAAGAGCAGGGCAAACCTAGGGTGAGTCTCCTCCAAAATTCACTCTGCACCTCTAGCAATTAGCTTGGTGGGTTCCTGAGCCAGCACTGGGTCTTTGTATCAATAGACTTTCTGAGATTGTTTTCTGTGATTGTTTCTAGGTGCTTTGTGAGCCCAGCACTAGGCTGGCACTAGCCCCTTATGCTAGGACAGCAAAATTCAGTTTTGACCACACAGAGGAGAAGCCCAGAGCTTGTTCTGTCTTGACTTCCAAGTGTTCAATTCACCCTTTCAGTCCAGCTGCAGGGTCTTTGCTTGGGGTGCAGCCTTTGCTCCCTGTGTCAATGCCGCTGCAGCCAGGAGCGTCCTGGCTCCCCCAGATACCACAGTAGTACAGGCATGGGACTGGAATGCGGTTAACGTACAGGCACAGCTATGGGACCAACAGGGTACAATAGCTGCACAACTTGCAAAGTGGGAATAATTCTCCCTTCATTCAGAAAGCTCTTACAAAGATAAATCCTTAATATATGAGATGCTTAGCAGCTGCATGGCTAAAAGCCACCCTGAAAAGCCTATGTATGTTTTTAAACACAAAATACATTTTAAAGGAAGAAATTCGAAAGCTGAAATTAGAAATGACAGCAGCAACGAACGGCATTGTGAATATGGTAGGTCTCTTTTCTTCAGTCACTTGTAACTGTTAATTAAATTTATTTAAACTTACTAACACCTAGTCAGTGAAAAAGGAGCCTGTGGCAGGTACTAGAACTGTAAAAACAACCTGTTTTGAACATTAAATGTCTGATTTGGTAAATTTACTTTAGAGGCTGAGTGTGTGGGGTGTTGTTTCCCCGTTCCCAGAATGTTTCAAAAGACCACAGAAGTGCATGTGCATGCATGTGTGTAAGGAGCTATACTTTCTCTGCTGCGCTGACAATCTTGACCTTTTGACTGATATGTGGGCCTCAAAGCAGGCAATGAAAATGTGACTTCAGTGGGGTAATTGGTGGATGTCACTGCTCCAGTGAAAATCAGATTTGCTTCGGCTTAGATATGATATCGGAAAACATTCTTTATTTGCATGCTGGTTTACCATGAACTCTGGAACAAAGGAGTTTTGGGAATCACCTGCGGATATAAAGGGACAGGGAACTTCCACTGCTTAGGGTTTTTGACAAGCTTCCACTGGCCACACAGATGGATAGCTGAAAATATGTAAACTTGGCAAAGCGCAGAAGGAATGAGACCAGTATGCCATCTCAGTCCTCTCCTTCACATAACTGAGCAGGTACCTCTGTGAAGAAATCTGAGGCCTTTCCTTTCACATAGCAAGACATGCGCTTAAGTAAGATAAAAGGTTCTTGATTTGCAGATTGAAGTGTACAGATTGAAGTGTACAGATTCAAGTGTACAGAACACACTCTTGCTATATAGATGATGATTGAAAGGTGGAGATTATTTTGTTCCTTAATTCATTGGGTAAAATGACTTTTACTGTAGAGTTTGTGTTATTATTTAATTTCCTACTTTTTAGATTATCAAAGTGCTTTCAAGAAGCCAGTGTAACCTTTACTCTGCCCCTTCTAATCATAGTCTGTATACATGTGCCTCTAATTATGTGATCACAGTGTCTAGTGGATAAACAGCATGACTTTTTTCTTTCCAAAAAAAGATCAGAGGGTAAGCGTGAGGCACACACACAACTGCAAACCTTTGAGAAAGGATGTAAACGCTGGCCCTCTGCACAGGGCTGAATTTCACCCTAAGTAAACCTAGAGCAGGGTCATATAATATATTGGTCTGGAGTCACGGTAGTAGATTTATGTTATGTGAGTGAATGGGGCTACGTCTCTGGCACTGCTGCCTAACCTCTAGCAGAAGTTGTGTGGTGTGAATAAAGGCCAGAGGCCCGTTGTAAAAATGATGATTTAGGTGGTTGATTGGGACTCCAGAGATCTGGTTGCTTTTCCTGCCTCTTTTCTACTTTTCTTTAGAAAGTAACTCAGTCTTACTCTCTAAATTAGGGATAATATTTCCTCACCTCACAGGGACGTTTTGGGAATAAATGTGTTAACTAGTGCAAAGCATTCGGGGCTCTGGGGCTGAACAGCAAAGAAAAAACAGCATAGAATGGAAAAGTACCATTGTTCATGCAGTGTTGCGACAGTTTGTAGTAGATGAAGCCGGAGCCCCACGCTGAAGAGCCGAGATTAAAAAGAATATTGAAGAGCTGCTTTGTATGCAGAGCACTGTCAGTCCTGTGCCTGGAGTGAAGCAGGGGCTCTTGCCAAAAAAATGAATGTGGGGGCAGTACCTGGTCAGAGACTGAAACAGTATATACCATACAAGCCGGAGGCAGGAGGAAGGTTACATTAGGCAACCTTTGCTTTGCTCTTTCGTGATATTTGAGAGCTTTGCTTTTCAGCCTTTGATTGTTTTGTTTTAAACAACATAGTTTTTAGCATGGAACTGATGATATAGATCTTACAGTGCACCTGGAGCTTTACAGGAAAGTGTGCAGATAAGGTCTCAGCCCCTTAGATCTTACAAACTGGGGCCTTTTTCTTCTCTCACAGACCTCGTTAGATTAAGTCATGTAAGGAATTCTGGTTTTACAGCAGTGACCCATAATTCAGCATTGGGTTAGGCATAAATCTGCAATATGCTTCCGTGGAGTTTCAAACTGCAGAAATGCCCTTTTTTTTTTTTTTTTTTGGCTTCTTTGCATGCCTTAGTCCTGTACCACCTTTTACCCAGCAGGAATTATATGACCTTTTTACTGACTGGCACCCAACAAATTAGCAATCAGCAGAAACAGGAGTTACCAGCCCTACTTTTAAAACTGCTAGCATGTGTTTTTGTAGGCTCAGTGACATTTCTACACTCTATCCTGTTAGTGAAGCAAAATCAATTTCCTCCCCTGTCCTTGGGCAAAGATTGGTGAATTAAATTTTGTTACAGAAAAAAATACTTTTTTTTTTTAAAGAAAGATTTTGTATTATCTAAAACCTCTTCCCTTTTAGACACTCTTTGGGTGTCTGAATTTTTTTCTTTTTAAAACATTTCCTTTCCAGAATATCCAGCCTGCTGGAAAGAAAACGTATTTCAGTCCCACCAATATTATTTATGAGCACATCATCAGCTTTGCATAGGAATACTTAATAAGCCCACTAGCACTTGAGAATGGCTAAGCCCTGCCTCGATGCTCGGCAGTGTACAGACAAGCCAGGAGAAGCGATAGGGCTGAAGCGAGCTAGGTCGCAGATGGGAGGCTGCAGTGGGGAATGGACTCAGTGGCCTCCAGAATTGGAGATCGTGCTGGAACTTTTCCACCCAGCATTTTAGAAAACAGCAGGAATCAATGCTTTCACACTAGGAGTCAATTAAAGAAACCCAAATTATTGCCATTTGAATAAACAATTATTTCTTTTTCACCCTCACAGAAGCCTGTTACAATGAACTAAAAGCCAGAACTAATTAAGTGATCTGATAGCACAAATCATATCAGAAGTGTTTCATCTGGTTTAATTAATTCTTGCCAGAAATCACTGCTACTCTTAGCATATGCTGAATGATTTTTTTTAATTAATTTTTTTAACAGTTTCCATTTATATCTGTTTCCAGTACTGTTGGGATTCTCACTCTCTGCAGATAGAGTGGGAGTGTTTACAGAAGCGCTTACTGCCAGGGAGATTTTTAACCCTAGAGACAGACAGTATGGCAAATACCTTGTAGGTCAAGAAAAGGGACATTTACACCTGAATCTAAGAGGATTTTTTTAACTAAAGGATGAGACAAATAAGTTATATGCTCTTCAGTCCACCCTCCTGGTTAACTCTTAATTTGCTGGTGACAAATGCTCTGATGAAAATGCAGTGGTTATCACTAGGAAGAGGACAAGACAGCTCTAGGACTCAACACTGTGCAGTCTTCACTAGCCTTTTTTCCCCTGCACATGAAATGCGGCCAGGTTATGTTGGTTATTGATAGCCAGCTCTGCCATCGGGCATTTCATTGTCAAGCAGCACAGGCCTTAGCCTGATTTCTTGAGCCAGTCGGCCGATTTTTGCACCCAGGGCTTGGGATTGAGGTTTGAGAGCGTTCAGGTCTAAGCACCGGGTCTGCAGCCCTGCAACCTCACCCCTGAGTCAGGAGAGTATTTCTGAGTAACATGAGGATGCTGTTGTCAGCTTGCTGTAGGACAGCTTCTGCGTTTTGGCTCTTTGTAGATGGTAATGGAAAGTCTCTTCCCTAGGAGATATTTTGGGAAAACCCAAACTGTAGGAACGTGCCTGTATTCACTGGAGTCTGGGCCTCTGGGACTGGAGGAGGTTTGGATTCAAAACTCAGTTTTGTGGTCCACCTCTTGATCTCATACTAGTGTACCACTAGTAGTACATACCTGTGTCCATACAAAGGTGGGAACAGCCATAAATACAGTGTTTAACTTTGTAGTCTTTGATTTCTGTATTTATTTCTCATTTGATACTGCATTCATTGCTCAGCCAAAACTCCAAATCAAGGGGTTGTAAGTGATCACAGAACAAGCCCTTACATGTTGCACATGTGCTGTAGTTGTAGTCGCAGGACAGTACTGTGCAAACTGGCTACAGAAATTCTTACCAACAGGACAGAGGCTTGCTCTAGGGACTGATGCTTTGGATGTAAACACCAAAAAAATATGAGAATAGCATTATTTTCCATCTGACTTTCATGAGGACAAGTGACAGGCTTTAAAGTTTAAAATAACACTATTAAAGCAGTATAAAAATGTACATATTCAAGACATGTCAGTAAGATGGGACATTGTCACAGAATACTGGGTGCTAGCTACTCGGCATTCAAAGTAGGACAAAAAAGAGGGAGATGCTAATGTGATTCTCAGCTTCCTAGGGAGGAGAGAATGAGAAATAAATAGAGAAGAGGGACAGCGCAACACTTCTGAGTGTATCCCTGCCACGGAAAAGAGCGTTTGAGCAGGGTTCTCTGTGGCCACGCATTTCAGAGCAGTGTTTGTGCCGTAGCAGAGATGGCACTCTTTCTGCCATCCTACCCCCTGCCAAAAAAAAGCCTTAACTGACAGCAGCAAAGTTGTCTGTTAGCATCTTACACATTTCCATCTTGGCAAATGTGGTAAGCCATAAGCCTTTTGAAAAGCAGGGCCTGAATAACCTTCCCCATGCCCTCGCTGGGGTTGGCCGTACTGCTGGGGATCATTCAGGTCAGCTGTGGGAGCTGCCCTGCTCCAGCTCACAGAGCTGGAGCGCTTGGCTGCTTTGTGGCTGTGACACAAGAGAACTGCTGGGCTTTGACATGAGAAAGGCCTTGTCCCTCTGGAAGGTGGCTTGCCTCTTTCCCTGCCTCCTCTGTTCATGTGGGTGGTTCAGTAGTGTCTCTCCTTTTGGTGTTGACTTTGTAAATTGTGGTAATAACGGTGCCTAGAGCTCTTCCTCCCCAGGGGAAATGCCAGAAGTGCGCAAGGGTGCCAGCAGGATGGTCTGTGGGCTCAGTGCTGGAGGGTGGAGCGAGGAGTCCTGTGGCAGTCTGCAAGGACAGGGGTTGTAAAGTGAGTAGGTGTTAGTCCTGAGGAAGAGACCAGCTGTCTCTCCGGTAAGGTTGGTGTCGGCACTCCCCCTGCCCCCAGTCCCTGCGGCTTCGGTACAGACCGGTTTTCCCTTGCAAAAAGAAGGCTTTAGACTCTGTCCTGTGGTCATGTGCCCTATTCCCCAAATGTTTGCACTTTGTCTTTGAGATAGCACAGGCTCTGTGTGTTATGGCCATATTGGGGCATCGCTCAAACAGCACAGTTAAGGTTGTGTTTGCTCATACCTTAACTCTTTATTTACTGGTTTCCAAGGGAAGAGCTAGGACTGGCATTCTAGAAAGGCACTCTATGCTCCTGGCAACCTTCATGAATTTCTTTGTCAGTAAACTTCTTACTTTTGAAAATTTATGGGAGGAATATCGTTTGCTGAACATTCACGTTGATCGCAGCAGTTTATAGTCAGCAATTAGTTTGCCCTGGAGATGCTACTGCAGCTATGTATGACTAAGTGCTCCTTCACAGCCTGGGCACTTCACCACACTTAACAGGTGACAGAGGCAGTACTTTGCTATGTTTGGAGGCCAGTCCTGTTAAAAAGGCAGCGTGAGGAATCCCAGAGTAACACCTGCCTATACGGGGGCAGGCAGTCACACGTTTGCCTTGCATGGGCTCTGGGATGGCTGGCTACAAGCCAGACTAGTCTGCAAGCCAGCCCATCACATTAGCCGGCAGGCAGGGCCAGTTAGCATGAGCATTAGGCTGAGCAGGCACAGAAGCATGGCTTCACACCAGAGTTGTTTTCTTTCCAGCCAGCCTGAAACCCAAGAAAAGCAAACGTACATGTAGCTGTAGCTGTGCCCATATGCCTCTTCTGTCTCAGTCTCAACTGTTTTTATTGCTCTCCTCTTTCTCTGCTCTCCACAAACACTTTTCCCTATATGCCATTTCTAATCTCATTAAGCAAAATGTTGCATTTGCTGCCTTGTATCCCTTATTACCAGGTCTACATGGTGCAGGTGAAATGGGTTAGACTTTCTCAGTGATACGGGCCAAGCTGTAGGCAAAACTGACTCCTGTGTCTCTCGAACTCCCTGTGGTTCCAAAGCCAAGCTACCTGCCTTCACCTGTCTGTCGTAGCCTTGGTCCATCCAGTCTGCCCCTTAACTCCAGCTGAACCTTATAAGGTTGCTTAATGTTTTTCATTTATTTTGGGTGCATTTCAAATTCAAAATGGGAGTTGCTTCATTTAGGAAGCATTTAAACAAAATATTCAGGCATTTTCCCCTTTGTTTTCTTCTTCAGTTGAAGCAGTTCAGAGTGAACTGGAAAATTGTTTTGCTTAATTCAAATCCATATTTTGGAGGTGTGTGGGGAAGTAGTGGGCTTCCTCCTTGCTCTGCTGCTTAATTATTTAATCACTTCACTAGTGATCATTTAATGAAATATCCAGCCAGTTATTTTGTTTTGGGGTTGTGGGTTTTTTTTCATTGCAGATAAATATTTTCCTTTTATGAACAAGATAGTTTCCTCAGTGTCTGGTTTTCATTTTTAGGGAATAGTCAGCCAACAAACAATCTGACTGGCCAGCACCAATTCCACTCAGCTGGAGATATTTTGCAGAATGTGCTATCACACAGACCCCACATGGCAACACTTTGTACAACAACCAAAAAAAGACAGGCAGAAGAGGGCATGTGACAGTAAATCCCATCATCTGAAGAGTCCACAGAGACTCTTCAGAGAAGGGAACATTCCTTACGCATGTTACACAAAAGCCCAAAAGGTGATGAGTGACACTTCCCACTTTCATTTCTTTGGGAAGATTCGGTGTCATCACACATGTCTGTACTTTGCCACTAGTGTTTGACTATTTCCCCATAGAAAGTAAAGCACCAGCTCGCTCTTTACCATTCTCTGCCTCTTAATGATCAATTATTTTTAATTGGAACCTCTTGCATTGTGCCGAATCTTGAGAGGCCCCCATCAAGATCAGGGCTCCAGCAAGATGGGAACAGTACCAACATGTACGTAGGGACAATAGAGACATTTTTTGTCCCAAAGAGCATGATCCTATTTAGAGAAGGGCCGAAAAAGAAATGGAGGTAAGGATGATTGGAAGAATTTGCAGACCATGGGCAAGTTTGGGAAAAGTATGACAGTCTCCTGACCCCTAGTCTGGTGCCCTGTCTGCTGGCACACACTGCTTCTCATTTACTAATAAAAATGTCATTGTCTGTGCAGAATTTCATTTAAGGACAAATAAAATAGGCTGGTATTGGTACAAAGAACTTTACCAGCTAAATAAGATGCAGCCAGGGATGATGCTGAGAGGTGGAGCTTGTCAAAATAATGGTTATCATGACACAGTCCTTCACAGGCTTATTTTTATGTATATAACTTGTTACTACACCTTTAACGTCTGTGTTCGAGTAATGTATTAAGTCTGAGGGCAATGGTGAAATGCTGACCAAAGGACACGTTATTAGCAAAGCTAGTTTTAATGACAATCGATAGCAAAATGGAAGAGTCCTTTAAGTGAAATTACTGAGTCTCTCAAGATTGTTTTCTGAGAAACGTTTATTTTCAGTTCTTGTGTTGAGAGGTTTTGATTAAGGTTTAATTCAGAATTCAGTGCTGTAAGATCTTTACTTGAGGAAAATGAGAGATGTGGAGTTAAAGTGTTAACTCTGTTAGTTAATGTTGACTCTGTTAGTCAAATGGCAAAAACCTTAAGGAATCTCAAAGACAGAAAACAAGATCTCCGTCTGTGGGCAGTGATACAAAGCCCTGTGCCTTCATAACAAAGCAAAACTATCCACTGATTAATTCATCTTTCCAGATAAGGGAATTCTTACCAGAAAAGACAGTTTCTGGCTCACAGTAACTGTAAAGTACCGTCTTTTAAATCTTATAACATTCACATCCAGGACTTTGGTTTAGCCTACCATAAAAGCAGAAAGTTGCTGGGGGATTTGGCCTGGGCTCTGGAAACCCAGCCCACCTCCTGCCCCTGCCTTAGAAGAGGAATATGGTTCAGGCACAGGCACTGTTTAGCCCCTTCGGACACGGGTGCAGTTTGGTCTCTTCCCGTGGTCGCTACGAGCTGCTTTAGAGAGGCCAGATCTTTGCCTTCATTTACTTTGTGCCTGAATTCTTTAGCCGTCATGAGAGTTGTTTCTGCAAATCCAATAGCTGATTTACTATCTTCAGAGAGCAGAATGTGTAAAGAAAAACTGTGTGAGTAAATCCTCTCTCTGGAAGGGCTTTCTATCCACTCACATAATCCCGCTCGGTTCCAGCCTGGTATGCATAGTTGTGTAAGGGTGTCAAATGACATCCTTTTTACTGGCTGTTGGCCCTAATGGAATGCTGCTTTGCACATCTCGTAAAGTAAGGACGGGAAATGCTGCCTGAAACTTTTACGTTTTGCCGTTAATTAAAAAAAAAAAAAAAGAATTGAGAGGCAAGAGCATTACAAATAAGAAATGCTCTTTTCATCATGGATTAAATAAAAAAGATCCCATCTTTACGTTTAGTTTTTTATTCTTTCTAAAGACTGACTTTTGCTTTAGATAATCAAAGCTGGCTTTGAACTAGCTCACACAAAAAATCTTTTTTTCTTTAAAAATAGCCCTATAGATATATATACATATCACAGCCTTTCATTCCTTTTATAGACAGTTTCATTTTCTGTGAGAACGTGAAAGTTCTGAGTGATCCAGAGCTCATGCAGGCACCACAACAAACACAGGGAACGGGGTCCAAGCACACTATTTCAATTAACACCAGTGTTTAATTAGCAGACAGCTGCATTGGGCAAGGGCCTTTTGATTTTCTCTCTTCACTAGGTTTTTGATGAGAGATTTACCTATAGTTGTAACTAGCATGCACTCATGCTACACATGTGCACATACGCGTGCACACATATACACACACCCCCTGCATGGAAAATTTGTGGAAGGAAGCCATGTCAGGCAACTGATCTGATTCATGCTTTAGGTAAATATTTTTGGAAGTAGCTCCCTTTGACTGTCTTCCATAAAAACTCTTAAGTTATGTTTTTGTTTGTTTGAGGGGGGAATTTATAACTTAGAGCATGCTTTGATGCATTTAGGAATCCTTTTTGGTTTGTTTAGTTTATTTAGCAACAAAAAACTTATGTGTGATGAAGGTGAACGGGTGCAGAAGTCTCCCACAGGAAAGGCTGGCACAGGGCAACACACAAACGTTTTCCCCAGTCAGCTTAGATGCCTCCGTATTTCACTGGTGAAAGTAGTAGTCTCATGCTGTTCCCTGTTGTTGAGGCAGGAAAATGTCCAAACAGCCAACTAATCCTTCTACTTGGCCATCGTCAGTAAAGAGAAAACTGTTGGAGGTCCTGGTAACAGAAAAAACTGTTGAGGAACTAAGTGACGAAGTGAAAACATGGCAGGGAAGGTGGGTTCTCACTGCTAAGGGCTTGGACGAAACCTTGGACAACTCTGCTTTAGGCCTATGACTTACTATAGTTTAGATCCTGCTTGCAACAAGCTGAAGTGAACTGTAATGATTTAAAGAGGGACAGCAGAGGTGTCACAGAGTCTGTTGATAACAACTGTGTTTATAGCATATAGAAAATGAGAGATTGAGGAGTACTGGAAGAGCTAAGCACACTATAGCTCCAGCACAGATTGGCCCAAATCCTTATCTCTGCTATGCGTAAGCACCAGGGTAACACAAGTCCATTTTGTTTGACTGTAGTCAACAGCTGTTGATTTTCATGCATGCCCAGTTCAGTGTAATTTTCTAATTACCTAGCTTGCGTCTTTATACCCTCTCACACCTTATATTTGAGCCCTGGCTAGAGTAATACTCCTGTGAAAGCATGTGCTCAACCTGCCTAGTTTTAGATAAGATATTGGAAAACATGCAAGTAATTTATTCTAGCTGGTAGTCTTAATTTGGCGTTGTCTAGAATGGGACCTACTTGCAAACTTGTCCCCAGACTATGGGACAAAGATCTGACAGAGGTATTTATATAAACCCTATTATAATTGTATTTAATTTCTTCTGGTTTTGAAAGTATTTATTCTCACAACACTTCTATAATATAGGGAAATGCCACTGTTCCAATTTTATAGACAAGAAATTAGATAGAGGTGAGATTTTCTAGTCAATTACAAAGACACGCACCTGGGAATTTAAGCATTTATGAAAAATGCTTTCCATGTACTTGCCTGCATCTTTAGCTGCCTGAATACTGCTGAAAGTCTGGCTGTAAGTGATCTGTCCACCATCTGTGACAGTGCAGGTAATCAAGCATTTGTCTTCCAAATCCTAGATTAGTGCCTACTTGCTGGAACACCCTTTTGTGTCCATCTGAGCCAGATAACATATTTTTCTTCTGCTACAATGCCTGTCAGAATCCCCCATTCACCACAAGCTTTTTCTGAAGCCCCTCTGTATGTTAGCCTGAGGAAAAGGACAGCACATTGGGAATAATCTTACTCCTTGCCTGCCCTGAGAACAGCATTGCCTTCCTGCAGATTGATTTGAGAACAACGCTAGAATTGCCAATTCCTCCAGTAAAGCTGAGGTAGGGGAGAACTGGGCCTCTTTTTTTTTTTTCTTTCTAGTTGTCATCCTGGTCTTTGGGATCCTGGTGTTAATAGTAAGGTTCATGGCTACATTGGTGGCCACATGATGGAGTTAATTTCCAAGACCTGTGCAGCCAAAGCCTACTCATATAGACTATTCGTCTAGGCAGCACACACTGATTTTCCACCTGTATTTGTAAGAGTAACATGCTTAAGCAAAGAGTTGCGTATAACCAACCCAAGTCGTGACACAGCTGGGGCAGCCAAAATGAACAAGTTGTTGCTAGCAGGATTTCCTGACTAATATGGATAAGTGATCACCCCCAATTTACAATTGTTATTTAAAAACGTGCTCTAGGCCCTGCTTATTCCTGCTTTTTATCCATATTCTCATTTATCACCATCCCATAGTTTCCTGGCATGATTAGGCTGGCTGTACAGAATGGAGCAAGCGATGTAGAGGAGTACGCACTTGTGACCCTGTTTGGGCCTGTCTGATCTCACTGTGCATCATTCAGTCGTATCCTATTTGGCTGCAGCTGTGGTAATGCTGTGCTTGAGCCCGGTCTTTACCTGGATTAGGAGAAAGTGCTGTGCCTTGCTTCCACTGATCTGGTTTTGAGACAAGCAATGCTCGGCCACCTGAACCAGGCAACCTTGGACCTTGGGTTTAAACAGTGTCAAAACCCTCCCCGTCCTCCTCTGACTGCAGTGCAAACGGGTTGTCTGAGCAGCGTTAAACTCTGACGTACGTATTTTAGTTTTACAGTTTGGGCATCATTTTAGTCAAAATGTGTCAGTTCTAAGTGGGGCATTTGGGAACTTGCCATGCACTGTATTTATTCTCCCAATCCTATATTATCCTGTGCAGCGTTGTAGCTGCCAAAACCACACACTCATGTTGGCATGAAACAATTATCCTGGTTTATACAGAACAGGCTTGGCAATAGTCTATCTCAATGAACAGTCATAGTGCTGAAAGATTCAGTGTCGTCTTTTCCTCTCCAAGCAACAGACTAAATTTCTTTCAGCTGGATTAATCGTTTTAAAAAATTACAGGAGTAGAAAGCAGGTATGGAGAGCAGGGTGTATACAAAGTACCTGTAAGGTCTGGAAGGAAGTGAGAATGAGATGCAGAAGAAAAAGACTATTTAAGACACAAGCTAGTAATTTGGTTTCTAAACCCATGTGAAATTATAAATAATGTTTCCTGTTGCCAGTTGGTGAACAGAGAGATGTGTGGTTTTTTACTTGCATGCAAAGCTATTGGTTGCGGGTGAAGTACTTAGACAAAACCATTAAATCGCTGGTGTGGGTATTCCACCAAAACCCCAAACAAACACTGACGTATTATAAAAGCACTTTTTTCTGCAGAGACAAACATTCAGTTGCTGCTATTCATGAATTCTAGAACTGTTAAAGCCTCCTGTTTAACTTGCCTGAAATAAGAATACTTTCTTCTAGAAAGTAACACAAATGTCTCTGAAACTTAAGAACCAGTGTTTATATATTTTTCATGAAAATGTAGTATATGGTGTAAACTTACAGGGATATTGATCAATGATAACTATTACTTGCCAAGGTCTTGTGAACCAAAAACGCTGCATAGACAAGAGCCAAAGGTGTGAAGGAAACTTTCCTTAAGCTTAAAAAAATGTTAACTGAAAGTGGACTTAAACATTAGCCAGACAAGTCATTTTGCAGCGATTAGCAAAGGTTAGTAAAGGCTTATTTTTCCTCCTTTTTTCCAGACAGCTTCACAGAGATTTTTTAAGTTGTACTCCATTATGAAAGTAACTGCTAATTTGTTATCAGAACGGTGATAGAGATTTTTATTCCAGAAGGCCAGACGCTATCACTACTTGAAATTCTCCAAATTGTTTCCACTGTGACCAAATTCAGTCTTGATGCGAGTCACATCTGCTTAAAAGTGAATAGCAGTTGCTTCTACTTTACACCAGCGTCAAATTTCACCTACAATCTCAAATTTTAAAAATCAACTTAAATCCCAGGATTTGGATAGTTTTGTGTAAGTGACTTTAAATCCAGAAGTACCTAATAGGAAATACTGAAATAAAAGCATTCAGCTTTAGTGGTTTCTGGTGGAAACAGAGACATTTCCTTTCAGATATGAATGTCTCTTGAACCAAAAAAAAAAAAAAAAAAAAGGTCTATTTAAGTTTTTCCACATATGGACAAAAAAGTAGCTATCACACCTAAATGCAGTTTCTCATCCACTAGCAAGGATGGGTGGTGAGTGGAGAGAAGAGCCGGGGGGACAGGCCGCCTGCATGAATTGCGGGCTTAGCTGTCCGTGATGTATTAAGGATTAATTGCATGTTTAGCGACACAGCTGTGGCTGCACAGCACAGGGGCATCAGTCACACCACTGCTCCTGTCGGTTCCCAGTCCTTCAGAGCACGAGCTGTTTCAGCCGTTCCATCGCTCCGGCCGGCACTGATGGATTAATGGAAGGAAGTGTTTATAGAAAGGTTCAGGTTTCCTAAGTGAGTGGAATGAAACCCCCCTCAGCAATGATCCGCGAGCTCATGTCATGGAGCAGTTTGAAGCAGCCTGACTTGCAGGAAAGCAAAGGCCTTTTCAAAAAGGAAACTTGACAAGTGAACAATTCTGGGGAACAGCTAGAGGTGTTTTCAAATAAAAGATGTGGCTTTTCTAGAGAGGCAGCATGAACGGGGCTAGCTCTGAAAATAACTTTAAATCAGTAGTTTTTGTTAAAGGTTATGTTTGAGAGCACAGTGTCCGAATAAAACAGTACCCTGAGAGAAAGTGCAACTATCGCACACCGGGCTCAGTAAATGAAACAATATTGCAGTGCAAATACAGCTACCATGATGGCATCCAGCTACAGTATCTTAGATCTGTTTTGTAACTTTAATTTTAGTAGAGCCATAGTTTAAGGCAAAGGAAGGGTGATGAACCCAATAAATAGTTTGAAATCATTGCGAGAGAAAAGCTGGAAACTATCATTTCACAGGTGTAAAATTCTGTTTGCCGGGGCACTTTCCATGATTGTAGCAACACAGCTTGAGATCTAAACATTCATTTCAGTTTAAAAAATGAAATAAAATAGACCATTCCATTGAAGCTATCAGCTTTCAGATGACTGCGATAAGAAAGAATGTAGGCTTCGGGCTAGCTATTAAGATTAAAGTAAAATTCACCTGAACAAAACTGGAGATAGCTAAGGTGGTGGGGGAGAAAAAAGCCAGTTCAAAACACTGCCCTTTGAAAGCTATTGAAAAGGACCTAGTCCTTAGTGTTTCCCTGAAACACTCCACCTGTCAAAGCGAGGATTTAATTTACAGCACTTGTAGCACCCTCCAGTTCTCAATCTCAAAGTCCCTTTGGAATGGGAAGAGAGCATTATCCTTATTTTCTAGATAAGGAAACTGGTTTATCAGCTTGCTCTCAGCAAGAGGCAGAGCCTGGAAGAAAACTTGGCTAGGATGCAAGTACCTCAAGTGAGGGCAAACATTTGAAACGGTCTCAAAATGTGATCATCTATTGCGAGGGGCCAGTACTCAGAAAGGCCAGTTTCAAGTCATAGCTGAGTTTCCAGTCAGTATATTCACAGTGTAGTCACCCGAAAGCCTCCTGCACCTCCCACAACAAAGCTGGGGGGGGGGGGGGGGGGAAGGGGAGATGCCACTCACAGAGCTGCCCCCCCTTCTATAACCTGCTGAGTGTTCGAAGACTGAAAGAACTTCATTGGAGCCCTTGTATTAAAAATTATTTATTTAGTGATCTGTACATGGGATGAAGCAGGGCCTCATACAGACCTTCAAAAAATCAAGTAAAAACATAAATACATATTTTCTTACAAAAATGAGATTTACAAAATATACATACTGCACTCGTCTTACACGTTTGTTTTTTTTCTTTTTCTTCCACGTGCACATTATAAAAGACAAAAACCCAAGCCCTGCAAGTCTGAGATCAGATCTACTGAAGGATTTGGCTGATGGGCCCATTTCTCATGCCTAGACTACTGCCTTCAGACAGCAGCAGTCTGCCCCCTCACCCTGAACAGTTTTTTTCTTTTTAAGTTTCATTCCAGACACTTTTCCCCCCAAAAAATGAAGAGCAGCTATAGGGTGGAGACTTGCTAAAAATCCAGCATTTCCTATTTTGTCCTTAGGCAAGAATATACACACACACACACATAAAAACAACCCTTCAGTGAATATAAAGGTAAAGTAGTATGCAAAAAATAAAATATGAACAAGTCAACATAAAAATTTCAGAGTAGAAAAATCTGTCACATTTCAAAAAGAAAACGATGCATTTGATGATTAATTCTTTAATGTCTTTCCTTCCAAGACGTGATCACTGGAAACTTAACCAGCTGCATTTTAGCTGAAATGAGAAGGCTTCTCACTTACGATACCTGCTTGCTTTTAAACCCCAACCCCAGCCCCCTCCTGCACTGCGAGTCATTGCCATGCAGTTCAGGGAACCTGAGGAGCAGGCAAAGGGTGCATCGTGAGCCAAAAGGATTCCTCCTGTCCCCAGAAGCCGGCTGTGTGTTGACTTTACCTGCAGTGAGCTCACTGCAAAGCAGGAGAGAAAGCAGGTTTACGGGAAGGAAAGAAACCTATCTTTATGTTACAGATCTTAATGGCTCTTGTTTCGGCAGGTGCTCCCGGTTACTCTCTTCTTGCCCTCCAAGTCTTGCGTTTCCTTCAGCTTAGAAAAGCGACCATGTTGAACGGGAGGAAAACATCCTGCCTTCTCCTCTTTTCATAAAAGGAATGTTTATTTCTGCGAGCTCCTCACATCCAAGGGTGAACCTCAACGACTTCTTTTTGTTACTTTGCCCATAAAAACCGATCCCATGCTTATGCCTTTCTACATCGAAAACACTTTTGTTTCCCCCTTTGTCTCCTAGAACAAAGGCAAGGGAGAAAAGCCTTCTGCTGAAAAGCAACAAGTCATTTCTTTTCAGGGTGTGGAATAGCAATCCCCTCCTTCCCCACAGCAGCGAGAACACACCGAGGGCCGAATCTTAACTTTAAAACAATTAAAACAGATAGTACTGAGGTAAAAAGGAAGTTGTGAGCTGACAGAGCAGAGGCATCTCACCAGCACACGATCTGGGCAGTAGCTGGTTGTGCAGTACTCACGTGATTGCTGGAAGGAGCAGGCGGTAAGCTCAGGCTCAGGAGTTACCCTGCCTGCGCTGCAGTTTGACCCCAACAATTCAGAGAGGGTTTGGCTACTTCTCGGCAGGGGCAGCTCAACAGATCTGGCCTCCCCTCCCTCTCGTCCAAAGCAAGACAGGATGTTTTTAGTTAGGTTGGGTTTTTTTCCTGCACAGGGGTAGCAGGAGAGATAGGTAAGAGGACTTCTTGCGGGTGAAGGACTCTCCAATCCCACCAGTGGCTTCTTTTTCTGTGTTCTTCTAGCTGGGCATAAGCACCACTGGATACGGTCTGTCTGATCCTTTACGCAAAGATATATTTTTTTTTTCCAAACCCTCTGGGAGGAAGAAAAAGTTTGGAAAAGCCTCCCTTCCTCCCCCCTCAGGGAGCCATTGCCTTCGAGTATCCCTCTCCTCTGCGTGTGTGCATGTGTGCGTGCGTGTGTGTGTGTGTGCCAGAGGGGGCAGGGGGGTCTCATACTGCTGTCTCGCCTTTGCTGCCGGTGCTGAGTCTGTGGTAGAAGCGTCGCCAGGACTGAAGGGTTTTGCCAGACCAGATCCAGAAGCCAGTTGTGATCCCAACAATCATGGTCATGAGGTACTTAATCATGAAGACCGTGAAGTCCGGGCTCATAGGGGCAAAGTGGCTAGGACAGGGCACAGCATAGGTTTTGCAGGTCTGGAGGAGCCACGTCTTCTCCCAGGTGCCACGGAAGGCCTGCTCGTAGAAGTAACATGCCAGGACAATGGTGGCAGGCACCGTGTAGAGGACACTGAAGACACCGATGCGCACCATCAGTTTCTCCAATTTCTCCGTCTTGGTGCCGTCATGCTTCATGATGGTGCGGATGCGGAACAAGGACACGAAGCCAGCAAGTAAGAAGGAAGTGCCAATGAAGAGGTACACAAACAAGGGCGCCAGCACAAAGCCCCGCAGAGAGTCCACGCTGTAGATACCTACATAACACACCCCACTGAGTACATCCCCATCCACCTGCCCCATGGCCAAGATGGTGATGGTTTTAACAGCGGGCACAGCCCAGGCAGCCAGGTGGAAATACTGGGAGTTGGCCTCGATGGCCTCGTGGCCCCACTTCATGCCAGCAGCCAGGAACCAGGTGAGGGACAGGATGACCCACCAGATGGAGCTGGCCATGCCGAAGAAGTAGAGGATCATGAAAAGGATGGTGCAGCCTTCTTTCTTGGTACCTTGGGCCACAGTGCGGTAGCCATCCTCAGAGAAGCGCTCCAGACACACCACCCGCTCCTCCAGCAAGAAGCCTGCCGCATAGGCCACTGCCACCATGAAGTAGCAGCCTGAGAGGAAGATGATGGGCCTCTCTGGGTAGCTGAAACGGCGCATGTCGACCAGATAGGTGAGCACGGTGAAGAGGGTGGAGGCACAGCAGAGTACAGACCACACACCCACCCACAGCCGGGCAAATCGCACCTCTGCCTCCTTGAAGTACATGAGCCCATTGGGCCGGGCTGGCTCACAGGGGGCCCCGCAGTCCCGCTCCCCCAGGAACCGGTAGCCCAAGTAAGGGGGCACTTTGAGCTGCCGGGGGCAGGAGAAGGAGAAGCCGGAGGGGGGCTGCGGCGGGGTGAGGAAGTCGGGGATGTAGCCAGCCGTGGGGTGCATGGTGGCACCCCGGCCCGCCGCACCACCAGGCCCCGGCGGGGCATCTGACGTGTTCTGCCCCACGCAGATCTCACCCGCGCCGTGGACGGGAAAGTTCTCGCAGCGGAGCCGCTCTGGCCACTGGAAGCCGAACTTGTTCATGAGGGCCTCGCAGCCCTGGCGGGCCCGCTCGCAGAGGGAGCGGCAGGGCGGGATGGCCTGCTCCAGCACGGTGCACACCGGCGCATACATGGAGCAGAGGAAGAACTTGAGCTCGGCCGAACACTGCACCTTGACCAGCGGGTAGAACTGGTGCACCTCCAGCCCCGCGTCCTCCTGGTTGGTGTGGCCCAGCAGGTTGGGCAGGATGGTCTGGTTGTAGGCGATATCCGTGCAGAGCGGGATGGAGATGGGCTGGCAGAAGCCGTGGTCCGGCACGGAGATGCCCTTCTCGCCGTGGTGCTGCTGCGCCGTCGCGCCCGCGGTGGTCCCCAGCAGGGCAGCCAGCAGCGCGGCCAGGCCCAGCAAGGGGCAGCCGCCGGCGGCCGCTCCGCCGCCTCCTCCTCCTCCGGCCCGCATCGCCGGGGCGGCCGGGGGCCCGGGGAGCCGCGGGGGGTCCTTCAGAGCCGGGCGGCGCGGCGCCCCAGGGACATCAGCGCCCGGAGGGCGGCGGCGGGGCCCCTTCCGCGGGGCAGGGGCACGGCGGCGGCTCCGCGGCGGCGGGAGGAGCCCGGCTCCGCGCCGGACCTCCGCGACTTTCTTCCTCGGCTCCGGCGGGTCGGCGCTCGCAGCGCGGCGGCGCTTCCCCCGGCGAAAGTTTCCGGAGCCGCTCCCGCCGGAGAAGGCGGCGGCGAGACGGGAGACGCACACGAAGCCCGGCGACGGCTCTGGCCAGCTCCGCGCAGGGTCCCGCGGCGGCGGCGAGGTGGAGGCGCTGCTCCCCGCCCGGCTGCGCGGCCCCGGCGCCGGGGATTTAGGTTACGGCTAAACGGATTATTACCGCGCCCGGCTGAGCCGTGTATTTTACTCCGGGGCTTAAATAACTTTTAAAATCCAATTACTGCGCGATCCTCCCCCGCGGCTCGGCTGGGCTCGGCTCCCGACGGGCGCCACTGCGGGCTGTGCGTCCGGGGCAGCCGTGCGCCTCCCGCCTCGCTCCGCTCCGCTCCGCTCCGCTCGCCCGCGGCCCCGCCGACACCGCCCGCACCACGGCTCCAGACCCGCGGCCGCGCCGGCACAAAAAAAAGACACATATACGCGCGGGCGCGCCGCGGGGCCCCGCCCCCGCCGCCGGCCCCATTCACAAACCGCGCCAGGGGCGGGGCTCCGCAACGCCCGCCCGCCAATCCCCGCGCCGCGCAGGGGGCGGGGCGGGCGCGGGGGAGGGGAGGGGAGGGGAGGGGAGGGGAGGGGAGGGGAGGGGAGGGGAGGGGAGGAGCCCGCGCCAGGGGGAAAAAAAAAGTTGCGAACAACTTTTTCCCATCCCCGCCGGGGCGGGCCGGGCCGGGGGCGACCGGGCGGGGGCGGGAGGAGCCGCCCCGGGGCCTCCCACCCCCCCGCGCTGCAGGGCAGAGCCGGGAAGGGAGGGGGGGCCCAGCCAGCTCGCTCAGGGTGGCCCGAACAAACTAAAATTAACTGGCTGCTTTCTGAGCAGGCTTTGAAAATGCAAACAGCTGCCTGTGCCCAGAGTTATTAAAAAAGAAGGGGGAAAAAAAAAAGGGGGGGGAGGAAAAAAAAAAGCGCGCGGGTACATTTGCAGAATGAGCTGATTGCGTTGTCGGGATGTTCGTGTCTGTGCGCCATCGCCTCCCCCGGCGTGGGGGGTTTGATTTGTTATCGCAGCATGACCGTTGCTTTTTGCTGGCAGAATAAACGCTTTATTCATGCAAATCTAAGCTTTAGCTGGGGGAAGGCAGCTTTTTTTGAAACCTCCAGTGTTACCTAAGCAAAGAGGAGAAATTTTAAATCCCCATCTGCACTGCTGCAACCCCTTAAGAGACTCGAAAAGGCTGTAAAAAAGCAGCAGTTCCTCTGTGGAAGCGCCCGGCCTGCCTGCAAGAGAGAAAATGGCATAGGTCAGGAGAAGGCTGTTAACGGCCTGCCAGGCGATGCCGAGCAGATCTAGAACTAGACCCACATACATTTGCTAAGGACAGAAGTGTGGGTTTTGCAGCATAGCTGTGTTTTGAGGTGCACCGCCGAAACACGGGTTGCTGGAACCATCCAGCCTCTGGAACGTGCAGGCAGAGCTTGTCTTCAGCAGCACAGAGTGTGCTCGACAAAAGTCCTGCAAGAGCGTGTGCTTTCCTTCACACTGGCCTATGAGAGCCTGTGGTCAAAGACAGGCTTGGGTCAAGTATTATTCAACCCACTCCATCCCTCCCTTTGAGGACAGATGTCCCCTGAACTGTACAATTCAAATTCTTACTTTTACTCCTTTACTCAGAATTGTGCTCCTATTAGCAACTAAGCAAATACACCAAATGCACCAATCTGTACCATCCTCCAGGGCAGTTCAAGGCAGCGGGGTTTGGCTCAGGGAACTCCAACAGCAGTTGTCGGACAAATGTTTCCCATATCCCCTCCTGCTCATGAACAATGTGTCCTCATGCCAGTAAGACCATGGAGCTGCAGCTTTTGTTACATTTGTTAAGAGAAGTTGACAGTTATAAACAGACTTACTATAATAAATTTACTCCTCTAAAAGTGGACATGTTTTTAAAAATAATACTGTGCTCTCCAAAATATGTATGGGCAGGACTAGCTACTCATGGCTATAACAGTTGCTTCTGGAAAAGAAATGTCTTTTCTTCATTCTCAGTTATAGCTGTTTGAGAGTGCCTTAGAGGAACTTCAGTTTTCCAGTTTGTTAAGGCTTGTTATCTGAATTCCTTACTTTTCTACACCTAGTGACTAAGCAGGTTTTTGTGATACTCTTCACCTAAACAACCTCCCATGGTAAAAACTTACATAAACTTGTCTACTCTATTGTTTGTTCTTCGGCTGTTAGTAACCTTCAAAAAGATTATTCTTTCCAGTTGTTTCTTCTTTTTTTTTTTCCCCATCCCATCTTTCTTTATGAGCTGTTGAGTCACCTATCTGTAATAATCACCTTAAAACCTCTATTTTTTGCTTTGGCTTATATGACTGACTTCATCTGCAAAGTATTTTGTGATATTCACTATGAAAAACGTTGGATGAAGGGCGATGTTTCACTGGCAGGCAATGACAATGCAGAGAAAGTAAAGCAACTGCAAACTTTCTGCCCCATGCATCGCTTGTTCCGATTTCTGAATGTCAAGAGACAAGTTCAGAGCTAGTAAAATGGTATTGCAAGAAACTATCTTTCAGCAATAGGGAGACAGTGACAGAAACTATTCAGAGTAAGGAATGTCAAATCAAGTGGCAAGACTTTAACTGGATATTTATTTACAAGGCAGGGCAGATGGCATCAGTGGTTCCCCCTGTTTTCTACTGGTCCCATTTGTTAGAGTTATTCCTCCGAACCATGGTATGAATGAAAAGATGACTGGGAGCTCTGGTACGTGCTATAAAAGCTGTGTGACTCCATTACACTTATGTTGAACATAGTGTAGAATCAGAGTGAAGCAAAAGAAAAAAAAGGAGTTGAAGAGTAGGCAGAAAGGAAGAAGGAAGGAAAGCTGTATCCTAGATTATTTCTTCAGGAGATAAGAAGAGAGTAAATTTATAACATGGAATGATGCTGCTAGGTCATCCCAGATGGCAGGAATGTGCAACAGGATTTACTAAGATGAAGGAAGAAAGTCTCTTGGGTGTGTTACCAAATTCCAGGGGGGGGGTTTCCTGTTTAGACCCACTGGGAGATGGGACACAATCACTGAGAGAGGCAATGGCAGTCTCAAAACAGCAGATTGTGGCCTAAGAAAATCCTGGGCTGCTAAGTCAGTCTGGGACATCCTGACAGCTTTCAGGGAACAATTTAAAAAAAAAAGAAAAAGAAAAAGAAAAGCAACAACAAAATCCAGGATTCTGGAATTCAGGTTACCCCAAAGCATCCAGAACCTCTGTAAGTAGCATCAGCCGTGTTTCAAAAGGCAGCAAACTTATGCTCGTCTCCTGTTTCTACCTCAATCTAAATTCACAAGTGTTAGCCTGCAAAATTACTTAAATTTCCTCACAACAGGAGGGATTCTCATCAGCATGTAAGCACAGGCAGCCACCATTAGCCAGGTTATCAGCCACCCAGAACAAGTGTGCTGTGCAAGACTTTGCAGCATCTGAGAAATTGTCTATTGCAACCACACAGCAGCTCAACAGGTTTTCTCCAAAAATCTCCTAACGGCTAGTGTTCTGAGTATGCTGCATGGTCTGTCGGCAATAAACCTTCACAAGCAAAGTCCTGGCAAGTCCAAGATACCAGAATAAATTTACAGTCTCAGGTATTGGTACCAATTCTGGAGCTGCCTGACTAGACTACCGTGCACAGGGAGGAATTGTTAGGAAGAAACAATTATCTGTCTTTTTACGCATTTAAAAATAAATCCAGTTCAACTTCCAAACTAAGTCAGAGTGAGGAGCAGCATCCCTACATGATGTCTTTTCCTGCTGTTTTAAAGCCTCCTTAAATGGTGCCAATATAATTTTCCTTGTTTCCTATCCCATCTGATAGAGAACTCTTCCCATGGGGGAGGGAAATCAAAACAAAACACCCCCTCCCCACCCCACCACTTATTTTGGGTGCCTAAGGGTGAACATTTTCAGGTTACCTGTTGCAAGGCTTCCAGTCCTTGCTGCCCTGAGACGAACAAAGGCCATCGCTTCCCCCTTCTCCTGCTGGGCCTCACCGGCTGTCCTGCCTAACCAGCACTGCCAACGCCCGTGATGCAACCGCCTGAATTGTGAGACTTGTCCCGGTTACATTTAGTAAATAACTTCCATGACACTTTTAACCTCAACATTCTGAGGCATACTAACATATAGTCTTACATGATCAGGCAGGCTATTGAGCTAAGAACATCAAAATTTGCACTCCCTAAAGCTTAGTGGGGAAATGCCAGGAGCCTGGGGGGAAATGATGCATTTGCCTATTTTACATAATGATTTGCATAATTAAAAATAAAACAAGTTCACAGTATTATATCTGCTTGTATTTCTATCAGTCTGATAGATTACTCTAAAATGCATCTTGCCTGAGCTCACCAAAGAAATCTAGTCTTTCTGTAACGAGGCAGGAGAGCCTGGTATTTCACAGGCAGGGAGTGGGGAAGGCAAGCCCCTGCCCCCCACCATGGAGCCTTAATTTGAAATTAGATTGAAGACATAAGAAACTGATTGAAAAGAGCACATGGGGAGGGCGCAGGTGACAAAAGGAAGGGGATACTGCCAGAGGGGATGTGGTTTCCCACAGTGAGAGAGGTAAAAGCTGGTTGCATCATGGATTTGTAAGATAATTATTAGCTTATGAAGTAGTATCCCAAAGGATACAGGGAAGCTCCACTGCCTTCCACATTTACGATCAAATTGGAAAAAACATTAGGAAACATTCACAAAGATGGGCTATCAGGCTCATGATTGCTTTCATCTCCCAGATCCATGAATAAGAAAACAAAACCTGAAGTTGATCTGCTCATCCCCACTCAGCAGCTCAGTGAGGACATCAGTTACATTTTAACCCTTGCATGACACTTTGAATTCCTCTGTTTCTTTAAAGTTAATTTAATCTGCTTTCTCACAATTTTAGGGTTGCAGAGGCCCTTTGGTATAAAACGCAGGCGATCCTCCCCTATTTCACTTTCTTAAGCTAGGTGCTTTTTTAACAAAACAAATTCTCTGGTAGCAGCAGTATTATCAGTCAGGTCCTGTCATCATTCTGTCTGGGTGCAGTAATATCACGGTATGAAGAAGGGAAGCTTCCAGAGGCAGTGGGAAAAGATGACATTCATGTCTGCTGTCCTCTTTCCATCAGCGGGGAAGATCCTGCTCTGAGAATCTGGATGTAGCATAGGCACACGCAAACGTACTTTCTGGTCCTTTAAATCTTAAAAGGTGCTTCTGTCCTGGCACGGTGCTTGGATGCTTCCCAGACTGCTGTAGCTGATTTTGGCTGATTCCATACACGCTGGGATATGTGACATATCAGCCTGGGCAGCACCGCCAGCAGAACCGCTTGGGATGGAGCTGCCCCAGGCTTCCTGGGCCGGCCACTTTCTCTCAGATGCTGCAGAGTCCCAGCCTCATGGGTGCTCCAGCTTATCCTGAGCTTCTCTCAGTGCCTGTGAAAATGACTCACAGGTCTGCAAAGGTCTCTAGCAGACTTAATTGTTGCTTTATAACCCTAAAAGTATTACAGATCCAAACAAAAATAAATATACCCTTCCCTGCTTGCTCTCACCACAGTGGAATGTTTTTCAGGAATTTGGCTAGTGTCTTTTTGTGGTTCAAGCTCCCCTCCCCAGAACTGTATTCCTCCAGACCTCTCTTCCACACCATGGATCCTTGACGTATTCTGGACTCTCTGTCAGACAACCCTTCTCCTCCAAAACCCAGTGATTTTCTTCATTCTGTGTGATTCCCCCTTCTGTAAATCCCCCTTCAGTTTCTGAGGCCAAAGACAAGTGCTAACACCTGATCTCTAGGACCGTCCTGAAGTAACTGCACAATTACAAAGCCCAGCTGTCTGCAGAAAAGCTAGAGAAAACCAGTTCTCCTTCCTTCAGCCAGCCAATTCTATATAGCTGTCCCATTTGTGTAGCTGCCATTAAGGTGACTTCAATCTCTTATCTGGGAGCATTTTTGCATGCAGCTTTAGCAACATGAGGCTGACTGAGGTATGCAACATAACAATTTAATGAAAAACAGCCAAGTTTCTCAAGTTTGTGCATAAATTTCCCATCTCGTTGCAGATGGTACCACGATATTTGTGAACACTGAATTATGTTTTGCTTCCAGCACTGGGGTTGGTGTGGAGATAGTGACTGCGTTGCTCTGATCGCTCTCCTGTTGATACCCGTTGATTGTGAGGGATGCAGTGGTCAAAATGCATTGTGCTATGTCTTTTGTCATTTATGCTCAACCTTCTTTTAATTTTGTCTTTCTGTAGACTCATCTATTTGAAATTGTATCTTAAATCCTCTTTAATGCACAGACTGAAGGCTTGCACTTGTCCTGTTTGAGTTAATGGGTAAGGTTTCACTTGTTTCAATGGAAACAGAGCAGGATACTCATCAAAGCCTCAAATTCTGTTTATGTAGGAAGAAGAACCAGATTTAGCCAAAAATAAGAGTTGGGAAAGACCCATTACATCCTTTAGCCCCTGCTATCACATATGCTAGTGGTATAATTAGTCTAATTTTAAATGCCTTGAATAATGGGACTATTGCCATCTCTCTTGGGACATGGTTCTGCCATCTAACAATTATACTGGCAGGAAGCCACTGCCTGATGTTCAAACAAATGGTTTATCTTTGCTTGATTAAGACTCACTAAAGATGAGTGCAGCCTCCAGAAATATGTTGTTTCCAAAGCTTAGAAAACAAGGGAAGAAAAGCTGTTATTCAATACAGAATTTGCCAGATGTCTAAAGAGGCTAAGGAATTCCTAAGCCTCTGTTTACAAAATCCTCTCTTCTCCTCCCATGAATGCTTAAATTACCAATCACTGCTACCATCCTATGTTTAGGGTGAAATTCCCTTAACCAACACCACTTCCAAAATTGGGTTGGAAAAAGAAACAAACACTTTAATTACTTTTATTTTCCCTCTTCCCGATGGGCTTGCACAAATTAACCCTTGTCCTCCACAATTACAATTAAACTCTTAGAATTGTTTCTTCCTTTGGTCCCAATCATGCCCTGGAGACCCACTTGCCAAGGTGGTTCCCTGCTTTGAGGCCACACGAAGGTTTGCTGTGTGGGGCTTCTGCCTGCTGCATCCATGCAAGCCCTGGAGATGGGTGATGCTGCTGCATGGAGAATTTCCCTTTCCACGAGAGCCCCCAGGCAGCGGTGACCCAAAGTGCATTTCAATGAAGCAATGCTGTTAAGGAAAAGGGGCAGAGGGCTAACACCAATGCCTACAGACAGCTCTCCTGAGAAACTGGGGCCATGAGGTTTGTGGACCAGCATCACATGCTCTCCTTTGCCTTTTTTTAACCAGTCATTTCTAAACTATGATTTCTACCTCGGTGTCAGCTGCATTGACTGGACTCTCTTGGAGCTGGGACCAATGGTACTCTGAATGGTGCTGGAGATACTAAGCTGATTTCCTTCCGTGAAGGGAGGGGAACCAGAAAGCAGCATTTCAAATAAGCTCCCTCCTCATGGAGTCTCTGAAGGGAATGAGGGCCCATTTTCTTAATTACATGTTCATTAGTATGTTTAGTGCTCTCCTCCCTCTCTTCCCCCAGCCCTGCCACCTGGGAGTTCCTACTATGTTACTGGAAAGCCACAGAGGTTTATTTAAATACCACAGTCAGATTGGAATGAAAAGCTATGAAGCTTCCCCTCTTTAATACTTTTTGAAATTATTTATGGGCTATACTTCTTGCCTACGTAGAAGGTGCCTTCTGAGATTCCTGCAAGTCAATGCAGAAATAGCTGTTTGAATTGAGCAATAATTAGAAACATATGGAGCAAAGCAAAGCATCAGAGAAATCCCATTCTGCTAAAGAAACACTGCTGTCTGAAATACTTTTCCACTGCATGTAACATTTTCTCATATGGGCTAAAAAGAAATAACATCATATGTCTGGTTTGCACCTACCAAAGCTGGGAAATTCAAAGTAACGTCTGTAATTCTGCTCTGAATTCAGTCTAATACCGCATGGCGTTTGCAGCCCCTACGTTTGCCTGGACCATGGCTACAATTTCTTTTCTTTGCTAGACCTCAGAACAATGGAGATTCAGCTTCTTTTTGTGAATTTGTGTATATTTGTATTTAATATTTTTTTCTCAATCTTTGTTTTTGTTTTTAAGGATTTAAAACACTGAGGAAATGTTTGTGACTTAAGACACGGTTACAATCTTTTGTAATCCACAGGCTCGGTCTGGGGAAGGTACTCAGAGCTCTCAAATCCTAATTTGCTGCCAAATTCGTACGTGCTTGATGTGGTAGATGATTGTTTCACTCCTGACGTCTAAAAATAGCAGGTCCTGCTCTCCTTGCTCCCACAGATCATCCCTTTGAGTTTAGAGATAACTGAAAACTCTCAGCACCTCAAAGGCAGATGTACAGCACCCAAGCTCAAATTTTAACTCTCTATTTCTCATTTGCTTTGCTTACACAGGTGCAACTGGACGTGGTTTGCTTTGGGGCTTTTGTTGAAGCATGTTGTTGGGGTGAGGTGATTTTCTTTCGATGATTATAACTTATTGACCTGATAGCTAGCCATTAAGCCATATTTTGGTCAGCTGCTACACATATACAGTAAAGCTGTGGTTTTAATGATGAACTTGCTCATATTTATGCTGCATTTTTCAATAGGCAGGGATCATTACTACAATGTAATGGAGTATCCACTAGCCATTTTAAAAACCAACAGTGTTTTAAAATTACAAAGATACAAAATATCTCTGAAAACATAAATATCGTAGGACTCTAAAGTGTTCAAAGCTTGTGCTACTCAAGACTGTTTATGAAGAGGTTTGAGGGTTTTGTCTGGAGCAGAAGTTACTCCTAGAAAAAAAAGTCTGATTTTGAAGGAAATCATAAACATTGGCAGGTTACTGTTTTCTTTCTGATGTGAATGAGCAGGCATGCGCTGGGCTCAGCGAGGCCACGGCGTGCACCTGCCCTGCAGTGCTGTTTCCAACTGTGCTCAGGGGAGTTGTGCAAGTTGGGCAGGAGCTGGTCTCGCTGGTGCGGTGAGGAGTGAGCGTCATGGCAAGACCTGTGATGTAGGAAGTGATGCTGGGAACGAAATAGGTGGCATTCTTCTGTTTGACCCTGCTCCCCAGCCCCGTGCTGCTGTAGGTGCAGGGTTTTGCCTGGGGTGTGAAAGCTGAAATTCCAGCTGCTGATAGCTATTTAAGCGCAACTGCAGAAGTAGAGACATTAATGCTGGTGTCTTTGCCAAACTCCTACTGGTTTATTTTCGTAAAGGCTGTTGCGGGTGGTGGGGGATAATGTAGGAAAATGAGATCTAATATTAAAACAATGACTTTCTGGGCAAAGCAAACAAGTCTTCCAGTAGCATCTTAGAAGCTGCGCCACATGGTGCATTGGTGATGGTGGAGGAGTGCTAATCCTGGAAACTGTATGAACGTTGGTAGCATTTTGTTAAGCACATTGTTTATTTTGTGATCTGTGGGCATTTGTGAGATGCCTTAAATTGGTTTTACCTGAATTCGAATAAGAGCCCCACCCCTGGGTGAAATCAGCATCGTGCCAGTGGCTCCTGGTTAAGGAAGGCAATAGGCATCTGAAATGTGTTGTTATTATTATCATTATTATTATCTAAGAAGTGCAGTGTGATCCTTGGTGCTTTCCTAGACATAACAGTAAAGGCATTTTCTACCCAGCAAGATCTTATTCATGCAAATTCTCATTACAGTAGAGAAGGGTGTTGACTCAAGAAAGCCTGTGGAAAGTGGGACAGCTGAAGTGACTGTCCCCAGCCAGTCCCCCTGCCCTGTGCCAGGGATCACTGCCTCCAGGGCAAGGACATCTGCGCTAGGCTCAAAGCCATTCTAGGACTGCCGCAACTGGTGGCCCACTGTGTTAGAGCAGTTCAAATTTGTCACTGGCTTACTTCCCTCCTCTGGGCTGCAAACCAAGGTGATTCCTGGAGCCACGTTACTTTTGGCCCAGAGATCCCTGCGTGAGGGGCAGCCACTTGCAGGAGAGCGGCAGGGCAGGGCGAGGTGGTGGGAGTTGCTGCAGCCATCTGATTTTCATCTGTGTCTGTGACTCAATGCGCTCCTTGACCACAAGGGTCAGCTCTTTGTGAGTAAAGTCTATAGGCATTGGTCCCTAGGTATTATGCAGGTATGGTGAGTTTGGGCTCTCTGAAGCAACGTGAGCAGCTGAGTAATAGCTACTCACCAGCTTCCAAATTTGCTCAACAGTTTTCCAGAGAAAGGCTCTGTTTTCCCAGTATTTCTAAGGCAGCTGTGCTTATAACATTGAAGATCTAAAAACTAGGTTTGCTTCAAAAGCATATCTTAGAGCTGCTTGGTTTTTTGTTGTGGTTTGTTTTTTTTTTTTTTTAAGTGAGACTGACTCTCCCTTTAAGATGCTCTCAGATTCTGGGTGCTTACCACCAGGGCCATGGGTGCAGAGGAGACCCAGGCTGCTTCTGAGCTTCTTTAGAGGCACTGATGTACCCCAGGGAAGCTGCTTGCGATCTGCAACTGAAGCCAGGCAGCTGAGAGCCAGCACAAGCGGTATTTTGCTAGATTAATTCCTTAGGGTCTGAGGGCTTGTTTCCTAACAGGGCCAGCTAAAAAAATCCCAGAACTGGCATGGGGGTTGTATAAAAATTCGTTATTGCTTTTGTTCATCTTTAAAAGTATTGATTTGAAGGTACATACTTTTTCACTACCTTTTATCAAAATCACTTCTGAAAATAATTGTTTGTTGAAAACTTTTCCAAGAAAATTTAATTTACTGGTAGTATTTGAAGTTATGTCTTTTTCAAACATGATGAAAAAATGACAATTGGGATAGGAGCTCATGTGGAAGCATCATGGGGGAAAACCCAAGATGTACGTCATCCCAACATTTTTTTCTGAAAAATACTTGAAAAAACACTGTACGTGACAGCCTCTTCCTATTCACGAGCATACAGTTAAAAGAAAAATCAGGTCCATTTTTAATGCAAAAATGCCAAGTGTTTATCTTTATAAACAGAAGCAAAACCAAAAGCTGGGTAAACCCAAATTGTATAGCTGCAGAGTCCAGGCATCCCCTTGACTGGAGGAGGAATTAGTGGCTTGCATAATCAAGCCTGGGGAGCTCATTTTGTCATGCTCAAAGGGCCACAGTGGTGCAACAGTAGGGGTGGAGGGATCAGCAGGCACCAACAATGAATTCCCTTCATTTTTCCAATTTAAGGCCTGAGTAGAGGAAATGCAAAGCTCTTCTTTTTTGCTCTCTCGCTCTCCTTTTTTTCTTTTTTTTCCTTTTTTTTTTTTTTTTTAAAGGGTAGATGAAAAGAGCGAGGCAGTAAAGGAGCCAGGTTGACACCTGTATCTGTGACAGCTCACGCAAGGAAAATAGTGGGAAATGATCCGCTGGCAGCAATTTGAAACTGTCCCCCTTCCTGACTTGGAGGCTTTGACTGATGGAGCAGCTTTGTGCAGCCATATGGTCGAACATCTTGAAGGGCCGGCAAAGAGGTGCTGGTGCCAGCGCTAGGAAGGGGAACCAAGTTATTATTGGAAACCAGATCTCTGAGAGAGAGGAACCATTAATTCAAAATTTTGCTTCATGCTTCACTGTCCTCTCTGTGCACGGGACTCAGCATGGCACTGGGGGAAAGCGAAGCCTAGCCTGGCCGCCAGGGATGACTGTACCGAGCTGTGGTTAAAAAGAAGGGCTTCTTCCTCAGCGCTTAGTGCATAGCGTGGTGTCTTTACAGGGCAGCATTTCCCTCTTTACACACTCTGACACACTCCCTCTTTTTATTCACCCAAACCCCAAATTTGGCTTTGTTACAAACTGCCACATTGGTTCTTCCTGCAAAAGAGCCATTGCAGCACCAGGAGGACAGGGTTTGTTCAGCCCGGGCTGCAGCTGAGACCTGAGGAGAGCAGAGCTCCCTGGCTGGGGCCCCTGGCAGCGCTGCCGTCCATTAACGTAAAGCAGCACCAGGGCCAGCAAGATAAGAGTTGTAATGACCACTGTGGGTTCCCGCTTTCCCTTTTATTACTTGGTACATTACATTTGTTTCCAGCAGAGAAGAGTTTATGTGTGAGTGGCTGCGCCGGTTGTGTTGGACCAAGCTCCCTACATGGTTATGTGGATGGACTCCAGGGACGGAGCTGTACTTCCCCTTAATAAGCTCCTCGCACCACATTAAAGATAAAAGGGGAAGGGAAATATTTATATTCTGACAAAGCAGCTCTTCCCTTCAGGCTCTTGTTTTATTTATTAGCTTGCTCTGTCCCTCTTGCAGTTTTCTCTCTGTTTCAGTGCCTGTGCTCTCTTTTTCTCCTTTTTTCACTAATTTCATCCCTGGGAGACAGTGACAGCAAAACTTAAGAATTGCTGCCCAAGACATCAGATTCAAATTGTGTAATTCCCAGTTGATAACTACAACTCTCCCCCCATCTGTGTTTTTAACATAAAGTAATGATTTATAGTGCTTAAACAGTTGAATATATTACATCTGGTTTACTCCAATTGCTTTAGATAAAACTGTAGAAATAAGGTGTGTTGGGTTTTTGATGGTTGTTGTTGTTTGTTTTTTATACATTGCAACACAGATGCTGAATATCCTCCCTTGTTTGTGTAGGCAATGGAAACCACTATCATTCTTGTCTGGAGAAGCCCTTACCGAGGCATGACACAGCTACACTGAGACCTTTCTAACCTCATTCATCAAACACTTCCTTTCCTCTGAGGCCTTATCCCGGGGGACCATTCATTTCCTTCAACTAATATGCCACACGAAAGGAATCTTGGGTAGATTCCTGTGTCTGGGTCTAGCTCCAAATTTGTATAAAGGTTCTAGAAGACAGAGGAATGATACAAATACAGGTATTATTGTTCATTCTGCTTCTTTTGCCCCTTGTCATACGTTGCAGAAAATCATGTGCTGATTTACAATGTCAGGGGACACCAGTGTCCATGTAATAATTATTTTTAGAGCTATATTTTCTTGCCACAATCAAGTAGCTCTCTGCTAAGAGTGAAGCATCAAAATTAAAGAGAGTCAGTGCTCAGAAGCTTCACCTCACTGACATTGTTATGTTTCTGCCTGTTGTCATAGAATTGCAAAATATCTGCAAAGCACAGCCTTTACACCACCGGGTTAAGTGGTGTAAACTGCAAACTGCTGAATGAATGAATTGCAGCTGCCTGGGGGAGCCGGCTGGTTTTTACCCTTCACAACCCGCCCCAAAAAAGCACCACAGCTCTGTTTCCAGACTGATCAGGAAGGCAAAGGAATTTGTTAATTGATTTTTTTTCTCCCTCCCATATCAATTAATGAAGCCCATCTAGGGAGATGTGTGCTCTTCTCTCTTAGTTAATTAATCCTTTTCCTTTATCTTCACAAATAACGGCAATAAAGCAATTAGCAAAGGATTTACAGGGTGTGGAGCAGTGAGAGATTCCTCTGGCCCCTCTGCAGCTCAAGCTGTTCAGTGCTGCTGCAATTCAGGCTCTCTCTAAAGGGATTTGTGTCCCCCACCCTCTGCGGTGTGGCTGCTGAAAGCCCGACCTCCTCAAGATGTGGAATCCCCAGCTTGCTTTCCCCCAAGGGAGTGTTAACAACTTCGGTGCCAGTCCTTGGCAAAGGCCTCCGCTGGGACAATGGGACAACAGCCTTCAAAAGCGACAGGCACTGGCTGTCAGTGGCACTACCGTCCCCATGGCCCCTGAGCCTGTGGCTCCCAGGGAGGGTGCAGCAGGGCTGGGTGCGCTGAGACACCTCAGTGCCTCAACCCTGCTAGAATGGCAGCCCCTCTGCCTCCATCCCCTCTCCTGGCCCTCTCCTCCCATGCCAGCCCACACACAGGCTCTGCCTCCCTGAAAGCCCTCAGTGAGCAGTTCAGCTCTCTCAGCCAGTAGAAAAGGAATCTACCTAAGCTGTAAACCCTGCAGGAGAGGAACTGCAGGAGGAGGGAGTTGCCCTCTCCTCTCTGTGACAGTGAGGTGTTGGATGGGTTTTGCCATTCTACCCAGATGTTAGGGCTCACCCGAACAGCTGTCTCCCAAACTGCCTGACACAGCTGCCCTGATGGTAGATGCCTTTTGTGGAAAGGACTGGAGCTGCACAGTGGGGGACACGCTGGTGGAGGGAGCAGCGTCTCCGTACAGGATATTCACACCCTGACAAGGCATCTGTCCCTGTGCTCAGCTGCTCAAGTTAGCCTTTGTTAGCATCTCTTCTAGGTGGTTCCTTTCTCTTTGAGTGTGCGGGTGAGTCCTGGAACTTTGTCCATGGCAGCAGCGAAGACCATGCAGATTCCAGCCTCGAACAAGGAAAAGGGCATTACTGACAATTTATATTTTGAAATATTGGTATGTCAGGTGGTTAAGCTAGGGCAAGTGTCAAGGATTTCAAGCATTTTTTAGGCAGGCTTGGGAACCCAGAGTTTCATCGTTTCTCCATGTGTTAGTGTGGTGTGACCTGCTTCTACCTACTTACCCTCACACCTCTGCGCAGGACTTGGTGTGGAGGGTGTGAAAGTTGGCCCCGCAACAGGGAGCACAGCACCCTTGACTGGTTTCGATCATTTACTGGTTCCAAATCATCATTTCTTATCATTTGCCCTTAGATGTTATTACCAAAGGGTAAGTTTGTTCATAATGTCCCATTTAAGAGAAGCTTTACAGAGTATTCATCTTTTCCTGCTGCTTAAGGAGATAGCCAGCACGTAACAGTAAGCAGGTCCTGAAGCGCTGCAGCAAGAACCATCCACGTGTTCAATCTCCTCTTTTCTGCCCACAGCTCCCCCTCTGCCTTCTCATTAGCAGCAGTGGTGCGTTGCTGGAAGGCCCATCTTCACCCTCCTTCTGGAGGCACAAAGAGCTGGAGATGAAAATCTCCATCTTCTGTGCTACTAGCTATGAAAATTGGGAGCCCTTATGGTTTCCCGAATGACACAGTGGCCTGGGAAGGGCAAGCAGATCCCAATGGCCCTGTGTAGAGTGGTCAGTGAAGTGGGCCCTTCTCTGCTGGAGCCCTTGGGGGGAACAAGCACATGGTGCTATGTGCCCCCAGCCCTTGTTGGTCCTCAGGCTTTGAAGAGGAAAAAGGTCCCATCTTAATGTGCACATTATCAACAGCGGTAACTCTGCAGCTATACTGTCACCCAGTGTCCCCTGGCAGGGCTTAGGCTAGATGCTGGAAAATGAAGCAACTGACTGCAACAACCCAAAGAAAGTGTGTGCGTGAAGGAATGCTCAGGCAGGAAAGCATCCAGCCGTCCTTCAGCCAAGGTGTTTTACCCCAGTGAAAAGGTATAGCAGGGGTGGCACATGTCGGATTGCCCCTCAGCCTCCTGTGACCATCCCGGCCAGCCTGGTTAGCTCTGTGCTGTCGTGCGTCCTGCAGGCTTTGTGAGCTGCCCAAAATCGGTGAAAGGAAGAGCTGGTGAGCTCTAGGAAGCATATTCTGCTCTTACAGCACTGGGCTGCTTCATCAGACCAAATTCCTATCTCCTAATGTAGGCTCCACAAGAACAACTTTTTGATATAATGCACATAATTTTAACTATGCAGCCACTAAATATGTCTGACTTGGGTCAATCCTTCTGTCAGTGCGGGGAAGTGTCTTGGGGTTTTTTTTGTCTATCATGTTGCTTGCTTGCTTGCTCACTGCTGCCACGCCTATCTCTATTTTCGAATGTAAACTTGGTGTGCCACTATCGAGTGACAGTGAAGAGATGTGGATGTTCTGTGTGACAGCATGTATATAGTAGATGCATATTTGTCCTTAAGGCGAGATGCAATGTTTCATCCCAAGGGAAAGAAGAATGACCTTTAGTCTGTCTGGGTGTTTTACGATCTGTCCTTCCTTTTCTGTTTCCTGTGAGGTTAAAGACCTGCTGGTGATGATTAAAAGTACTGCGGTTTCTTCTCTCTCTAAATTTTTTTTTTGAGTTATTTCAGAAGCAAGAAAGAGGCTAGAAAGGTTTAGTTGCATCTTTCTTTTCACCCTGATGTCCACCAAAAATCAGATTCTGCTGCATTTTACTTTCTAACAAAAGTAAAACTTAGTAACCTTTTCTTTCTGTTCATATCCAGCAGCTGAACATCCCCTACCGCTCCCAAACAGATTCCCAGAAGGATATTTTTTGCAGCCTTCATACCAGCAGCTCACTTGCATGGTGCCAGTGTGGGATCTCTAGACTGGAGCTCCTAGCCCTTCTGGGGCCTACGTATATTAGCACCTTAGCTGTCAGGAGGCAAGTTCAGAAATTTATTCCTAATTACAGCAGAAATGGTGGTCAGGGTTCATATCAGATCTTCTTCCTTGGGCTCCTTTTCTAGTCCAGAGCTGCTATACTTCTTTCTGCAGAACCCTGGCAAAGATATTGTTGAGAAAAAACGTAACAAGGTGGTGCCAGAAGATCATCTGTGCATTGCACAGATGGTCTGCATGTGTACTACAAATCCAGTGCTTTGGTAAATGTTGAATTTACTCTGCCCTGGCTTCACAGCTGATTCCAACATGCACCACAAGCCCCTCTGACACTTCCGGGAAGTGTGGGACTCACTTGCAGACTCTCTGCAGCTGATCTGGGCAGGTGCTGTGGAAATGTCTGGGGTTTCTGGACATTGAGTAACCTGGGGTTGCTACCACATAGTACCTCCAGCTCGGCCATTGGACTCCCAGAAATCCCACATAAAGGTAAAGAAAGTCATCAGATTCTCCCTTCTTTCCAGACAAAATTTGTGGGCAGAATAGGGCATGTCCAGTTAAACCCAGACGTGTTAGCCTTGCTCTAATCTGTCTGCTGGATGTCTGCAAGATGCAGAGAGATCAGGCAGAAGATGAATGGTTTGGCAGTCTAAAACCACACTTAGCTATGAGTAATGTTAGCATATTGATGCAGCCTTTCATTCTCAGAGTTTCTCAAAAGTAATTAGTGTAAAGCTCTCCACAGGATCAACGTTTGAAGTACTTTTTCCACTCCACATTCTCTTCTTTCCCATCTTATAACCTCCTCTTAAGTCACTGTGTTTACTTAGTGGCAAATCTGTGTGTAGCAGTTTCATTTATCTGCATTCATTCTAGCTTCATGATATCTGGGACTATCTGAATTCTCTTACTGAATATGATCTGTCTCAAGTAGCCAGGAGATTGGATCAGTCTGACCATCCTGCTCTCGAACGTCCCCAAATGAGAAGGGTGTAAAAAAAAAAAAAAAAAAAAAAAAAAAAAAAAGCTGTTGCCTGTCTTAGGCTGCAGGGTAGGGCTCGTGGCCTCTCAATCAGAAGGCACTGACTGTGCTACAGAGATCTGATTGCGCTACAGAGGAGCTGCTGAAATTGCAAATTGAACAAAAGCAAACAACAAAAAAAATTAACATTTCCGGTTTACTCTTTCTCTGTGCCCCGCACAGCAACTCGGCTGCCTGGAGACAGGGCATTACTACAGGCTCCCCAAAGCCCTAGCTGCTAACTAGGAGGGGTAGATACCTTCCCAGGACTGGAATGCCCTGCTAATGGTTCATGTCCCCTCAGATAAGCGATGACACTTCAAACCCACCCAAATTTAAAAAACTACCAGGAAACATGCCAAAGAAGAATTTCCTGTTTTAAATGGCTATGGAAGTCGCTACTGTCCCACACTAGAAATACGGCTTGCAGCTGGGGCTTTGAATAAACACAGTAACTTGAATGAACACCTATGGGTCTGCCGTCCAGAAGAGGAGGGCTTGGCTTTGTGGCTGCTGCCCAGAGCTGGGGTGGGGAGAGCTGGGGTGCCCTGGCTCCTCCCCGCCAGAGCGCTGCAAAACAGGCCTCTGACCTGGACCCCTCCGATGGCTGTGGGCAACACAGCACAGAGGCGCACAGCACCTCAGTTTCTCAAAGACAGGCAAAAGTCATATTTCAAGACTTAGATTAGTTAATGACCAGGCTGGAAAAGGATTCTGCCTTCTCTGTTTTGCTTCCTCTGCCTGCACAGTTCTGTTCAGGTGTAAACATTGCTTTCTGGTGGAGTTTTGGCTGGCCTCATTCTGTACCTGCCTTGTTCACTCACCCTCTGTCTTTCTTCCCTGGCAGATGGCTCCTCTCGGATCATGAACCTGCTGCTTAGTAATTGCATTAAGGCAATGGAAACAGGGCCTTTTGTTTCTCAGCTTTTCCTCTCTGTAAGCAGGGTGGAGGTAACTGTGGGCAGGAAGAGATGGAGGAGCAGTTCACTGGAGATTGCATTCTCATCAGAAAATCAAAGTGCTTAGCCAGATCCCCACCCTGTTATAGAAGCATATGGAATTGGAACAAGGCAAGATCTGAATTCCTCTCTCATCTTTGTGTAAAATTGGTATTAAGAATTTACCTGCCTTAACTACATTTTGTGGGGAGGGCAGCCCCTGGTGTAAAAGTTGCATTGTGGTCTCCAGAAGTCCATTTTCACGTAGTCTTGCTGGTCGTTGGGTGAGCCCACTACGTGCAAAGCCCCTGCTGTGCTTGTTGAAATCAGCTGGACATACAGCTTTTCTGCACCAAAGAGAGGGAGGCTTTTTAGTATCAAGACATACAGTCTCACGTAAATTAAGTAACTGTATGTAGCTTAATAGGATCATGTCCCTAGCTCCCTGAAACTGAAAGAAAAAGGAGGATTATTTTTTTATCCTTCAAGTAATGTGCTTTTAACAGGACTCCTACCAGGCTGCCATTCTATTGCCCTCTGTCACTGAAATTAAGCTGCTGAAATCTATAATATAAACCTGTACATACCTCCGCCTATAGTATGCAATGTCCCAGCCTTCTAAGAGCAACATGTTAGGGAAGATACTGTATAATAATGCAGTAAATATAGGTCATCTTCAGTAGAATTTAGCTTTTAGCAAGTGGAACAATCCTATACGCAAAAAAGAAAAGATAATTCCCAGTGTGGGCATCAGCTCGGTTCATGTGATGTGAACATATATGCTTGAACTGTATAAACACACAAAATAGTGACTGTATGATGAAAAGCTACATATTAGCTGAAGAAATATTTGCAGTATTTTGTATTAAATGCTATTGATACCTGAAGCTATCTGAATTTTCCAGGATGTCTTTATTATCCCATATATGTAATAGTAGTTGGAAAAAAGTTCCCTGCCTTCTAGAAGAACAGTTCTGTCTCTGATGCAGAGGGTTTTACTTTTTATTTGTAAAGCCTGACATTGACAAGTGACTTTAAGTCTAAGGTGTGAGAGGGAGGAAGAACAACCACTTTGAGCGTGGACTTGAATGAACTAATCAGGTGTCTGAATTACTTCTGATGCCACAACACCAGCACCCATCAAAGAGGTCTCCATGGGTGATTTTGAAATCAACTTTTGAAAACACTTTGAATTTCACCTTTTCCTTCTTATTCTGTGGCAAGATGATAATGTTCAACTATTAATCAAACAGAAAATACACAGGGAAACTGTAATTTTAATAACATTATTCAGGATTAGCTAAACATGAAAAGCCACTAAGAATGCATTAGCTGTTGTCATAATATGACCAGAACCTTGTGGGTTTGTTTAAGTGAAAACTTTTGTATCACATCTGTTCTTTTTTCAGTCCATAGCTTGAAAATTAATTTCTAATGAGTGCCTAATCTCCTGCACTTTTCCCCGTGACTTGGCATAAACACTGATTTATTTAGTATAGTTTGGCTGTAATCATTTGCTATGAGCTGGAATCCCAGCTCTGCAGCTCTTCATTAGGCAATAGTAAACACTTGGCATCTTTTGAGTCAGTTAGGCTGTGTCTAAAGTAATTTACTACAACGTGGGCGGATCAGTACATTGAAGCTACTTGGTGCTGAGACCCCTAGATCTAACCTGTTGGCAGTTTAGGAGTTTTTCTTTGGACTAGGTGGTCTGGTTGATTGAACCAAATGTTCCCACCAAAGATGTGTTTAAGCTCTCTAAAGGACCACGCATTGACTCAGACTCTCAGGTCTCCATTATGGACTGGAGCTTATTAGGTTGCATGCAAATCAGTTCTGGCTTAGCATCCTCCAGGAGGAATCGAGCTCATGCACACCAAAACCACTCTGCAAAGCAAACCAATTCCTACTAAGTGGGCATGCTCAGAGGATTTGCATTTGCTTCAAGACTTTACTGCTGCTCTGGACCACTGTACTAACATAGACACACCCACTGGAACCTAAATAAAATAAAGTAAAAGATTTTGCCATTTATCTGTTACCCAAAAGCTGTTTTGGTTTGTTGGTTCGTTGGGGGGGGGGGGTTGACATACCATTGCAGGTTTTTTATTTCTGAAAACAGTTCTTTAGTGACAGGATTTTCCAGTCAGTGTTGAAAATGAAAATTCATACACTCTTATGGCCAGATTCATAAAAAAGCTTAAGGCCTAATTTTTAAGGAGTCAACATTTCCAGCTAGATCCAGACACCCAACCATTCAGATTTTACTTAGAGCTATACACCCAAGACAGCCCCGTTGTGTCCAATTGCGCTCTTTCACCTCGCTGCAGCTCACACTCCATACTTGCATATAGCTTGACAAGGACCTTGTCTGGCCACAAATGGCATGTAAATATATATTTGTGTGTGTATTTATATTGTTAGTAAGAGTTCAGTCTGCTTTGATGGTGGTCAGTAAGAGATTTTTTCACCAGAATAGACTTTGAATCAGATTCTCATGGCTTGGTTCATGTGCCTGCCTGATTTACCAGCTTGTTTAGGTCAGCCTTGGCTGGGTTAACCTAATCTCTGGCTAGAGGCTGGACCATCATCTGTCAGGATGGGTTCAGCATCCTGCTCAAGCTGTATTGTCTATGATTATGTATAAAGTCCTAAACAATGGTCTATCATCTCTTTGTCTTGTCTTCTGAGTCTCTGCAATTCTTTGTTGGTGACAATTCTTGCAGAACACCACAGCTTTTTTTCACCTGGAAGGAGTCTTCCATCGCAGCACCCACTTTCCCAGGAAGAGTTGTGTACTTGGAGGCAGCCTGAGCGCATGACAGATGACAGCATTCCTGGGAATTTGTTTCAAGTTTCCAAGGTTTCTGTTCTGAACAAGCACAAGGGTAGAACATTTCTCCTGAGACTTCTTTCATGTGTGGTCACCAAAATCATCAGCCTTTCCCATCAGAGGGAGTTTTGCTTTGCACCCAAGAAGCATGTGGTGGAAAATAAAAGCTGCAGCTCTTGTTCACACAACTCTGGCAGAAGTCAGCCTCTCCAACCCTGTGTTCAGGGATTTAGTTCTGTCACTCTGATTTTTAGCAGTGCACAATTCCTGCTTCTTCAAGCTCAGCTCATATATTTGATTTTATCAGATGTTCTCCTAATCGTGCCGTTTTCAGAAATATTGATGTACGGTGAGATTTTTTGTATCGGGCTGAAGTTGTCAGGGAAAGATCTTTACTTCCCCAGGAAAAGGGGAAAAATCCTGTTACTGTTTTTGTTTAATAACAAGCCAGATGATACTTGATAAGCCTAAAAAAAGTTTGTGGCAGATGCCAATAGACAGACACTACTGAGCAGTTTCTGTTGTTCGTGCAAGCAGCTGGCTCAGTTACACCTGAAGAGGTAATTAGAAAAATAAGTTGGAGCACTAATTTGCAACATTCAGGCCTTCCCTGGGAAGGTATTGCCATGACAAAAGGAAATAAAGGAACTCGAAGTCAAGAACAGGGGCACTATCCACCATTTTTCACTCTTACTGGCAGCTCTAGGTAACCTTTAACCTCTTCCCACCAGCCTCCTCAAAGAAACTACAAGATGCAGGAGAGGAAAGGAAAAGGGTCCGGTCTCCTCACGCAAAATGCCCCGTGCATTTATACTTAGAACAAACGTCTTTTATTCTGATTCCCATGTGCTCTGTTGCTCTCAGGTATTCCAACAGCTAAAAAGGAAAAGCAAAAAACCTGAAAATGCCACACATGCCAAGAGTAGGTTGCTTTATAAGGACATTAATGGACACATTTGAAATCAGTTTTATAGATTACTAGCAGTGGAGATTATTGTGTTTGGTTACTTTATTACCGTGGATAGAACAGTGCTTGGCTCTGAATCCACTTTACACAAATTAATTAATTTAGTTTTGTAGCGCTGTACAGTGAACTTTGCAAGACTGTCTGTGAGTGCAAACAGGGCTCGCCAGCAGAGCTACAGCTTAGCAACACCCGCGCAAATACAGCTGTGACAAGTTGTGCGCTCAACTTTAGAGGCTGCTGTTGAAATCTCCTCCTGTTAGGAAGTGGGACTTTTCTGCCAATCATCTAATTTCTGTGATCAAAGCAAGCCTGGCTTGCGTGCGCTCTGAGACCCTGTACTGCTCGCACTGAAGCCAATCACTTCAGTAAGAAGACGACTGGACCTTAGAAAACGAAGCTCTATCAGTAACCTGGAATCAATCGGTACAAAATTTCTCCTTATCTGGAACTCTGTTCTTGGGAGAAATATTATCAGTAGCCATGTGTTGATTGGCAGGAAATTGCTTGCCCTGGGCTCCTCTGACAGAGGCCTTCCCCTTCCCTCTCCTCTCCCTTCCCTCTCCTCTCCCTGAACTCCACTTTCTCATACTGCACCGCACTCGACATTTGACAGCACTGAAGGGAGAGATGAATTCCATGAACTGTAAAAACACAACTTTCCGCTCCATCGCAAGGAGCCAGATGATGGATACTTTTTTCAAAGACTTCTTTGTCCATAAGATGGCGTTTGAATTAAGAACTTGTTTAGCCAGATTCTCTTGTTACAATTTACTGATTCATTGGGTGGAGAATGGGAGGGCAGGATGACAGAGCCAGACAGCTTCAATTAATGATTTCTTAAAAAGATCTCATTCAAACACAAATGCATCTTAAAATATATCCAGAATTAGACAGCAGGAAGAATTATCAATTTTAACCTATTTGTGCCTTTAAATGATCTGCTGAGGGGAAATAAACTGTTTTATGACTACTTTTCAGAGAAAAATGGTAAAGTTGTAACAGATGAAATCTGTGGTATTTTTCTTAAGAACCAGAGGTGGTGGAGAAAAGGGTTTTTGAGAAAAAAAAATCTCCAACTCTCTCAATGAGACCATAACAAAAGTTAAGTATCATTAGCATTAGTAACATGGAAATGAATTTCTGTTTCAGCAATAGAAGTAGCAAAGAGAAGGATCAAATTCAGGTCTCCCACTTGTTCTGACAGATGTAATTCTTTTGACAGTTATCTCTGGATCACATCAGAATGGATAAATCTGGAATTAGATCCAAGGAGATACTTATGCCTTATCCCCCCGTCTTCAGTTTTCCCCAGCCTGACCCAAGCCCATTTGGCAGCAGGTCCAACCTGTACTGGGAGAGCGCCCAGGACTTGACAGCACCAGTGCTGCCCCTCTTCTTCCTCTGTGCTCCTTCATCTGGGCCTGAGCCGTTCATACCCTGCCCTTGTGAAATCCTGGGGTCCTTTCTCAGCTGCTGAGCACTGGTGATTTTCAAGCTTCTACTTCAATTTGTAAAGTTTCTCGGAAATCTCCCAGGGTGTCTAGTCTTACTGTTGGGGGAAGGGAAAAGGTCTGGACTGGTCTTGTGTGACCTCAGCCATTTAATTTGTCTGTCATTACTTCATGGGTATAGGTTACCAAGAATGTCATTCTCAACTTTCTTACTCACAAAAAAGGACAGTGGTCTAAGTTTTCTTTTATTTCTTTGGTTGACAAAAGAAAAATTACTGTCTGTGGTAGACTCATTCTCTTCAGGCCTCTCTCCCTCCGTACATAGACACACACATGTATGTGTTCATGTGGTCATTAGAAACATCACACACACACAAACCCAACTTTTCCCAGAATTTAAGTAGCAAGAAATACTGAACCCAGAAGACTATGTTAGTGATATAAATAATATATACTTTTTATGAAGTCCATTTTCACATCACAGGTTTTTTAGATAAATTTTTCAACTTTCAAGTTCCCTTCTTTTTTTTCCCCGTTTGCCCTTCTTAAGGCAGCATTCAGAATAAGTAGTTGAGTGTGGGGAAGGGAGACTTCTGAATGAACTTTAGCCAATTTAATAAAACTAGAACAAATCAATAAGCCACCCAGGCATCTAATGCTCTCAGTATTCCCACTGACGGTTCCACAACATCAAACAGTATGCAAAACATTTTCAAGGTAAGTCCTCTGTATTCTGAAACAGGTCCCTAAAGGCAGAGAGATGGAGGTTTTCTTGGCCTACCTGTTTAAAATGGGTCATGCTCTGCATTCACAATCAGCTTGGAGTCAGGCGCAGTTCTTCAAAGCAAGAGATCCAGCGAAGCATGCTCTACTCGGGCTGGGAGCGCGCTGCAGCCAAGGTCAGGGAGATGGTGCGAGAGGCACGGTACCCTCCTCTCCCCAGCCATGTTCAGAAAGTTTCCTTCTTCTTAGCCTTGGCTGGCATGGTGATAAAACCTCCTCTTATCTCCATGCAATGTCTACTCAGGCTTCATGCCATCCTTAAACCAAATCCTAACCTCGCTTCTCTGGTTTCAGTGAGAAACTCTGGGCCTCATCATCTGCTTTATCTGCACTACTAGAGCAGCTTTGCTACCTGAGCAGTGGAAATGAAGCTTCTCATGGTAGTAGATGTCCTTTGCCAATATGTGACATGTTTCAGTTCCCAGGGAACAGACGCTATACAAGCAAAACTACTTCTGTTGGCACAGCTACCTCATGGTTTTATCTTTGTAAAAGTGCAAACCCAGGATGTTTCCACTGGCAAAAGTTTCTAGCTGGATCTTGAAGGAATAGAGGGATATTGCACTGGTGCAGGGCCTTTAGGGCAGGGACAACTGCTGTGGGTGAAACTGGTCATTTCTCTCTTCTCTCCTTCCTTCCCCCATCCCTCCCTCCCCCAGGTGAAATTTGCTGTACTGATCCATTTAACTGCACTTAGTCTAAGGACATCTGTCAAAACAGTGAGGCTGATCTGGGATCACAGTTCATCCAGCCCCAGCCTGACCTCAGACTCTGCCAGCAGCTGGTGGCAGAGCTAACCCGGCTCTCAGAGTGTAGCCCTTGTTGCCCTCTGTGGTAGGTGGGCCCCTACACGGGCCATGTGCTTTGCCATTTTTGATCCACTAATGCTCTTTTGTTCTGTGGAGGTAAGAAGAAAAGATGACAGTCAGGGTGATGCTCTCTTGGCATCCAGATGTGGTCTCAGCTGTGTGCTGCTCTAGTCTGTTCATGATCAGCTCAGATGAACATTTTCAAGTGTATGAGCTCACAGGGCTCATTTTATCTGCAAGGTCCTGGGAGTCCCTGTGTACGCTGCTCTGGTACTCAGTCAGTCAACACGTTTGTATCAGCTGAAGTGTGGTTGTGCCAGCACAGTTTCTTTCACTCAACGCAGGAGAAGATGTCAAATGGTAATTCTTTTGGCTGCTCCGTCAGCTATTTTTCTCCTACCTTGCTATTATAGGGTCATGAGCATAGACATAAATTTGTTGTCGGAAAGGTCTATCAGGTCCTCCCCGAATCCACTTCTGGTGTCAGAAATGGAGGTGTACTGCAGCTCTTACAATCTCTTATCTCTAAGGAGTTATTAAATAATAGCTGACTTCTTTGCCAAATCAGCTGGTGTATTTTCCCAGTGATTGCACAGAAATTAAGGAGCCCTTGCTTATCTTCACAGGAGAGGCTTTGGACCCTTCACTATAATTTTCAGAAATCGTTCCTGGTTCTGGGATCCCTGAACTCAGATGCTGATGGGGATGCCAGAAGGACTGAGGAAGTCAAAGTGGGGAACCATGCTCTGTGCTTTTGCACGTGAGAGGCAGGGTATTTTGAGCTGAATACCCGCAACTCAGAGGCACCCCAAATCAGCACCTGCATTTGAAAAACTTTGCCTCATTTGTGCTTTTTTCATATGCCAGTTTGAGAGGGGTATGAGAATCATGGATTTCAGCTGGGTTATCCCAGAAATTTTCTGGTATAAGTGCAAGGGAACCAGTCCTGCTCTGCCTTGTGCCCCAGTGAGTAGAAGTAACATTTCCCACTAGAGAAGGACTAGCAGTGACTTTCAAAACCAACCAAACAGGGAAATACATTCAATTGTGTTAGTGGTGGAGGGAATTTATTGCATGTTATGAACTATCCACTTAGGCCCAGAATTTAAGCTGGGGGCAGGGGTGGGGGTAGAGAGTGCAGGAAAACACAGTTCTCTTGTTAAAATGAAAGAATGAGTTTAATATATACAGGCAGAAAGAGGAGGCAGGTCCTTTGCCTGTTAAATATTTACCATCTGAGCTCTGCTTAGACTCCTGATTTTCTGTATCTCTAAAGGTGGTAGTACTTGTGACAGTAGGATATGTTGCTTAATGTATTCCTCCCTCTCAACCCACCTTGCATGGGAAACGGCTGCGGTAACAAAAAGCAGACTGTTCCCTCCTCATGAATATTAATCAGTAAACTCCCCCTGCTATTTTAAATCGAAGGCTGGTGTTAAAGCCCTTTTTTCCCCCACTCAAGCATCCCCCGAGGAAAACCCTGAAAGTCCTGGGAAAGCCATGCACAGAGGCTGCCGTGACTAGAGGCCTTCTAGGCAGTGACATATAAAACTCTGAGGTCAGGGGGCACAGCAAGAGGAGGAATCAGCTTTGTTTCCGCTATATGTTGCTGAAAGCTAAACCTTTATGGAACTTTTCTAGCTGCATTTTTGGCTATTTAGCTTTGAAAACAAAAGATTTATTTATTTTTTCCTATTCATCGCAGTTTTTGTCCTAAGTTGACAGCAGTGACATAAGAAGGACCCTCCCTGTTCTGAGTTGGAGCTGTGTATGCTCCTTCGGCTATCGCTGCTTTAGTACAAATATTATATGATCTTTAAGCGAAGGGAGGAAAACAAAAAAAGATTGCACAGAGCCAATGTAAACACCCGTTACATCAATTCATTCTTCTAAATAAGAAAATTAAAACTCTCCCCGGCAAGTAAAATACATTGATCGGAGCATGTATAGTACTAGATGATCTCCAGAAACCCAGCTGTGTGTCTTCACAATCCACTCAGCTTCAGATCAAACCAGAGGAATATTCCCAAGGACACAGGGTGATACAGCCGGAGGTTGGCTTGCCTCCTAGATAACCCTGAGCAGTGCTGAATAATTCTTTGAACTCAAAGCAATTTGCGATTGTGTTCAGAAATAACACACACACTTGCCAAAATCCAAGAGTGTATCAGTAACCAACGTGTATTTTTCCAGTGCCTGTAATGATAAGCCGATGCAGAGTTTTGTTTTTTTCTCTTTGGGGCAGTGTTAGCACTTGTGGTGTGCTAGAGGATTTCCCATGCCAAGGACGCAATTCATGTCCTGAAGAGTGTGCAGTCAAGAATAATGTTTTAAAATCTTTGTCCTTTATTAAAGGATCCGGATAGACTTCAAAGAACATTATTATCCATATCTTACAGCTGGGGGAAACTCAGGTGAGGAGGGATGACATGGCTTTGCCAAGGTGATCTGATGAGCCGGTGTCAGACCAGGAGTAAGGTACTGTAGTTCCTGCCCGCTGTGGATGCCGCATCTCATCATGCTGCGAAGGTCAGTGCCAGGTGCTGTACGGACCACATCTGATGTACTGGTTGAAGACTTTGAGTGAGAGATGCTACAAAACTGTCAACGAATGGGGCACTTCAGGCAGGGTATGGGACACATTCAAGCTGATCAGCCCAAACAGACCTCTGTTTGGTGGTTGCTGGTGAGCAATAGCTAATGGCACAAAGCCCATGGTAGAATGGCAGTAAAGCTCACAGGACAGGCTCTGGGTAAGCATGGACAATAACCACGTCTCAGTCTTTGGGAACAATGTCTGAGGACATTGCTAGGGCAGAGGGTGGGAATATGGTGGTTTTTGCTGCTGCTGGTTTGCTCACTCCGTACCTAAGAGTACACATTTGATCCAAATCAGCTGTGCCACCCAACTGAACTGGTGATATTTTTTCCCTAATTTACTCTGGAGAAATGAAACCTGATTAATGTAAAGGCAGAGTGGCGTGAATCAGAAGTACCTGATCCAGCATAAAGCTTGCTAACACAAAGATAAGCCTTCACAATTCTTTGAACCGTTTAGAGCTTGAAGAGTAAACTCTCATGAGATCAGCATCTTATGTTAGGTGGCTGCAGTGGTTTTGGTCCAGAGCCCTAAACCCACATGTACTTCCATATTCTGGGAGTAATTCTGAGGTAGGTATCTGACTGCACTCAGAGGAAGAGATCTTCAGGCAGAATTTGTCCTTTGTACTTGCAAGATCTGGATGGGGTGAATGGTCGATGCTAGTACAGAGAGATGTGTATGTTCTGCAGCGAGGTCTCAAGCAAAACTCTTGGTAGATTACAGAAGGTTTAAGAGGGTTTATCAAGCTGCAGTTGTCCTGCTCAGGACTTTTCCAAGGTGATGGCAGCAGTACAGTTCTTCCAGGACACAAGAATGAGAAGCAGCTGTAATTAATAGCTGCAGGTAAAAACACGTATCAGTAATTAGAGGTACTTAATTGTTTCCTGGCTCCATTAAGTGCTTGCAACTGATATTTACTCTTGCTTTTCACCCTTCTTTGGAGGAACTGAGCTACAGCTGACTAATCCAGTTGGTGGTGAACAAGATGGTGGTAGTGTCAGTCAGTTTTAATGGATTTCCTTAGATGTGTGGAGCATGAGAATGCAAGTATTTGCTAAAAATCAGGTTACTCATTTCAAATGGAAGTGTTTGGCTATGGATATGTTTTGAAGACTGTGCTGCATGATGACATAAAAAAAAACAAAACAAAAAAGAGATCAGAATTACTGTAAGCTTGAAACAGTTTATTCTAACTGTGTGGAAAGAATGCAACAACTGCCTGTTCAGGAAACTACCCTCACGACAGTGTTTTATAAAGATATAAAATCAAGCAGTTAAACATTAAATGGGAGGCCCAAGTGCAAACTGAGAAATGTATTTTGAAATGGACTCGACCTTGGCAGAAGTTGTGAGAGATCAGAAGCACATCTTGAGAACTGGTTATTTCCTCTCAGCTGAACACTTCTCAGGAATCCTTCTACCTTCAAGGCCAAGAGGCCTTACTTATTCTACTAACAGATGCAGATATTCACCACTATATTGCCTGTGGTATACTGACAATAATGGAGAATTTCCAACAGGCAGGTATGACCCCCTGGAGATCATGCAAAGTTGACTCCTGATCTCAAACTTTTAGTTTTTCTGAAAGTGTTACCTAGCCAGGCTTGTCCATCACGCTTAGCCTCCCAGTCCTTCAGAAGAGGATAGGAGAGATGTTGAGACATCAGCAGTCAATACTATAGATGCAATACTCTTTTCCCCGACATCATTCAGCTATGGTTGTAGATGCCAGAGCCAAGGCTGACCATGTTTTAGAGAGAGGGGCTGTCTCTGGGCTGCTACACCCATAGGTCGTACTGGCACTGGTACTCTTCGTGGATGAGTAGTTTCCTGTGGTGCATGTAGGAGCAGAATCCTTATTTCTGCTTTTCCTCTGTAAATGCCCCCATCTGCCCTCTTGGCTTCTGCACTCCATAAACTTATCAGGTGACATCTCTCTCTCTGTGGTATTCTTGCTGTACTTATCTAGGGATTTGAATACCTCCCAGTTAGTGATTTCTGGCAGAACAATGTATGCCATTGATAGTACAGTCTATAGCCAGCTTGCCTTTCACATTCCTGTTTGATTTTTTTAACTTTGTTATTGCACAAATATTTAGTCTTGAAATTTTACACACTTAAGGCACCTAAAAGAAAATTCTCCACTGGTAAAGTTATCTAAACAAACTAGCCAAACCTTGAAAGGATATAATTTCCCTTGAAAGTGCATCCTCACAGATAATTGATAGCATAGCCATCTTTCAGACCAGATGGTTTCCTTTTGGAAGCTTACACAGAATAAAGTGTGAGGAGCAAAGTAGCCCCTTATACCCTCAGAACAGAGCCTTCCATTGCTTCTTAGACTAAAATCCACATTCCAGAAGGGTATAAGCTAATAAAAAGAACCCTTGTATTTCACCTGATGATAATTAGCTTTATTGCAAGAGAAAAGTAATTTCTGTACATTGGTTGGTTCTTTCTCTAATATTTATTATTGTATGATATTAAATATGTATATATGTGTACATACCTATTAGGCAATGAATATAGTGCTGCATAAGACATAAATATAAAGATATATTGCGATTTATATTTACATTTATCCCATGTTTTTCTTCATAGAGATTTGCAAAGGGTAAAATCTATAATGTCTTCCATGGAAATGAAGCCACTTTTGGTGTGGAATTAACATGGTATTTACAGTACTTCATAATCATCTCTAATAGCTGACATTGGGCTAGTCCAGCCTTCCCTTTTGGGATCATCACGCAGGTTGTAATAGTGCAATAATACTTGGCTTCTGTGTTGAGCATAGGAAGAAATATGGCACCAGCCTCTTCTTCCTCCCCTATGGAGGAGCTCTAAGTGCTGAGCTGTTCACAGGCACAGGGAACACTGGTCCTTTACTCCTGCGATGTGTACTATACACTGCCCAAGCAGCAGTTCCCCCCCTCCTCCTCCTCTGGAAAGGTAGCAGAACAGATGGGACCATCTTGGAGGATGGATGGGCTACAGCGTGGATTGTGTTGGTTAGGGTAGAGGCAGAGAAAGAAAGCATCGGTTTAAGATAGCAGGGGGATTTCAGGGAGATGGAGAGGAATCACCCACATTGGCATGAGAATTTTAACAGCATTTTGACAGTTCTTTAAAAAAAACAACCCACTTCCTGAGGTTATCTGTGTATTGCGAAGGGAAAACACCACGTACTGAAGGAGTGGCAGCCCAACTGGGAAGTGTCTCAGAAATTGCTTGTTTGCACTTTGGTGTGGGCAACCACAGGACTGTACTCTCCTAAACTGATGAGAATAGGAGATCGTGAGAGGAAGGAGAGGATATTTGGGCAGAATAGGAAGGAAAACACATGCCTTCTAAGGAGATAACACTTGGACATCCATCACTGAGAATTATGATGGCTATACAATTCTCCTGCTTTTTGTCTCTCTTCCATGTGAGCAGATGGCAAAAGGGATGGCAGGACTGCAGAGAGAGTTCTGCAGGGGTGGCAGGAATGATAAAACTTAAAGACAAAGTTTGTGAAAGCAAAGCAGTGTAAGAGAGATTGATCTACTGTTCTTCTGGCACGATTGGCATTAATACTAAATTCATGGAGTGATATACCTAAGGACCATACTAGGTTCCCTTTATTTAAATTCTTCATGATGGTTCTGTATTTTTGAATTCTTTTTTAACTTTTACTACTCTTTTTGCTTCTAAGAAATTGCTTCATCAGAACTAAGCAGTTGGACAGGTGATTCGTGTAACACTCATCAGTATGTCCAGCCTGAGTAACACTATCTGATTCCTGGAAGCCTTATCCTTCCCATCTCCACTTTTTGTTCCACCCTTGTCTTACATTGCGTTCAGTCTGGAAGTAGGCAAGGGCAGGGACCTTGCCAGGTCATGTTTTTGCAGTGTTTGTGCAAGAGGGCCCTGATCCTAATTTTTTAGCCTTTGGGGAACAGCATTGGTCAAAGCGGTTGTAATCCAGACTCTGCCTGTGGAACATGAGAAGAGTTTGTCCTTTGATGGAGAGTGCCATGAGCAGGATAGTGACGGCTCTTGCATGGCATTGTGTTCATGGAGGGGCTGGGCTCTTCCCAGAGAGCCTGGCTATGCTGGCGGTTCCCTCTCCTGATCCCCACCCAGATGCTTCCCCTAAGTGCCAACTGCACTAGCAGGGCTCAGGCTGGGAGAGCACACGATGTGCCTTTGGAAAGGTTGAGCTGCCCCTTCATGTGCCCTTTTGGGCCTTGGGCTAGCCAGGCTTCAGGAAGGGCAGAGAGGAGAAGGTCAGAAGATGAAAGGGTCTTCAGAGTAAAATCCTCTGCTGAGATGCAAGGCAGAATGACTTTGTCACTCAATTAGACTGGACTTTCAAAGCACGGAATGAAGTGTCGGACACGGCAATGCAGCCCTTGTCAGCGCAGCGTGTGGGAGGCAGCCCGGCAGAGGGGAGGGAAGTAAAGAGGGTTTGTTCAGCAGCTGGCACAGCAGCTGGGCCCTGCCAGATCACATACGAGTTGCTTCGTGCCTATCGGTGACCAGCTTCTTCTCTGGCTGTGGCACTTGGCACTCTGCTAAGTCTACTCTTCTTAGTTCTCCTTCCCTGGCGCAAGGCTCAGCAGCAGACACGCGCCCTGAGAAAGCAAAGAGCCCAGGACCAGCACAAAGTTTTTTATGCGAAGGATTTTAAGGCCTGCTCATATTAAGAGATTAACAAACAAGAGTTAGTGGCTTCTAAACTACATAGTGGCAAAACTGTTTTGAAAAGCAAACAAGCCTTAAATTATACAATTAAATCCCTATTAACTACTCTATTCTTATCGAATGCCTTGGCTTGAAGGCTGATCCATTTCATGCACCCTTCTGTCCAAATCAGTGAGCACCAATGAACACCCAACTCAGAGCCTTGTGAGAGGAAATAGCTCCCTCATGAAATTCAAAGGCCTCAGTAACTGTGCAGAATGGATGCAAATAGGTGTGAGGGTCTTCTTCAGAGGCCTTTCTAACCCAGACTGCCCAGTCCTCCTGGCTGAAACATGAAATATCATTTGTACACATAACTAAGTTGTCTGTATAATTTGTGCTTTTCAGTGCTGTATGAACATTGCAAATGTGCATGGTGGTTGAGATTTTCAAAAGTCACAGGAATTAAGACACCCATAATAGAGCTGGTGCCCAAATCCCTGAGACTGTGTGGAAAGGCAGTCACAAAAGCTGTCATGAGGATCACAATGAGAATACCTTGGGGTAGGAGCTCAGTATCATCCTAATTGGAAGCTGAGAGATTTCACAGGTAGGGCTTCCATTTGCAGCATTTTCCTGAATCCTAGTGTCATTTAACAGTCTCAGGATGACTCTATAAACCACTCCTTATCACAGCCAGGTCCAAAAAGCTGTGCTGGGAAGCCAGGAATGGTTGGATTTTACAGAGGTGATTTAGCCTGGTTCCTTCTACCCCATGTATCCTTCTTTCTCCTCAGCCCCGCAGCACCTCTTGCCAGCGTCAAACACTGTATTAGAGCCACTGCTGCAGTGCACCATCTTAAAGATTTCTCCCCCAAGAGCAGAGATCAGACTGCATTTAGAGTCATAGAATCATAGAATCATTAAGGTTGGAAAAGACCTCTAAGATCATCGAGTCCAACTGTCAACCCAACACCATCATGCCCACTAAACCATGTCCCTAAGCGCCTCATCTACACGTCTTTTAAATACTTGCCCCCTGGGCAGCCTGTTCCAATGTTTGACCACTCTTTCAGTAAGGACATTTCCAACTCTCTGTGCCATCGGGGAGCTGGAGTGTGGCTGAGCATCTGTCCCTGTGCTTCTGCAGCTCGAGCAAAGAACACTGTTTTTACCTCTCCGTGTCCTGGGTGACTCAGTGCATCCATACTATTCCTCCCCAGCCCCTCAGGCCCAAACAGTCGCATTGCATAGACATTATTTTGAACCCAGACTCTGGTACCAGGCATTTCTCTCGGCAGGGAAGTCAGAGTGGAGGGCATGGAAGCTCTGCACCATCCAGGCAGCCTGCCCTACTTAGCAAGGACCAGGACCACTCCATGACACGTATAACAAAGACAGTATAGCCTAAGCATCCTGGAAAGGATGCTCAAAACCAACCAGTTTTGGTTGGATAGCTTGCTGATACCACCCTTCTCATCTTCAGTACCCTCCATGCTACTGTAAGTGCTGTTGCGTGGCAGAGGGAATTGCACCCACTGTAGCTTTTTGAAAGCTGAGCACCAGGTGAGTTGCTGGAAGTCCTGAGTCTCAGCAACTCACTTGTGAGTAATCAGTGTGGAAAGCAAGGTTTTCCTATTTTGTCTCATTAGGTTTTCCTACAGACCAGTTCCCATCAGAATACTGCAATCAGCTCAACATCCATCAGAAAGTGAGAACCTGTGTTGTTATGAGGGAAAAAGAGCATCAGCTGCTTTCAGGAAGGGAGAACTGGTGCCAATTTATGGTTTGTTCTCAAAGGGCCTAACAAGCATCTTATTGAAACTGATGGAACAGCTGGCATTGATTATATTGAGTTCAGCTCCAACACCAAACTCCGAGAGCACTTTGCAGCATCTAATGATGGCTTCCTACATGACTGCGGTGGAAACCTGATCTGCTTTTCTTCCAGCCCCATTCCAGTCCAGGTTGGCTTGTGTTTCTTTGTTCACTAAAGCCCTTGTTGACTAAATCTTCTGGGACAAACACATAACTGGTGCTTAAATCCCCAGACAAAAGCAAGCACAGATGCCTTTTCTGCTTTGAAATATCCAAAGTCTTTCTCTGCATAGCAAGAATCCATGCCCTGAATGGACTCAGCGAGGGCAGAAAAGGACTTGCTGCCTGTGAGGCCTGGTTAATATGCCTCTGACTGGCTGGCTTTGTGCCTTCTCTTTAGCTCCTTGTGAATGAGAATGGCCTGCTGGCAGGTAGCCTGAGGGCTAGCTATGGCTAGCTGTGAAAGGATGAACTGGGAAACAGGAGCAGGAATAAAAGTAGGGAGTAGCAGATGAGAAGAGGGGAAACCGTTCTCATTGACGACTGCTTTACTACTGAGACTACATCTGTGTGTAGCGTAGCCTTCTCTCTTGTTGTCTGCAGCAGATCCCTAGAGCACCCATCATCCATCTAATTGATTCTCACCTTGAAAGTTGCTCAGAGGGATGTTTGGGAGCCAGTCTTGCCTTGCTGATTATTTTCTTAGCTCCCTCAGCACCCCAGGGCTGAACCACAGGTTCTGTATCTGAAGGCAAAGGGTTTTAGATGCCACATGACAGTGGCAGGACCCCGATCCTTCATACATGTTGCTGATGTATTTTCTAGTTTGGGGAGCTCTCAATTGTTTTATTTGCACAACACACACTGTAGGAAGACTTTTCTGCTCTTTCTGCCCAGCTGTTTGCTGTCAGACTCGGGTTTCTCAGATACTAGCCACAATTTTTAGGAGCTAAAATTTGTTGCAGAGTCAAAGGTAAATGTTATAAATCAGAAATAGAGTCCTCAAAGGGTGCATACTCTACTTCAGCACAGCAAGTAGCCTACTTCCAGCTTCTGGAATTTATTTCATAAGCTCAGTCACTACTGCTAATTCTTTTTATTTCTTTGCATATTTTTAGTGTGACAGCAAAAGTCTATGGACTTACAGAAGATCAGACTGGTTTGTAAAATAGCTACTCAGTTCTCCAGGTGGCTTTTAAACCCATATTTAGAAGCTTCTCTCCTGTCTGACTCTGAAGCCATTAAACATGTGGAGTATGTTCAGCAGCTGACAATTATACTGAGATTTGGAAATAATAAGGATAGAAGAAATAATCCACCAAGATGATGTAGCTCATGTCAAGGTAACATGGAGAAACACCCAATGGTCATTCAGTGTTAAGCATGAAGTCTAGCATGGGTTCAGGCTGATTTAAAAAAAGATAAAAGAAAAAAAGTCATTCACTGAAAAGAATAAAACCAGAGGAAACAGGAAGTAGACACCATCCAGCACCCCATGTGCACTGTGAGGGGAAACAAAGTGAGCTGTGCCTGTGCTAGGCTGTCAGAGCTAGGGGCAGTGGGAAGCAATAGGCTAAGCCTGTTGTTGGTGTTGATTTATCTGATTGATGGAAAATCAGTGTAGCACTTGTAGCGTGCGTGAGAGGTGGCAAGGTAGTACATTTGCCTCAGCAAAATCAAAGGGGTCTCGGTCCCTTGGTAGCTCACAGGAGGCTTGTTCTCCTCTGCTTGGGGCACAGAGCACTGCGAAGTGTTTCTATGGCAGGGCCCCATTGCTCTTCTTCCAGCTCCCATGTCTGTAAGGAAGGGGCTGTGTGGAGAGGGTGGGAAAGTGTCATTGGAAAGTCCTTGGTCCTTCTTGTCTGTTCCTGTTATGTTTTTTAGTCTGAGGGGACGTCCCAGGCGTTTCATTTACAAGAAGTATTTCAGGGAGAATTTTCTGCGCTAATTGCCATGCTGTTTACTGCCAGAGGGATCCAGGGTTTATTACTTCATGCACTTTAAAACTGGCGGAGGGTGACAGGGTTTATGATTTAATCTCTAGCAAGTGTCTCTTTCATTGGGGGTAGGTGAAATGTTACTATAATCTGTTCAAAGGTGGAGTGACAGTTTTGTACTAAAACCCAACTAACTGCATCTCAGAAAAATGCTGATACAATCACACACGAGAACTGGATGAGATGAGACACTTTTCTCCCCATTTCTGCAGCGCACAGTGGAAGCTGCTGATATTTGATGAGGAGTAACAAGCTGCCCTACTGTGACACCCCACCAATGCCAATTGTTTATGCCAAGTCTCCTGAGCAACCAACATGCTGAAAAGGCAGAGTCATGTTTAGCACAATGAGATCCAGGGACTCGGATATGTTGCAGTGTTAATTCCTGATATCATTGCGGCTGATGAGAATTTATCAACAGTTTCAGAGAGGCAGAAAAGCTCACTCCTAAAAAGAGGAGAGTTAGAAAGCAATTGTTTCTGCATAAGCTGATCCCATCAGTCTCCACATGCCCCAGGTGTGCAGATCCAGGATGCTAGGTTAGCCTTACCTCAGTGTTGCAAATTACACTAAAATCCCCCTTATCCTCACTGGCTTTATTGTTGATAACTGCTTCCGGAGAGCACCTTCACGATGCATTACCTTAACTCATGGTTTGCCTTGCCTCCCTCAACCTGTCTTTCCTGTGTCCTCTGAAAGCCTCCCTGTTCTCTGCTGTACTCCAGCTTTGCCTGGTCGCGGTGCAGTCCCTGGACCCCAGCACCTCTCTGCCCAGCCCTCAGCACATGGGGCCCTGGAGGGTCAGTTTTGGGGTCGGGGACTTTGTCCTGGCACAGTTTCACACTTGGGCACTGCTTGCTTCTTGCACAGGTTGGTTGTACCTGCACAGGGGCATAGCGCAGGGATTGCAGATGATTCACAAGAATATGATCAGGGCGTTTTTCTGCTGTTGTATGGGAACTCATTACACAGCTCATAACGTTTTTCCATTTGGCAATTTAAGAGCATAGGTTTCTTGCGCTATGCTGAAAAAGTCCCTCTGGCATTTGTGAAGGAGGTGAACCTAGTGTTCCCAGGCAAAAGCCAGGTTACTGAGAGCTTAGCAGTGTGTATTCCTCAGAGAGGAGAGTCAGAGATCTACCTAAATGGGAGCAGCTTTCCTGGCTACATTTAAGGTGTTTATATAGATCTGCGACAAAGTTGAAGAGGTGCACTTGGGAATGAAAGCACCATGTGCCCTGGAGCTTGTGGCACTTACCTGTCTTTATGGCAGCACATCATCCTTATCGTCTGCATCACACACCTGCCAGAAAGGGCTCACCTGCTCTTTCTGGGTCCACACACAGGTGTCTGTATCCTGGTGTCAGCCTGGCTTGTCTTTGGGTCCTTCTGGAGTAAAATGGGGCGATATCTTCTTCAGAACTTCTCCTCGCTGAGTTTTTTAACGCTTTCCAGCTCTTTGTATCCTTCCATGAGGTCCCTGTACACTGTTTTCCCATCTCCCTCTAATTGCCCCCATATCAGGGTTACTTATCCCCCTCTGCTTCCCCCTGTCAGTGCTCCATATGCTCTCTTACTCCACAAGAAAAGGCTCAGTATAGTCTCCATGCTCTTCCCTCCCAAAGCTCTGTCTTTGGTCAGTGGAGAGCGACAGACCTAGTTGAAGCTGACGAGCCAGAAAGCTGGGTGGCAGGGCCCTGTTGTCCCTGTAACAGTTGCAAAAACATCTATACAAGTCTATATTCCTCCAACAGATCAGGGGCCCTTCACTGCAAGCCTTGGAAGAACAAATTGTCAAATACCTGAGCTGGAAGTGGAATCCCCCTGCAAGGAGGCTGGTTAGAGTGTTAGAGGAGAGGGAAATTCAGAATCATTAAATAGGAAAGAATCAACTCATCACGTGCCCTGGACTTTTTAAGCAAACACAGCAGGAGAATAGAGTAACTGTGCCTTCCCTTCCCCCACACAAATAACTGGAGTCCTTATTTCAGCAAGTGCCACACAGCTACGTGACTCATTTTCATTTTACAAGGCTTCTTGGTTTTAACTGTGACAAAATTCAGTGCCTGTAAAACTCTTGACTTTTTATTATCACCTTCAAAAAATGGCACATCTCTTCATTTTCCTGTCGGTGGCCTCAGACGTTTCTGCTCGAGAATTTTCTTTCCTAGAACACATTGTAGGATTTAAGGGATGGTCAAACAATCTCCAGATTGCCCAATCTGTGCAGTCCATGAATTGTAACAGTGCAGGTACAATGAATATATTTTACTGTATCAACTTTTTGTGTCCTGAACACTGTTAGAAAGATAAGGAGTGCTTGTTCTAATGCTATTCTGAACACTTCTGCAAACCAGTCCTGTCCTCAACATACTCTCTTGCCTTAGGCTTTCTCAAGGGGGAACGGAGTACTCCTCCTCTGCTTCTGTTTGATCCTCTTCTGACCAACAGTTCTCTGTCCTTCAGCTCTGATGTGGCTTTACGTTTCCCTCAACTGCAGGTGACCTTGTTTTAGTGTTTATATAGAGCCCCCTGGCCGCAACCCATTCATACTCTGGGGAATCGGGTTTTCTTCACAGCATCTCAAGTCCATGCTGTTCTTCACATGAGGTCTGAGACTGTATGGGGAAGAGCAACTCTCTGCCCTGCGCTTGCCATCCAGCCCACGGCTCCCTTCTGAAGTGCCAGAAGGAGGAAGCTGGCCCTGGTCATGGCACAGAGGCTGCTAGTGCGGAGTCCATCTCTGTGAGACCACACCTTATTATAAGCACTCACCTGGTACAAAACTTTAGGACACCTGCCTGGCACTCGAGTCAGACCAGTCATTCTCTGGTTTTTAGTTTATACAATGAAAACCATCACCATTAGGGTCCCAAGGAGCTTAACCTTGAAGCTTTGCATTTGTTTTATCATTTTAAGGGGCTACTATTCAATTTGTAGCAGGTTTGGGTGAAACCAGATGTTGGGATCAGTCACCCAAGACTGGGAATCCAGCTCTGGAGTCCTTACCCAAAGAAGACTCTCACTGACTGTGTAGCTGGCTTTTTCTGATGGTCTACCTGTCCCTCCTACTTTCTAGACATAAGAACAGTTTCAAATAAATGAGTGGATTTTTTTTTTTTTTTAGGTTGGTATTGTGGCAAGCTAACAGTAGTGTAGGGAAACTGTATTATCCCAAAGGAAAAAGTCACTTTCATCTTCTAGTACACACATCATTGTGGAAAAATAACCGAAGAAAAAAAAAAAGAGTTATTTTTTGCCCAGGGGTCATTTGTGCCTGATTTGCATCACGGCCTATGAACTCTTCTCTTCCGGCAGAACTGAGGAAGCAGGGAGCTGCAACATGGCCTGGGAAGAAACAGCAAGAGGTAGAGGGGCAGGAACTTCTTAATCCGTGTAATTGCCAAGCCAGTATATTATGTGAGTACCTCCTAAATTCTTTAATTTGGTGGCCTCTTCAGATGTGTCTGATCACTCTGCGTGACAGCAGAGAGAGGCAGAAACTGGTTTTAGGAGATTTTAAACAAGCAAGAGTTGCAGAGGGTGTTACTAAACTGTAGATTTCAATCAGTAATCCCCAGGAACATGATCATTAGCTCCAGGGATTTCACCATAGTGTCACTGCAGAGGATTTATTCTGTTGAACACCAGAAATACATGCAGGTGGAGAAAACATAGTTCTTACCCTCAGGAGCTCTCAGTGAGCTAACGCCAAGCTAGCCAGGGATGGGACACAGGTGGTACTCTAACGGAAGTATTGACACTGGCCTTGCTTTAATTTTTTAAAGGGGATCCTTTTCTGTGGCAGATAGTTAAAGAGAAAAACCTCAGGAAACCCAAAGAGCTGAGGGTCATTTTGAGTGCTGTTGTCTGCTCAAGTGCAGCAGAATAACCAGCTGTTGCTTCTGCCTGGCATTTTAGAGAAAGACTCTCTGGAGATTGAAGAACAAAGACTATATGTATACATATATATAAGGGGGAGCAGAGAAGCCCCTAGCAAGGGAACAAGCCTCTTTTACCCCAGCAGAAGTTACTGCACTATCATGTGTGATGCAGGAGCCCATGGAGAAGCTGCCCAGCATCAGCATTGTCAGTGCTATTTGCTCTCCACGGCAGGGTCCCCCACCTCAGGCACAGTCCCTGGGTCTCCCTCCGTGTGGGCAGACTCAGTGCAAGGGAGAGGGTGGCTGTGGTGAAGTGTGTATGTGTTACGAGTGGGTGTAATTTTGCTTTTTCTCCTCTGAAATAAAATTCACACTGTTAACTTCAGTATGAGCAGTTTTCCCAGCACCAGAAGCATCCACTAGCTTTTTCTCCCCTCTCTCTCCCCTGCCTCCCTTATTCACTATTTTCCCTTCAGAGTCAGTATCCCCCCATTAACAAAGGAATAAAAATTCATCACCGCAGCTGTCTCACTGCTGCTCTGCTGCTCCATGCTTAATATTCAAGCTGGAAAGCTGGTGATTTTAACTTAGAAACAGGAGAAGAATGACTTACACTGCAGATTTGGTAAAGCTTCTCTCTGCCTGCGCTCTTCTCCTCCCGCTATGTGTGTGAAAACGGTCTCAGATTTCACAGAGGTAATTTCTGCTCCTAATATCAAGTCCTGAAGGACTCAGCTCCTGAAGTTGTTGCCAAGTCATCAAACACCCATGGGAGATTTGGCTGAGATGTGGTCCAGTGGGTGAAATGGAAAGAGGGGAGAGTGATTATGGAATAATATCCTGAGTGTGAGAACTGGGGTAATTTTCATTTGCTTCCCATCAAATCATACTTATCTTGCCTGTAGAGGCTGTCTCTGACACTGTCTTTTTTTACTGAGGTTTTTGGTGCCCAAATAGCATTGAAACTGGAAACAGAGAGCAGAAAATTTGCATCAAAATCTCAGCATCACACCTTGGTTCAGCCACATAAATACCATTGCACTTATGTGGTGTTTTCTCTGCAGCAGACACACGTCCCAAGCTGTACCAGTGGGCAGGAAGATGGTATTGCGGCTGTGTCAACCATGGGATCTGGATTGGATCCCTAGGTCAGCCGCAACTTAGTTACCTTCAAACAGGGATTACATTTCTCTGCGTCACAGGGCATTGAACATAAGCTCCTGTAATAATTTTTTGTTGCTAATGAATGATTTTTGGTTAGAAACTCCGAGGAGGAGAAGCATTTAAGCTGTAGCACATTGCTATATGTGCAAGGAGTCCCTTAAATTGTGTAGAGGAGCCCATGCTAGGACATTGTGCATGGGCTGTTCTGCAGGGCAAAAGGAACACGGCAGCCGCGATGCAAGTCACAGGTATCCCACTCTGGTGTCACTTGTTCTGGAGCAAATGAAGCTGGGGCAGTGGGGGGTTATGTCTTTTAAAATAATGCAGAAAACTTAGGGGGAGTGTTCAGTGAAGACCTACATTAGTCTCTCCCACTGGTGCCCTGCAGCTTTTAATTAATCAGGTCCAATTATTCAGCCTATATCCATTTGAATAGTGGATAATACTGGAAGGAATTCACTTTCAATGGGATTTATGGCCCCCTTCCCTTAAGACATTTTCAGATAAGAGATTATAAATGTTATGAAGTCTGCACAGATCAGTGTGACCCGAGCAGCAATAATTCATTGCTGTTAATGTTGCAGTGTATTTATTCAGGGCAAAAATTGGAAATCAGGAGGAGAGGAGACAGTCTTTTAATTTGCAGGAAAACAATCATTTATAATTATTTTGCCTTTAATTCAGAGAACAAACACAGCTGTTGTTTGAGGCTCTTAATCTGATTACTGAAGCGCTAGCCTTTCAGGCCAGAGTGAGCAGAGGGAACAGGCACTGCCCTGAGCCAATAGAGAGCAGTTCTCTTTTGCAAAAGAGGCTCAGGTGAGGAAAGGACTGGACTTACTTCCAGGTTGTGATTAGACGCATGTGCTTCAGGTTATTTCAAATGTGCTGCTTTCCACCTTCTATTTAATGTATTCCCTGCTTGGCTCACACACCTGAGGTGAACTGGGAACCAGTTGACTGTGGGTTTGTGCTGCTGGAGGACTATTTCTGATGTGCTGGGAAAGTTCCCAAAGTCTTTTCTCACCTTGCCTCCTCCACCTCCTGTCTCCTCTGTCAATTGCCAAAACATCACACTTGCTAGTGACAGCAAAGGAGTTGAGGTAGTGTCCCATCTTACACAGCTGATAGTGGTGTCTGGAAGCTCCAGGCAGGCTCAGGACCCTGTCATGTGAAGGGCTGTAAGAACCAGCCCTGCTCATGGGAAACCTTACACTGTTCAGAGACAAGGCACTCTGGGAGGCAGCAAACATTGCTGTCCCACCTTGCCCCAAATCTCCTCTTCCATCCTGTCCTCCTTGCAGAGATGAGCGCATAAAAAGCTTTGACACCCGCACAGGAACTGGGGCAGTAGGGCAGCACTTTCTGGCTCTTAGAAATGCAAGAGCTACTAAAGAGTAATTTAAAAACTGTAACTGCCTTTCTGAAATGGGGTGGTATTATATTCCCTTTTATTCTCCTAATAGAAACATTAGTGACTGATCAGTTCAAATGAATTTCAATGTATAATCTGTTAATGTAGTTATATCCCATGGCAGCTTTCAGTTTGGAGAGGATGGAAATACTTTCATTCGTCTGTCTAGGGAAGTTTGCTGGGATTCAGATATTTTCTACTATCCCTCATCCTCTGTAGTAGATAAAGTGGAACAAATGTCCTTGAGTGCTGGTGATAACTTGCAAGGAACAGAGGTGATGAGCAGAAAATAGTGTGATGAAAAGAGACTATAGGAGACTAATAACAGCATATGTCCTATTTTGCTGCAGGGGCCTTCTGTTTAAAGCAAACTGTAGGGTTTGGATGTAGTGTTGTTCTACCTATGCAACTGTTTTTTTTTTTCCTCTGTGCTTAGTCTTCAACAGCAGAAATCTCTCAGGTTTCAGAGCCTCTCTGTAATTAGAAAGAACAGCTTAAATCCTGACTTCAAACGAGAAGCCACCAATCTGCTGTGTAAACAGAGAACTTGAGTGAGTTCCCGGGAGGGTCTTTAAAATATGTTCTCCTAAACCCCTGGGGAGCAGGAGCCAGATCGTGGAAGAGATGAAGCCCCTCATTGCTACCAAGCAATCACACATATTGGGGACATTAGGGAGTGTGGGGAGGAAGCTGCCCAATGCAGCTGCACAGCATGTAGGTGCTTAGTTTAAAAGCATGACTGTACCTTCTTTAATGCCAGATCTCTGCTCTCCTGCAGCCTCCCGAGGCTGCATGACTTTCGTCTGCATTTTCTGCCTGGGTAGTTGAATTACGTAGCGCATGGTGCTGGCCTCTGTCAGCTGCAGGGGAGGAGGAAGAGGTTTGGAAAATAATGTGATACCTGATCCAGCATCAACTCAGCAAGGACAAAGTTCCCTCTTTATCATTTTTTGAGTAAATTTGAGCTGGCAAGTGACATTTCAGGTGTTTGAGATATATAGTGCTTCATACTGAACTGGCACTGGGCTCCCTCCAGCTGGGCCTGCCTTCCTGTAGAACCACAGTCCGAGTGGGTTGAGCGTGATGTGTCTGGACCCTGAAACAGCTTCATGGCACAGACTGCAGGGGCCTTGCCCCAGCTGCTGCAAACAGCAGTAACACTGTGCGCTGTTTTTGTATGGATATTGAGAACAGACTAAAGAGGTACGCTGAGGTGTGAAAGTCTACCAGACCTTTTGCAGAGGATAAAGGAAATCTATGGAGGAAATCTATTGTCTCACACTACCTGCCTTATCTGTGCTAATTGTTGTTAAGGGGATTTTAATGTTGCTATAAACAGGAATCTCTGGAATTCCCTGGTAAGCGCATACAGCTGACTTGCTCTGGAAATTGCCGGTATAGCAAGTATAGCTGAGGTGCTGCTTTGTTTACAAGAGCTTGTGGAGACTTTGGCAGGCCAGGAAAGAAGGAGATCAATTCCTGCTGGCCCTAACTCTCAGCAAAGACCAAGAAAGCTCCTGACAGCTTAAGAACTGATCAGGGAGTGTATGACTGTGTAAAGGCACCTTTATCCCCACTTCTGCTGCCTTATTCTGGCTTAAATTATTCATGAAGAGCCAGACTTAGCATTGCAAACCCATCTGTACGGACTTCTTTACTTGCTTTTAAACATAGCCACTCTGAAAATACAAAGAGTAGAACTAGAGAAGGAAATTTTGCCTCCCTTAGGTCTTTCATTGCAAAGCCAGCTGACATTCTCCCTAGGAACCGTGCAAGCGGTGATCACGGTACATTCGACCTTCATTTTCAGGGGGAAGAGTTTGCAGGCACCCTGCCAGGGCTCTCAGCCCTGCCCTGCCATCCCCACAGGTCACTGATTCTTCTCAGTCCTCTGCCTGTCCAGCGCTCCCAGAACCCACGTGCTTTGTTAAATCCACACAGGCCGTTTTGCAACATGGACCCAAAGTTTTGGAGCTTGTGGGAACAGGCTGGGGTGTTTCTTTAATATAGAGGGGGAAGCACATCTTTGGCTACTGATACAGGCTGAGAAGGACTCTCTTATTGCTTCTCAGGGCCAGCATGGTAAGAAGCTGGCTAGATACTTACCCCCTCTGCCTTCCCCCCTTATTCTTTCATACTGCAGCCAGCTCTCCAATACAATAAGCTCTCTGCTTATTGTATTGTGTGGCTAGGAGGCTCTACCAAACATTTCCCTGCAGCTGTGAATGCCAGTTCTCCAAAGAGCAAGCAAGAGACCCTCGCAACATCCCATCCTTTGTGGGATGAACAGCAACAAAGAGGCAGTCAGCAGCACAATGAGACAAGTCTCCTACTTCCCTGAAGCCTCCCATTCCTGGTAAGGACATGCAGGCCAAAATCAGTCTTGTTATCTTGGTCTAAATCCTGACAACTCTTGTGCAACATTTTAGGCAGCTGGCAAAAAGGCATGTGCACTGTAAGAGCTAGTTCTGGAAGGGCTTTGTAGGAGCTAGCCCTGCTGTATGGGACTGGATGAAATTTGAAACCCGGAAAGCCTGTGACGCAGGCAGCCGCGGGCTCCGAGCAGCGCTCACAGACCTTGCTGTGGCACCCCTGGGCTCTGCCTGCATGCTGGCGTGGCCACCACTGAAACCAGAAGTAGAGAAGTGGAAAATCAGGCACAGCTTTGTTTGAACTACACATTTCCAGTCATTCTGGACATGAATTCTCATACCTGGACTGCTGGCTGGCAGTATACCATGTATAGACTATGTATACACAGTTGGAAATGAAATGCAATATTCTAGGGGGGAAAGTATCTAAAGGTGCACAGTACTCAGTCATCTCATGGGCTGTGCGGGTGGAAATGCACAAGTGATACCAGAGAAGAAAGAGTTATGACTGTTCTTGGAGAAAAATACCCCAGAAACTGCAAAGATTAGCAATACGAGCAAGAAATGATGTGAGATTTGACCTGGATTAAAGAAGGCTGGTTAGCCTAAAGAGGATTTATGCCAAACAAAAGGCCAAATCTTTAACTGGTGCAAATCAGCATACCCCGTTTAAGTCAGCTGGCCCATAGTGATTTAGTGGAAGAGGGACTTGAAAAGCTGTTATGCTAAAAGAGATGGGAGTGTGATAGTAAACAGCAAAATGAATATCATGTGTGACTACAGTGTGTTATGGTAGCAAGAGAAAGTAGCTAATGAGATTCTTGCCTATGTATAGAAAGGCATCAAATCACAGCTGAGGGAGGCACCGGCTCCTTTCAGTGCCTCTGATGAGATCCCAAGCAAAATATACTGCATTCAGGTCTGGGCTGTATCACAGCAGAAAGGTATAGATAAATCCGGGAGGATTCAGGGAGAGGCACCGAGATATACTGTAGGACTGGAGAGGCTCATTGGCGAGTAAAGAAAAAAAATAAATGCAACATAGATAACAAGGAGCCTGAGAAAATGAGATTACATGTGTCCAGGTGCTTGCCAGGTGTGAGTTCCACAAGGGAAGGCAATAATTTAAGTGCCTATAACAAGCTATAACCGGGAATAATGAGATAAAATTATAAAACAGGATTAACACTAATATTGGGTCATTCCTTCCCAGGGTACCACATAGACAAGTCTCCTCTGGGGAGAGAAATGCTTTTGCATGGCATGCCCAGCTGGAGAAAACATCCTTGGCCCTGATCCCTTCCATGGTAATGGGTCCAAGTAACTGCTGCAGTAAGGTTTTGGGTTTCCCTGCTTTGTTTTTTATCTCTCTGTTATGATAGATATTGATAGCCTTGCCCAGAGCACTTCCCTTCTCCTTGCTCCACTTGGATCCTTAGCATACGAGTTTGGGCTGTGCTGGGAAGGGTCTTGCTTCAGCTGATTTCTCCCCCTCTACTGAGAAGCAGTGGTGCTAGGAAAGGGTAGCATTGGAGGGGGATGCGGGTAGGTGACTGCCATTAGCAGTCTGTTGGGAGAAAGTTGCCAGCAGTAGGGAAATAATGGTGTGTTATGCATGTGATCCTTTGCCCTTTTGGCTGATGAAGGAGCCTCAATCAGTCCTGCCCCTCTGGGTAGGGGATGGGAGTGCACACTGGGCCCTCTGTTAATAGCTGGGAAGAAATTCAAGCAGTCAGCACCACCTCCAACACAGGCAGCCCCTCAGTCAGTGGAATAAGGCGTGAGTTTCTCGACTGTAATGAGCTTGTTTTTCCATGAGATTGCTGTAATAAGCTGTAATGAACAAAGAGCTGCAGGATACAGAGTGAGTGGGTGATAGAATGGCAGATGAAATTCCATGTTGATAAACGTAGAAGTGATGTGGGGAAAAACAATGATAAGTGGATGTGTATGTACGTTAGCTATTACCACCCAGAAGGGAGATCTGGAGCCATCCTGGGGAGGAAAACTGCAGCATCAGTCAAACTGGAGGTGGGGGGAGGGAATGGTTGGGAAAGGAGCCGGCAGCAAAACAGAAAACATCATTATACTGCTGTATAAATCCATGGTGCATATGTGTCTTGAATGCTGCATGCAGTCTTGGTCCCCCAGAGAGGATGTAGTGGAATGAGAAAAAGTGTGGCAGTGCTGGCAGGAGTCCTGCAGTGTGACAGGGGCTCTGGCTGGGAGTGAGAGGCAGGGACAGAGCTGGGAGCAGCCACAGGGTGAAATTTTGAAGAGCTGTGGGTCAGGAGTGACAAGCATAGAGGCAACACGTATGAAATGACTCCCTTATGAAGGGAGACTAACCAGGCTCTTCAGCTTGGAAAGGTGACAGCTGAGGGGGTTACGCTAGAGATCCATCAAGTCATGATGTGCACAGAGACATGAGTAAGGAGGGATTATTCACTATTTATCAGAGCATGGAAGCTAGGGTGTAGGAAACAAAGTTATCGGGCAAAAGTTTTAAAGGAAAGTGAAAAGAATTGCTTTTTCATCAATGCATGGCCAAACCTGGAACTTATTGCAACAGGACACCAGTCAGTGACACGATTTATAGATGAGTTCAAAGGGTTTGGAAAAGTCATGAAAGTAAAGTCTAAAGAGGGATGCTAAACTCAGGGATGCTCATGCAACCTCCAGCTCAGGAAGTTTCTATGCTCCAGATTGCAGGAAATTGGGAGAATCTGCATCCTGTTCCTCTCCTGTGCTTTGCTCTAAGCCACCACATTGGCTACTGCCAGATAGGATGCAGAAGAAGATGGACTTTAAGTCCAAGACAGATATGGCAGAGGCTGTGTTACAGGTCCAGCTGTGGCTAGATCAGTGCAGACTCCACGTCCTCCAGGAAGCAAGGCCATACTTAGCAATTAATGTACTCGTTCTTGTGACTGATGCTCTTTCATCACAGTCCTACTCCAGGGAAGGGTTTGCTGTTCAGGAGCATGTGAGATTAATTCCTAACAAAGAATTGTCCAACCATTTCCTTTAGGGGAGCAGCCACAAGAAGATAGACCTTTGTTCTGCATCACTGACTGCTTTAGGTCATCCCCAGAGATGGATTTAAAGCAAAACCTCTTGAACCCTCCTGAACTTTAAGGAAACTCATTCCTGGATTTTCCATCTGGCTCAAAAGCTCCGCAAGGGGCTGAGATTCAAACACCTCTGAACTGAGGGGAAGTCTGGAGCCAGATCCACAGCTGTAGCTCGAGGCCATCCTGAGCTTTTCATGTCAGCTTCTTTGAGAGTGCCTCGGTTCTGCACAGTGCAGCTGGGCCACAGGCCATGCGGCAGATAGAGTGAGAGGAATTCCTCTCACACACCATTCACACAGAAAATTTACCTTCAGGTAAACTACGTTAAGAAGGCTTCATTATATCGGACAGCTGTTTACTCTGCTGAAGAGTGTGAGGAGGCCTTCTTTTCTGCTTTTCCAGGACTTTCATCTCCCCTCTCTTTCAGGGAGAGTAGGTGTAATAAGATTTAAAGCTCTGCCATGTAATTGTCATGAAGTTTATATCCCATGATTCCTGTTTGTGAGCAGAAATAAATTAAGCACCTGGATAAGCCCTCTCTCTCTCCCCTCTCCTGAGCACCCAATGTGATGAGAAAACCGCTGAGAAACAACCACAATTAACGATGGGGTCACATTTAGTTCAGCACCATCGGCTGGTTAATTGGCTGATTCCATTACAGTTCCCCTTATCTGCGTGCCAACATAGCTCCTAACAAGCCGCTTGCTGGGTAATTAATCCTGTCCAGGGTTTAGATCCTGAAGCTGGGTCTGCTTTAAGGGACTGTGCCATTACGAAGCGCTTCCTCTGCCAGCAGGGCTGCTTCACTCAGAGCTCCTTGCAGAGCCCAACTGTGGGTCCGGCTGGCAGAGGGGACATGCAGAGACATTGCGTTCCTGGAGGAAAGCCGGCCTTTGGTTTTGTGAAAAGAACATAGACCCTGTATACAGTTTCCTCCTTGTGCTTGATGCTGTGTGACAGATCAGTAGCAAGGCAGTGCCTTGAGAAGTTAACCCCCCCATGCAAATGCAGATCATTTTAATGAACAAAAACATAATGAGATATAATGATCTCTGCTAAAAAATTGAAACAATAAGTTTAGAAAGTAACCAAACAGACAGCTGATCAACAGAAAGAAAGAGCAAGAGGAAAATTACGATGGAGAATCATCCTCCAGCTGGACACTGGCTTGATGGGAAGGACCAGGCTTGAGGGTTCACGCACAGGGAAGAACAGACACTAGCAGAGACAGCAAACGGGCAGCTGGTGGCCAGGGGGGTCTGTCACTTCTGTCACTGTTGTGCCTCCTGCCACAGGCTACGAGGTGGGCTTTTGGGGGTGAGATGTATCTTTGTTTGTCCTGGTGAATGGACAAGACAGAAGTGCAGATTTTATGTACTTTAATCTAAAAAAGTCCTTTCTGGGTTCTCAGATAAGCTGTAACTGAGGAAGCGTTCACCTTATCCTTCCCCAGGCTGTGATGTGTCATGGTGTGTGCCAGACAGCCAACAGGAGATATGGTGATTAAGGCAAGAAAATTAAAACATGGTGGAGGTGAATGGTTGGAAGCATTCATTTGTGTAGCCTCTATCTACTGATTTCTTATGTAAATACTTCTAAAAATGAGTGCATAGAAAGTAGGTCACTTTGGAATAACGTCCTTGGAAGCAGTGACACTGGAGATGCACATACACATAATGCCAGGATTAGCAGGGATGCAGCAGGGATGTAGGCAACTGGATGCTTTGAGCTGTGGGGAAAGGGGAGAGGTGCTTGTATTTTTACCACCCATTCTCAATCTGCTCTCATTTTTAGGAGGAGATTGGTTACCTCCAGCTTTTCTCATGGAAAACTTTCCTGTATCAGGTGCTCTCAGTCCTTGCTTTAACTTGCATCAGTCAGATGTGAAAGTAGCCCCGCAGTTGTTAACAAAGTCACCCAAATGGTTTTCACTTCTGAAAGTTGGAAAAGAAAGGAGATGGTCTCAGAGATAGCAAGATCTAAATCAAATAGGACTTAATGCGATGAATCTTGAGGTATTCCTCAGAGCCCATTTGCAGCTTGGCCAGTGCAGGAACACCATGCTCCTCATGAGCTCAGGGACCTCTGCGTGAGTTCTCCCAGCTGAGCTGGGGTTTGCTTCAGCCAACACCCCGGTGGGCTTGAAGTGTGCAGAGCAGGTTATCGGTCTGAAGCAGACTTCACAGCAGAATGAAAAGACATCTACCTCCTAGCCAAACAGGACATGAAAGGCTTCATTAGCTGGGTTACCTGGACCACCAGGAGACAGTGGGGACCTGACACAACTTCCTAGTTGTGAAGGTCTGTTGTAGCGTACATCCATGCACAAAAATCCTCATTATCAATCATTTCATAAATCAAATTTGGACGTTGGTCTGCAAACTTGTCTGCACCTATCAATTCAGGCAGGTGAAACAAACACACAAGAGGCATGTGATAATGGAGAGATACTGGTGATGAGAAGGGATTGCTTTAAAAAGTGGTGCCCCTGAAGGAGCTGGGGAAGGCTTTGTGGCTTGAAAGTGGGCAACTGTGCTGAGGAGGGGAGATCAGCATGATAAAGACAGAAGAGCTGAAAGGACACAAAGGGAGCTAGGGAGCAGGAAGGGGAAGGCAGTGAACAGGGCACGGGGTCAGCAGTTGAAGTCTTGAAGAGGAAGGACAGATGGAGGGGAGAGAGGGAAGATGTGACACTTGTAATGAAGCAGAGGAAGGCAACTTTACTAGTGAGGTTTGGGTGAACTAGAAAGCGGGGAGAGATGAGATTACATGGCAGTAGTGAAAGGAAGAGATGGACATGCCTGTTCAGTTCATTCTGCTCACAGTCAGTAGCTGAGAAATCACTATTCCTTAACAGCCTAAGCAACCCTCGATTAAGAGAACAACGGAGTTATGAAGGAAAGAGGATGCCTTCAGACACTTGTGACCAAGAGAAGTAGTGCCTACTGCTCTATGTCCTTTCCTCCTGTGGGGCTACTGGCAGGCAGGACAGTTGATCAAAGAGTTGGATGTTTTTTTCTCTGTGATCACTGGTGTCAGAAAGGAAAGATGTTAGGAATTTCGTAGCCCACGCTCTGCCAGTATAGGTTATCATTTTGTTTCTGGGTCCCGACTAACAAGCGGGAATGCTGGAATGTGACACGCTGTCTACCCCTGAAATGTGTGCCCATTTGACAGGTCTCCTTTTGGCCTGGAGAGCTGCTCCCCCATTTTCCTGTCCTGCTGCGGTTTAGCTAACCAGCTCTTGGCGTACCTGCTCCTTTTGGGGACAGAGAGCTCTGGACACCCGCAGCTCTCTGATGTGGCCCAACCCCTTAGCATGGGGCTCCCAACCCCACAGCAAAGAGGGGCTATTCCAGAAGAACTTTGCCAGGTTGCTGCTACCTTCATTTTTGCTGGCTAACAGTGCCTGCACACTGATTTTCACCAGCATTAGGGCATTAGGGGATTCTTGCATTTCCAGCTGTACAGCTATGCCACTTTGCAGCTTCAGTTATGGCTGCGTTGGGGATATTCCCATTTCATACAACTTTGGAGCTCAGAATTTGTGGGGGCTGAACACTTTTGAAGAAAATTATCTGAGGAAGGCAAGAAGCACTCCAATATGTCAAAGAACAGACTGGGACTATTGATGTATTTGGTGCCATGTTTTCAAACTGCTGCCTGCTGGGAGCCACATCCATCTGTCTTTTGTTTTTTCTTCCTCCAGAAGTATGTACTAAGTACCATCTGACTGACTTAGAAAGAATGAAACAACCACTGTTCAAGGGAAAATCTAATGCAATTCAGGTCATCCTAACTTCAATGGATAAGACACCTGAAGGCTTTGATATTATTACTGAGAATATTAGAATTGGTGAAGCTTTAAATACAGCATTTAGAACCTTGGGAAGTTGTTCAGCCTGAGTGGTAATAGGGTTGATGCAGGAAAATCCTGAGAGTATCAAGACAGAAGTTAGGAGTTTGATGATATTATTATTATTATTATTATTATTATTATTATTATTATTATTACCACCAGGCTGCCTTTACAAAGGTACCAATAAGAAATCACATTGGTTTTCCTGTGCAACTGCACTGCCCACAAGCATCTTGAATATCAAATGCAATCTGTTGAAAGCTATAGTCCTGATGTTCTGCCAGAAGGGAATGTAGTTATATCCTATGTAATTTTTTTCTTTTTCTTCGGGAGCCCAGTGTTAGCCAATGCAATTCTCCTTGAGAGGCAAGAATTTTAAAGGGCCAGGCCCACATATTTCTGATACCATCCATGGAAACTAGCATTTCTAACAGACCAGTGCTCAAATCTATTATTTGTATCTGTGAATGCTTTGTGGCTATTGTTTGGTTGTTAGGGGTTTTTTTGTTTGTTTTCTAGTGAACTTAGCTAACATGCAGTTTCTGTTGATCTGCTTATGCCGTGGAAGGTCTGAATTCTGTGGTGTTGCCTGTACATTATAAATAATGTGCACACATTTTAACCAGATACTGTGCTGCCTTGTGAGAGTTGGAGAAGTCCCTGACTGTCTCAGATGGGATCATTTGTGTTCTGTGGAGTGCAGCATGTAAGTCCTGCCAGCAGGAAGATGCATCAGACCTCTTCTGCTTGCCTTTTTCCATAGGTTTGCTCTGTGCATCCCTTCTGAGACAGTCTAAGTGTGCTGTTTATGGATGTGATTTTTTGCTACCAGAGCAATAATGCTATTACTAGTCCTACTTAGATGTGCTGATACTAATAAGCCTCGTATTGGTAAAAACATATTTTCCTTCAATAAGGAAGGTTTTGTCAAAATAACGGTGCTTTTTGACAGTTTTCACACAAGGAAGGAGAAAGGGATGGAAGAGGGGAGAGATGCATTGCTTTAGCTACACTGGTCTAGTTAAAGTAGCACCATTTTTGTGTGTAGACAAGAGCTTAGGAAATGTGCAGGTCTTAGTCTGGGGAACAGGACTTTAAAGCAGTCATTGAAGTCTAGTGTCAGTTTTCAAGGCTGAAGAATATTATTTTATTTAGGCTTCCAGACCAGCCTTGCTCCAGGAATGCACTTAGGTTGTTTTTAAAGCAAACATGAAATCAATAGCCTGGTGTTCTGCTCTGCTATTTCTTGCCAGAGCCTAAGGACCACACATGGGTTTTCCCTCCTCTTCGTCACACTGCCAGGCATGCTCTTGGATAACGGCGGGCAGTTCTTGTGGATGAATGCGGAGAGGTTCCAAATGGCCAAACACACATCGGACATCTGGGTAGTTTTTGCTGCAAAGTATTTTCCGTCAGGCTTCCCTGCAGATATTGCCATGAAAGGACCAACTCACACCACCCTGTCACAGATTTTATCCAGCCTCTGCCTTCAGTAGGAGTTTTATCTGAGTAAAGCTCAAATAGGAGCCTGTCAGTTTACCTCGTCATTTATAATGTTCCTGGTGGAACCCAGGGCTGCGGTTTTCATTTTGTCCCTGGCGAATACCAGCCCAGAGAGCAATGGAGCACTATGTCTTCCTGCACATCACTCCGGTGGTGGGCCTCAGCTCACACTTGCCTGGACCCTTGCTAGGTGCAAGAAAATAACTTACTTGTCTCCATCCTGTGCTGGTAACAGGGGCTTCACCTAGAGTAGCAGATTCTGAAAGCTCACCCATGAAGGATCGACTTGCAGCTGGGTACCCACTCCTGACTCCAAGCAGCCGCCATCCTCTTGAGGTAAATAACAACCTCTGGCCAGCTACTGACCTCTCTTGAACGAGTGACCCAGAGACGAATGCTCCTTCTGCTCTCAGCAATTCCCTCTAGCCAGGCTAGCTCCTCTTCTCCTGCAGGGCTTGAAGCTGAACCGTGTGGTTTCAAGGCAGGTCTCCAGTTAAAAATGAAAACACACATTAGCAAAGAGGAGAGAAACAGGCTGAAATTGGAAGTGACCATTTCGTGTTTGATGTTATTCAGAGGAGCCTGTTCTTCATTTAGGACATTAATAGTTGTAACAGAAGCTGTAATATTTCAACAACAGTGGTGATTAGGAGCAAAGAGGCAGCTAATCTCCATCTAAAAAGAGCTAACTAGCCCGTCCTTTAGCCCCCACCGCACTGTCACATTTAAATACCATGAATATTCACTGCTTGGCACCCAGCTGGCAGCTGAGCTGTTTTGACACAAAAACCTTCAAACTCAAAGAGTTTTTAATCAGTCTGCAAGAGAGAGAAGAAGAAAGTGAGAGAAAGAAATAGGAACAGAGAAAATGAATCAATGAGTTCAACAGAGAGGGCGGTACCCGAATCCAGTTAACCCCTTCCCTGCTCTGCAGCCACAAGAGCTGCTTCTCTGCAGCTCTGCAGCCCTCTCCCAGGCTGCAGGGGATGGAGAAGGGGCTCCCCATCCCTCCTGGGCGCCCCATTCCTCCTGGGTGCTCCAGCTCACCCTGGAGCCCCATACCCCCAGGCATCCCATCCCACCTGAGTGCCCATTCCCCCTGGCTGCCCTGTTCCTCCAGCTGCCCCGTTCCTCCAGCTGCCCCATTCACCCTGGCTGCCCCATCCCACCCCGATGCCCCTTGCCCCAGGCACCCCATCCCACCTGCCTTCCCATACTTAGAATGCATCTCCTCCTGCTGCCTTTGCTTGTTTCCTGGTGCAGGGCTTTTTTACTCTCATCCTTGGCTGTGTTTGTGAGTGGTTACCAATATGCTTCTATTACAGGCAGTACAGTTTCACTCACAATATGGGATGTGCTTTAGAGCAGCCAGTCTTTGCCTGCAAAGAGTTTTCATCTCAGAAAGAGGTTTGGCAGTGTTAACAGCTGCCCTCTCCAGTATCCTTATTGGAGTCTCAGAGGTGCCTACAGCCCACACAAACCCCTTTGCTTCAGTTTTTGCAGCAGAACAAACCATGCAGCTGCAAACACAGAAAATCTTGCCTTGTCCTGGAAGAAAGAACCCCACAATACCCTGAAGGCCCAAGTTTCACCATCACTGTTGATCTGGGCACTGACGGATCACCCAGCAGTCCCCATTTAACCTGCATCAGTCCTGTACACACAACTGCATTTCTGTCAAACTAGCCTGAGCACACAACACACAGTTTATGCAACTTGATGCTGTTATGTCAGCTTTGGGCTGGTTGTGGTGGACACTTTATACCTGATTTGGCAGGAAAGTAGGGTGGCATAGGCAGACTGTACCCGGTCTACCGCAATGCCTTGCCATGTAAAACTGACTTGTCTCAATTTTCTAAATGCATTTAACTTGGTGGAGTGAGTTTATGCTGGATCCAGGCATCATGTTATATGGCTGTGGCATTTTTGATCTAATACTGGGAACCACAAAGTCAGATTTATTTTATAATCAAACCACAGCCTAAGTCTCAAAACTTTGTGGCCCAGACTGCAGACCTCAATCACGTGGGGAATCTATACTTGCACCTGAGCTGGCTGCATGTTCGGGGCACAGCGGGGACTTTTCTAACCTACTGTGTCTTCAGTGAGTCTGTTGTGCGCTTAAATTACACATAAAGTTGTCTCATCTGCCTCAGGGTCTTTAACACTGAGATGCACCTCAAAAGCCAATGTCCTCGTTCCCTTAAGGAAAACCCATGGAGAAGCGAAGTATAGAAGCCTGGGATTGATTTAGGCAGATTATTATGGCCACTGCAAAGGATACTAGTATCCAGGAGGGGTCTAAATGAGGTGGTATTGTGCAGACCTTCAGAAGCAGGCCAGCGCTGCGGGGAGGCGTTGCAGATGGAGACAATAAGGCAGTTGCTGGAAATGCAGGCCAGTGAGGAAAATAAGCAGCTGGCACTGGAGGAGCGAAGTGGGTAGCTGCATGCTATTGGCAGTATAACAGAAGATCTCGTGGGTGAATAAAAAGAGCAGGGTCAGAGAGGAGCTTGAATGCCCTGTTCCATGGTGTGATGGAAAGGGTGCCACAGTGGAGGGACTGAGAGAGAGCAATGTGGTAGCAATGCTGCGTGAGTCAGATCTGCACTGCTCTGATCTGTCTGGACTGGAGGTGGAGCATTATGGATGTCAGGGAAAGACCACAAGGAGAAATTAATGTAACCAAGATGGGAGATGAGAGTTTGGGAGCAGGTTTTTCCTGTATGGGTTCCCCAAATCTGAAGCTAGTGTAAGATTTATTAGGAGTTACTGAAGCTGTGGTGACTTTTACCTAATACAGTGTGGAACTCCTTTGGGAGGAAGAAGCAGAAAGATTTGGGTTCCATAATTCATTAGTGCTCTCAAGATCCTCTGATGCTCTCCAGACTCAGAGATCTCACCCGGCACTTTAAAATTTACAAGCATACACACAATAGCCAAATGTGCTTTGTAATCTATTCCCAGGCAGCAGCCAAAGTGGCTTTTGCATAGATTGGTACTTACTCTATTCAAGTTGATAATTATTTTGAATGGAATACTCCCCATGAAGCATGCCTGGAACGGCATCAAACCCTATGGGCTGTGGGAGGCACATCCATCAGCTGTACTCCGGGATGTATTCTGGAAAGGCTCACAGCTGGATAGGAGGATCCATTTTCCTATATACTTAAATGAGAAAATAGCATGCGCTTTTCTTCAGTCTCTTCTTGCCAACATCTGGCCACTACTTACAATGAATTTGCACAGTTGCTATGAGCTATATCTGGGCGTGCTTCCTTTGCCTGTGGAAAAATGTGGGAATCTAATCATCCAGTACAAAAACAAGGTGTTCCAGCTAATATGCGTCTCGAAGACCCTGAGGACATGGATTTGGAATGTTTTAGAGGAGGTGGATCAAAAGTATTTTACTTGACATTCACCTACAGTTTTCTGTTGCCTGACTCCATCATATTTACATATAGTTAACACATTCTGTATCAGGTAAGGAAAATCCAGGCTGAGCAGCAGGTAGCAAAGGTGTAGAACTGGCAGCACTCACTCACCTGAGTCCGCCCTTTCCCCAGCCTGTTGGGAGGGGAGCACGGTGCTGTTGTGGTGGTGCTTTGGGGGTGGGGGGGCCATCTGTGGTCATTAAAATTCCATGACACCTTTTGGTACTGAAGTGGTTGGTGCTAAAACTAGCCCACTTGCAATACTGCAGACAAGCCTCGTGCAGCCCAGAGAGAGGCTGCCTCGTGAGGTTTGCCGGGTGTGTTTTCAGCCTGCGGTGGAGCGTGGGGCTGAGCCCCACGCTGCCTGCCCAAAAGTCACTAATCCCAGAGCCAGGAGCAGAGTAGCTACATCCTTATGACCAGAAAAGATGCTGAGAAGGAAAGAGCTAAGTATGCAGTGTGCAGCATGCTAATAACACTGCTCTGTTGTTCCTGCGACCGGATTTGCTCTCACTTTGTGGTGCTGGATGGTGCCACATGCACAGACAAGTCTATTTGCAGGACATCCTGAGGATCCTTGCAGCGAGCTGCACTTTGAAATGTAGCCTGACACTCCAAGGCTATTCTCTGAAGTAGGAAGGGTCTCAAGCTCTTGTTGTAGGTTGGATCACATCTCTGCGGAAAAATCTAAACTTGGGATGAAAGTAAAGGCCCTACAGAAAATGAAGTCTAAACCAACACATAAAGGGGTAGAAAGGGGTGGTGGTGGCGGGGACCTTTAGTGACTGACAGCTTACAGACCCCATTCTCGGCACTTGCTCTCATCCCTGAGTTGCCCTGCTGTGCAGTGACCCAGAGCAGGAACCAATCCAGCTGGAAAATAAACATTTTTTTTTTCCTCGGGTTGTTTTTTATCTGGATCAGTTCTCTGGTCTTATTCACCATGTCACACAGACAGCATGCTGGCATGGCTGATGGTGCAGGGTATGGGCGAGGAAACAATGGGGAGGGGAAGGGGAGCAGGATTGCTTAAACTGACATAAGCAGCCCTGTTGTCAAAAATGCAACCACAGCCTGATACCAGAGCCTGCCTGGAGTGCTCTCCTTGGCGTCAGGGCTGGCCTGCAGTTTGCACAGAAGGGGGGAGGGGGACAAATGCCTCTCTCAAAAAAGCTGCAGAAATTCTCAAGTAATCAGGGCAAATCATCCCAAAATGCTGCCACTGGGACTCTGCAGTTGATGGATAAGGATGCTGCAACCTTGTGAAACTTACTGGTGCAGCATCCAGATCCTGAAAAACAACAGTGGCACTTTATGTCTTGGTTCCTTCCTGTCTATCTCAGCTCTCTTGCAGAATTGTTTCTTCTCTATCCTTCTCCTCTGGGAGAGGAGAAAAATCTGGTGATTCCGTTTGCTCCTTCCTTGGCACATCCTGTGTGCCAGGGAGCTTGCTCAACACTCCTGGTATTGCCCTGTCTGTTAGGAAGGCATTGTGTCCGCACCCCAAGGGAAGAGCTGCTTGGTCTGGCGTCATTGGTGGAATCTCCACAACACCGTCCCACGCCAGCCGCTGCCCAGGGAACGAGTACAGCCACCCTGGATGCTGTACGCCCTTTCTGTCAATGGCTGCTGTATTTCACCTCTCTGTGCTGCTGCTTCCCAGGCAGCATGTGATCCTCTGCGGTATGCTCTGGCTTCTATAGGGAATGGGTTAACGCTATAAAATGGTCTTTTTATGGAACCTCTTGGCAACGCAGAAAACTTTCCCATTGCCAGGGTGTTCTTTTTATTCAACAATTTGTTCCCAAAAGCAACCCATTTAACCAGATTTTCTCTATTAAGGGGCTTCAGCTGCATTTGTTGTTTTTTGAGCTTATTCGGTGTGCTGTAAACTGCAAAACAGTGTCCTACAATAGATTTGTCTGAGGGAACTGAAGTGTGTACTGCTGTGATTCTGCCTGCTGTGGGAGCTCCTTGAAAGCCAGATGTCACATTCAAAGAGTAATCTGTGTTTACAAACACATGGCCACACATACTCAACACTTTCAGCAGCCACCAAACTAAAATTCAAATCCTGCATTTTTGCTTCTCTACCCACCTGCCCTGCACGCAGCCAGAGCAAGAGAAGAAAGTTTCCAGAACTTGAACGAGATCATCTCTTTTATTTAGATGAGAAAAAAAAGACATTATTGTTTGCAGAGGGCTGAATTTAACTTCCCAACTGGGGCCTCTCATCTGTAAGTTCTTGCAGACAGAAAAACACCAACTGCTAGCAAGATAATCCAATTTCCCTTCTCTCGCACTTTGAGGAAGACTGCCTACCCCCCCATGCCATGCTGGGTTTCAGTCTGGTGAGAACTTCTCCTGACCAGTATACCACCGGCAAGATCCATATCAAAGCTTCAGCCCCCCAGGGTTCATTAGAAGTCATTTATTTCTGCATATTCCGGGGGGCGGAGGAGGCAGATAACTTTATTCACAATGCAAATAGGCTGCCCTTACTTTCAACCCTTCCTTCAAACCAGGAGACATTAAAAAAACATGAGCTCTTCTAAAATAATAAATACATTAATTCTGCTGGATGTTATATTGCTGGTGCCTCCAGAAAAGTGCCCTGGCACCATTTGATGGAAAAAGCCAGTGAATCTGTTAACTCTGCTCTTGCCCTTGTTCCTTGAAATGCTGTTAAAAGTTCAGTTGAGTGGGCTGAACCTGTATTAAAGCACTTGGCTTGTTTAAGAAAGACTGTTAGCAGGTAGTTTTGCACAACAGGACTAAGATGCTTCAAGTGATGAGGGAAAGACAACCCAATTCTCTCTGCAAATTTGACGCGCTAGTCTGTGATTTACTAATGGGGACCAGTGAGTTATTAAGATCATCACAATGCAGTATCCTGCTCCCCTAGTCCAGAGGGAGCCAGCTATTAATAAATCAAAACCCAGTGCTAAGCTACAGGGATAAGAGGATCTACATTAATATGAAAATATTAATATCTGGAAGAGCAGATTATCATCTAAATGGGTTAGAAGGAGATAGCACCATTGTTTAGAAGAAATGGCTTGCTTCAAATCTCATTAGAGCTGTAATCATACTAGCAATGGAAGATCTCTTCAGACCCTTGAAAGTGCTTTGGATGCTTGGTAAATGTGGGGGTTCAAACATCTGCCCAAGGCTTGCCTTTCCTCCTCAGTGTCAGCTGGAGGATCCGCCTGAAGGAAACAAGAGACCCCAGGTACAACTGAAGGGGGATGATACGGCTGTTCCTTCTGAAGGGTGTGCAGCTCACGGAAGCGCTGTGCTCCTTGCTGAAATGGGCATTGCCCAGAGACACCCGTGACTGGGGACAAGCTTCTCTGCTCCATGTCCCTCCAAAACTTTATCCAGAGCCACAGGGGAGGTGGGTGGAAATCTGTGAGATGAGGCTATGTTCTCCCTCCCTCATGCAAACTGACGGGAACTTCGCATAGCAGTGCCTGCTGTGAAGGGGCAGAACAAGAGGAGGTTGTATTCAGGTGCTGTTTCCTCCCAGGCCAGGGCCCCAGGGCAGCCCCTTCAGGGACATCTCCTCCACAGTTGCCTCAGGTGCTGTCTGGCATGGAGTGGCTGGCCCTCACTGCTCACAGCATGCTTCCCTCCAGGCCTGGCCATTTTTTCCTCATTTGTACTAAGTTGAGCAGAATCTGCCCCGGCGGGGCCTGTGGTGCAGCCTGGTGCATACAGGCAGCTCACTGAAAACACAGGGACAGCTAGTGACCTGTCTGCCTTCATTCGTCATGCCCAGACAATAACGGTCCCTTCTCTGTCGGCTGGGCAGCTGCTTTCCAGGGTTTCTCTCTATCACCTTCAAAGAGTTTATGGTTCTCAGGTTGCCTCCTCACTCAGCCCCCAAGGCAGCCTCATCGTCGTGCTCGCAGGAGCCTCAAACATGGTCCTGAGCTTGGGGCCTCATAGCTATCTCCAAGCTTGTCTCCCAGCTGTTTCTGCACAGGATCCACAGTGGGATGGTCAGCATCCCTGCTCCCAGGTCCCTTGCAGACAGTCGTCTTTCAACTGAATTAAATCTTGCAGATCTGCGTCCAGCTGAATGGCTTCTGAGAGGGTTTTGTATAAAACAGACATATAATCAGGTGAGAAGCCTTCAGCACCTACCCAGCGAAGCATGGTGCTGTTTGCCTTTCAACTTTTCACCAACTGCAGGATGCAGGTTTGTGCAGTTTAGCCCACAGCTCACCAGAATTGGCATGGGGACTACTTACCTAGGAGGAGACCTGTGCAGCAGCATTGTGTTTAGCTCACAAGAATTGTTCCCAGACTTCATAATGGGGATAGCTGGCCTTGGGAGTACTGTCACATGGTAATAAACTGAAGAGCCCTGTTCAGTGACATAGAATCTTTTCATCCTTTTGATTTTAAATCCAGTCAAAATATCAAATGGCCTGAGATTTCACTAGCAGAGAAGATTCTGCAAAGAAAATGCAACAACCATTCCTGATGAGAAGGTCTAAGCCAAAGTCAGACTGTGTTGCTCAGAGCTATTATTTCCCTTTGGCACCTGTGGCACTTCCAGCCTCAGTCACCAAACTAAACTTTCCAGCACAGCCTTCAGGGAAGTGCCCAGTCAGGCCAGCGGTCTAGCTCATGCTTGCTTCGTCACAGACCCAGAAAGACCTGTATATCATGAATAGAGATGTTACAAACAAACTATGGCCCAACTACCTAGGGGACGCTGGTGAGTAGAGTCTAGTCTACTCAATATATGAAGGACGTTTCATAATGCACGGTTTTGATTTTCACAAATATTGAGACTATTCTTTGTATTAATGATAAAGTGGATTAAACGTGCCCCATTTTCCTAGATAATGCCCCTCTGGAGTTTCACTGGGACTAAAGCAGATCTGGCATTTAAACTAAAGAAATCCCTGTTTAGTGTGTGGGAGTCTCTGGAGAGGCCACAAATCTGCATTGCAGCTGTGAAATACGGCATCTCCTCTGTTGCTTATCAGAGATCTATGCTTCTCCTGGGAAACTTTTGCCCAAAGGATTCAGCCCTTGCCAAATTTTCAACTGGATTTTGTTTGTTTATTTTAAATTTCTTTTTAAACATCTGAAACCAACAAACTTAAAAAATGCTCTAAATCTATCAACTTGAGTTAATCCCTTAAAATAAAATAAGAAAAAAATCAATTCCTCCAGGCTGCCAACCTTTTTCTAAGACTTAGTCTAAAATGGATTTAAATGACTGAAATTCTAAACCTTGAAAAAATTGAGTTTAATTGAAAATAATCCATTTTTTTTTTTCTCCTGTGGTATTGCACCTGTTCATGGCATCTGATTCACCTGAATTTTAAAATGGTTCATATCAAACATGCATGTGTGTGTAAAATGCTGCTCTTCTGATGTTTGTGCCCACTTTGCAGTGACAGGGAACGCAGGTACCTGAGGAACAAGTCACTCAGAGCCAGCTCTGCCTCATCTCCTCCCCAATCAGTCCTCCAGGAGAGCTCTCCCCATGTCTATCCTCCTTCTTCATGTCTATACTCATTTATCATGCAAAAAAATCAGGGCAGGGATGGAGCCAGATATTTTAGGTCCAGAACAACCTCTAATTTTTTCCAAGGTTTCTACTATGCTGAAAGGCAGAATTGTGATGTAATGCTACATGGACCCCGAAGGTGGTGTCTGGCTATGAATGCAGCTACATCTCCCTCAGCTTCAGGGGTGCTCCAAGCAAGTGGGTGAGCTGGGCTCTGTAAGTAGTGTGTATTAATCCATACTCCAGTTTATAGAGAGGGATGGTAGAAAACACACAGCTACAGTCTGTTCAGGGAATTTGTTAATATTAGAACCTCAGGGAGCAGCTCTGCTTACTTCATAGACATCTGTTTGTTGGAAATATCAGTTCACTAAACAATTTTCTCAGCCTCAATATCTTAGCAGTACAGGCATTACAGATGAGGTTGATGTTACAGGCCTTTCCAGTGCTAATGCAGGGTTGTTCTCCCCAGTACAGAGGTGTAGGTCCACAGTTTTTTCTCATAGCTGCACAATACATAGACATCTGCAGCACATGAAACACTTGGGTGTCAACAATCATAACGAAGCCCCCAAAGTGAAACCTCTAACAAGTACACTCCCCAAGGATCCCCAGTCCTCTGGATAAGACTCCCATCGAATTCTAGAGGCGTTAGATGGAGATCTTCTAGTATATCTCAGCAATAAATATGTTTGTCCTGGAAATAGCTTCAACTGCATATTTTGAATGAAATCTCTTTGCTTTGGAGAGAGCTAATGGTCAAATACCTGTAGGTATTGGTCCCATGTCATCATCTGGGATCCTGCTGAATGGTGGTAACATACAGAGCTGTACGATGTAATGTTTGGCCAAGACTGGAGAATCCCAAATTTCTGCCTGTTACTGGTGGCTATCCAGGGAATATAATATTCAATGAGGAGGATGCTAAAGGGGAACAACCCTCTAACATAAAGTGGATTCTGATGTTTGTATCCGTATCCAAGCTGTTGCAGAGTATACAATGGCTATTGTCTTTGAAGACCTTTGCTACCTGTCTCATTACCCTGGAAAAGACTTTGGGATATTAAATAGAGAACAATCAATCCCACTATCAGCAAATAACCCTCTAGGAAATAAATACAGTAAAAGAGTTGTTATACTTGTCTTAGCAGATGTTGCTTGTTGATATAATCTCAAATTCAGAGGTAATTGCATTTGAGGAGCTTTTCTGGAACTATTCAGAGAATATGCATGTGAAGGGGTAAATGGGTGGAATATGATTTAGCTTTAAAAGATCTGGCTCTGTAGCAGTACATATCTCTAAAAAATATATTTCATCTTACAACTAGCTGGATGAATGTCTTCCTATGATACAGCAGCATCACGGTACTGTACATCTTGAAGGCAATGCTAAAGTCGGACCCTGGCTCCAGCTAAAAGACTCAGGATGTCGATGTCGTGATGTGCTGTTTGGGGCCAGCTTGCTGTAGAAGAAAGCAAAATTCAGGGCTGGATCCAGACCCAGAGTCCCCATTCTTCCACCGCTGGGAGCACTAGTTTTGCCCTACTTGTTTGACTGGGAATGAATGGGACTGGTTTGGTTTTCTTCCAGACTGGTTGCACTTTGCCTCATTATAAACTTCACCATGTACTGTCCTTTCCCCTGCCTTATCTCCCCGTCTCCTTCAAGGGCAACACTGGAATGCAAGAGGGGTGCTTTTGCTGGGAGCTGTTCTGAGCTGAGAGGACAGGCAAAAATGACCCTGTCTCCTGCTTGGTGTTTCAAACAGCTTCTGCCTGCGGGGAGGGGATGTGTTGAGAACGTGTGAGAGAAAACACTGAAAAGGGAGAAAAGGCACAAAAAGGGAGGAGAAAAAAGTACAGCAAGGAAGCTAGAGACAAACTTCAAGTTGCGGATTATTTCTCACCCAGGCTCTAATTAGGAAGCCTCTTATGGGACTGTGAAGCTGTCAGGCTGTCAAATGTCAGCATATCTATCAGAGATCAGGCGAGTCTCCCGTCTGCAGCAGCTACAGTTTGGTGTCATGATCCTCCTGGGTCCTTCCAGCATGTGCGACTCACATTCGGCACTGGCACCTCCAGGGGCTTCAAGGCGCAGTGGAGGGCTTTTCCTTCTCCCTTAAGAATCCAAAAATAAACCTTTTCCTGGGATCTGGCCTCTTCATCCTGGTTCTGCATGGAGAGGGTTAACCATAGGGTGCAGAGCCGCTTAGCCAGTATGTGACTCAGATTCCCAGGGAAATCCCCAGCTTATCTGATGGAGCCTGTTAGTCTGCTAATTGAATAAGCTCCTATTAAAAGTGCAATGTTTTTTAATGACTGCTAACAAAGGGCCAGATTCTGTTCTGATCCTTTCGCTTGGGATCATTTTTGCTGATGGTTCGGCCCTGCCCCTAATTGCAGCCGTGTGGGGTGGGAGGGAGGCAGCTGCCTCCCCAGCTCCACCAGCCTCCACAGAGCCCAGGGCAGCCCGGCCTCGCTCAAGAGTGCGGAGCTGAAACCAAAGCACCAGCTCTAGGGCTTTCCTGGTGCAAGTGAGATACCAACTGGGCATTGAAACTTCAGTTTTAATAAGCCAAGATTTCATGAAGTGTAATAGGGAGGAAGCTTTTAATGGAGATCTTTAGGAAGAGGGAGAAGGCTGCAGTGCAGCCGGCAGAGGAAAGCGTTTGTTGGGACACTACCAAGGACTCCATGTAACATAGTTGCTGCAAATATCTAATACGCAATCCAAGCCATGCTCTGGGTAATTAACTTTCCCAGTGTTGAAATCAGGTTGATTTGTTGATTCTGCATATAAGATGTTGTCTATGGCTGCATAGGAAAAATGCTGTGTATGCCTCTGCATATGCACGTTCAAACCTTAATTTTAATTAAAATTATGTGCATTATATCTGTATCTCTGTTCTTTATGGGAATTGACTTTGAGAAGGTATTTGCGTAATAGGAAAAGAAAAAAATGTGGTTAGCATTTAAAGTGAACTTAGTTGGGTTTCAGGATACTTCCGACAGGGAGCGCAACAGCTCTGATTTCAGCCAGGCCCCAGCCACCCCGGGACGGGGTTGAGCTTGCTGGCATGACCCTGTGACCACATTTGCCTTCCTTGTCTCACCTGAAACTCCCAGTGGGTTCCCCAAGTCTGTGTGACACCAGAGCCCTGAAACATTTTCTAATGTAATTATAAGGAGAATTTTTTTTGTTTTTTCTTGCTAGCCAGGAATGAGATCTGGCAACCTTGACCCCCACGTGTCTCCACACCCACTCAGTTCCTTTGTGTGTCCCTTTTGTTTTTCTCCTAGGAAAGTTTCTGTTAAAATGCAGGAGCTTCTTTCAGAAGGTCCCATGTATTCACACTGACACTGAGCCACTGCTTGCAAAAGTTTCATAAGCAATCCATAAGTGGTGTTTTTTTTCCCCACAATAACAATAGCAAAGTGTAAAAAAAAAATCCCAAGCTCCTGTTATCAGAGACAGAGTCTAAAACCCATTTCTCAGTCTGTTTTCTATTCCCCACTCCAGAGTTGTCAGATGCTGTGACATGGCTCCATCATGCCACGACTAGCAGTCCCAACAAACAGAAAATTATTTCCAACTGGCAAACATGCTGTTTACTTTCCAGAAAAATTGCACTTTCCCATCTGACAGCTGATCAAGGGATCTCCTGCTGCTGTCAGCATGAAGAAGTGTTTAAACACAAGGATGGAAGTTTAAACATTTTCTCATTATCACAGAATAAAAAAAAATTAAAAAATAATAAAAAAATAAAGGCATTGAGACTCTCCGACCACCTGCTGTGCCAGTAATGAAGCGATGTCACATGACCAGCTGGTGAGGACTTTTATCTCTGCCCCAATATCATTACTGAAGTGACACCTGTCACATGACCTTCATCTGGGCTTTCATCTGGGCTCCCCAAATGCAGTTCTGGCTTGTGAGAGGGATTTTCCTGGCGCTTTTTTCCCCCCTTTAAAAAGCATTGCCCGCTTGCGCCATTACAGACAGGGGTTTGCAAGTATTAAAGCCCTCGGATTTTTTCTTGGGGAAATGTAATTTGACCAACAAACTTGCTCTGGGCTGAAGTAAAACAGAATCTTGGCCTGGGAAATAAGTTATTTCATTTACTTCAAGATGTTTTTAAAGCAAATATTTAAGTCTGCTGTTAAACTCTCTTTACATAAAAGAGGATGTTAAAGGATTTCTCCAAAATCTCAGATTTGTTTTTAATTTCTTATTAGATGGTGAGAAGAAACAGTTTGTTGACCCTCAAGCACAATGATCTCCATTTACATGCACTTCATAAACTTTCACCTGCTTTACCAAGGCATCCTACCCCTGCCAAGAGAAAGTCTTTTCTGGAAAAAAGGAAAGGTCAGTCCTGCACTTCTGTGCCAATGTCTGGGATTTTTTGTGAGGTCTTCAACAGCAAACACCTAGATTTGAGATGGGCCCACATACATGATAGCAGTACTGAGCACTTCTCACCAGAACCCATTCAGTTATTACCTCAAAACAGAACATCGAACATCCAGATGTGACAGGGGATGACCACCCACACGAACTAGGTGTGAGCAGGCTGGAGATAAGAGAGTATGAACTCCACGGCTTTTTCCTGCTCCTCCTTTCCCACTCCACACTCAGCCATGCATGAAGTCTGGTACTTCTCCGACCCCTTCATAATCTGATTCAGCTCACTAAATTAATGAAAAAATAACCCAGCAAAAGAGTTAATAGTTTTCCACCTGTTTAGTGAGTTAAATGAGCTCATCAAGGTCTTAGAACAGTGCCAGAGAGCAAAAGAGAGAAAGACTGTGAAGCTTGAAGCAGGGAAGGAAATAGGGAAGCAGGACCACTTTTTTGGGTGGCACTAACTTGGTACATGAATTCAGATGTGTTTCTTGTTACTTACTCTTCCCAATTCATTACAACACTATGTCCATTTTCCCTGAAAGCTGTTGCCCCTGTGCAGGCCAGGGGATGGAAAATCTACTGAGATCATTACTCCTGATGTAAATAGTACTCACGTTAGTTTGGGAGAGGAGTGGTTCTGGGGCAATTTCTCTCGCTGATCTGGCATATTCAAGGCATTGGGCCTCCAATATTGAGTTAGTGAACAGAAGAGTGCTGGGTTGCAGTACATCCTTTTGCCAGGGTCTTCCTGGCTTTCCACCCCTTCAGGTACAGAGCTAGAAGGTATCATTTGGCCTTTTGGCAATTTAGCATAAGAGCTTTGGCCATTATGGGGTAGCAGTTATGTAAAAGAGCAAAGCCATTCTCTCTCCTGCTCCAGGGCAGAAGAAATTTACAACTGATGTTCTGGATAGACACCATGAGAAAGTGATTCAGCTCCCATCATCAGATCACTCACTGCCCATGCATAACAAATCCTTTCATTTAACATATCTTGAGCATTTAGTGGCTCCCAATTAGGAGCAGACATCCAGCCATAACCATCCCATGGCAGGCATTAGAGATCGTGCTTCTTCACTGCTCTTAGTCCATCCAGCCATCTCCAAGAGTGCAAAAGGAACGCAGAACCCCCCTATCCCAACTTGGGCATAATTTACAGCCGCTCTGATCATGCATATGACAATGCAGCGTAACTCAGAAGGGGAGAGCTATCTCCTACCTATGCAGCCAGACATCCACTTTAGAAAAGCTGCTTATTTGTATCAGTTCTTAGAAGCTTTTGCAATGCAACAGCCAGTGCCAGTGTGCTTAAGAACTATTGTTTTTCTTCTAAAAAGGTTCCAAATGCCTTTCTCTCCACAAATAAACCTGCACATGGGAAGCTGACACAGAGATACACGCCTAAGTAGAACTCTACAGGATACTCTAGTCTGATCCTGCTTATACTGCTGTGAGGTCACTGTAATATTATTCTAGAGTCATTGCAGAGTAAATGAAAGGCAGAAGGTCCTAATATTGAGACAAATTTCTGTTCAGCATTGCAAAGGGAGGTCAGGCATTCACACTCACTTTGAGAGTGGCTGGTGTTTGGGAGATCTGGGTCCATGCAGTCGAGAGGTGGAAAGACTTTTGGGACATAGCTTGCCTTTTCATCAAGGCAGAGAACTTTAAGGACTGTCACGTAAGATAAGGAATACCTCTTGTCCTCTTAACTGAGCAGTGCCTGCAGATAGCCTGTGCGCTCTTTTACATAGCTAATCTATACGTTCCTGCAATTATGTCTATAGCAAGGACAAAGGGGAACATAAACAGTTGTGCTGCTTCCTGTCCAGATCTGCAGTGTTTTGTTAGCAAACAATGGACTGGCATGGGGCTGGAGATGTATCTCCCTTACACTAAAATGTCACCTTCCAGCTCTTTCTACGGCTGCCACCCATTTCTCTGGTGTTTCCCCATAGCTCCATGACTGGTTTTGTTCCAATGCCTCAATGCTCTGCATAATTCTTGCTCAGAGAAATTCTCCCAGTCATGCCAGTGACACTACTGAGATGAATAAGAAGTATTCAAGAAGGTTTGCATGCCTGCACCTTAATGATTTATCTTTGTCTTCCTTTTCTTCCCAGATGTCCTGTGAGGTTACACTGAGGCTTCTGGTTTCTGATGTCCCAGAGCTGAGAAAAAGTATCCCAGGTAACTGAAACCAAGCAGACTAGTACATGAACACAGTAAGTTACTTGCTTTCCCGATTCTTCCAGGAAGAATTCTATGAGAAATTTCACAGTAACTGTAGCTGGGAAAGAGCTTTCTGATTTCCCCATGTATCCTGATCAGCACTCACCTCAGATTAGCTTTCCTTCTCATAGTCTGTCAGCAGCCCTGAGATCAAGGAGATTAAAACACCCTGGTAACTCATTAATGAACCAGGACTCTCTGCAACAGCTGTACCAAAAATGGCCCGTGTTTGGCTGCATCTTAATTCTTTGCCATCTCCCCTCTGCTCATCAACACCTGCACACATTTGGGACCCAGTATAAGACTCCTGAATTCAGCTCTAAGCAACCAGTCTGCAATGCACATGTCTAATGCTCTGCTGGTGTGGAACCAGTATGCTGGTAATCCTGTTAGTAATGGCAGAAGCTCCCTCTAGGAAATTATAACAAATAGTCTTAAACAATTCCTTTTGTTGACAACTTTATCCAAGAAACCATCTTCCCTGGAGACTTCACTCAACTTTTGACTAATCCCCTCCTTCCCTCAGGAGCTCTTTTGTTGAAGGAGATTGTAGGCAAACCCCAGGAATGACAGGTCTCTGTAAGCCTTGGATCAGCCTCTACATTCTTTCAATTGTCAGTCCCCATCTGTCCTGTTTGTACATCAATCTTCTGGTCCAGGGATCTCTCTATTAAGTGACACATGGCTGAGTTTATTCTGCAAGTCCAGTGTCCAGACTGCTGTTACATCTTCGTTGCCAAGTCAATCTTTCTGACATTGCTTTCTGAAAAACAAAAGGCAGGACATCTGCACAATTTCATTCTCTTCTACTGAAAGGTGATTTTTAAAAATGCCACCCCCCCTGACCAGTCTATGCCCTTGTTTTATACTCTCAAAGATTTTGCTTCATTTTGTCAATATCAAGAGTTATTTCAAAGGTCCTTGGTGTAATGGAGGGCAGAATCTGCCGCTGTTGCAAAGGAGTTCTGTTAGGATGAAAATCCATAGCCTAAGTCCTGAATCAAAAGGCAAAATAAATCCTAATTCCAAATATTCTGCAGGGCTAGTGACTTCGGTTACTTTGCTTGTTAACAGTTGGTTTAAAACAAGCTCTAATCTTCCTGCATATTCAACTACACTTAGCTAGTACAGTAGCGCATACGTATATGAGGCATTGCATTATTTATCTGCATTTTGAGAGGCAGCATGAGAACGGAAGCAGATTCCGATGATCCATACATTCCTCCTCAGCAGGTAGAGGGAAAGAGGTGGAATAGGGTAGAAAATGGATGGAGTGTTGGCATGCAGTGTATATCACCTTGGGATAGACGCCTGGCACTATCTCTTCCCTTCCTGAAACCAGAAGGAGAACAAGGAGAAGACTGTGATGATGTTTTGTCCCTTGCTGTGTCACTCAGGGCCCATGGATTCATGACTGAGCCTGGTACGTTTAGTTTTTTGGTTTTGTCTATTTTTGTAACTTAACTCAGGTTGGCCAATGAAGGAAGGCTGGCCAGTTTCATTATGTTCCCAGGAAATTCCATTCTCTCATGTGCCAGTGTGAGGCTGTTGTGCTTTAGATGCCTATCTACCTATCTACCTCTGATTAGATTCGAAAAAGCATACAGAACCCCCTGCTTTCCATTGGTAGCCTATTAAAATGACAACAAAAATTACTATTTATTTCATTTATAACCTTGCTTGCAAGTCTGAATCCAGATGCCTTTTTTAAAAAGAGAATTAATAATATGAACACCTTCACTTATAGAATGTTTTCCTGTAATGAAGTGCAGAAGAAAACTTGAGTTGACATTTAAGCTTGTTCAGTATGTTTTGTAAGCAGCTTAAAAAAAGGGACACAATCACTTTGAGGCCAGGTTAATATAAAAAAAAAAATGTTTAAGAGTATCTCCTACTATTTTCATGGTTTCACTATTTTAAATTATGTATTTGTGAAATACTCTCAAAATCAGTTAAAAGTGGCCAAATCCAAGTTCATTGAACACTGAAGCATGAGTGCCCTCCTCAAGTGAGTTGTCCCAGAAGCCATAGTGGAACTGACAACCAGCTTTTTTGGCAGGATTAGTTCCTCCCTGATCACAGAGAGGGAACAGCCTCCCTGTCTGCACTTAGCTGAGCAGGTGAGCAGGGAATGTATTCAGGCTGCCTCCAAAACCCAATCTGGCCACAGCGCTGGCAGCATCAGGTCCTTCTCAAAAGGACTCGAGGCTGTCCTGTCTGCCTGCTGTCGTCTACACGATGAGGACAGATGGGGTAGAGAGAGGCTGCGAGACCAGGCACTGAGCGCTGGGACCTGATCCTATAGCAGGTACATGCCATCTACATGCATTTGAAAGCACAGACGGGTAGCTGAGGTTTGCTCTGCTATCACAGCTAGGTTGCCTCTTAGCTTGGCAGACAATAAGACAGTCAAACTAATTTGGCCTCAAGATCAGTTTCCAGGTCTGCTCTGCAAGCACAGACCCAGCTGGTGACATCAACTGGACACATGCTGTTAACAAATGCACAAAGTAAACAAAGAGACAGGATATAATAAAAGGGTATTTTCTGGGAATTTCTTTCAATAACAGTGATTTTAAGTAATCTTTTGGTCTTCTGTAACAAAAAGGAGATGAAAAACGTTGATGCTGAAGCATCATTTTGAGGTGTGTCTTATTAAAATACTGATTAATTAAAACCAAGGATGTTACGAGCTAAGGAGATTTTGCCTAGCTCTGCTCGGGTTCCATTGCATGTGAAACCAAAACAAGTAAGCTATAAAATGTGAACGCAATAGACAAGGACAAAGGTGAACAAAGCAATTTGGTCAGTTTAAGCAATGGGGAAATGAAGCAATATTTTGACTGGGGAGGCATCAGAGGAAAGGGCACTGGTCTGAGACTTGGGAATATGACAAAACAAACCCAAACCTCCCGTGATACCACTGAGCATTGTGCATTGGGGGCCACTGGCTTGCTGATCTCTTCTCTCTGAATGTGAGATTTTCCACTTTGTCCTCAGCCTGGGATGTGGTCATCCAGCCCTGGGTATCAGTTCTGTTTTCCCACCTTCAATAAACAAAGGAATTCATATGCTAAGGATGATGGCTGCAGCTTTGACAGTGGCAACTACGCGCTTAGCCAAGAATTAGCCAATCATCCCTCCTTTCTACCAAAACTTGCTTGAACCTCCTGAGAGATGGCCTTTTCAGTAAGAAGCAAAGAGGTCACAGATTTCAGGTTGCAGTCTCACTCCTGGAACTGTGAGCACCGATTGTCCTGTGGAAAAATCGGGTTAAAGAGAAAGCTGCAAAATGGTCCTTCTCCTTCACTGTGCTACTTTCCTAATGCTCTCCTGTGACATTAGCCACAATATAAACTAATTCAGGATCCTATTTCTCACAGGTCCGTTCCTTCTGAATTTTTTTGAAAATGATTTCTTTAATCTAGGCACCCTTCTCTAGAAATCTCATCTATGGTTTCTTTTCCTTTTTCTTTTTCTTGGAGCAACCAGCAAAATATTATTGGTAGAACAGTGGTGGGAATGCAACCCGCTAATCAAAAGGATTCAAATGGATCTACGCACTGCCAAGCTCTCTCCTTCCCACCCAGCAGAGGGGGGAAAAAAAGAAAAAGAAAAAAGAGATAGAGCGAAGGCAGGGAGCTTCTCTCCTTCAGCAATCTCACAAATGCAAAACCTTCCACTCCAGTGACTCCTCATTAACTTACCAAATCTGACAGTCTAATTATTGTAGCTGCTTCACGCTTAGAATAAATAAATACTAAAGTGGGTGTTTAAAGAAATTGAGCAGTGAAATTCAGTCATCTAGACAGTCAATAGAGAGAGAGTTTATTTTAAATTTTTATATTCTTATGTATTTATATCATTCTAGGAAAGATAATGAGATAGTTGTCTTTCAGGCTAATTGAGTTCCTAGGCTCATGGTTGCTTGCTGTCACAATCTCAAACTTAGCTTTAACTTTTGTGCCTTAGAAATCTGATCACTACACCCCCATTTGCTCTTTTCTGCTGATAACTGGGTGAAGGCAGAAGTGCACCTGAGGATGGCAAACATGGGAGTTCCAGTCCGGATGTGTTTCACAGCAAACAAGACAACTAAATCTTCTCAGATTTGCATTTAAGAGTGTTAAAGGGAAAGTGGAAGTTAAAGAAACTTCAGATACAACTTGCAATTAGACAAAATACAGAAAAATGTCTGCTAACCTCTGATGCAATAGCGTCTGCCTCCATGAAGGGTATTAACAGCACTCCCCCCCAAGAGCAGTTCATCTCCCTGAACAATAAGACCTTTATAGAGATTCTCTGGCCTGAGTTCAATGGGAGTCAGAGCATTTGATCCATGTCTGTAGGACTTTGTTTCCACAAGTCATGTGGGCCAAACTTTGCGCCAGTTGTGCTTTTGCAAGAGCATGAGCTGGGGGGTGAGCAAAGGAAACCTTCCTTCTTTTCCCATCTTCCCCTTCGCCCTGTGCTCCTAAACAGGGCCCAGCACCTGCCAGCATGATGTCTGCTCTAAGCCGGCGCCCGGGGAAGAGCTTAAGCAGGGCAACATCTCCAGAGGCCCGTGCCCTTGGCACGCATCTGCTGTGATGTTGCAATGGCTCTTTCCTAGCATGGTGGCTTAATGACATAATACAGAACTTCAGTGTCCTGTCAGTATTTATGCAAGCAGACCTTCCACCACTGTGGAGATCAGGCCAGGTGAAGTGAGGGGTGTTTTTCCCGAGTTAAGTGAAGATTTGCTTTATCACCTCACAGAAAAGACTGCTTCTGGTTCAGGAGTGACAGCTGATTTGCTGCTCAACACCAACTTTGGTTTATTCCCTTATTAAGACACATTATAAACCAGATTCATACACCTGGTGGGAACTTCACTTTCCAGGTGTCTGTATCTGATTTGCAGTGAAGGATATCCATGTGCTGTATACAGAGGTGGCAAAGCACAGAGGTAAAAAAAATGTAAGGGACTATATAAACCTTTTAGCTACGTAGGAGAACCTAGGGAAAGCAGCCAAGCCAAACAAGATGTCCATGAAAGCTAGCTCTTCTTTATATGCGCCCTGTGATAACATCTACCAGCACTGGCCAATCCCAACAGTAGTGGGATTTTTGGTAGGCAATGGCTTGCAGCCTTAACCTCCTCATTGCCTACACTTGCTTTGCATTAGTTTAGCTGCAACAGGCATTAAAATGACAGTGCTCTGTCAACATCAAGCCTCCCTCCTCCTCCTTGTCTCTGAAAAGCTGTAAAGCGGTCTGTTTTAGGAGAAGCGGTACAGTGTCATCGCCACCTGGCACACTGGTTTTGAATTGCTGGGGGGAGGTAACAACCAGAAACCAACCGTACCCAAAAAGGACCAAGTCCCTCCTAGTCAAAGCCACGATCACATCCACGCAACATACAGTCCTCCTCACGGAGCACAAATTGGACTTGATAACTAACTAACTGCTGTGCTGATGGTATGCCCAGGGTCAAATGTCTCCTGAACTGTGAGAAAGGTCTATGCTGAGCCTGGACATCGGTCCGATGGGGACAGGATCTGAGGTGCCAGCTCAGGCCTCCCTGGCCCGTGTGCCTGGGTTGTTTGGCCAGAGCTCTTCTTGCAATGTTTTTTTGGGAGCACACTGGTACTAACCCCAAATCCCACTGCTCACCCTCCCTGCTTGCGAGCCTGCTCTAAAGCATTCGAGGGCAAAAGAGAGAGAAAATAAACCAAGTCTATAACTAAGAATAATAAGCTGCAATTGTTACTGTGTCTGACCTGTCTGACAGCAGAGTGGGATACCTTCCTAGAAGACCCTTTGCACTTCAGGACTGACAATGAGTTGAGAGCACAGCTCATGCTTTCTTGATTCAAGGATCTCATCTTTCTTCCAGGAGTGATTAATTGGACAGAAAACATTCTGCTTTAGCAGGTGGCAAAGGGTTAGACTGAAGTTTTATCAGAGCTGCTGTAGTGCAGGACTGCACTGCACAAAGATAATTGTCTCAGGATTGGCTTAGGCCAGAAAAAGGACAGCAAATGCTCCAGTTTTACGAAAGGTCATCACTGCCATCCCTTAGGCTACTAGCCACAGTAGAAGGAAACTAGAGAATCCCATGCTCCTTTCCTTCATTGCCATATCCAGCAGTGCTGGTGGCGTGTATAGAATTAAGGCCACCAAGACAATGAGTGGGGTTTGAACCTGGGCCTTAGCAGCCCCTTCTAGCGCTAGAGGCACAGGATCGAGCAGCTGTAGGAGAGGCCCATCTGTGGACCAGCCCCACTCAGGGACAGAGAGTCTTCCTCTCTTACAGCGTGGGCTGCTCGTTTTTTCTAGCACTTTGCATCCAGATGAGCATAAGCAACAGCAACCTGTTCTCCTCTGCAGGAGCTGACCGCCAGGAAGCAAAGAGCCCCTTGTTCCCTCTCCCCCTTCTCAGGGGGAGCAGCCAGCCTCTAGCCTTTAGCATTCCCCTCAGTAATGAGAAACACACTATTTGGAGGGGTACTTACCTTCGAAACACTGATTTCTCCAATCATTTTTTCCCAGTAATTGACCTTTGAAAAACATCCTCTGGCTTCCAGCTTGTCATAGCAACTTATAAAAAGGACAGTTATGGCTACAATTATTTCATAAAAATAGAAAATAATTTCTTACGGGAACCTTTTATTTGCTCAAATGTTGTTTCCTGCTTACTCTCTCACACACCTTGGGATCAACCCCCTCCTCCTTTCACCTTTCAACTCCAGTTCATTCTTTGCCTTTCTGCTTTAACTTTCTCCTTCAGAGGATGGGGACTAATAGCCAGCATCCTCCAGAACAAAGTGGAAACAGAATATATTTAAAATTTGCACTGTGTTATCATAGCAACCAGAATTTTAAAATTATACAGTTAAATTCCAAAATAGTGTGATGCCAAAATGACACAAGAGAACAAATGTCTTACACGATTATGGCAGTAGGGATGGCTACATGGGAAATTATTCAGAATTGCCTAATTTTTACAGGCTTAATGAGTCACTTATGAATATGGTCTTGCATGATCATACTGTACTTGTTTCAGCCCTGTGCACTTTGATTCTGTTCCCAACACATTGGTTGCTATGATAACGCCATGCAGTTTCCTGTCCACAAGGTACTTCTTGCCGCAATATGGGGGATAACAAATATGGGATGGTGCATAAACCCAGGTGAAATGAATCTGTCCCCTCTCTGGCAGCGTGTCGGAGAGATTGACACATTATGCCAATCTGTTTTCTCATTCCTTCTATTTCTCCTCACTCTCTCCCTTTCTCTCACACTGTCTGTCTCTGTACCTGTTTTTTTCCACACTCTCTCTCTCTCGGCACTGACACTTTCATCTTCTCCCTTGGGGATTGGAGATGTCACTGCGGGAAGTGCTTGTCCGCCTCTCCGGCAGCAGCAGAGCCCTGTGGCTTTGACAAACCTCATTTAATTGGGAGGAAGCCAGGAGGGTTTGAAAGAACTGAAACATCCACGAAACTCCTTTTATCAGGCATAATTTAAACTCTGCATGGAAAAAACCCTATATGTATAAAGAAAAGTCAACTTCCCTCCTGCTGTGTGTGCTCCCCTCCTCCCCCCCCTCGGCACAGGCAGGCTCCTGCGAGATTCCATCTTTTCATTTTTCTAAAAGTGTCAAAGTAGATTTGTGCTCTGTGGCTGGGTGAACAGAAAAGGAATGCAGATGTCTCTCACTCATGCACATACATACACACACAGAGCACCTTCTGAAGGGCGGTGGTTTGGGAGAGATGCTAGCTGGCTGCTCCTTCACTTGGGATGTGTCGCAGGAGCCAGAAATTAAGTTTTCAAATAGCTTGACAACACAGTCCAAGAAGGCTTCTTCTTAATTGCCCCTATCTTAAAAAAAACCACCAAACTAACTAGTGTAGTGGGTGCCCAGGAGGCAACAAGGAATGCGAGGGCTCTCTGGCCTGTTGCCCAATAGGAGGGAGCTTTTCCTAGTGAGGAACAGAACCTGTAGCTTGAGAGACCCTGTGTTTATTGTCAGCTCAGGGCAGGAGAGGCAGATCTGTGTGTATGCAGCTGTGTGCTTAAGAGAAGGGAGCAAGGGAAGAAGAAAATAAAGCAGGTAAAACTGAGGGAGAACTGGTGCGACAGGGTATGAGGAACAGCTGTTGTCTCTGAACATCAAAAGGGAGCAGGAGGAGCGGTCCAAGGGAATTGGGGCTAGCACATCATGCTGAGCAGCTGGGGATTCAGGACATCAGGAGGGACCAGCGTGTGAGTTACACTGAATACACAGTATGAGCCCACCCGAGGGAAAGCTCTGGGCCCCTGGGGTTACAGAATGGGGGAGAAACGACCTGTCAAAGGATATACACCTCCACTTTGTAAATGTACTGTGGTGGCAGCCCATCCAGGTCCCCTTCTAGTATTAACACTGTGGTCAAGTGGAAGAAAACAGAAAAAACAAGCTGTCAAATTTGCAATGGGATGTACACTTTGCAGCATACAGGAGTGGGGAGGGAGGGCAGGCAGAAAAGAGACGTCTGGGTGAATGGCAGAGACTTTCAAAGTACAGAAGAAACTCATAATAAATAGCATGTGAAGTAGCTCTTTCTTGGTGAGATTAAATTGAGAGTTAACTTACCAGCAGGAACCTGGTAGAGCTAAGGAGGCAGAGGGCTGAAGAAGCCGTGAAGAAGTGCATCTTGCACAGAGATCTGGCCTTAAGGGAAGGCTGTAAGCATCCTGGAGACCAAATCCTCCACTGCTGGCACCCTGCTCAGCCTAGGAAAACAGGAGAAAAAATAGCATAGGAGATGAGCACAAGCCAGAAAGCTGGAACCAGAACTTGACCCAGCCCTTCTCAAAGCTTGCGGGAGAGATAGTGGAGGGACACAGGGGAGCTGGATAAACCCACTCCAGCTATATAGCTTTCCAGGACATTTGCTTTTCCATGTGAGTTTGATTATGTTGGAGTATATGCATCCAGGATTTCAACTCAAACTCATGTTTTCAGAGGAATTTTGAAAATAAATTGTTACTTTGTAAAAAGAAGGTTGTAAGTAAAAGGGAAAATGCTGCTGAGGAGACTATATTTTACATGTTGTAACTGGAATGTCAGAGGTTGGTGTCACCAGTGTACAGTGACAATGCAAGTGCACAAAATAACCTGACTGGCCTGCTGAGCAGACCAGAGGTCAAAACTAAAAAACTAAAGAAAATACCATTTCCCCTTTTCCTACCCTAGTACCAGTAGTGCAGCTGGTTGTAAAATGTGTTGAGGATTCACGGAGATGAATCTGTTTCTCAGGATGAGTGCTTAAAATAGATGTAATACACACATGCTCCATGCCCAGCAAATACCAGTGCCAAGTGGCTGCTTTCTAGAGGAGCACACAGCTGGGGACAAGGAAGTGGAAGAGAGAAAACAAACCAACAAGGAAACAAATAAAAATAGTCATTTAGTTTTACAGCTTTTACTTTGTTTGTTTGTTCTGATCATGTTTCAGCATCAGGAGGCCCATCAGAGCACAGCCTGTTGTGCTTCCTCCCTTGGCCCCCACCGGTGCTTCCCCTCCAAGTGACATCAGGTGCCAGGATCCCCCTGCCCCTGCACTCCCCCTCCCTACACAGGACATTTGACATGCTGACATTTTTGTTCTGAGGAGATAAAATGTAAAAAAAAGAAGGGAAAAAACACATAGAGAGAGAGAGATCCTGAGAAACAGATTTATACCTCACTGTGGTAGGTAACTGCTGAATTCTTACCTCCAGCAAAATAGTTCAAGCCCCTGCTGCCTTGGGGAGCAGGGATGGGATAGGGAGCCAAAGCGTCCAGCCTGAGGCTGCTTGCTAGAGCTGTACCACAGGCTGCCCTGCCTTGGCAGGGTCTTACTGGAGACCCTCTGCCCCCTTGGTCCCTGGTGCTGCAGGCTCCCACGCTGGGCAGCAACATGGTTCGGTGCTTCCCACCATGGCTCAGGCTTCCTGGTGGTGGCCGAGTTCTGCACAGAGCTCCCCTTTGATTTCTTAATTGGCCATGGAGAGTCATGGCTGAGCGGTCTGTATGAAGCAGCTCTTCCCTTCTCGAGAGCCGAGCATGCCAAGGCAAGCCGTTTGGCCATACTGGCATAAGGACTCTGTAACACAGAGTTGGAGCTGGCTCACATGCAGCCCAGAGCTCTGCCGCAGAGGTACTGGGCCAGCCCATCAGTATGGGGCTGTAATGGGGCCTGTCAAGGGATTATGGCCAAAAAGCAGAAGTGCAGTACAGCAGAGTTGCAAGGAATATAGTTATTTCTTTGTTTAGGCTGAGAGAGGATTTGTTCTGTTCCAGGACCTGTGTTATCAGGGTTTGGGACATGCTGAGCTTTGTGTGTTTCTGAAGATGTGCGTGACAATGGCTTGCATTTCAGCAACCTGTGCTTTGCTGAAAACTTCACCATGTTTGTTCAGCCATTCAGAACAGTGTCTGGGAAACCCAGCTCTGAAGGGCTGCACACTTCCCTCCGAGCAGGGCTGGATCCCAAGCAATGAGCTGAACAGATAATAAACAGCAGTGATGAAAAATGTGGTTACGTCCTCAAAGAACATTTGATTCTTGACCTGTGCAGGAACACAATTCTGAGGACGAATCCTGTCTAGTCTTTTCCTACATATCTATAAAGCCTGTTGTATGCCTCAAAATCAGTATTGGGGGGGATTCAATTTTAATGACTCTCTGAGCTAGGTTAGGGCACTTTGCCTGATTATAAATTTCTTTCACTGATACATATATACATTATGTATCTGTGTGCGTGCGTGTACATATATATGCTTGAAAAATACTCCCTTCTCTTAGTACACTGGGGAGTGATTGGGCGGTGTTGGTGTGCCTGGTCAAGCCGAGGTATGTAACCATGGCCCTAGTCTCATAGCTTTTGGCCACTGAAGAATGTGATTTTTCCCCTCCTAACTAATCACAAGATTATTTCATTGTCTCGTGAAAATGCTGTCCTAGCACGTCTTCCTTACCACTGTTGAGCAACGTTCCTACAGTCTGTTTCCAGAAGTGAAAATTGGGACAGTGCAAAGTCTGTCTTCAGTCTAGGCAAGAGGGCCTGGGAAAGTACGACCTTCTGAATTGATCTGTGCCCCGCAAAAAGCGGCTCATAATGCCACTGAATCACTGCTTATGTGAGAATAATCACTCCTCTTGTAGTAGTGATTCCTATGTAGTAGTGACTCCAATCCACTATGTGCCTACCTCTACTGCGATCTCTCGAAATCTGTTGCTTAACTGATGTTAGATCTGCTTGTTACTACAGAGCCACCCTGCTCTTCCTGAGCTTGCCAAAAGAGCTCATTTCAAGTTAAATGATTGCATAAAGAAACAAATAAACCCAGAGGCGATTTTGACATTGCCGTTATAGGTAGCTTACCTGTCACAGATCACTTGGAGTCTCTGAGGTCTCCTGGAAGCAACCAGTTCTAGAAAGTGTAATATGCAATCACAGGATTAAATGAAAATCAAGCCAAAAACCATTCTTTGAGCCCTTAAAAAAATGTGTGCTCAGAATTTCAAAGGGCCCTATACAATCTGTCATCATAGTATTTTTAAATATACATTATTCCTATAGGACTTGAGTACCAGCACTGATGTTAATAAGGCGGTTCCAGTTCTGTAACCCTTTCCTTTCATACATCTGTGAATACAGACCCTGGGCCTCCTTCTGTTACAGTGCGAGTCTTAGCTCTGACTTCAGTAAAAGCAGTATCAGTCCCTAAACCCTTCACATGAAGGAAGCGGAAAGAGGTTTGCAGGCCTGTTTCCCCAGCAATCGGCTTACCGAGGGGCTGCTGAGCTTCATGTGTTGCCCTGTGGGCACATGGGGCTTTTCTGCATGGATCTGGCAGAAAGACTGGGGACGGAGCAAAGGCACTTGGGTCCCACTCTCTTCTTGCCCACTGCTCTTGCTGTCAATCCCTCACTAAGTTTGTTGTTTATCAAGTTAACCATTTTCATGCAGGCTTTGTACTTACTGATTCAAACACCTCTACCAGACTGGAACTTTGCAGAGTTTGCAGTTTTGGGAAGGCTGTGGTGTTGTTGCCATTTTTCAAGGACACATTTCTAAACATTGTGGAAAATGTAGCGGAATACATTCCTCAGATGTTTTCTTACAAAGCATGAATTTTCTCAGGCTTAGCTATGAATGAATGGCTTAAGCCTGGAAGATTTCACCTTAGAGCTGATCAACACAGACATTTTCTTGCATCAGAAAGGCTGTAATTTCTACCCAGATATATTTTCCCGAGCACCATTTCTGACAGCAGAGGTGAACAGTGCTCTAGCCATGGAAAGGAGAGCTGGAAGGGTGCTGTAGACCTCTCTTCCAGCCCAGCCCGGACAAGCATTCCCCGCGGCAGCGAGACCACCAGGAGGCAAGCACCACTGGTCTGTTGCCAGTAGACTCTGAGCTCGGCTGGGGCTTATGCTGCACCGTCCAAGAGCATCTGCCCTCCCCTCCTGCCCGGAAGCACCAGCCACATCATTCAGGGACAGAAGCTGCCAGCTGTGAGCAAAGCGGGAGTCCCCTCTGCCTTCGCCTGCGTGGCCATTTCCAGAGTGCCAGGCCCAGGGGCTAAGTCACTCAGTGTCTGACTTGATGCACAGACAATTTGAAAAAGTGCAAATGACTGAACTTCCAGCACTTAACCTTTCCGACAGCAATCTTTCACCATTAAGCCAGGCAAGCAGGTTGTTAAACCTGTCTATCACAGGGTAAGTAACAGTTCACAATTGAAGTGTTCTCCTACACCCAAATACTAAGGTAATTGCTAAAGCAGTAAATGGCAATATAACCTGGGGCAGGATTCATGACTCTCTAGGTGCCAGATCACTGGAATTATTGCCAATATATAGAAGTTATATATTAGTATCTTGAATAGCCCCTTCCCAAATCAGTCACCGAGATTAACTCTGGCAGAACATTCCTCTTGAATCACTAATAACATTTTCTCTGGATCCTCTTTCCTTCATTTTTCCCCCTCGACTGTAATAAAAGTGTAGAAATAAATTGTCCATATTGAGTAGAGATGTAAAGTCTCCAGGCAGAATAGCAGAAAAACAATTTTAAAAATGGTTTGGAAAGGCATAAGATTTTTTTGTATGAGGTAGAAATTTTTACCTCTTTGCAGGGCTGGCCAAAAACTTTCAGATGTTGTAACTTTCTGCCAGAAAATTTTGATTTGTGAGATGGAAACATTCCATGACAATATATCCATTTCCTTTAATATTTAATAAAAATGTCAAGATGACTTAAATATTGTACTTTAACGCTACTGAAATCTTTTAACATTAATATTCTTTAATGAGTTTAACATGAAAGTTAAAAAATGCACGTTCAGTTGATAACAGCAGGGCAAAATGCTTCAATGATATCTAAGTGAAATGTCACTTTGTTTTTGTGGAGTGCATTTTCAGGATTAACATTCCAAAGAGGAAATAGGATTTTCTTTACATTACAGACAGAAGTATCAGCTTGCTTACTGGGAACTGGGAGGAATACCCGAATTACAGTCTTCGCTGTCTTAAGCAAGCCTCTTGACTTAAATTTATCATTTATATAACATGGAGATTAATAATTATCTACAAGGGGTAGTGTAAGAGCCAGTGAGCCAACTACTGCCATCCCTGTCCAAACACATCTCTCAGTGGAGAATTCTGCTTGAGTGAGGACTGCCAAACTTGCCACTTCGAGTATACAGAGCTTTGATTATAAATGGAAGATATGGGTAAGAAAACAGTGTGTCTCTGCCCAAGGATTTAATGCAGTTAACTAATCCACTTTAAATCAGTTCAGATTAATCTCCTGACTGACCCCATATAGACAAACCCTTAGACAATGCCGAGGCCCCATTGTGTCGAGCAGGGTAAGAACAGAGCAGTAAATATTTTACTACTGTAAGATTAAGACCAATCTAAAATTGTAAAACAACGTAAACAGCAACTCCTTGAAGGTAAAAGATAAAGAATATTTGGATATCATTCCAAAAAGTGGATAAACTACTGATTTAATCATCTTACAATGACGATACAGACATAAAATGATGGGATTGTGTAGGGCTGATTGGCTTTTTTAACAATACAAGTAGATCTGAAAGGTAGCGCTTGGGTTTGTTATTTTCTATCTGTATGCAAGGCAGTGTGTGCTAATAAGGAAATACCTTCCTATATGAAAACCCAGGTGGAAATGGCTAATGAACTGATAATGAGGCAAGCAAGCCAAAGGACAAAAGTTAAACTTTCCTAATTGATGAAGAGAAAGAAAGAGGATGCCAAGTGCTGCTGGATGAAGGCGCTGGGGTTGCAGGCTCACAGAGAAAATTTCTCTCATTAGTGAAATCTCTGTGGCTGCAGGACAGAAGCAGAGCTCTGTCTGTGTGGCAGGCTGGAAACTGCAGTGTGTGCCCAGTGCCAGACAGATAGGAAGTTTCCCTACAGCCTGGCCAGCATATATTGCGCATTAGTTACGGTGCTGCTCTTCCCTTTGGGATCAAAGCCACACGCGGTTTATTATGACAATAAAAATTTCATCGTTTAAGAATTCAGTTTCCAACCATCCCATTTGTTAAATGAAGCATCAGCATAAAAAGTGAGATTAAAAAAAGAAGGGAAAAAAATAAGCACTCGGAGTGCAGACTTCATCTGCATTCTCAAAAATGTCATTTTAAGTTTGCGTTTCAGAGCCTGCTGCTTGTTGCCTCCATCTGCTGGTGACATTTTGGAAACGCAACAGATACTAAAAACCTGTGCTCGGGAGCAGAAGTTGACTCTGGAAAGCTTCTAAATCTCATTCAGCGTAGCAAAGCCTGCAGATATGTGAAAAACTAGGCTTAATTTAAAAGCCATTGCTGCAACTGAAAAAGCCCAGTGTAAAACCTGTGTCTGCTAAGTGAGATGATACTACCTGCCATAGGAAACTTCATTAGTCAACCTGTGTGATAAATCAAGGAGTAAAGCTCACTCATAGCGAGTTTATCATGTTTTAAACAAATAAGCACTGTTCCCCACTCTTTGGAATCCAAATGTCAGAAAAAGGAAACAAAACCCAACTCGGTACATCGGGCGCTCCAGTATTCCCAGTTTGGCAAAAGCACTAGCTTAATGTCACGGGCTGTGATTCCTAATCCTTTCCTGCCCTTGACCCCTGCTGTCTAGATTCAAACTTGTAACCATTAATGGGGCTGGATCAAAACACTGGCCTTCTGGTGTCACCAATGGTGTTTAGAGGGGATTTAAACTCCCTGCTTTTCAGTGCAGTGAAATGAACACAGCAGTAGATTAATGCAAGGATTTGAGCTCACACAGCATGAGAGCTTTCAAAAATAGTGTTAACAGAGCTACAACTGCCTCTTTCAGAGGAAGCAAAATGAGGGGAACAGAACAAATGAACAAACACAGGGCAAAGCCTTGTCGCTATGGGCAGGGCTCCTAAGCCCGGGGATCCAGGGAGAGGGCCAGCGAGTGCGCTGAGACGTGGGGCAGGAGCTCCCCCACCCCTTCATGTTCTGCAAGAACTGGTTCTCAAGCCAGGGCTGAGGTAAAACCATGCTTTCAGGCCCCATGGCTGCTGTAGGGCTGGCCATGGAAGAGTTGCTCACCCATCCTTCCTGTTCACCTGGGGTCAGGCACAGGTTGAGATTTTGGCAAACTGTAGGCAATGGGCATGAGGCCCATTTCTGAACTTCTTTGTGCAAGAAGGCACAGGGGCATAGGGTGGTCAAATACTCCTTTGCACATTTCATCCCCTGCCAGTTGCCCATAGAGGGGGCAGGGGAGCTGCTCTTCCTCCAGCTGCCCTGTGTGTGCCTGGCTCACAGACCCTACAGCCCATGCTGTATCTCCTCTTCAGACTCCGCAGCAGGATGTGCTCGAGCCCACAATAGCGACAGGAAAACATCTAAAGGTTTCCAGCTTTCATTTCAAAGATTCCTGCTAACCCACCTGGCCCAGGAACCCTTCCAGTAACGTCAGTCGGGCTGAGCCTACACTGCTGAATCCAGTGGGATTTTTGCCATCAGCTTCAATGAGAATAGGATCACACCTCAGTGCTTTGTTTTGCCCGTGTTCGTTCCTTGCCTCGGGTAGAAACCTGTTTGTTTGTTTGCTGCCTGCGCTCACTGCGAACATCAATAGGACTAGCTAAAAGCATTCAAGCCATCAGATTTGGGGAAGTGCTCCAAAGTTTGTTTGCTTATCTGAACCATCCCAGGCACTCAGATTCGCACAACTGGGCTGGAAATAACCTCAAGAGAGAAGGTTTTCTCAGGCAGACTCCACAGCTTCCACTCTGGCTGAGCGTGTCCTGGGGGGGGGAACAGCACTTGTGCTTCAGGGAAGAGAGAAGTGCACAGGAGCATGTGAATGGCAAATAGCATTAAACAAAGAGACTAATTTGCCTTCTTACCAGCAGCCCCATCAAAGACTGACTTGATTTAGTTCATGACTAGGGCAAATAGTCCAACCTTGTATGACTAATCTTCTTCTATCCAGGCTGGTTTGTATAATCCAGGTGTGAGCCAAGTGCTTGGTTCCAGTATGTGGCTGGAGCAGCTTGGAGTTCCTTAGGCAGGCTCTGAGGAGGGGAAAGGGATGCTGCCTCTCCAGCTGGCACAGCTATTGCCCCAAACAGTGGCTCAGCACCCCTCTCCCATGTGTTTGCTAGCATAGTGGGATGCTCCCACAGGAAGATGTCCTCTAACTCCTGCATTTCTGTCTGCTCTAGCCACAAAAGGCACCAGCATCACAGGATCACGGCACAGCACAGGTCAATTCTGCCCCACTGGAGTCCATTAGGGAAATGTTCTATCAAGCCTGAAAGCAAATCAGACTTGAAAACTGCTTATGATGACTAGACTTGTCTTTACTGGAGCTATTTCCATGCTGCCTAGGTGCCTGTCCTCTCCCTCCCAGCCCTGCCACTGGCACCCTCCACAGCCGCAGAGGACAGCACTGCTACTCAGACAAAATAGAGCTAAGTAGGAGTCACCGCTCAGGGCAGTTCTGGGCACTCACACATTCTCTGTTTTCTGTACTAGTTTCTTTGCTAGCGTAGCCTTAATGCTTGCACTTTTAGGTTGTCCCTCTGTATAGCATTGGGATACCTAACCATCATCACTGAGAGTTTTTGGCCTTGTATGAGCAGATGACTGGCATAAAAAAAAATTCTTTGTGATCAGTTTGTCCCACACACGAGCATTTCTTTCCTCCCAGACTACCCTTCCCAACTTGTAGACTACCCAGCCAAGCCTTCAGCGACTTACAGAAGAATGCGCTTCCTCCAGCTGTCTGCTCTGTGCTTGCTCCCTATCCAAATTAAACTTGCTGTGGACAGCGACACATTCCCATTTCACGCTGGTTTGATTAATGTGTCTCAGCTAATTGTGTGAAGGATTCCAGTCCTTTTGACTGTGAGACCAGGTTATTGTTCAGCCAATCGCGGCTACCATGTGAAAATGGGGGCTGTTTAGTGTTCATGCACCAGAATCAAAGGAGGGGCATCTTGGACTGGGTCACAGAGCAACACCCACTTCTTTGAAAAGATGTTACTATGCTCTACTAAACCTGTAAACCTCTTGCTCAAAGCACGTCTTCTCCCTCCTCCTCTCCCCCCTGCTCTTTTTTCCCCTTCCAGATAGACAGGCTCCCACCACCACCCTCTTAGGTGTAAGTGAGAGAGAATGGCTAGATTGTAGATGGGTGGATTTCACATTCTAGGGTTTTTAATATTTCACTTTTATATTTCTCTTAGAGAATGATCCTGCTGAGAGGCTGAGAATCAGTGCTCATCATTTCCTCCTCACTGACACTTGAATATATTTTCCCAAGAGAAAACATTAAACAAAAAGAGAGAAAGAGAGAAAGGGGGAGAGAGAGAGGGAGAGTGACTGAGCTAGCTTTTCAAAGCATACTTCTCAACCTGCCCACATCAAAATAAGAGACAACTGGCCCTTTGAAGTCCCGGACACAGACTTCTCTACCAGCCCATGTGGAAATAAAAGAAGCCAGCTTTATAAATCACACAGATTTCTCACCTTGCCCACATCAAAATCAGGGACAGTGACCTTTAAAACTGAGGTTTAAAGGCCCCCAAACCAATCTCCATAAAAATAAGGAGAGTTCAGATAAACTGTGTCTCCAGGTATCTGTCAGCTTTTCCAGTCCAAATCAGGAGACATCTGTCCTTTGCACTGAGGAGTGGAGACTAACTACATTGTCAGCACTTGCAGCAATGAAATCTTCCATCAGCTTAACATATACCCAGCGCTCGGTGAGGCAACTTTGCCACGCATGTACCTTTGCTTGTATCCTAGGCCAATCCCAGTGTTGTTGTAGGAGCTACACCACCACTATCGTTAAGTAGCTCAAGAGATTTAGTAACACTGAAGCACAGGATTTTTCATAATGAGAATTACTGCCCCAAAAATTAAGTGGCTAGTGGCTCAGAGAAAAAGCTGGCATTCTTGTGGGTTAAATCCTACCCAGGTTATAGCTGGGGAGCTTGGAAAGTCCTGGCCATGTGTCCTCAGTTGGGACCCCCAATACCTGTGCAAAAGAAGAAAGAAAGTGAGAAGAGCAGTAACCTCTGTCTGCCAGTACCCTGCCTAGGTGTGGAGCTGGAGGAATCGGTCTCAATGGAGAGAGACTGCGGCCTTTACTGTAAACCAGCACAGATTCACACTGCCCTGGCTGGTGCTGGATCTACCACTGCACATAAAGGACACCGACATTTTAGCACTTGATTTTATAGCAGAAAGGGTCCTGCTGAGATTGAATGTTGTTGCTGCTTACGAAGGCATATGCAGCTTCACTGCCAGGTGCCACTCCTGCATGTGTTTGCCAGCCCAGGGGTCACATTGTTCAGCCCCTTTCGCCGCTGAAGATGTCCTCCTGCACCAGAGCTGCACTGGGGACTTACTCTGCCCACTTGCCCTGGCAGCAGCCGATACGCTCAGCGGCAGCACAGGCTGTGAGCTGTGATAGGAACCCCTGCCGTTCTGAGGTGAAAAAGAAAAGCTGGCAGACAGGTCTACTGGCAGGTGCTAGAAAGCAGTCCAGTGTCTCATCCTGAATGGTCCAGAGCTTCAGCAGTGTATTTGGCCTTTATTAAGAATTGTGGACTTCAGAAGCAGGTCCTCACTGAGCAAAGTCTGGGCCAGTAAAGCCTCCTCCAACCTCATTTTAGTTGCTGAAATGCGTGAGATCAAGCATATCTGGATTTCTGTGCCGGTTGCAGTTGCAGATATTTAGTGTTATTATTACTACTTACCACATGCAAAGTGCTTTCTGCCTATTGATATGGATGAGTTGTGCTAAAGAGGTAAAGCCACATATTTAAGAAGAGTTCACAGCATGTGATATGGTATTATAAATCAGTACTGCTAACTCCAAGCATTCAAAGCTTATCATCCAGACAACCCCCAAAATTATCAGATTTCCTTAGAAAACGGTGAAATTTTAACATGAAAAATGTCAGGGTTTTTTATTCACTTTCTCTTCTCCAACATTAGATTCGTCTCACATTAGTTACACTTTGCATATGATAGACAATTCCTTTTCCTTAAAATGAAAGCTGAGATCTGTGATATGGGGAACTTGGCCTCACAGAAACTTGTGATAAGATTACAAGAAAACAGGCATCAGTAAAAAAATACATTAAAGAAGGAAGAAATATAAAGCCTGGCTGTTGTAGTTGTTATGCATCTGGTAGCTAATTGCTTTTCTCACTCACAGTTGGGAAACAACTGTGAGGACAATTACAGCTACCTGGAGAAGACAGCCACAAGCAGGGACTGCATCTCATGGCTGGCACATATTAGCATGATGGTCTGTGGGGGAAAGCGAGCTAGGGTGGCTTGCTGTGGCCCATGTTTCCAAACTGCTTATGGATTCAGCCCACCACAGCAAAGACCAAGGGGTAGGACCTGTAAAATCAGTCTTGGAAGCTGCCCCAAATCAGTCTTGGAAGCTTGAAAGCTCCCCAAAGAGAAGGTGTCTTGCAGCGTTCAGCCATGTGAGGATGCTGGAAGGTGGCTCGCACTGAGGGTAGTCTGACAGCTCTGGATGAGGATGCATTCTTGACTGGTGTATCATGTAAGTAGGGCAGGTCTGCCCAAAGCAACTCTGTGTGCACAGGAAAGAGAGAGGTGGAATCTGAACCTGAATCCAAAATTTGCTCTCTTTTGCTACCCTCTTAGCTTTCCAGGAAGCCACAGCAAAACCTCTAAAATATTCTGCATTGAAAATCCAGGTGTGTGTTCTGAGGTGCCATCCCTGCATTCGTCTAGGCCCTCATTCTTCAAGGTTTCTTGTGAGCCATTGGGCATCAGTCCTAAAGGCATCAGAGGGAGCTGGGGAAGTTCAATACATAGTAACATCATACTCTCCAGGGTCAGCTAAGCACTCTGCCTGTCTTTGGTGAAGAATTTAAGAAAACAGTTTTTTGTGCATGCTTGTACTTTGCTACATAAGGTTTTCAGCAAATGCTTAAATTTTGCTGAGTTGAGGTGTGAAAGCATTCAGAGCACCAATCACTGAATGCCATATGAATATGGATTTATATTTATCTTTTCTGAGTCTTTTCCTTACAAAAGATGCTATTCCATCCCATGAATTTGGATCTATTTTTGAATTTCCAAGATAATGGGGCAAGTGATTTTTTTTTTTCTTTTCTTTTTTTCCCCCTGGACTTTTAATGAGATTCCTTGCCAAACCAGACAATGAGTTATATTTATTTAATTGAAATTAATTATACTCTGGGGATTGTTTTATCTGTTGTGTATCCATCCTAAATCTAGCTGTTAACTCTCTGGTCCATGCCATCAGGCAAAGCAAAACAGCTTCCCTATACTTGCTACTCTGCCATGCTTCCCCAAGCAGGCACTTTTTAGTATAGTGAAAGGTCTTGGTGCAGCTCAGTTCAGTCCACTTTGGAAGAGGCATAATTTCAGACAGAAACATATTTACAATGCCCGTATTTCAGCAAGCGCTTTAAGTTGGTATAAATCATTGTCCTCTCTCTCTGCCCTCTAACTGCTTGCTTCTCCTGTGATGGACCAGATGGAGGAATCAACCTAGCTGATTTTGCTTAGTTTTGTTGGGATGTTATATTTTATGTTTTTTGTAGAGAAGCCTTGTAGTCATTCATTTGGCTCAGCCACAGAAGCACGCTGGTGGCATGCTGCAGCCTAATCCAGCCCACATGAAGTCCTTCTCAGCACAATGTTAATCAATAAGATGGAGTTTTTGAATGCAAAACCTATGCCTGATCTCTTGAAATTTGAACGATGGATCTTAACTTTGTCAGGTTAGCTTACTCTCCATGCCATGAGGAACTGGAGACACTGCAGTTCGTGTTTACTCAGGCCATACTTCCATAACCAGCACTGCCAGCCTAAGTAGCTCCTTCCTCTTTGCCCCCTTCCCATTTGGTCCTGCTCCTGTGTCATCCCTTCATTAGTACTACTAGTCATTAGTGCTACTGTTTGTGCAGCCAGATGATGAACTGGGTAAATAAACTGTTCTCGTTTAGAGTAACCCAGGGAGAAAACCAAGTAACAGGTTCCCCAGTTCATGTAGCCCCACATACAAGTGAGGGGTGACACAGGAGCAGGAATGAGCAGCCAGGGATAGAGATGGGGGATGGAGACTGCTTAAGGTGGCACTTGCATCTGGAAGAAATGTTGGTGAAATGACAGTCAGTCCCGATGATTCAACCGGACAAACACATTTCACAGAATGGGGATTTTCCAGCTATATATCTATACGGTGTTTGAACCAACAGTCCTACGTGGAGATAAGCATGCTGGGTGATACAGACTCATGCCCACAAATGCAGACAGTCTCTAAACCAGTGCAGGGTGCCTCTATTATTAGTACATGAAAGGAACTGACTATTAGAAAACAGTAGGAATCCCCGTGCTGAATCTTACACTCGGCAAAATATCTCAAGTTAGGCATCGAAAGCCTCTAAGGAGCTTTGAAATCTTGGCCTAACACAGAGCCTCATTCCAGGCTGTATAATAACATAAAACCTTCTGTGAAAGGCACTAATTATTTCATGGCTCTTAAAGCTTCCTCATGATTTTTAAATAAGTTTTTTTTGCCTTCTATAGCACAAATCCTATTAATCACGGTATGAGTTATAATACCAGAGAAATGATGATAGGGCTATAACCCTCCAACTGCAAAACCACAGGAAATGTATCCAGAGATTTCAGAGCCATAAGTGGAAGGATACCCTTCATTCACACTCTGGGAAACTGGACCCTGCCCTGGCTTTGAACCCTGTAAGTTGGCCAAGTACGGATTATTTTTTTTCTCAATAATTCTTTTTTTTTTTCACTCTCTATGAAAGAGATATTCAGCGTTTATTTAAATAGACTGAACTCAAGTCTAAGAACTGAACCCACTTCTCTGTCTTTTTATCACATTCTGGCTAAAAGCAGAAAGGATAACCCCACCAGGCAGGAGCGTTTCTGGATGAAGGGATTACGAAGGAAAAATCTGACTTACACAGGCTTGAGACCATGAAGTCCTTTCTCACCACTTTCCAAATTTCAGTTTTCTGTACTTTCTCCTTTGAATACCCACATTTGGGAAACACTCTACGCAGAAGAGTAAATCCCTGGGAGGAAATGTGAAAGGGCAGACACCTACAGAAAAACCCAACAGGAATCTGTAGGTTGACCTTCCTGAAGAGTCAGTAACAGGGTCAGCAAGAAGCAGTCAGGAACATACAGAATCCACTAGTGCTGTTAACTGCCTCAATTCTACCAAGCCGCACCAAGGATGTGGCTCTGTGTTTCAGTTTCCCCAGCAGAAAAAACACCTTAAGAGGCTCCTGAATAAGTCTGCTATCACTCACTGCTGTCTTATAAAGTAATTTCACACTTTCCATTATGCCAAAGCAGTCTCTAGGGCTGCACCATAAACTGGATGATACAAAATGTTCCAAGTTAAAATGAAGAAGGATCTCTGAAAAATCTCAGGGTCTCGCCATTTTCAAGGTAGTTTAACAGCAGTATTAGAGCTCCTTTGTGAGAATATGGTGTGCTGTATCCTACAGTAAGTAAAGGATTTAACAAGAAGGAATAGAATTTGCAGTACCTGCACACCTTTTATGCCTTCTTCAATTTGATGTCACTTTAATTGGCTTTAAATTTTTGATGAGATGACAAACATCAAAGGAAAGTCATTTGATTTACTCCTGTGTCTGTAAGAAAGTTGCCAAATATAAAATGGGTTACAAAGTCTGCTATGAACTTGGCAGACTGGACCAAATTATTTCTGCTATTCACAGGACCTATGCTTAGGACTTCAAAATTAAGTAGAGGGCTGGAGCAACAGATTCTTTTTCTCTCCCATTTCAGGGTATATTTTACTCGCCATCCAGATCTTTGCCAGCTGTTCACGAGTACTAGAAGTTCCTGCAAATATTGGCTGCCCCGGGATCATTTCAACAAATATACAGCCGGCACTCCTGCAAGAAACCCAAGGTATTAACTCATTCATGTACATGACATATATAATATGATTGTTGGGATGGGCAGGGGAGAAAGGAAGAGAGATAATTGTTGGAATGGAAATTTAGAAATCCTGATTTGTAAATGCAGAAATCCCAATATAAGCCGTAAACCCTATATGTTTTGCAGCTCAAGTCTGAAAAGTACCAGTCTGATGTGTAGGTATTGTATACCCACCTCATGTCATCTAGTGAGAGAAAGAGTAAGAGTGTGTGTGTGTGTGTGTGAAGCAAGGCAGGGCATGGGGTGTCTGTATGTATGTAAATAAATACAGGTTTCAGTGAAGGCTGATATACCTCTACTGTATGGTGTTAGGTAGGATGTAGCATTATAAAAATCCCTACCAATTGTGGGAAGTCAGGAAGGTTTCCTTTGGGAAGGGCCATCTTGTACATCCCTGGTCTTGCAGCACTGTTCTAAGCACTTGCATCTGGCCCTTATTGCAAGTTGTATGTAGTATCATTAACCTCATTCAAGTCCTACAGATTGAAACACTTGAATTAAAAAGCTGACAAGTCAAATAAATAGGATGGGAGCAGATTAGAGATTCATCACATTCGCATCCCTCCAGGATTTTAGAAAAAAATAAAGCAGTCAAATTTCTATGCAAGTCTGCTCCCATCTCCTTTTTCTCATCAGCACCATCCACTAAAAAAGCCCTCATCCTTCACCAGCAAGACAAGACAGGTGATATCCTTGGAAAAGAAACCCACTAAGCACCATCTTTTTTTCCAGCATCAGACAATTTGTTTCAGGTCTCTCTCAATTTACCCTGTTACAAACCCATCTAAAAAAGATGGTCGTGGCAGAAGCCTGTGGAATACTAGCTTGTTTTCCATGAGAAAAAGGTGCAAAATTGGAGTGAGAACAGTAGGAAAGATAAACAGGGAACTACTACACAGTAGTTGAAGGATACATTAGACGCAGAAAGAACACAGAGACACTAACCACTTGAGCGATTTTTTCTTCAGAAGCAATTAGCTCTTCACTGGAAAACTGAAGGTAAGATTTCAGAGTGTAAAGAACTCAGTGACAACACCAAGTTAAAGTATTTTTATTTTTATGCCATCCCCTGCTCTGCACTTGTGCCAAAGCAAACCAGCCAGCTTAAAAAAACACACCAAACCCTGCAAAAAATGCTTAATTTTACTAAGGTGGATTAGTCCTGCTGGCAACAATGATGAGATAGTTGTGGTCAGGGTAGACTTACCTATTTGCAAGTATTTCCATCTCTTATTGTATGGTGCAAAACTCTGCTCATTTACTTTTTATTCTTTTTCCTCCAAACTTTTTCTAGGTTTCCTGTCTTTTCACTAAGCCCCATCCCAACTTTTCAGGTTTCAGCCTCAATCTTCTTTGGTTATAGCAAATTTGAGTCCTTTAAGCTCAAATGTTGAAAATCTAGCTTTGTCTAACAGACTCTGAAAGTATTATTTTCACTTGCTGAGCAACAACTAGTAATCTGTTCTGGTCATCTGTACTGCTATGTTACCCCTTGCACCTTGTTTTTGCAATACTGTAGATGCTTTTCCCACCTGGCTGTGGTCAGCTGAAAGCCTGACATGCAACTCATCTGCGGTATTCATTTTGGTCATCCTTGAGCATCAGGTGATGCCAAGCCTTTCTGCAGATCCATATCTAATGCTGTTTTCACAAACATCTCTGCAGCACTTTCCCTTAGCTTCCTGTACCCTAACCTTGGGTCATGTGAGCTTAGCTCCTTACCTGTCTAATATGCTCTTACAGGGTCCAGGCACAATGAAACTTAACCCACAGCTTTTGCGACATAGATTTTTTGTGTTTCATAGCACTACCACATCACTAGATATTATTTTGGAGCCCACAGATTGATTCTACTGAGACCAGTGTCATACCAACCCTGTTTTCACAGCTGATGTACGTGGCCAAATGGCTCACCCTATTTTGCAACCACAGGGGCTGCTGTAATCCACTGATTCCATTGCACAAGTTCAACTGTATATGGTCAAAGCAATTTAGGTACTCTTGATTTGTAGGGAGAAGAGAATCAGCTCTATGTGTTTTTGGAGCAAATGATCCTGACATTCACCCACAGTTTGGGATCTGATACCCTAGCTAGAAATGGCCATTAGACTGGCAACAGCAGAAACTTCGTATGGACTCACTGCAGCCCCCAAATGAGACAGATAGAACTAGACCTTCTACAGAGATTCTTTCTAATCAACAGTGTTGGCTCTGCTGTTTCCTAAATTGAATTTAAAACACTGAGGATTTGGGGACTGGAGGTACACAGCAGTTACTAAGGAAAAGGGGCTAGTAACAGTGAAAGTGCCCTATAAATGTGGTCCTTGTGACCTAACTGCTCTGCTGCAAAGGTCTAAGGCAACAGAGTTCACGGCAGACAGAAAACCAGATCTGCTACGGTTTCTGTTATTGCTGAGAAGGCTTGAAATCCAGACAGAGCAATAAATGCAAGTAAGAACTAGAAAGCTGTTTTTTTCCCTAGATTCAGCTAGCATTTGCTAAGAATTACTCATGAGCAAAGAGCTCAAAACTTCAAATCTAATGAAATAGTCTTTTCACTAATGGGCAAGCTGTCAGTTTGAGGAGAGGAACAGCTCATAGGTTGTTACAAATGCACTTTCTGGTAGAGCTCTCTCTTGTATTCCTGGTTTATTCCCATTATCTCTGGAAGCCTTTAAACCTCAGTGTCTCTAATAAAGGCAAAACTATCAGAGTAACCACAACCGCTGGAAAGGAAGGGCTTTTCGTTTCCTGTAGCGAGACTCAGCTGACTAGCTGTCTTTAATGCCTGCTTGATACTGTATTGATTCATCAGTGGCAATTATGACTGTTTCTATCTCTGTGTGTTTCCAGATGAAATATGCTTTTCTTTACAAAAAAAGGCCAGAAGTAGCTAGAACAACTGACGTATGGGCACCCCCCTCTTTTCCCAGGTATTTTTGTCTATCTGTTAAAGTAGGACTTTGGAAACTAGTGCTAGTCACCATATTAACCTTTCAGTAGAGGCCTCAACTTTCCTTCTGAGATACAGGATTTACAATTACTGCTCTGACAGCATTATGAGGATCCTTCTGGTAATGAGGATGATTCAAAGCCATTTACATTTAAATATTTCTAAAGATTTAGACCTAGTGCTGTTTTGTTTTTCCCCTTTTCCTTCTTACCCCTCTGATAATTCATTTCCTAGGTCCTCTTACCCCTTGAAGTCTACAAGTTTCTCAAAGGGTCTCAGTCCCAGATAGCTGCCTTGGGAAGAGCTAGGGCAGAAGGAGGGGTCTTTCAGGAAGAGGCCTAGACATCATGTTTCAGCATGTGCCAGATATGCACGTGAAGCAAGACAGTGACTGCTAAAGTAATAGGAGAGGTATAACTGGTTATAGGGATATTTAGTTCCAGTGAACATAAACAAAGCTGGTTCAGACAGTACAGTTGCATCTGCCTGCAATCCCTGGGGCAGGTTTGAACACTGCACTTACTCCTCAGCCTGCAGTGCTGCATCACACAGTGGAGAGACGACTTCATCAGGATTAAGATCTAAGATATCTTTGCGGCATCCCAGAGTTCCCTGTACACAGTTTTTCTGGCATTGGGAGACTGCAATTTTGTATTTAACCAGAAATACATCCTTTCTCGTGTTCCTCACCAAGCGTGGTCTGCACAGTGGAGCCCTTAGCCTGTATCTCCCAGTTTGGCATAACGGGCAACGTGAAACAGGCTGGGGAGAAGGCTGTAGTGGACCTGGCAGGTCCACGTTAAATGACTGCATGGAAACTCCTATTCTACATGAATCTACCTGGGAAGATTCCTGTGATTTTTTTTTTTAAAATGAAGGATTATACAAGGAAAGCCTGACTGAAAAGAAGACATGACTTAAGGGGCACTCATAATGTTAGCAGCTACTAGTGCTGCACATGCATAAAGTACTTGGTGTTTAAAAAAAATAAAAGTCTTTCTGATATGCAGTGTAATCTCCCTGAAATGTTAGTCTCCCTGAAATCCCTTAATTGAATCTTCTAAAGTCCTGAAGAGATAGTGAAGGAGAAAGAGAGAGAAAAAAGATACAGTGAGATTAAAGCAGATTTTCTAGTTAGTCCAAGAGCAAGTGAGTCTCCTTCTATATCTCTTTCTTCATCTATTCAAGGCCTCATTCACTTCCCATGTGCCTCCCACTGACAGTATTGCTGCTCAAGCACACTATGCATGAATTGCCATAATGTTTTATTTTGTTATAATTGGTTTCTTTAAACCAAGGCTTTAACACCCACTGTCTCATGCCATTACCAAGGGCATTCTGACCTGCCTTCATGTAAATTGCAGCATCCAAAAGACACAGGCGTTTTTTTTTTCTTTCTTCCCAACAGACAAGTAACATCTGTGTGAATTCACATTATTTCCTAATAGACAAAAATTGAACTTAAATGCAGTGTACATCAAGATAATAAATGACTCTTGTTAGAGGAAGTTATTGAATAGAGCTCACTGAAGTACTCTCTATTCTCTCAGCGTGACACCTTTCTTTAGGGCAAACACTTTGAATGTTGTTATTATAAGGAGGCGTTATAACAAAGGTGCCTATAGTGTGAATGTAGTTCAGTGGGACTGAGAGTACTGTGCTGTTAGAGCTGGTCAGAGTGCTGGATGGGATCTTTGTATACCACTCCTATGTTGCTATTCATTACACTAGAGCAGTTATGTAGTGGGGGTGTTGATTTTGCACAGGCAGAAATGCCAGGCTTTCTGTGCGTAGCTGGGGCTTTGGACAGGGGTCAACTTTCAGGAAAAAAGAAACAGGCTTATACCAGCATCCGCCTAATACAAACCCTCCAATCTGCTAGGCAGGCATCTTCTTCAAACTCAGCAGACGTTCCTGAGAGACTGTCTGGAGGGGAGAGGTGACAGGTAGTGGGGGAGAGAAGACAGGACTATTTAGACTGGCTTAGCAGCTGGAAGCCATTAGAATTTAGCAAGGTTTTCCTCCTTGGAGAAATCTTTAAGCAATTAAATTAGCAGCAGGCCTAGGGAAGTGAACAAACTAAAAACTCCTGTTTCCCTGAACTGCCCTCCAGACTTAGGCCATCGGCGTCTCTGATAAGCCACAGATCTCTGGAGGGGGGATACAGCCTGAGAAGACCTGGAGCTTTGCTGTTTGTAAACTTACCCAGCCCTCTTCTTGCACATTCTTCAGCTTGCTGCGCTCCCACCCTTTCCCAGCCTTTGACTCTGCAGAGCAGTTAAGAATTAAGTCCCAGTGTGACAGGCACAGGCAGAAAATTAACTCATCTGAAGAAAGGGTGAAGCAGCAATACTATCTACAGATGTAAAATTACCCAGAAGAAGGGTGGTCTCCTGCAACTTCATGACCTGCATGTTGTCGTGAGTAAGTCAGGACTGTGTTGCTGGAAGCGGGCTCAGGCTGCTGCAGAAGTCAGCCAGAAGGCGGATGCACCCTAGGGCCTAGCTACATATCCAGACCAGCCCAAAAGGACCAGTGGGACCCCTGTGAAGTCCTCATCCTCTCCTGCTTTCTGCCTGCTCTCAGAGACCCCTTTCCCTTCAGCTCTGCTTAATGTGTGGCTTCTTTCCTGTGATTCCCAGACACGTTAAGATTTTGGGATAGAGCTCATAAGGTAAGAAGGCTTTAACAGAACACAGCCCTTCTCCTGTATGAAATGCAGAATGCATCTGAGACATGTTATTTGAGAAGAAGGACAAAGTATCACAGAAATAATGAAAATCTCAGACACCTTTCTATCTCCATACCCATTCAGAAGCCCTTTAATGCTACCTTTTGTTACCAAGGCCAAAGTCATTGTTGGTGCAGTTGTGACTGGCTCCATTGTTTCTTCACAAAGCCATTGCTGTAGAGAGCTACCAGTGACTCAGCTGACCACATAGATACAAAACAATAAGTGCATTAAGCAAACATGTTCTGTTGCAAGACCTGAAAAAGCTTCATAAATGTTACCAAATGAGATGTATATATTTCATTATCAGATGAGGTTTATATAAATCCATAGCTGAGGTGTAGTGACATCATTCCCCAAAACTTCTATGAACCCAGCAGTACAAAACTCCCCACTGCTCACACATTTTCTGCTCACAGGTGTTAATTCCTCTACTTATGACTATATCTACTGTAACTTGGTTGACTTAATTTAATTCAGATAAAGATTATTTTTTTCCAAGGGACCCCAGATGCTTTGAAATTGGTCAGTACCAGTTATCTAGATGAGAAGAATAGTCTGTAGCTCCAAGCAACGCATCAGGAGGACGGTCCCAGAGTGTCACCGCTTCAGAGGAGTATGTCTGTCTGGGGATGGACTTGGCACCAGCAAGGCCTGCAAAAAAAAAAAAAAGACTGCTGTGTTAGGAAAGTCCTTCTACCTCTACAATGCATAGATGATAATAATTGGAAACAGGACATTATTTTCCCTTGGATCTTTAAACACAAGCAATCCCAATGCAGTTTACAAGCAATTGACAAAGAAAGTGTGTCTGGAATACACCTCTGGGGCAGATCAGATCAAGCAATATGCTGAGTTTTGCAGGGCTTTACCATTTGTGACTGAAGCAGCCATCCCAAACCAATGCCAAGAAAGCCTTTTGGTTCAGCACATTGCTGTGGACTCTACATGTTACATTATTTTCTGAAGAGAGAGGGGTTGATTCTCAATTCTCTTGAACCAGTTTTACATGGCAGTAATTGCTCTGAGTTAAATGAGGTTACTCCCTGCACCTATCAGTATAAAGACAAGAAAGGCTGGACTGACCACAGAAATAGTTTCCTGAAGTTCAGTAAGAGGTTATGCTTCTATGCCTTAATTGGCTGTGGATACAGATGTATATGCATGCTAAAGCTTCGGTCTGAGCAGATACATTAGCAGTATCCAAACTGACTCACCAAAGTTGCCTAATTTGAGCTCACCAAGGCAACTGATGAGCACATTCTGGGGTTTCAGATCATGCTGAAGAATGCGGTGTTGGTGGATGTAAGCCAGGCCGCGCGAAAGCTGGAACATGAAGAGCTAGAAAAAGCCAACAAAAAACTGAAATGACTTTGTGTGACTTTGCATTGATACATTAACTCCGAACTTCAGGAGAACTGGAATAAAGCAGAGACAAAGCAAGTAAGAAACCAGAAAAATCCCAAAAATTAGTAGAGCTGGCTGAGGAAGAGAAAACTGTGGTGGGGTATGACTGCCCTGCACCTTTCTGAGGTTTTCGGGGTGGAATATTTGGCCATGAGGGCAGTTATAGCGCAGTCCCCAAGTGCACATTTTGGAAATTTAACTTTTCTTTAGAAATGGACTATTGATCGCAGGAGCAAGCGCAACTTGCCAAAACACAGAGCCGGCTTTCAGAACAGCAGATATTCTCATTTCAGTGTTCAAGACAAAGACATACAGCCAAGCAAAATGAAGGTTTAAGGAGCTGGAAGTTTTGCCCGCTTGAGCCAGCTGACACCAGCAGAGGGAGTTCTGCGGCTGCTGTGCACGCCACCTCTTCCCAGTATAAGCTGGACCAGTGAACTGACTTACTTGACAATGATGTGAACTGTTATCTTCAAGCTGGGAGAAAACACAGGGATTTGATTTGAACAGATACAGCAAATAAGGTATGATGAATGAATGACGCAAGCAAGCAAGCAAGCAGAAAACAAGCAAGCAAGCAAGCAAGAAAGAAATATCTAACTCCCACCAGCATCACAGTGTAAATAAGCCTGGGGTAAAATAAGTTGGGCTGAAACAAGGTATGAAATTGGAGAGTGGATAGAAACAAAACACAGCAAAAGTAATTAGACTTCACCAGAGCAAAGATATTTTTCACCAGAAGCTTAATCTGAAGAGGAGGAAAAACAGTGACACCCATAGGTCATTTTTGTACCGAAAAGTGTCCCTGCAATATTCTGCATACTTGCATCATATTTGATAGGAGTCACTCAGAGAAAAAACAAACAACATTTGCCAGCAAAAATGAAGCAAGCTAGGTGACCCTCCTAAAGGAGCAGTAAATCATTTTGCAGCTCAGTTCCTGCTGACAATGAGGATTTTGGACAGGAAAGCAGAGCAGCGGGCTAGTGTTTACTCACAGAAATGCCAGTGAGTACATGTTACAGCCATGTACTCCATGGGCTTTACAAGCCCGCCTGGTAGCAGAGCCCTTGAGATCTGTGCCAAAACTACAACACTGCATCTTGGACATATCTGAGCTTTAAGGATGTTTCAAATCTGGGGTCCCAAGAAACTTCATTAGAATTGGTGTTGCTTAACAACTATCTGGAAAAAGATGTGAACAAGGTGGCAACATTTGAAGATGACAGAAGTATTTAGATTAGCCGTGATAAGAAGTGACAGTGAAGAACTTCAGAGAGATCTGACAAAGTCAGATGAATAGGCAGTTTGATAAGATACGAAGTTATTCTTGACAGCTATAATATAAATTAACTGAAGCTGCTCAGGAAAAGGACCCAGGCATTTGGGTGGACAAATCTGGACCCAGGACATCTGCACTGAAACCTTAAGTCAGTGTGCAGCAACAATCCTGAAAATTAATTAAATGTGAAGGAGAGTAGGAGACTACTATAACATCAGTCTATAAAGTAAGGGTACATCTTCACCTGTGCTCAGGTCCAGTCAATCCCAAAAAGCTGTAGTAGAAACAAAGGGATTTAAATTACTGTAAATATGAAGATAGTTCCAGATGAGGAGAGAGTGAGATTTCAGAGTTTTTAATTAGAGAGATGAATAATGTATTCTAATGATAAGAGGATACAAATCTGTGTAGAGACAGATTTTCTTGCCACAAGATGTCATTGTTCACAAAAGCTGAATGTCCTCTTGCAGGCTCAAAAAATGGGAAGAGGGGCTAACCGAAAAAAGGCTTTGGAGACTGGAAGGGACGTTATTACATCTTTATCAAAGGCAGCTTTTCTCCAGAGTGTTTGTCATACATGGAACAAATAAATATTAGTAAGCAATTTACAATGACCATACATAGTGGAAAATAACACTTCCTCATGCTTTAAGGGATACTAGTCTTTTAAGGAACTCACCATAACATTGCATGAATGAAGTCCTCCAGGATGCTGGCCCATGTACTGTGCTAGATCTGTGTGCTAAATAAAAGAGGAGATCTTGAGGCAAAGCTACTAGTGTAAAATCCTTCTACCAACAATGCCTCTTCTGTAAATGGAAAAAATATGCAACCACTACAAAGGTGTCTCTTTCACCTTGGCGAACATCTGATCTGATGCAGCACACAAGGATGTGCTTAAGTGCTGGGTCAAATCAGGGACCTGGCTGACCTGTTATCTCACCCTAGCAGTTTATGACCTGAAGCTGACAGTTAACAGAATTCATACTTGTACCAGAATTCATCATAAAGCTGCAGTAAGAAGACATAGCCCCTGTATTTTCCTTATAATTTGGTTCATAGCTATCAGCAAAAGCAACAGAAGTAGCAAGACTCATGCTGAGAACATTTTTATTGGCATCCTGCCCTCCCCATGAGAGCAACCCACAGCTTGGTGAGCCACTGGGGTCAGTGCCAAATCTGACCCCAACTGGGATGTGAGCTCGTATCATTATTTCCTATCCTTGCTGTGGCTCAAGAACAGTACTTTTATTGTGTTGCTAAGGCAGAAATGGAGGTAAATAGCGTCTGCCACCCTAGTGGAGACAAGATGTGGAATCATTTTTGCATACAGCTGTCACATATATGAAAGAAAAGAGTAAGGCTGTGTGGCTGGAAAGCAGGAGATCGAGAAGGAAAATCAATCATTACGCTAAAGGATTACAACTCGTCTCTTTGTAGGTGTCTCATAATGCAGTAAATTCATTACGCAGCCACTTCCCAGTACTTCCCAGTACTAGCTCCACAGGAAGCCAGAAAAAGGTCAAGTCATCATGTACTCAAAGACAAATGTTAGTGTCTCCTTGGTCTGGATAATGGCATGAAGCAGTACAATGTTGGCATGTTTCAAACGCTTGAGAAGAGAAGCTGGGGAAACACAAAAGGAAGATCAACTTAACCACTGCTGATGGAAGTGGAAGGAGACAGTGCACACAGCAAGGCAGTGAAAATAAAAAACTGGGGAGAAATAGTCCAAACTTGGCAGCTCTGTAAGAAGCAGCAGCTACTGAGTCTGGAGGAGGATGGAACAGCTCCTTAGAGAAGCACCAGTGCTCCGGGCTTGGCAGGAACCTGTCCATCTCTCAGAGGTGGGATCTTGCCTCTGTCAGAAATAGCAGTTCACAGTTCCCAGCTGTCAGCTTCTCAGCTGAGGAGAAGTAATTTCTTCAAGGCAAATGCCGAGAGGCAGGGGCTGGGAGCTCTCAGAGCCAGAATGCAGCAGCCCCCGGCCTGTCACTGAGCTTCTCACCCTTCTCCCATCCACCTCCTGGCACATGCCCTCAGCAGGGCCCTTAGGAGACTTCTGGGGAAAGCTGAGTTTCTATCAGCTTCCAGCTTCACAATATCAGGGTGTAAAAATCTGCCAGAAGAAATCACTGTAGATGCTAAGCTGAACTTAGCTCTATGCTTTTAGCTTGGAGAATGCATATTGGTTACTTTCTTCAGTTTAAAACTCAAAGAGCAGAGATGATGAAGTCACTGAGTGAACAGTAACTTGTTTGTATTTATACAACTTTGGCACGTTTTTTCTTTTGGCCTAACCATCTACAAGCATCATTGCTACTGTGTGGCCCTGGTCCTTAGGTGCTGACATGTCTTCACCAAGCCTCAGCACATCTAGGGTGTGCTGATGGAGAGGGCAGCACAGGGAAGAGTCTCTGCCTCCATATAGACCACAGAGCACTGACTGATGCTAAGACAAAAGCTACAGCCTTCTGAGCCTTTCAGCCTTGCGTTAGGTTTCTCATGATAGAGCAGGCTCCAGCCGACACACTCATGAAGGCAGCTTCTCAGCAGAAAGTCTCAAAGATAGTCTTTATGGGGGAACAGCATGCACAGCTTCATCATTTGCTACCACAGGTTTGAGACAATAGCTGCTGTAGCTCTGTACAGAGGAGGGATGTGGGGAAGTGGTGGAGCTGGGATCGCTCTGCCTGTAGATCCCTGGCACTACTGAAGAATCCAAGCCAGCTGTTATACCGAAACTCTGCACAGACAGAAGCCCCAAAGCTCAGCAAAAACAGGGGTCCCTGACTCCAGATTTTAGTTCAGCTTCTGACATAAGCAGAATAGCCTCAGAGCTGCTCCAGACTCACCTTTCCCTGCTGATTAAAACCAAATTAATTTTCTGTCAGACCACACAGTGCTACAAATTTCATTCAGATAAGGCATGGGCATACAATCTCGTTTCTGCTGAATTAGCCAAAGCACACAATACAGAGCTTGGGCCGGCCATAGGAGGCCAAATGAGTTTTGGTCCTGGATAAAAGCTGCTTTTTGTTTTTCAAACAATCTGCAGAAGATATTTGAAGAGTTTCATGCTGGCAAAGCAAATTTATACTGGATTAGCACTTTGCCTTTTGTGACCATAACAATTTCACCTGGTTCTAAAAGCCCTACAGCCAGATATACTGTATTACACAGCTGTGGCCTAAGCATATGTCAATACTGAGACTGCTGAGCAGTAAGGGATGCCTGATTCAGCATAACTACTGGAAACAGCACAGATTGTAAATTAGTTCTTACACAGAGCTGAGTGCTGCTGCAGCTAAACTGCCTCTAGTACTGATGCTAGTCCATTTAGCTACCATCAGTATCTTTCCAGTGCACAGCAGTATGAACCATAAACACGCTCCACATTGCACCTAATTGCCTATGAACCCAGTAAAGATACTCTGGCTAGATCCCATCTGCTACGGAAAAGGGGCTGCTAACCTGGCTCTGTGATTCCTCAAAAATCCCGTATGACCAGAGCTGTTGCTCCAGAGGAGCAGTACAGAGGGTCCACAGTAATACGGAGAATTCAGCTCCTGTGCCTGAATCAGGCCTCTGGGAACTGCTCCCCACTTGGTTGCTTCTACAACCCCCTGCTGGGGTGTCAGGTGCTACAGCCAGAACTGAGCTTCAAATGCATTTCGTCTCTGTGGGGCTTCCTGGAGTGAAGTGGCTCTTTGTCAGGGGAGTGCCATTCCTCCAGGGTAGCAGAGAATGCACCGTGTTAATAAATCTTGTGCTTTGTTTGCGCTACTGACTTACATTGTAAATTTGAGGTGTCAGATGCTGCAAAGCTCAGCAGTACACAAAAGATCTATTTAAAGTAGACCCTTCATAGGATCACACTTGTTTTCTCCCATAATGAATGAAGTTAAGGCTCTCAGCCTGTCCAGTAGAGCATGTTAAAGGGGTGCTGATCTTTAGAGCATCATTAGTTCTATGTAGATAAAGCTTTTTAAGGCTTATTTTACTGGTGGGCTACAAGTGTAAATGCAGAGCAAAAGCACCACAGCAAATGTGTATAGGAAACTGTAACACAAGCCATTCTGTAAATAGGCATATTTAGGTATCCCTCTGCTTTCACCCAGAATTGGACTAAGGACTTCGTAAACTTTCTTATCTTAATTACACTGTTATAAACCTGGAGTGGGTCCATTGACCTCTCTCGTTATTCCAAGTTGACTGGTATGAGAGTCCTTCTGTGCTAGGGCTGCTCGGTGAAAGCTGGCACATCTGGTCCCTGACACTCCATCCTCGTGACAAAATCAACCCTAGTCTTGAACTGCAGTAAGAAGTAGAAAACAAAGTATGTGTGACCTCTTACATTGATAGGTCTCACTAATACCAGACAGCAGACTGGCACAAAGGTTGCATATTTCTGTGTAAGGAAGAAACCAGATTATGATCCTCTTGGGACTGTAGAGCAGACGAAAATAGAAGCCTTAATCAACCAGGCCATTTGTGAACTTGGTCTGTAGGGACATGTAAATACATTCAGCAAAAATCAAGCACTTAAACAAAAGCATTTCTTTCTCAAAGAAATTGAGAAAGCTGCAGACATTTTGCCCAGTGCTCTACAAAGTCAACCAACAGAAAGAATTTCTCACCGGGCTGAAATGATAGATGTTATTAAACACCAGTTTTATTGAAAGTGTTTCTCTTCAGGCTGGGATCTGCGATGCTCCAGGTATCAGCTGCACCATTTGTGGTAACAGCAAGCAGAGACCGTGGTGCAAAGGGCATTTCCAGTCCAGAACTGCCCAATGTGACAGCGCCAAAAACTGCTGTGCAGTGCTAGTGTATAGAAATGGGAGTGAGAAGCAACTATGGAGCAGGTAGAAGGCAGGAGGTGTAAGAGGGCCCTACACTGCTAGAAAGGACACGCTCTGGCTGCAGCTGGCACTTTCCTTATCACAAGCTCAGATGCATCTGTCATGAGGGAATACACCAGCCAGCAGATTCCCCCTCCATCCATCACATGCTTACCCAGCCCAGCACAAAGACCTCCTTCATGAGGGAATAAGGAAACCGAGAGTTTTGGGAGAAGGACAGCCAGCACATTGAGTAGGCAAGAAAGGACCTAGGAAGACGTCACATGGAGCTTTTTCAGGTTAAAACAAAAGCTCTTCAAGAATGATGTCCCTCGCTCTTCACCGATGTTTGAAGCAGCTCTTTATGTCTTACCTTCCCGAATGGCTGTAAAGGGCACTCCCTCCTCTGCCTCCAGCCTGGTCACTTTCAACGCCACCAACTGGCCGTTGATCCTGTCAGGTCAGAGTGGAAGGTCACACAAAGCACCTCAGTGCTCAGCATGACAGCAACATTAACAGTCTCCTGGGGTGCTCCACACTTACCCAAGCAAAATTTCTAGGGCTCACTGCCCCACCCAGGCCAAGCTCAGAAAGGAATTACAAACCACCTCCATCTTGTCTTCATTAGCAGCGAAACAGGAGCCAGCCCACCTGGCTAGAGTAGCACCGTTCTGCTGACCGGGTATTGCTAGAGCATGGCTTTGGGCAGTGTTCCCACTCTACCCTCTCACAGCTTTCCTGCCCCTGTGTGATGGCAGCATGCCCTTACCCCCAATTTTTCCATCATGCAGGGATCCCTCATTCCAAGGAAAACCCTCGCTCCCTCCCTGGTGCAACCAGTCAATCTCCTGGCATGCTGCTGCGGAGCAAAGTGTCTTTGTGAAGCCTCCATGGCTGTAGTGGAGGAGTTCTCTGAAAAATTGGGACGGGGTTTTGCGAATATCCTGGTTAAAGGCAAAGCTGGACTTTTAATTTGCCTTTATCTTCCTGTAAGTTCTCTGAATTCCCCAGCTTCAAGCTCATTCTTACGGATTCCCGTAACGGGTGTTTTCAGCAGGCACTGGGAAGGCAATAGTGGCACCGGTGGTCCTTGCTCACCTGCTGATACCCTTGTACACAGTTGCACAGGATCCTTCACACAGCTTCTCTAGATGTACATAGGATGTGGCAGCTCCAAATGGGATGCCTTGTCTCTGCTTCATGAAGAAATGGGTACATGTTTTAGATTGCTGGGTAGAACAAGAAGCTATTAGCATGTCATTCAGTAATTAAATACTGATTCATGGCTGGAATAATCATAGGATGAAATATCTCCTGTCTGGCTCTATGGATGCTGCACACTCACCCATTTGAACCTCTCCACAACATCCTGCTCCTGGAAAGGATCAGGGTAACTCCAAGGCCTCTGCGTCCTGCACCTCCAACTCTGGAGGGTGTGGAGCCACGGGGGCTGCAGCGAGGGTAGAGGAAGGGGTGCTCTGGTTACATCTGACAGCTGGCACAGGAAAAGAAGGCAAACTATTATCACTGGCAAACCACCATTTTACTGATGTGATTCCTTCCTTTCTCCTTGACTGCACTGACTTTGAGTATTTCACATCATTTTCATCTCCCTCCCCACCAGTCACAGATATCCAGTACAGTTTCTCAGCTCTGTCTGTAAGGGGAGCAACTGTCTGTATGTTCCTGTTGTGGTAAATGGTAGCGCTCACTCTGAGCACATACAAAGATAAAACTGCCTTAACTGTGGAGGACACTTCTACCAGTATCATTCTAAATGCATGTTATTCTCTCTTACCCTTGATTTATTCATCTCTAGATAGCAATCTGTTAGAGCAGGGACTAAAAACCAAATGCAGGAGTGAAATTCCAGGAAGTTTAAATTTATGTCTTCTTCTCCTCCTTAACCCCCTGCCCCCGCACCCCTCGCCATGTTGAGCCTTTCTCACCACTGTATAATTTACACAGCCCGTTAATTTGGCCCATACAGCGTAACAGTGCCATAAACTATAAAACTATAAAAACAGTGGTAATGAATGGCAGGCAGCCTGCAAGCTCCTCCTGAGCAGCTACATTGGATGGGTGCCTGCATTATCATTTGACTCAAATATAACAGGATTTGTAATCTGTGGCATGCTGCCTCCTCCAGAACTGTAGGTTGTTGGCTCCCTCCCTGTTTTACCATCCCTCATTGGCATAGAGCTCGCTGGAGCACAACCTTCTCCCTGTTCATCACATCAAAGGCATTTATTGTCATCTAAGGCACGGAGTCCTCTTTCAGTAGCTTCACAAGCCTGAAGCTGCAAAGTTTGATGTTGTCTGGTTAGAAGCAAATGTGAATGTTTTGCACTCCCACAAGTGGAGGAACCCAGGCTTAACCTATCCCAATGCACAAGTATCACGGTGTGATATTAAATACCTCTGCTGTGGACACTGCTTCCATGTGCTGAAGGCCTTGGATATGTTGGCAGCTCCTTCTCTCTGAACAGCAGCTGCAGCATCCTGGTCTGATAGCACTTACACACAACGTCTCCCATGTTGTTGTCCTGATGCAATTAAAATGTCTCTCTTTTTTTCTCCTTTGCTCCTCCACATCCCTCTGTCTGTAATAACAGTTCATATGACTCGCATGAGGTCTCTGCCTCAAGCGGTCCTGTGATTTCTGCAGTTTTCCTTTGAAAGTCCAACACGCAGTGATCCAAATTCACCTCTGGAGCAGCTCCGTTGATTTCAGCTCATTTGGCACATGCCCTCTAAAAACAGTCAAGATTTTTTCATAACTAAAGATGGAGAATTAAGCAAAAAATCCAAACTTTCTGCTCAAAGTTATTTCAGTTAAGCAACTCTCAGTGTAATATGTTAGGTAATGAAGTGATAGGTTTCATACAGGAACAGACCTTGACTTCCCTCCATGTCTATAGCAGTTACTATTCTATATGCTATTAGGCTTTAATTTGAGCTATATCTGAGCTGCGTGGCTGAGTTGTGCTTGCTGCAGGAGCTGTACATTGACTATCCTTGCTCTGGTATTTACATTCATAGCCATGATGCGGTGGCGATGTCAGTATGGGGAGTTGTCTGTTCCTTTTGGATCGTTTGTCTAAGGGATGCGATGGGTTGTAGCTGATAGACAATAGTCTTGTCCACAGGTCAAAATAGCCAGAGCAAACTGATGAAGCCAGCCCAAAATAGATTTCATCAATTATGTACTGAGCAGGCAACGCACAGTGGACTTATGCTGGATGTGGACAGATAAAAGCCCCCTTCTTTCAGTTCCCCATGAGTGGGACTCGCTGTGCGGCTTCCTAGGACTAACACCCAACCCACAGTAGTGTAAAGGTGAAGGGGCTGAGAAAAATGCTGGCAAGGGCTGAGGGAGCAAGTGTTGTACTGTGGAATTTTTATGCTGACCCTTAAGGTCCTTCCGTTTTCATTTGAAGGCATGACGTGAAATCTCCCCTTTGCTTCACTGTTTTGGTGTCTAAGAATAACGCTCTTTCCTTGAGCAAAAGGATTTTTTAAGCAAAAATGTGCTGGGAAGGCAGGAACAATTTCTGTGTCTCATTGCAACCAAACTACCCAGCCTTTGCATGGCAAGAAGGAGCTAACACACCTGGGAGGCTTGATTTCTTTCACATTATTTTCTTTTGCAGTCCCCAGTTAGCCGTAATTTGCTAAGTATCTATCATTATGGACTTCGGTCTTCTATTTATTTTCTACGTATTCTTTGAGCCATCAGAATACAGCAGTAATTTGGATGTGCTGTCCAGGCATGAGAAAGGATGTCTAGGTGCAACATACTCGGTAATAAACTGGTTATGCAAGCATTGTTTGCACAGCTGTACAAAGTTTCTTATTCTGGAAAATATTTTTTATTGTTATGACCATATTTTTACAAATGGACTTTTAAAATATATTTAAGCATAAATAATACTTGCATTTTAAAGGAACGGAAAGATAAATGCACAAGTAGACAAAATAAAATTATACATTTTAATTCATATGAGGATTATTATCTTAGGCACATTCTGTGTCAAGGAGTAGAGGGGAATTATTCTGTTGCGAAGAAAAATCATCCAACTTTTGCTAGTTAGCGAGAGCTGGTAAATGAAGAAAGCATGGTAATGGCCGGTGGTTCTGGGTATCGAAAAAAAATAATGGAGTATTCATTTCAGTTAGCAGAGGAAATGCTGTAATAGAAACGTTTAATACTTATCCTTAGAAAATGTAAGAGTTTATAAAGGAGAGCCTATACCTGTCTTCGGAACCATAGTTTTTAAAGGAAAGCTTCAGGCAATATAAGAAATGTCTACTCATTTGCTGACATAACATAAAAAGCACATTTTACAAAACTTGTTCAAGTAGAAACACATATATATAGTGTGTATATATATATACACGTAAGTGTATTTATGTCTATGTATTTTAAACGTATTTTGTAAAATTTATGCATGTATAAAGACACACATAAAACGTGTGTGCGCAATCTGTACGTGCACACGCACACACGTCCGTGCACATACACACAACTACTTAGAGAAGGCACGTCCTGCAGGAGGGCTCTAGCTTAGTGTACCAGAAAACTGCGGTGCAGGCCTGCCCCCATTTAAACCAGTGGCTAAATTCAGAGGGTTTATGGAGCATGAAAGGGCGGCCGGGTATTATTGCTAGTTATTGATCAGGTTTCCTGTGTAGGTTATAGCTTCGCTCTTTATTTGTGCCTCTAGTAATTTAAAAGGTATCTTCAGGTGTCTTTCCTGCACTTTTGGTGCCAACAGCGTACCGGTGGCCTTGCACAGCCTCGCACAACCAACTTCACCCCTCTCCCGTTCGCTGGCCTAAACGTGCTGGAAACAGCAACGCCGCTCGCGCGTGTTTTCGGTTGGTGCTGGAGACCGGAGGAGGCCGGGCCGGGCCGGGCCGGGCCGCTCCCTGCAGCCGGCTCCCGGCCTGTTTTGTCCCGGGGAGGGACCCGTCGGCGCGGGCGCCGGAGCCCGCCCCCGGGGTGCGGCCTCTTTACCCAACGCCCCTGCGCGCGCGCGCGTGGCTCGATGCTGGGCTCCGCCCCCTGCACGGCGGAGGCCCCGCCCCGCGCCCCCGCGTGAATCAGCTGATCTGCGCCCCGGGAGCCGGCGGCGAGACCGGCGGTCAGAGCGAGCGCGGCGCCGGGTGAGGCGGCTGTTGGCGTGAGGGCGGGGGCGGCGGCGGCGAGGAGGGAGGTGCGGGGGCAGCGCGCGCCCTGCCGTGGGGAGGAGTGGAGCCTGAGTCACGTGGGGCGCCGACCTGTGCGGGGGGGGACGGGACGGGACGGGACGGGACACGACGTTCCCCTCGCCGCCCCCAACGGCTCCGCGCTGCCGTTAGTCACCCGCGCCCTCCCTTACCCCGCCAACGGCCTCCCACAGCTGGCTCCCGCGCCGGTCGGCCCCTGCTTGGGGCATCACCCCCTCAAGCCTCTCCCCTGGGAGCCGCTCTGGCAGGGCAGGTGCTGCCCTGGCTGCAGGGCAACAGGTGGGGAAAGTTTGGGGAGGTTATGAGGAGCAGCGGGGGAAACTGCTACCCTCCCCTGAAGGGAAACGGGGAGCGCAGCGATGTGGCGGGAGCCTGGTTGGCCGAAGCGCCCTGGGCCGGCCCTCCGCGCTCCCTGCGCCTCCCACACCTGAGCTTTAGGACAGGAGGTTGCGTGCTGTTGTGCTGCACTGGTGATCAGGGAACAGGCCTCTTCTCACCCAGGGGCTGAGAAGAAACTGGGGGAGAGGCTAAAGAACAGCTCTGACTGAAGATGTTGGTTATCCAACTCTTATCGCTCTCCGAGAGGCTGGTAGAGCAGAGATGTTGAGATTTATTTCTGTAGGTTCCTAAAGGACTCCTGCCTTTTGATGGGAAGAGGCCACCTAAACTTTAAATAGTATGCCCTTTATCTCCTTCCACTTTCGTTTCAAAGTCCTTTCTCTTTGCATGACTTGTTTGCTCAGGAGTAAATGCTGTTTCAACTTTCGGAGTCTATTGAGTCATAGTCCTAGCGTGGCTGCAGTATTGTTTACAGATGACGTAGCATGCTGTCACTCTCACAGACTTCCTCTTCAAGCACAAAATTATTTTGGTGAGATGCTGGGGAGCAGCTAGAGTAGTCATAGATGACTGGTAGTTGATCTCTGCTGTCAAGACTTCGCCACTGCTGTTGTAGTGCAGCGACTTATAAAAAATACCTATACTTACCATCTTTCAGTTTCTGCAGAGTTAACTGTTTTCAGAAGGGGAAGCACCTGAATATGTGCTAAATTAAGGTGTAACTTCAAAAGAAAAAGAGGAGGAAGGCATATTCAGAAATTGAGTCTCTTATGAGTTTGGTAAATTTTAAATTATTAAATATGTGCTATAACAGTTTCCTGCTGTGTTCTTTTAGCTTATACTAGGCCCCTTCTTTGTTGCGTTTTTTTTTCCTGACTCCTTTACTGTTATATCTCATTCGTTGCCATCACTCATTCACTGGAACTGCCATTAAAAGCTTTCAGCCCTCATCTGAAGGGATTGCTGCTATTTTTCAGTAGCAAGTTGTTTTGTTTTGCTCTGAGCAGACATTAATCACACAATGTTAAAAGTAGTGGTTGTACCTAGTCAGTGCTGACCAAAACACGAGGGCTTCTTGAACTGGTAACGCTTTACATGTGAACCAGTTAACAATAATAAATGGTGATACATATGTAGACAAGACTCATGTTGACAACTCTGTTTTGAATTAGGAAGCTTGGAGGTAACCTCCTTCAGAACCTGAGTAGATAATTTTGTATAACAAACAGTCTTGGTAGTGTAAGTTATCGCTAAATATGATGCAACAAATTTATTAAAAATGTGTTTGTAAATATGTAAGTAAAAATGTCTGAAAGTTGTAGAAGTATTTGTAGTATTTATTAACTGTAGCAGGTAAATAAGCATGTGAGGCTGATGGGAGTTCTAGTATTTCTGAAAGTTGGGGGCGTACCAGTTGTTCCTGTTTGGCATTGAATGTAAGATTACTTTTATACCTATGATGCTCATTGCTGAGCGGTCAATGTCCAGTGAAGGATGCAGTCCCATAGTAATGAGAGTAATGTTTACTCCACGTCATTCCCTGCCATAGCAGTTATTATGGTGTGGTAATGTTTGATTTCTGAAGAATTTGAATTAGCATTCTACTCTGTAAGTGGAAAGTATGACATCAGTGTCATGCGAGTGACCATCTGTCTGTAACACAAATCCATTTCATAATTTGGCACTATTTGGCACTCTTTGCTTTTTTTTTTTTCCTCTTGCAGTGAAGCAAAAATGTAGAAAGCAAATGTATGGGCAGAGCAGTGCAGGTGCTAGTATCATACCGATCTTCCATACCATGAGAATGATGTATTGTGCCTGGCTGTTCACTTCTATGAACATTAAACCTAATAACAATTCAGGTAATCTTAGTGGAAAAGAAATAATGTATATGTAATGCTACAACATAATATTACATAAATGTGAAATTAGGTAAAAATCAGCAAGGAAATGTGTATATTCCTATTGGGAGGAAGAAACTTTCTATTTACAATTACTTGGTTTGTAGCTGTGACCAAATGACTTGTATTTTGTACTAGCTGTGAAATGGGAATAATAGTGTGCTGTCCTAGGAGTGAATGAAAACTTGCACTGAACTTGAAAGTGATTTTAAAATGTCTTAAAGATGTCTCATTTATGGAAAGAAGACAGTTTGACTATCATTTTCCCTAATATGAATAAATGCTTAGCAATGCAACCTTAAGTGTGATTTTGTGAAGAAAACAAAATGTATCACCACCAGCATATCACTCTCTTAATTTCTAGTCCACCGGTATTGCAGGTTTCTTACTTAATAATTACACAAATCATTTTTCAGTTGGGCCTTGAAGGGAGATCTTGCAAAACAGCTAATCAGATGCCTGGCTTTAACTTTGTTTTGTTATAATCAGAAGTTTTCATGAGAATTACAGTAAATTTTTTGTGCAGTTGAAGCTCATGAAAGTCAAAGAAATTCTTTGAGCCCTTAAAAAAAAAAAAAAAAAAACCAAAACTAAATTATAGAAGCCAAGAAATTTAAGCCTCACTTCCCTGATCTTGATTAAGTATATATGATGTAAATGATACAATTGTTGATACTTTGATGACTCTGTCAATGCTCCCATTTCTTCGTCTGATTCACTGATCCATTGGATATTTAAATGTGAAGCTATAGTTCTTCACAGAGAAGTGCCAGCATTTTCAAGAAAATGAATTGTAGAGTTAAGTGGTTTTGAGTAGGCTAAAAAAAAAAATGCAAATGTCCTTACTCTGAGTGAGAACACATCACAAAGTTAGAAGTTCCAAAAATAGGCTTCCATTTTCCTTTGATGTTTCATCAACACCTCTGTTACTGAAGTGTTGCATGACAGTTTCCTTGTATTTGTGAGACTTCCCTCTGTTAATATTTTAAAAGTTAACTTTTACAGTTGTGGGTGGTTTGGGGTTTTTTTTTTCTTTTTTAGTTGAGGCAGGAGAGACAGAAGTGTCTTGAAAGCGTATCTTTCTGGTGACGAGTGTGGCTTAGTGTGTATCTGTTCCTAGAAAGTATGCTCTGCTTTTTTTTTTTTTGAGTAAGGTGCATATGACTTATCACAATACTATTCTACCATATTAATTTGATTTCATATTTTCGTGGCTCTTTATCTTTTTGTGATATGTTCTTTGCCAACCCTATTTTTAGTGTCCTGTATTTGGAAAACTGAAAACGTTTGGTATGATGTGTTGCTGTTTCTGTCTATAAAGGTCTGTTTGGTACTTCATTATTCACAGCAGCCTAGTGAAAGTGTTGGGATTTGTGTTAGTTATTTCAATTATTTATTAATTAGATGATTACTTTTCCAAGTGTGAATTGAAACTTCTGTATGCAATTTACAGCTTTGCATATATTGTCTCTTGTAATCAAGACTGGCCATATTTTATTTCTATTTTCTGTATGTAAGAGCTTCAGACTACTCATTCTGGATCTTTTCTTGGCGATATATTGTTTTAAAAGACTATTAAATAATTTATTTTCTGGTTTTATTACAGCGGATATCAGACAGCAACTGTAATAAAGCAAAAGGGTCTAAAGAATTTATGTATGAAACTTATTTGAATACATATGATTACACGCATGCATTAATGTAACTAAAATATTTAATACTTAGTCTAGTAAAGCAGTGGATCAAGGAAAATTAATATTCTTTCAATATTAAAAAGCCAAACAGATTGTAAGAAACAAAGATTAACTGTAGCTTTGGTTTATTACAAAAAAGTAATACAAAGTTATCTTCATGAAGATAGAAAGGTGTGAGGGTGAACTTGCAAAATTCAGAATCTGAAAGGATAAAAGCGTAAATAGAGCAGCCACTTTTTTCTCCTTGCCTTCCCTGGTCTTATCATATCTTCATAGATACTTTGCTACGAGTTTGCATGAAAAATATTTTGAACTCTTAATTGGCTTTCTGCATTTCTGGACAGGCTTTAATAGAACTGTACCTTTTAATGGTGATACGTGTTTTGGTTCAGGAATACAATTACGAATTCAACTCAAACATTTTCTGTTCGTACGAATCTGTTTACCTTATAAATTTAGCTTGAGCATAGAATTCTATCTTATATTAGACTGAAAATGGACCAGTTATCCTGCTTTGATGTTTCTTGAGTGGTATACTGAGAATTATAGAGAGAGTTTGATGTTAATTTCTGCCTTTGAACTAGGTTTTGTTCAGTCTGTCCTTACAATAGACCTATTGTGAGAAGAGTAGGTAGGACAAGTCTGGCTGTTTAGCTTTTGTCTGCCAACTCAGTGTGAGTGAACTAAATACTTCAACCATCCTAGTGTTGTGGAAGCGCTTATTTATTTAACATTGGATCTAAAGCTTTGCTTCTTGTTTATTGCTTTTTTTTTTTAGGCTTAACATTGTTTGTAATTAAATAGCTGGTTTTTATGTTTTACAGTTTGTGGAAATTATATTGTTCCTTTTGTAAGAGGAATGATTTGGTGGTGATGGAGTGCTGCCACTGACAGATGGACTCACAGGAAAGAAGGTGAGAATGAGCAGCTAGGTGAAGCCACAGAGGCTTCCTGAAATATGCCAGCCCATGATTGTCCTGTAAAACTATTAAGTGGTGTCAGCATACTCTTTATGTAACTTACAATAAAGGGAAGAAGGGGAGTAACTTAGCTTTAGTTTCAGTTATGTCTGGAACACTCAACTTACTACAACAGCAACTTATTTTTTAAATTGATTGTTGAAACTTGTGGAGGGATAGCCATAGGCTGGAAAATTGAAAGTAATGTTCTCTGGTGAACAGTAAATCATATCTGTTACCTGCACCTGTGAATTTTTATTCTGGACCAATAGCCCTGCAGGAGACTATTCTTCTGCTCCGTGTTTCTTCCACTAAGATACCTGACAGAGGTCAGATGTTTTGGGGGTGGAAAATTAGTGTCTTGTAATAAATCCTGGTATATGACTGTCCAAATTTGTCTTACACTGTTCTCTGAAGACTTATTAAATGGATAAAAGCCCAAATATCAGGCTTTGAACTGAATTTAATGCATAGTATGTTGATGAAAACTCTCTATATTACTGTGCTGTGTTCTTTGGTGTGCTTTGCCCATCTGAGTAAAATCCATATTTTGATTTTAGCTAAATATCCTAACTATGATGTTGGATTTTTCTAACTTTTTTCTGGCCTATGTATTACTCAATTGGTTCCTTTTTAATTTACTTCTATTCTAAACACGAGTCCTATGTATTTAAAATGCAAGATGGACTCTGTGTTTTAATACTGTGTATGTTGTTTGGATTAAATTACTTATGTGAATTTTAGAAGAGTTCTTGACTGTTACCTTTTTGTTGATTTTTTCTTTTTTTTTTTCTTTTTCTGTTATGTGGAAAAAGAAGAGAGATTGGGGATGGGCACAGGAGCAGAGAGAGACATAATTCCATCTCTTAGTTATTCTCATCTTGAATGTTTCAGAGGCAGATTGTGCAAAGGTATTGTTCATCCTGTGCACCACAATTAGCAAAATTTTTAGTTTAAAAAATCAGTAGTCTGCATGAATAGGGCCTTATGGCCTTTGAATGTGCTACTTGCATAAGTTGTCCACAATGTGGCCTGTCAGACTATCTTTTTCTGGGTTTGCTTCAGTATTGGAATACATTTGGGGTTTTGTGCCCTTTCTTCTAGACAAAGATTGCCATTTCGTCAAAGCTCTTCTCGCTACCTTATATATATTTAACTTCACAAGTTCATGCAAAGCTGCAAGAACTGATTTATGTGGGGAGTAAATGACTCTATTGTTGGCAAATAAGGAGGTAAACCTACTTTTTCCTGCAGGGTAGATAACAATCTGTTTTATATAAAGTTTTAAATGAATTTAAAGAAAACTCTTAATTTAACTTGAAATGCTGTCAGTCTATATTGATGTTTAAAATGACTTTTTGTGTTTGTTTAAAGCAAGCGATTCCACAAATTGTTGAAACTGTGTGCTTGTTGTCAAAGTTCTGAGGAATTTCTTTCTGCTGAATGGGAGAAGTTGCTGACTGAGCATTCAAACCAAAGTGTGTTGAAGTGTTAAACCAGCTTTGGATAGTTCCAGTCACTCCTGCAAGCCCAGATACTTCCATTGTGTTTCAGGATCTTTTTTTTTTTTTCTTGGTTCAATTGATTTGCATGACTGGCTCATTTGAATCTGAGAAACTCATTAAGAATTAAAAGAGGGAAAAAAAAAACCCAAAACAAAACCTCATTTTTCTCTCTAAAGGTAGAAATGAAAGTATATAGGATGAGCTCTTATAGGTTTAATGTTTTGAAGACACTGAATGGGAGCAATCGGTTCATGGTAAAATCTGCACACAGTACATCCTTTGCTTAACATTTCCTTTAAAAGTAAGTAATTATTTGAGACATTTATGTGTATTTCCAGCATACTTGATTTTCTGTGTAACTGATAAAAACATGGTTATCGGGCTGTTTTTCCTGCATTTTGATTTCCAAAAGCTGAATAATACAAAATATGAATAAAACCTAATGAACCAGAAATGTTCCTTCTGCTTTCTAACACAGAAGAGTTAACATTATAAATATCACTGTTGAGATAGGAATAGAGTTGCTTACATGTGGATAGAACTGATGCAATGATCTCCCTCAGCATACAATAGCAGAATTGTGTATTAATTTGATCTCCTTGCTGTGAGCAACAAATACAATATATAATATAAAGGCTATATCAGTTGTGAATAAATGTATCTTTAAGTTTACTAGTGACACGGTAAGCTGCTTTTCAGGCAGTAAAGTAAAAACGAAAAAGAAAGCTAGTGATTTCAAATAGAAGATACTTGGTTTTCATTTAAATAATATTTAAATTAAGATTACCAAATTGTAAATTAAATATGTTGACTTCCTGAAATTAAAACTAATGCCTGAACTACTAAGTCTTTCCTACATATGTGAAAAGCAGACTATACATTACTGAACCACAGAAAACTTCAAGCTGATTCTGTATTTCCTCCAATCTTTTTGTAGCTCAGAAGAGGCAGAAGGAGCCAAAGAGAGAGGCCTCGTCTATGTTTGGAAGGCTGGTTCCTGCTCTATAACTCCAGAAAGGCTTCCAGGCCTCAGTGGAAAGACTGTATTACAGGCAGCCCTTGGAATACATCATGGGTTACTTCTAACAGAAGGTAATAAACATCTTAATTGTAAAGATTCGAGGCGATAACAAACTTTAGCTGTTGTCAAGTTTTCTTCTTTTAGATTTTTTTTTCATTCTGTGTTTCATACACAACTTTTAAATAGTTAAATTTTTAACTTTGCCAGTATTTCCTTCTTAGCTATAAATTACTTTAAACTGTGTTGGAATAGAAATTATATGCATAGTGTCTTCTTTCATACTCTTTTTTTTTTCTTTTAACAATGGCTCTGCATTTCCTGTTTAAAGATGGTAGTGTAATCTGAACCGTGTTAACTCAAAATGACATTTCTTGTGATGTCTTTCATTCAAAAAAGACAGTACAGCAAGAGGCTCTCTTGATGTATAAGAGCTTTGGTTTCTGCCTACTTCTGGAAAAACATGTAGCTAATAGATGCGTTAGAGCGAGTCTTGGTTTGTGAGCAGTTTGGCACTGTGAATCAAAGTATTTCTAAAAGCCACTCCCTTTAAGTGTTTGCATAGCTTCATCCTTATTTGTACTAATCAGTGGGCATACAGTTGTAAAGACTAAACTGGAAGTTGCTTCTTTGATTTTTCTCTGATATTTTTAAAGGAAAGATTCCAGGTTATTGGTGAGCCTGCTATAAGCACCTCTCTCTATTGGAGTTGTTATGGAGCTCCAGTGGTTTTTTTAGAACATGTTTCTCTTATAATTAAAAGGACCTTTTGCATGTGTCTTCTTGCCCCATAAAGCATGTTGTTTGTGGATATGATTTACCATTTTTCTGTTGAAAACAACTGTTCATTTTAAAAACAGATTTCTGCTTTTCTTTAAAATGAGCAAAGTAACTGATCTGGCATTGCTGCAATCTTCTCAGGTAAAGGTAATGAAATTTTGGAGAGGCTGTAGTACGTCAAACCAGTGGTAAGATACGTTTACCCACCCCCGACACTTTTTCCACCTGATAGGACAATCCTATTTTACTGTAGGGTGGCAAACAGTTCAGTTTGGTGATGCTAGATCTCTGTATGGAAAGATGAGCTCTGTACTTTGTTGTGCTCTTCAAGCGTGGTTGTATGTCCTTAATATGTTGTATGTTCTTAAAACGGAAAGGACCAATAATTACACCTAACTTGGGTATAGTAGAATTTTTAGCAGAAAAGCATTACTTAGTTCAACAGTGTATGCATGCACGGGGTAGCATTAACATGAGGTATAGAACTTAACAGCAGCAATAGTAGAGAGCAACCAGCAGTCTTCATACATCAATAGCCATAGTTTTGCTGAGCCTGGGGTAAGCTAAAAGTTGATATCTGTTTATCTGAATCTCTCTTCAAATTTTTGTATTGGCTTAACTTCATTAGACTCATGCTAGGTTTTTTGTTTCTGTTTTTTGTTGGTTTGTTTTTTTTTTTTTCCTCCCAGGTGGAGAGGTCTACAGTTTTGGAAAACTGCCCTGGAGATCAGGACCGGAGGAGTCATGTGCTAATAGTCCTGTCTTAGAAAATACTTTGCTTGGACATCATGTTATTACAGTGGCAGCTGGCAGCTTCCATAATGGAGCCGTGACAGAAAGTGGTGTGGTGTACATGTGGGGGAACAATTCTGCTGGCCAGTGTGCAGTTGCTAATCAGCCATGTGTGCCAGAGCCACAACCCATCAGTATTTCTGATTCTGAAACCAGTCCTCTGTTATCAGTAAGGATTTTGCAGCTAGCATGTGGAGAAGAACACACGCTGGCACTATCACTAAGCAGAGAGATATGGGCTTGGGGGAGTGGCTGCCAGCTTGGTCTCATAACAACAACTTTCCCAGTGACAAAGCCACAGAAGGTAGAGCACCTGGCAGGACGTGTTGTGCTCCAGATTGCTTGTGGAGCCTGCCACAGCCTGGCTCTGGTACAATGTCTCCCTGTGCAGGAAATGAAGCCTATCCCAGAGAGGTGCAATCATTGCAGTCAACTCCTCATTACCATGACAGACAAGGAAGATCATGTAATCATTTCAGATAGTCATTGTTGCCCACTGGGTGTAGCACTGTCTGATAACCAACCAGAAAACCGTGTCTTCTGTCCCTCATTGGAGACCCCAGAAGGAAAAAGTGTAACAGGTAGCCAAAGTGAAGACTGTCAGAAACCACTTGTGGAAGAACATATGCTTGTTGCTTTAGAATCTGATGGAGCAAGTATGCCTTCCAGCAACGATGGACAAGAGGACAGTGGAATTTCTAGTCCTGGAAATATTCTGTTCCCAGACAAAAAAGAAGGGAAAGAGTACTTAATCAGTTTATCAGACCACTCATTAAATGAGAGCCTGGCGAAAAACATTTGCACAGAACCTGAGCAGGTTGGTACCTAGTCACTAGCTATTAATTTGCTACAACTCCTCTTGTACACGTGACAATGTTGCTCTTTTCACAAATGAAAATTGTGTTAGTTTAATGTAGGTGTGGTGGTCTGTAGTTTCGGAGTGTTTCTTCTCTGATGGTTTTCAACTTCTAAGTGGAAGAGTTTTTGTCCTCCATCCTTGTTCAATTGTAAGCCTTTAATGTAAGCAGCCTTGACAGTGCTATAGTCTCTCCCCTTTGTAGTCCACAGTACCAGAACAACACAAGCCAGTTTCCCCTTCTCTAGCTGTTTTATGATGCATGGGTTTCCCATTTGTGTGGGGCAGTAAGCTGGTACTTGTCTAATTTACCTTTAAGGTAAAACTTTCTTTTCTGTATGTAGAACAAATCCCTTACAAATCTGTCTAATTTCTCAACCAGTTAAAAATTCTAGATTGCAAGTAAAGATTGTAAAGGTAATGTTAAAGCATCGATCAAAAGGCTTCTAATGTTAATTATGTAGGGGTGGCATAAACTTATAAACAGGGATGGGAAATACATAAGTACTACTCTTTTGTGTGATGTGGAAAATGGTTCAACAACACTGTTTTGATGCTGTAGCAGAACAGTAAAGTAATAATTTCTTAATAAGGATCAGAAAATGCTTGATATGAAGGTTCAAGAGCTGTTCCTAGCTCCCTGCCAAAATACTATGTTTTCCACTATTTTGAAAAAAAGTCTTGTTTGGCATGGGAGGGAAGAAGATACAACCCAAAAGCTATCAGACAGAAAACTAATCCAAAATCTTGCAGTGCAGTCTGGCAGTCCCTACGTAAGTACTGTCCTGCTGGACGGTTTATGGTAAAGGTAACATCTCTAAGAAAAACAGCCACTCTGTGGCCCGATATGCAAAATTCATAGCAGAATTCTGAAAACTTCTTTTGTCATTTCAAGTGTTGTGTAGATATCAATTTCTTAATTTTTTTTATAGTTACAGTAAGCAATTTTTCACAATGTTTCTGAGATAAATTTCACAGTGCCTAATAAATAGTTCATTTTTGTTATCACCTCTGATCACAAAAGTATTAAAACCAAAACAAACTGTCCAGTAGCTTGGTGATTCAGCAAGTTATTTTTTCCTATTCTGAGGGAAACTTATTTCAGAGAAATAAACATTGTGTGAACACAGTTGTCCTTCCTTTTGCTTTGTGCTAATACAAATGCATTCTCGCAGTTGTGTGCCTCACTCATGCGAGAACTCCTGCAGTTAGGAAATGACTGAAACACGTAGTTTCATGCTCCCTTTCTCAACTCCTTGTTCCTGGAATATTTCCAGAGTACTGTTTCCCTCGCACCGTTCCAGGAATAAACAAGCCCAGAATTGATTCACTGAATCTTAACAGAATTGAGCATACATGTGAAGAGCAGAGATGAGGATTAAAGTAATGTTTCAGCGTTAGTAAAATCCTTTGTTTCTCTTTGCTTTCCTACACAAATGGAGTTTGCTTTTCTGTATTGTTAGGCATGCCTTTTGTAAATAGGAATGAAGTACAAATAAATAGGACCAATCCCAATCCTTTAGCCTAATTTTTCACAAAAAAGAGAAGTCAAAGATTGTTTTCCTTCTGGCAGGATAAAATGAGCTATAATATTTATGTTAATATTATTTCCCACCAGGTATTAGGTGGGAAAATGGGACTTTGTTTTAACGTTCAAACTATTTGGCAAATATCATCTTGTACGTTATTTCTTATTTGGTAGGTAAATTGATTGCTATTATAGGTAATCATGTGCTGGTACTAATAACTGCCTTCATTCAGTTTGTCCCTAGTGTGACTTGATGATTATTAGCTAAGCTTTATATGGATACAACAGTAGCATAAGGGGACACATAGCCCAGAATGCTCTTAAGATAGACCTTGCAAAATGCATCTGTGAATCACTGTTTTCCTTTTAACGTATCGAAGGGAGAACTTACCTCTCTGTAAATGCAGAATGCTCACTGATGCACTTTAATTGGTGGCAAAGAAGTTGGTAATAAGCCTAAAATTAAACCCCTTTTTATATTTGTTTGCAAAGATCCTTTTTTTTGTATTTAAAAAAAAAAACAGCCCTCTTATGGATGAGCTACAAGACAAACGCAACAGACAAAGCCCAGTCCATGTAGAAATGGTGCTTTGTCCTACCTTAAAAAATGTGACTCTGAGGAATAGATGTATACCTTAGTATGAAAAGCTTCCTCATAATGTCTTATTCAGTATAGCACATAGTTCAAATAGTGAGTGTGTATATCATCATCCTACTGTTATGTGCTGTCTGGTATGATAGTCTTCAATTTTTCTTTGGTTTTAGCCTTCTCAAGAAGAACAACTCGGTGCTTGTATCCCTGGCCCTCCAGGTACCAGCACATCTGCCTTGAACAGCTTGGTGGCCTCTTGTGCGTCAGCAGTTGGTGTGAGAGTAGCTGCTACATATGAAGCTGGAGCATTGTCTCTGAAGAAAGTAATGAACTTCTATGGCACACCTTCAAGCGAACCAGGATCTCAATCTGGTGGTGGTTCCCCAGGGCCTGAAGCTCTGAAAGACAGTCGAGAAGAGCAGGTCAGACTGGAATCCATGCAGGGAAAGAAGAGTTCCAGTTTAGTAGATATTAGAGAGGAGGAATCTGAAGGAGGGAGTCGAAGACTTTCTCTGCCTGGCTTGTTGTCGCAAGGTAAAAAAGCATGTTAGGAAAACCAAGAGACTGGAAAAGTTATAATAATGTGGAGGTTTATAACTGAAAAGAAACATATTTATTGAACATAAATCTAATAATCTACCAAAGGTGTTTATGAGTTATAAACTGTATCTTAGGACTTGAAGGCAGTGGGGGGAGTGAAGACTAGCAGATACTGCATGCTAAGAAAACCAAAAGCATAGTGGGTTTAGGAATCTTCTTTATTGGTAAAGTAAGATAAAGTGGGCACATTGTAGTAGTCTGGGCGTCTTACTGCAAAATGATGGCAAACTATCTTTCATGTAAGTTGCATAGCAGATAAAAATCTGTGTGGCCTGTAATCCCTACTGCACTGAGGTGGTTTTGAGCCAGGGATCTAGAAATATTACAATTCCCACTGCCAAACTTCAAAGTTAATGACCTTCTTCCCTCATAGATTTTAGTGTTGTTAATTGCTCTGAATGAGTGAGTACATGTTTTAGTTCTATATTGATCTTGGATCTGAGGGGAGATGTTAGGAAATACTGAAGTCTTTTGTTCGCTGCAAGGATATATTTTCTTTCAAAACATACTTTTTTTAATGTATAGTTCGTTTTGGTTCATTTGCTTCAGTATAACTGTGTAGTTCTCATATGCCTGTTATCCTTAATAGCTGGTAAAAATTAGTTGGGATCTGTCTACTTTTAACACATATGTAACTTCTGTGTATCAGTAACCTATCTACTTACATGTCAGCCTTTGCTCTCAATCTTAATTAAGACCTCTTTAAGAAGTCTTGATCAGTTATCTCAGATGGTACAGTTACTGTGTAACACACAGTCTGAGAGATATATTTATCTAAAATGATGAGCAATTTTTCTATCTCTTGGCCTGTTTTCAGTTTCTCCTAGGCTCTTACGGAAGGTAGGGCGGGCAAAAATGAGGACTGTAGCTCTGACTCCAACCTACAGTGGTGAGGCTGATGCTCTTTTACCCTCTCTGAGAACGGAGGTATGGAGCTGGGGAAAGGGGAAGGAAGGACAGCTAGGACATGGCGATGTTCTGCCAAGGTGAGATTTCTTTAAATGTTTTTTAGTAGGTCACTAGGAAATCTTGAGTATTCAACTTCTCAAATTTGGTCAACTGCCTTGTATTGTGCTCTTGTTCTTTTGCGTTGTGACCTAAGTTCCTCCAAGTAACACGTTTTATGCTGTATTGTTACTGAACATCAATCAGTTATGACTTTTCCCCTTGTATTCACTAGGAGCTTTGGTGATATTTGCACTTTGTCCAAATTGGGGTGAGGTTTATAATCAACTTTTACCCTTCATGACCTTTTTGACTAAGCTGGTTTATTGCCAAAAGACTCCATGTATGTTTGTTTTCTCTAATTTGTTTTTTGGGGAAAAAATAAAACTTGGAATTTATTTTTGTCTTAAATACCTCTGATAATCTTTTTTTTTCTCCTCCCTCCACCCTGGGTTCTGGGGATTGACAGGCTTCAGCCGCTGTGTGTGAAAAGCCTAGATGGTAAAGAAGTCATTCACCTCTCTGCTGGTGGCCATCATTCCTTAGCACTCACTGCCAAATCCCAGGTACAAGTGATTGTTATCATTTATTGCTTATCTGTGACATAATTGTCACGTTTGGTGTTTTCTAGGTTTTTGTTTCTTTTGCCTCTAAACTTTTGTTTCCATTTGTGGGAGGCAACTTGGAAGCAGTGTGGAATTTTAATTCTGTTTCTGCCAAAGTTATGCGTGTACCATCAACATTATGTTTAAAGATTGCAATGACTTGATTTGGTGCATTCTATTTCTGAAAGTGAGAAGACAATTTGAGAATATAGGAAGACAGTGGAAATTAGGGAAGTGCTTCTTGGTACATGAATCTTAAATCCTTGTGTGTGTTTGCACACTTGATGTGTTGTACTACCACAATTCAGTATGTGTCCATGTATATAAATTTACATTCTCATGTTTAGCTATGTTTCTTACAGGTGTATTCATGGGGCAGTAATATCTCTGGCCAGCTTGGTCACTTGAACTCCCCAACAACAGTCCCTCGTCTCGCAAAGGTACCTTCTGTTTTCTGTATTTTTCTTCGTTCAGTTTAGGGTCTCTTCTTCTATGAGTGAGTGCAAAGTAATATCTAAAAACTGACCTTGTTTATGTATCTGTGTGCTATATACTAATAGAACCCTTGATTTCTTTGGCTTATACTGTGAATACAATCCTTAGATAAGCTTGTGAAAATCTACCCAAGAAATCCTTTATGCAGACTTCCACTGTTTTTTGACCACACTGAAGTTCTAAAACTGAGAAATGTGACTGGTTGCATCTTCTTATCAAATTCTACTTCTACCTTATATTTGGGTTCTCTGATATCGATGTTGCAGTGCTGAAACTTTTAAATACCTTGGAACACTGTTGTTATTCTAAACATTCCTCTAGCATTTTTAGCTTTGCTAGACCATGACCATATTTATTGTTCCTTTCTGTATTTCCAGAGCTGTTTTGGCAGTGGGTTTTCTGTTTGTTTTGAACTTTTCATCACATTGAGTGAATAGCCAAATAATTATTTTGGTTTAGACCAGACCCTTGCCTATGTTCTCTGGTGCTTGTCTTAGTGGAAAACTAGCTGCAGTTTTCCTGCTTAGGCCTTATGCAAATTAATGTACAGCATGTTAACTGTCCCAAATGTATAGATTTCCTAGTTAAATGTAGAGGGGAGAATAGTGTCCCAACTTTAATCAAGCTCACCTGATGCCCATTTAAAAAAAAAAAAGATTTATAATTTAAAGACAAAAAATCAGCCACTAGAAAGAAGACTGGAAAGAAAGATAATTTTCAGTATACACGCAAGAAATGTGTTTGTTATGAGACACTGAAGTTGAAAAATTACCAGTTACTGCAATACTTGTTCTTGGCAGGTCTATTGTGTGTGTGTGTGTGTGTGGCTAGAAGAGTTAAGTAGTCTCCTCTCCTTCCAGCTTCAGGTGTGATGATTTCTAATGTCTTTTCCTTCCTCATGAATTCCAGGTGTGTGGTGATGGTGTTTGGAGTACAGCAGCAGGACTAGATCATTCCCTCTTCTTAGCAGATGAGGAAGACTTCCAACCTGGATTATATTACAGTGGCCAGGAGACAACAACAGAAAATAATCTGTATGAAAATAGCTGTACTAAGAGTCCAATTTTGTTACTGTCCTGTAGTAAGGTGAGTGATATTTCCTTTAAGTTAGTGCAAATCATACTGATGCTTTTTGGAAATAGCACAGTGCTGGTTGTTCAACTAGCTTTAAGGGTGTCAAGTCAAGTAACTGGTTCCTAGCAGTCAAATCAGGAGCACAGCTTATGGAGGGCAGAGAGGAGGCCTAATTAGTATTGTTCTCTTCCCTGCCTGTTTCTTGGTCTTTCCTTCTGTTTGAGGGTCAAGGAGGTGTTTCCAGTGTGTCTAATCCATTTCCTTCCATGTGTGCATGTTGCAGAAGTGCACCCACCACAGTCTTCATGTATTTATTCTTTGCTGCTATTGCTTTTCATTTTCCTGTTGTTTCTCAAGTGATTGAGGGCACTGCCTGCTCTATTCCATTCTGCTTCCTATGCATGTTGTTTGTGAGTGAGCAGAAGGTCCCCCTGAGTTCTGCATCGTCTCCTTCCCTCCCCCTCCCTTTCTCATGGGTGTAAAGGGGGAACTGAGCAAAGGCACCAAAATGTGCATTTGTGTGTTTATGGGAGAGAGGAGGTGCCCCATGCGATTTTTTTCATCAAGCTGAATCTCATATCTGCCTTGAAGTTGGCATGAGGTGGGGGAGTGTGTACTCTGACTGCACGTCTTCTTCCAAGTTGTTTCTATGATTTCAGACCAACCTGAGTTTAAGGTAACAAAAAGGAGATGGTGAGGGTAGAAAGCAGCTCTTTGTCTCAGCTCTTCTGGGTTTCATTGCTACTTCCCTAGATTGAGCAGAATAGCAGTTGGAGAGAGGTTTTGTGGAGGCACAGGGATTTAGACACTGGGTCCATGCATATGCACGTGCATGTGTGTGCACGCATGTGCACACATGTATGTGCGCACATAAACACACACTTGTATTCCCTCTATAAGATTGCTGACAGCCATTCCCTTCTCTTCTCTTCTCTTCTCTTGTAGGGTGACTCGTAGGCTCTTGCATATCAGAATTGGCCTGTGGGTTGCTTGTTGAAAAACTCTGGCTCAATGTTTCTAAGAAATCCTCCATTTAACAACAAAAGAAATACAAGTAGAGCTTAAACACTGCATTACTATATGGTATTGCATGTGAACCAGAACTAGTGAGGAGCCACAATGCATCAGTGGCACTTGTGCTGACCTTAGAGTAGAATTTTGCTTCCAACTACTGTGGAAAGCAAATACGTACTAATACCTACACTAATACCACTTGTATTGATATGCTGTATTCTGCATCACCCTATTTTTAAATTGGAGTGTAAAAAGAAAAATATTAAAGCTGCTGTTTTTTTCTTTTCTCTTTTTCATCTTTCAGATAGGGTACATAAGCAATGTGATAGCTGGTGGTGACAACTGTTTGGTCTTAGTAGACAAAAACGTAATGGGATATATTGCCAGTTTGCATGAGTTGGCTTCTACTGAGAGAAGGTTTTATTTCAAACTGAGTGAGATCAAATCTCAGGTTCTTAGACCTCTTTTAGGTTTAGGTAAGACCTTATTTTAATATTTTCTTTGATATTATTTCCCCTACGTTCCACAACAAATTTCTTTATGCAAAATTTAAAAGTAATTATATATTTTTAAGATAAAGCTAAGGTCTTACTCTTCTCCCCTGTTCGGATGAACTGGTGAAATATAGCTGCATTTTGACATCTGCATTATGTTATTAGTATTTGCACTTTTCCTGACTGTTTCACCTGAAATAACTTAATTATTTAAGCTGTATTTAGTCTAAAATTGTTGAATTCCTGATTCTGGATAATGTAGCCATGAGGTGAAATTGCCAATAAAACATCTAAACAGCACCTTCTGGTAATTCTCTTTATTAATGGGTGCTGCTCTTTCGTAAGGTAAGCTAAATTACTTTCTGGTCTGTTACAGATAATTTGGGCAATGCAAATACAATCCAGTTGTTGCAGGAAATGGCAAGCAGGTTCAGCAAGCTATGCTATCTCATCGGTCAACATGGAGCTTCCCTAAGTAGCTTTCTTCATGGAGTAAAAGAAGCCAGGAGCTTGGCCATCCTGAAGCATTCCAGTCTCTTTTTGGATAGTTACACTGAGCAAGTATCCAATTCCCTCTCATCTTGAGTCTCTGCAGGATTAATCCACTGACCGCAACAAGCCCTGAGTTAGGGCAAAGTAGATCATAAGGAAAACTATATAAGTAACTGTTGTGCAAATTGTATTCCTGCAATTTAAAATGTATGGAGAGTTTTACACAAACTAAGTCATTTTGTAGTGAGCTATATATTTCAAAGTCTTCACCAGTGGAGTACACTGGACAGCTTCAGCTTCCCTAGTGTAAAAATCTATGTACAAGCTCCTCTTTGGTTGCTCGACATGTACCTGTTAGAAAGCAACATGTTCATTACTTAATAGTAAGGATCCTGTAATATAATGTAATAGAGTTACCATGGCTAGGCTACTAAGTAAAGCTACCTTTGGCGGTTTATTGTAGTTACAAAATGCCTTTTCAGTAGTCATTAACTAAAAACTGTCTCCTGGAAGAACGATTCTTCTGTCCTGATATCTGCTAAATAGCTAGCATTACACCCTTCACCCAAAAGACAAAGCTGCTTTAGTGCTCAGAATTAAGTCTGAATTATCCTGGTTGTTATTTTTTAGCTTAATGCTTTTGGGAGAGTAAGTCTATGCAGTCATGCTGTTTGCTGTCTTTCTCCTCAGTAACTTTTGTAGCTGCTGGATTATTTCATCCAAATGTAGCAGAAGTCTCATCGTACTTAATACCTACAGGCTTTTGTGAAAAATACTGGCTTGACAGAGGGGAGAGTCTAAAAATGTCCTCTCTGAATGTAGTCGTGGTTACCAGACATCTGAAAATCTCTAAGGGAGCAAAATTTCAAGATCATCAACTTCAGTTGTTATGCAGTAGCATTTTGAATGTGCAGCTAGTTGCACTTTTTTCTAACACAAGCATAACAGTTAACCACTTTTACTGGGTCAGTGATAAACTTATGCCATATCACCCTAAAAGAAGCTTTCTTCTCTGTTTATCAAATGGGTTGTTCATAATTACAAATATGTATTTTCCTCCTTTCTTACTTAGTCTTGGACTTCATTTTTTCTTGTAATCTGGATTTCCAGAATTGGTTCTCACTACTCAGAAGGGTTTCTTAATTTCTTCTTCCTCCCTGTCAAAGACTGAAATACCTAATTTCTGTTCTCATTACTGCCCGTCTTCTGCTCTTCCCCTTTGCTTTCTAATGCTTTACACGTTTTTCTGTGTATGGCATCAGAACCTATGCATGCTCCTCAGCATAGTGCCTTGAGCATCTTCCAGGGATCGATCCATCAGGCAACATAAGTGTTTGTTAATTGGGCTAAGCTGAGACCTCTTCCCTTGGAGAAAAGTGTTTTTTAAAATGGTTTTCTTTTTTGGTAGGGGAGAAGTGAAAGGTAGAACATTGAGTAGCAGGAAAAGAGAAATTCCCATCTTGAAATTTCCATCTTGAATATAATTAGAAGTTAGCAGTATTAAACTGTTGAAACAGATGGCCTATTCTGTACATGCCCAAATATGGGGGAAACAAAAAATTCAAGTTTTGTTTGCAAAGTAAGCCTTCTGCATTGTGCTAATGGCAGCAGAAATGTGGAATAGTAATGCATGTTCTATCCTCCATGTGGAAAGTGAATACTAAGTGTTCCAGTAACAGAGTGTTTCACTGTTTAATATTTTCTCAAGTACTTAGATTACTTGTACAGTAGAAGATATTACAGATCTCATTGGTAAACTGTTGGAAATTAAAACAGTTTCTATTTCCAGGGATGTTCTTATTTTGTAACTGAAACACTTTTTTGTCCCCATTTTAGGTATTGTACTTCAGTAACAAACTTTCTCGTAATGGGAGGATTTATGCTCCTTGCAAAGCCAGCAATGTAAGCAAACTTTTACCATTTTTTGGAGTTTTTGATCAACTAGCAAAGAACCATACTTTAAAGTAGTGTATGTGTGTAGTAATGAGCATGCGGAGGCTGGGTCTCATCTTGCTTGAGTACAGTAATTTCTCTTCTGTCAGATGAAGAAAAAGTTGCTTTCTCTCAACTGTGACAAAAATTTAGGTTAAAATGCTGCTGAATGAGTTCAGTTACTTTATCCTGAAGGTGGAGAAAGGAGTAAAAAAAGCATAAATTACTGTGAATTCCTTGAAAAAAACGTAAATAGATTTCAGATGATTTTTTTTGAAAGCTTAGTCTTGAGGTTAAATTTTCATCATCTATTCAGTGTTTGTTAGTATTTTATTTTTCAAATGTTGCTGTCAAGAAAATACAGAACAGCAAACTAAGAAGTTGTAAGAGTAGATAGTGTGAATGCGCTTTCATTTGAATTCTTTAAGTTTATGGAAGTGCTTTAAAATGATGCAAAAATAACATTTCTGCACGTGTATCTTCTCTGCCTCTCAGGTTGCTTTACTCTATTTCATGCATAGATGCTCTTAAATGTGAGGAAGGAATTGTACCTTAAGGCCTGAGACAGTATATTTGAAATTTATAGATCATAAAGTAAAGCTTTTTTCTTAGTTCAGTAGTATTTTTGTCTAGGAAATAAAGTAATGACACTGTGCATCTTTCACTGTAGTGCTGTGAAGAAGTTGTTGCAATGAGCATATTTTTTAACTTGTCTGAGGAATTGCCAGCTTTCCTTCCTTCCTAAATTCTGTAATCTGGGAGTAATTCTGTTACAGCTGTTCATGGAGCACCTTGAATGTAGTGTAAACGATGGTATTGGAAGTTCTTTGAAACACCAGGGTACCTAATGCAAAGAATTTTCTGCACCTGAGGACCAGTGCCAAAGACTAAATACAAAAATCCCACTGCAGAGAGACACTGAGAATCTTTCTGCGTTGGTCAAGATTTTTAGGGTGACTTACAGGAAATCTTCGTTCAAGTATAAGCTTGTTTATAATTAGTAGTGAACAGTTCTGGATGCTGAAATTACTTGTACTGAATTCTTCGCATCAATTGTCACTGTCAGGTGTCACAGCTTCTCCTACTGCAACCAGGGTCTCATTAGGTGAATAACACTTTGCAGGTTCTGAAACTTCAGGGAGGAGATGTCTTAGAAGTTTTGTCCTGCTACTTGCAAAGGGAAGTCAAGAATATCTTTGATAATGATGAATTTCCCCTCACCCCCTCCCCGAGGGATACTGTCTTAAGTCAGTGGTTAATGATGTCAGCCTTTTATGGATATTCTGCAATATGAATGCATTAGAAGTAGTCCCAACTTTAAAAAAAGTGCTAGCTACAATAGAAGCTATTAATAATAGCTACCTCCATTGTTGGCAGGTTTTTGAGCATTTACTCTGAAAAAGTAGATGAGCTATACTCAGTGTTATGAATCTGTTATTATTTGACACTTTTCTACAGAGGTGTCCCTCATCCTCATCCATGTGAGAATCTTGAAGCACTTTAAAAATGCAAGCCATCCAGATGGTTAAATTTAAAATTAAGAAATATGGTCTTCTCTCTAAAGAAGACTTTATTCCTAAGGCTTGTTAAACAAGAGAGTTCTTAAATATCATTAGCTGACCTAGACAAGGTACGTTATTTTGATGTGTGAAATGGCATCTTACTAATCATGTAGAATTCTTAGGGACCCTGCTGTGCAATTCTCTGATCTGTTTCGCTGTCCCTAGAGCCTGCTTTCTCAGCCTCACCTGATTCTTGCAGCTTGTGGTTTAAATGCTTCCCAGCTGGATGTTTTAATGCAGATGTGTCATATGTGCCAGCACACGTGTGCACACAGATATGGTGAAGGAGAGGGAAAAGTAGGTTTGTTTTCCTTTTAATGAAGAAATCCTGGTTTTGTGTGCTAATGCATTGTCTTCAGAATCATTTCCCTCTTCTTCTCTGAACTAGATTAGTTCTCCCTCTTGGAAATCAGACTGAGGATTGAACAGATTTCCTGCCTTTCTTTGAGGTAGGATGTAATTTTTCTAGTTAGGGGAAAAACTGGTCAGTTGCCTTGAACAGCAGGGGTGGGGAAGAGATTATTTGGATATATTTAGGGAAGTGCACTGGAGCAAAGTTAAGATTCTTTCAGGCCTTCTTGTATGAATCAAGTGTTAGAAACTTACTACTCTAACAGTAATGGGGAAGTCATTCCGCCTGTTAGCTCTTTTGCTGATCAAGTGTTAAAGGGGAAAAAGGCAATTAGTTACTCTCCAAGTGGGGCAACTTAGTCAACTTTCTTCAACCAGTTTAATGACTGAGCATGTGAGGGTAGCAGTAAAAAAAGTCCTGTGTTGCAGTTGTTAGGGAGCTACATGTCTGTATTACTGTACTTCCTTAAACTAAATTGGGAATAGATTAATAAGCAGCATGCATTTGCCTTCGTAATTTTTATTGGTTTGTGATAATCCAAAAAGGGGCATTCTGAGCTCATTTATATAAAACATCGCTGATGTCTCGCTGTCTCTTTTCTTCTCTCCTCCCTCTGTTCCCCAATGGTCCCATCATTTAGAGACTTCTTGAGTAAAAACCAGGAGCTGTTACAGAAACTGTCTGAGAAGAATGAGGAAAACCTCCAGCTAGTGGAAGTTCTGAATGCTCTGTTTTTCATGCCATTTGGACGACTTCATAATTATGCTAGAACTTTGCTAAAGCTTGCCACATGTTTTGAAGTGGTAAGCTGGCTTTGTTATCTATATCTGAATAAATATACACATGAAACTTATGGCTCGGAAGTAACTGTGTGAAGCAAATGCCAGGTAATTAGAAATAGCTTAGTCCTCAGAGAAGCTACCTCGGTCTTCTATTTGCTGCAGGGAAGATCATGCACACTTATTTGCGCAATCTTGCATCACACCTGCACAGATCACATGACAGGTAGAAACTTGTTACCCTGCCAGAACTTGTTTGTGTGCCTGAGTGCTTAATTGCAAATATATTATTTTCATGTTTGCCTGTTGCTTTTCAGTTCCATCTGGCGTCATTACTGTAGCTATCCTTGGCTGTAATATTCTACTAAAAATACTACATATATATTAGGTAGACTCTTACCACATATTTAGATGTATATAATTCATTCTTTTGAAAGAAAAGATGACTAAACAGGAGCAATAACTACTTGTACGTTTATCCCAATATAGTCATTTAAGGTATTACTCCTGCAATTATTAGCACTACTTCTGCTACAGCTTGTTAAGCTGCAAGAAGGTAGATCATGTAATTGTATATTAATCATTCTCCTCTTAACATTCATGGAACTTTTGTGATTTTAAAAACTCCCAGCGCACCAACACAATGTGTGACCAAGAAAATAACTTAGCCTACATTGTTCCTTTATTGACCAGACCAACTGTTATGCATTTGATGCTGATTTAATAAAATGAGCAGTTGCATTGCAGCTTGGTTAGTGTTGTTGGCACAGGTGTTCAGAAATACTCTCAGGTCTGTCTTACCTTGTGCCCTATAGGCATCTCCAGAATACCAGAAGCTACAGGATTCTAGTTCTTGTTATGAGAGCCTTGCTGTCCATCTTAGCAGAAAAAGGAAAGAAGCAGAATACACGCTTGGCTTCTGGAAGACCTTTCCTGGGAAAATGACGGTATAATGACAATTGTCAGTCCATTAGCAGCTTGAATCTCTTGCTGTTAGCGTTATACCCTGTGTCTATTACTGATGCTATTGTCCCAGTTGCACTTCTCATTTTTCTAATTTGTGTTGCTGTAGTACTCTTAACTTTAAAAAGGTTGGCCCTTTACTATGAAAGACAAATAGCACTGACCTTAGGTCGCAATCAGTGAGAAGTAAGCTTCTGTAATTTTGTTTTTAATGCTACCTGTAGGATTCCTTGCGGAAGCCAGAGCGTCGTTTAATCTGTGAAAGCAGCAATCGGGGGTTGTCCCTACAGCATGCTGGAAGATTCTCTGTAAACTGGTTCATCCTCTTTAACGATGCTCTGGTACACGCTCAGGTAAGCCAGCTTGTATCCAGGAACAAAACTTTTTCTCTGCTTCAAACAACATGACATATTTTTCATGTAGTGAAGATAAGTTTTTGCACCGTTCACTGCAATGTTGCTTGAACACTTAAAAGTAATATTTTTTTCATGTTTACAAATAAATTTGAAATGATGTACTATTTTTTTAATGTTTGATTGCTGTTGCCCTGTGGCTGGCATCGTTTCTGTTGGCTATTTCTCGAAGCAAGGTGCATATAAGGAGCCTGTAATGCTCAGTTTTCCCTAGTCCTCAAAGAAAGGAAAAAAACTGTTCAGAAAAAGCATGGGGCAGGGGTAATGGATCAGTACCCAGTGAAGTATCCCTTCTCCTTCTCCTTGCCTACAGTTCTCAACGCACCATATTTTTCCCTTGTCCACACTGTGGGTAGAAGCTCTTTCAGAAGAAGCTGGTAATGTGTGAGTATTCTTGCTTGTGATGCTGAAATAGTCAGATATCTTGGGAGGGAGGATGAGCGTTTTGTAACCAATTATTGTAAACTAAGAGCGGAATAGGCTGGATGCAATCATGTCTACCCCTCTTTCTTATTTCAGAAAACTTCTTGTATTTCTATATCTTAAAAAAAAAAAAAGTTGTATAAACATCAGAAAGAATAAGGTAGTCAAGAGGAAAGCAAGTAGTCTTTCCTGCTGCTTCTTTTCACTGCTGACTTAATAAAGGTGAATGCTAGCTGGGGTGGGGGAGGGAAGATACAATATTCATGCTCTAAGAAACCTTGCCTTTTTCAGGATGAAATTTCACTAGATTAAAATATTTCCCCCCTCCCCCATGTAGGAATGGATTGAAGATTACAACACCAGAAGAACAGTTTGTTCTTGTTTCTTCAACACCACAGGAAAAGGTAGGCATATCTACAGATTTTGCATGACTTCAGTGATATGAATGAGGTTTTTTCTGTCCTACTGTGGAACCAAATAGGGAGAAGTATTGCCTAAGTATTCACCAAGAATGAATTCTTCCTACAACTTGGCATGCAGGTTGACTGTATGCTGTGCTTGACTATAGCAGTGCTCCAATTTACAACACTGTACTGAGGAGTGCAAAGGAGGTTATTGTAGTTGCTGTAAAGGTGGGATTCAATGCAAAGACAGATGTTAGCTAAATTCTGTGGTGAAACGCTTTCTGTTTCAGACCAAGTGGCTGAGGGCAATAAGCCAAGCAGTGGATCAGGCCCTTAAAGGGACTTCTGACTTAATTCTATATGGAGCTGGTGGGAATGTGCCAAGACAGGAACCTCCTATTTCTCGCAGCGCCAAATACACCTTCTATAAGGACCCTCGATTTAAGGATGCTGTTTATGATGGGAGATGGCTTTCGGGAAGACCCCATGGCAGGTAAAAGCATTTGAACGTAACAGTTGAGAACAAAATGAGTTGGTTGCTCTATCAATAAGTAGGCTCACTCACAGAAGTTATTTGGGGAGTGTGAAGTAAACTGATTATCTTATACATGTGTATGGCTTTGTATTTTTTCCAGAGGGATCCTAAAATGGGCAGATGGAAGAATGTATGCTGGGACTTTCAGGACTGGGCTGGAGGATGGGTAAGATCCTCTCACTACTTGTGGAGCCAGAGGGCAAGAAATACCTTTTGTTGTAGGAAATAATAACAAAAACCTTTTAATTAAAGGTTTTGCAGTGGATCTTACTGACTCAGGGTTATGTATATTAACAAGATATATCTATATGTTGATATATCGATAATCTCTCATTTATCCAGAGGTATGCTTGTTGTCTTCACAACAGACTCTGCAACTGCGTGATTAAAAATTTGCTCTTTCATAAAAACTGAAACTAATTGGGGTAATCAGCTGTAGGATGGAGGAAGGAAATGGTAAAACAGCCAAGGAGAAAGAATGGGTGGGTGGGTGTAAACTCCTAAGCAGAGGAAGCCAATTGAAAAGTCTGCAGTCAACTTTCTGCTGTATAGGTAACTATTAACTTTTTGCATTGCAATATTCTTTCAAAAGTTCTGTTGGTTTTTTTATCCTTCTAGAAAATGCAATGCCTTTCATACAATGTAGTTTTCCTTGCTGCATTTCTGGTAGAGCAAGGGTTTAATAATTCCGGAAGGAGACAACTAAATCTTGAATCGAGACTTCAGGGTTTGGGTGATGAACACAAAACTAATGAGAGTATCTGATCCTGATGATTAAGATAACTAGTACAGAGGAGTTTGAAAACAGGATGAATGGAAGTCCTAGACATTATCAAGTTATCTGGTGAAACAAATAAGACCACTTGAAAGTAACTTAATAATTTATTACACAGCTTTTGAATTAATCTATGAATTTCATTGCTTAGAATCTGCTTAGGGCACTTAGAGGCTAAGAGGTTAACTTATTTCCAAAGGCATTTTTATATGAATCTTGTGAGCAGACATGTCTGTACTGGGCAGGATAAAAATATATGAGGAGTCCTATTGGCTTCCAGATGCATTTGCAAAGTATGGAGTTGGAGGGGAAATCGAAATGCGGTCTGGCTGCAGACAGCTTTTTAAAATGCACCTTAGCTATTGGTATAATGTCAAACTATAAAACCAGATTAGAGCTTTGGTGATTTGTAACTAATAGTAAGCGTAACTAACCCTGGTGATTTTGGGGTTCTTGGAGATGGAAATACTGCAAACAAATCCCCACCGGAAATAAATGGATTGGTATTTGTATTTCAGCATGCATGCTATAGTCTTAACACTTAACAATAGTAATGTCTTGTTGGGGTAGACACACTCTCAGGAGAACCTTCATAACTGGATTTTCATCTCCTCAGAAGATTTAAATCAATAAATAAAAGTTGTATGTCTCATTCTTTTCAGGCATACTGAAATTGTGAACAATTCTGTGCCACTGTTTGAGCATAATTGGAAGCTAGTGTCTTTTTTAAAAATACTCTCTGTAGCAATATATGTTTTAATCTTTCCCTGGAATAAAGATGTGCTTGAATTATCAAGACCTGAAGAAGACAACAAAGGTAGAAGCAGTCTTAGGATGTGGGAAGACTTGTGGCCTTTAGAAAGCTGAGAAAAATGCTGCAGTGTGGTAGAGAGGGGAATGTTTACAACATGCCACAATCAAACAGGAGAAAAGCAGTACGGACTAAACTGACCTAGTGATGCTGGAATTCCTGCTTTCTCTTAAAAAAAAAAAAAAAAAAAAAAAAATCTGTAACTGCTGTAGTTGAAGAGATGCCCTAAAAATGATAGAGAGCATTCTGATTTTAGAATGGGTCTGTGATATGTATCTGTTCCTGTTTCTAATGAAGTGTGTTAGCATTATAGCTGCTTGTGTTCCATTTCTGTGCATTGACAGGTATGGTGAATACAGAGTGCTAAACAAAGCATTGAATAAGGATGACCATTACGTGGGGTACTGGAAGGAAGGCAAAATGTGTGGGCATGGAGTCTACAGGTAACATGTAGCACTTGTGTTGCTGTCATTGCAGAAGGGGAAGCGGGGCTGATGCTCTGGCACACTGCTTACCAAGCTTCTGTATGTAGCTTTCTTGTTACATTTCAGACTTGTGATTATAGTTAGCTTGGCTTATTTTCTGCTTTGCTTTTGGTAGATTGCTCACGATGCATACTTGTACAGTGTTCTGTTATTAATATCTATTCTAATGTTACTACCACCTTTCAATAATAGAGGATTCTTTCTTCTGAGAGATAAATATAAACTCTAATGGCCTTGCTTGTTGGGGAGAGAGTGGCTTTAAAACAACAAAGCATCAAAAGACTTGTATTAAAGGCTCACTTTTATCCCAAATATACTTTTACTATAGTTCCTGCTTGGTGTGGCTGTAATGTAATTCCTAGAAGGAAAAAGAGAGGGTTGATCTGTTCTGGGCTGGGGGATGGGGAACCACCACCAAAAAAAAAAAACCAACCCAAAACCAACCAAAAAAACCCCCCATAACAGAAAAGTAGATTATAGGAATCTTACTTAATCTCTTTTTCTTTATAGCTATGCTACTGGTGAGGTGTATGAAGGGTGTTTTCAGGATAACATGCGTCATGGGCATGGTCTGCTACGCAGTGGGAAGCTGACCTCTTCCTCTCCCAGTATGTTCATTGGACAGTGGACAATGGATAAGAAGAGTGGTTATGGAGTTTTTGATGATATCACGAGGTAATGCTTCATTTCCACAAATCCTTAAACGCTGGTATGACGTGCAATTGCAAAAAGAGTAGGAAAGGATTTGATCTGTCAGTAGCAGTAGTAGTGCATGTTTATTTTTAAATTTTTTTTTCTTTATACTAGGCTTTCTGGGTTGATGATCTAAAGAATTGGGTCTAGAGACTGCTTTTTGGTGCTGCTTCTGGAGTAAATGTGGGGGGTTTGTTTTGCTTTGGTTTTTTCTGCCTTGCTTTCCTGTCATACTCCTGACTGAAAACTAGCACTGAATATGGTATCTTACTGAGGTATCTTGTTGTGCGAGTGCTGAAAGTTTTATGAATGTCATGTGAGGAGTATTCTTTCATCTCAGGCCTGTAAGACTGGGTTGTTCAGTGATCTGATATACAGGACTAGGTAAATTTTAGCTCGTGCTCGGGTTTTCCATTGACTTACTCTGTCAATGCAGCGGAGGGAAGATGCTTTCTCTCAGGGCAGATTAGTGAAATGATGGTCTTGGAAACAGAATTGCACTGAATGAATACTGTCTGAGCACAGATCAATATAGTCTGTTTTCTCAGTCACCAATTTAATGCTGTTTTTTCCTGAAAAGAGAGCTTTTGGTGAGAGCCCAAGAAAACTGGTTTTGGTTTAACTGAACCGAAAGCCCACTTAAAAAGCAGAATAGTAGAAAGTCTGGAGGTGAAGGGGGTGTGTGGGAGTGCGTATGTGGATATTTTTATGAAACAGAGCTATTGTGGTATCTCCAGGTATTTCCTGATGTCGGTTTTGCATTTAGTCTTGCTTAGTAGTGTGGTGGTTGTTCTTACACTCTAGTGTCAAGATGTCTCCACATACTTGATTTAGTCATTTATTTACCTAGGACAAACTAAAGAGATGGCAGCTTTCCTTGCGGATCCTCTCACTTCTAGAATTTGTAAATGCAGTGGCAGTTCGGGGGGGGCGGGGAGGAGCGTGGCATTTGCTTTCCATTCCAGAGTTACTCAAATATGAGTGAGCTGCCCTCATGGTAGTTTTCTTTCTGTCTCAGAGAAGGATATGTGCATATGTTTCGCCTAAGGATTCATTTTCTTCACTTATTCTTCAGCGCAGACAAATAAGGAATAGCTGCAGTCACTCTTTATAACTTGTCGTTATTGCAAACCAGTCATTTGAGCAAGTGGGACTTCTACTCTCTTATGTTTCCATCCTGCTAACTGAGTATGCTGCACCTGTCTCTTCAAGAAGCTTTCACCCAACAGAGACCCCTGTAGCTGGCATGATGAATAAAACCAGCATCCTGCTAGGTTATGGGTCCAATTAGCTGGAAGATACCCCTGAATTTAGATTAATGGCTGGGCTTGTTCTCTTTACTATGACCATAATTCTTCCTGGATACTAGAAAGAAAACGCTCTGTAATAAGCAGAGTTCTATTAAATCAATCACTAGTTTCCTTCTAAAAGCAAACAAAAAAGCCCTTGACAAGTTAATTTTTTTTTTTTATTACTTGTATGGTGAAAACATGTTCTTTTTCAGAACAACTGGAAAAATAGATTATTTCAAAATATTTGGGACTTGCGCTTAGTTTCAAACACTCTAGCCTGACCTGTGTGGACTTACACTCACAAAAAAGTATTTTAAATAGTAGTCTGAAAGAGGCTGATGTTTACTTATAAGCAATCTTTAATTGTCTAATAATTTTTTTATGGCATGACCTTTGTTAGGCTATTATCCAGAAACTTTCTACAACGTGATCTGTTTCCTTACAATTTTTGCACTCTATTTTCAAAATGTCATGTATGACTTTGTAGGTCTCCCTCCTATCCCCCAAGTAGAACAGGTTTCTTTCATTTATTATCCTCTCAATTTGAGTCATCTGAGTTTAGGTAAAGAAATCAAAAGCTTTGGCAAAAAAAATGACTAAGCTTCTTGCATCTTTTTAAAAATTGTTAAATACATCAGGTAGATGCCCGATGAAGCTGAAGATCCCCTTTCATATGCAACTTAAATCTTGGATAAAGCTGATGCAGATCAGCTAACAAGTTTTCCTCGTTTCTTATGTGCTGTAGCTACTGCTCAGGTTCCTTTGGATAGGAATTGGGCTTAACTGGGCTTCAGCATTGTTTCAGGTCATCAGGAACAGTTTGCTTGGATGTGGCCAATTTGTAATGTGAATTGTGAAAGGAAGTTCATTATCATTTATTTCTATCAAAAAGAGTCTTTATTTCCATGAAGCTAGTGGAACTAGATTGACAGACCTGAAGCAAGTGCTGTCTGACTCTTTTCTAACGTTTTCTGTAATGGTCAAATAGCGCAGTAAAGCCAAAGAAAGGATATAAATGTACTACTTAGACGCTGTTCTTCCTACTTCATTTTTCTTCAGAGGAGAAAAGTATATGGGAATGTGGCAAGATGATGTTTGCCAAGGCAATGGTGTTGTGGTTACTCAGTTTGGACTGTATTATGAAGGAGCCTTCAGCACCAACAAAATGATGGTGAGTTGAACACCAGACTCTGTGCTATAGTGACTTTTCCTCTAAGTGTGGTAGCTTTCTGGGGTAGATGAGTGTATGTTAGGCTGTGTAAACCTTCTGTTCTTCTAACCTTCTATTGTCGTGGCTTTTTAAACTGTCTTTATAATCCCTGCTCTGTTTCACTGAGGACTACTTCAGAAACTGCTTTTAAAAAAATTATTATTTGCTAAGAATTAGTAACAGGTTTTTCAGTGTATCTTTAGATCTGCGGTCTGGCCTTCTGTTATAATTACTGCTTTGTGTTCTTTGTGATTCTCTTTAGGGGACTGGAATACTGCTTTCTGAGGATGATACAGTCTATGAGGGTGAATTTTCAGATAACTGGACTCTGAGTGGAAAGGTTGGTATTACAGTTGTCACTTTCCTTGTAATTTGGTTCCCAATGGATTTCAGTTAATTTTTTTTATTATCTTCTCTTAAGGGAACACTGACCTTGCCAAATGGAGATTATATTGAAGGTCTGTTCAGTGGAGAATGGGGATCTGGGATAAAAATCACAGGAACCTACTTCAAACCTAGCTTGTATGAGAATGAGAAGGACAAACCTAAAGCATTGTGAGTGTTGAATAAGAAGTAATTTCTCATATGGTTCAGTAATACTTCGGAACATAAATACTGTCTTTTTTTTCAAAGGCCAGTTAAAAATATTTTTTCCAAAGAAACAGTGATATTTTGAAAATATTTTTCCTTTTTCATTCCTCTTCCCTCCTGCTTAGGAAATAGAAGAAGATAAAAAATCTTCTTTGTAGCTGTTCTTGCTTTAATTACTACTTGAATACGCAAGCAACAGCATGAAATTACAGGATAGCCGACATGCTGCTACTGTCCTGTAGCAGTCTCAGGATTTTTTTTATTTATATCTGAACTGACTATTAGAACCTGAGTTCACAGCTGCTGATGACTTTTGAGGTACTGGGAAAAGACTAAGATATGTTTGAGCAATTAAGTCAATCACAGACCTCTCTGCCTTCTGCCAATTATTCTGTTGGTTAATTAATTCATTTAATGTGTTGTTTAATAATGGCAGTGGAGGTACATTTGGACAGAATTAGCTAGTTACCACACCTCTTCCAAACAATGCACAAGAAAATAGTAGAAAAATCTGTTGAATTGCAAAAGAGAGCATTTTAACACCTTGGCAAAGGTAACTTTGAAAAGTATCCATATAACCCAATTTATAGCAGATGCATTAGGTCAATTTGCTTAATTATCTCTGGGGGAAAAAAAACATGTTTCTTTATTTAAGTCATAACTGAGATATCTTTGAGTAGAGGAAATTTAAGTAAATTTGGAGTTGTTGGTGAAATATCAATATTTGGTAGCACTATATACTGGTTTACAATAGTAGTAATTGTTGTACAGGATTCAATATCTTTGAAGCATACTCTCAAATTTCAGATTACAATGGGAAAGACAACTCTAATGTTTTTACTTAGATTACTTCTCAGTATGCTTCCTGAAGCATTCACTGGTAATTTCTTTTGACAGTGCTGACATCTACAACAGGATGCAAAGTTAAGCAGGCCTCCCTGCTGAACTGAACACTTGCAACCTTAGCAGCTGTCTGCTTTTTATCCCAGTAGGGAGTCTATGAATAAATGTATGTACATATTTGTGAAGATTGCTTGTGAAATAAGGGTTTCATCTGCCCTCTTCAGGCTCTCTTGAAGTTGAAAATCTTCTGATATAATTTGTGAAAAGGCTTAGAGCCTACTTTTTCTTTGTGAAACTGGAAGCATGGAGAAATATCAGTGTTGCTAGTTCTCATCTCTCGTGGTGGAAAAATATTAATGAAAGGTCTGATGATTTCTGATACTTGATTTAAATCAAGATAGAACTGTTAACCCTGACAGCATTTATTTGCTTTATGAAAGCTTTTCAAAGCCTTAAATTTCATTAGATGTCTGAGATCTATACATATATATGTGTGTGTGTGTATATGTGTGTGTGTGTGCATATATATATATATAGGGAGAACAACAGTTCTTGGTTTTCCTTTGGCTATAGAGGATCCCTGAGCATTTGCTGTCAGTGAAAAGATGCCTGAGCTGGTTTTACTCTCTACCAGTACATCCCTAACATGTCATGCAACATCATATGTAGATACTACTTTAGGGGCGGAAGCCACGTATCCATTCTTGGTATTTATCTGTGTAGCTATGCTATTTGTACATTCCAGGACAGTGAGATATTTGGGACTTTTTTGTACTATGTCTTTGCTATGTGAATGTGTCCTGAGTCTTCTGAATGAATACCAGTGGTGAAGATAAGCCCAGTTAAGCGCAGTATGTCCTGTTTTCTTGGAAATTAAACCAGTCCTTTTTGTGTTTAAACAAACCATTTCCTGGAAGACTATGAGAAAGAGTAAGACTGACTTGTCTAATGTAGTAAGGTTCATAGTTGTTACCACATGTAGGTATTAAAAACATTTTAATCTTGTAACTTTATAATATGTTACATGGATTAACGTATGTTAGTTAGCAAGGAAAAAAATTAAGGATAAGTATAACTTTTTGTAAGTTCTTTTTAAAAGGTGTTGAAAGTCAAGACATGGATTAAATAGTAGGTTGTAGGTTTATTCTTACTGATAAACTTGGTTCACAGTAGAGACTAAGTATATCAGCTCTTGGTAAAATGGTATGAGATACTAGATTGACATTAGCCATAGGTGGTTTTCACAGCTGAATGTGTTGTTTCATGACTGTTTGATTATTAACAGACTAACTTGGTCATTTTATTAGGCGGAAACTCGGGATCCTGGCAGTGCCTCCCGATGAGAAATGGAAGGCAGTATTTGAAGAATGCTGGAACCAGCTTGGTTGTGAGAGCCCGGGCCAGGGGGACAGATGGAAGGCTTGGGACAACATTGCGGTGGCCCTGACCACCAACCGACGGCAACACAAAGACAGGTTGGTTCCTAGAGAATGTAGTCAGCAAGATGAAGAAAGTATTGAGAAAGAAACTGGAATCACACTCTACTGTAGACTAGAAACTCTAACTGTCAAAGTTCAGTTAAAACAACAACTGCAAATCCTAAACAAAATCAGAACTCTTAATACTCTGCACTATAAACCCTTTTGGGACATACTGATGTTTAGAATTAGTTCAGTTGTTAGCTTCAGGTTTTTTTCCTATTGTATGTCAAATAAATAATCTGTACAATGTCTTTGTCCTTTTTATAACTGCAGCCCAGAATTATTGAGCCGCTCACATACTCAGACACTGGAAAGTTTGGAGTTCATTCCACAACACATTGGTGCCTTCACCCTAGAAAAATATGAAAATATAAAAAAATATTTGATAAAGGTATTGTCATTCTCAAATGCTCGCATAGCTTGTTGGTAAGGCATGACATCAAGCTCACTTTGTACTAGCTTTCCTTAATTCCTTCCATGTTTGCACTCTTGTAATCCATGTTGTATTCATTTATGTTTGCTCATAACTTCCTAATTTATTGAATTAAAATCCACAACTAAGACTAAAATCATTATATACCTAATGGATACTGCCTTAAAGTCAGTTTCTACTCAGTTACTGTTTTAATTCTTATACATTGGATCCCAGCAAAGGATCTTGAAATACTTGCTAATTATTGCATGTTAATTTTAATAGTACTGGACAGATGACTTGTCCAAGTAGTAGCACAAGTTCTTGTACTGTCTTGATTCCGTTATGAGCTAATACATAAATTTTATAATCCAAATGACAATTTGTTAAATAAAGCTCACTTTTTGATGTATTTATAATATTTTTTTTTTTTTTCCAAAGCCTGTTGTTGAATCTCTGACCCATCTCTCTTGAATTTCTTTTTTTTTTGTGTCTGGCATTGACCTATCTGACTGGCCAATTAATATCTTTCACCTCAGGCTTGTGATACTCCTCTCCATCCATTGGGCAAGCTGGTGGAAACACTAGTAGCTGTCTACAGAATGACCTATGTTGGAGTAGGAGCTAATCGACGATTACTGCAGGAGGCTGTAAGAGAGATAAAGTCCTACCTCAAACGCATCTTCCAATTGGTTAGGTAATGAGACTCTAATTTTCAAGTCAAACTACTGCTGAATTAATTAAAGATGTCTTATGTACTGAAACTGTCTAGTGTTCATGCAGTCCAAGCATGCCAGTATCTTTACTCTGTTTTGGAGGTTGCTTATATTTCCTTAACCTTTTTAAGGAGTCTTGAAATTTCTATCAAAATATAAAAATTAAAATCTTCACCACAGTGTATTCCATTCCTTTAAAATATGGCTGTAGGAAGCTCGTCTTGAATGTGGATTTCCAATTTAGTGTCTCTGGACATCCATGGATATCCATGCTATGAAAAGACAGTATTCAAAGGGTATAGAAGACTAGTGAGGACGGGGACTCGCAGTGTATTCCACTGAAGTTCTTACCAACATGGATGAGCAATGTTCCTATGAAGTGTTTGCTTAGATTCTTGAGAGCAATTACAGCTTTAATTGGGTCCTGCCAATCTGAAAGCAGAAATACTCCAAATTATTAATTGTTAGAAGCCTTGTCTGGAGGCAAGTGATGTCAAGGTAGGAAAGGTATCTTTGGCATTGGAGGGGTTGTCCTTAAGTTTTCTTCCAGGCAGATGGTACTGTATGTCTGTTAGCTATGCTGTCTTAGTCCACCGTGTATTATTTCAGCTGACTTTTCTTTCCTCTCCAACCTTGCCTTCTAATGCTGTGATTTGTAGAAACTTCATGAAATGGAATCATGTTGTGTATTGCCATTTAGGTTCTTGTTTCCTGATCTTCCGGAAGAGGGCAGCACAATTCCATTTCTGGCAACAGAGACAAAGGGAAGGCGATCATTTTGCAGTGGGAAATCTGACTCCAGATCAGAATCTCCTGAGCCGGGGTACATAAATGAAAAAAAACTTAACTAAGGAAGGCTTCATTTTATTTCTGTTTGCAGTTTTTTTCTTGGGTGGGGAAAGAAAGATAAGCAAATGTTTAACTGATGGATATAAGCAGATTTTTTTTTTTTGCTTTGGTTCTGATGACAGATTCTGATAAGCAAACTTTCACGCGATAGTTGCAATAGCATTTCATCCTTGTTCCATGCAATGATTCTTTACTTAAGCCCAAACTTGCTTTTGTCTGTTGTGGGTAAACAAGTTCGGGCTTGGGTCTGGGCTTCAGAAAACTGTTTGGGATATGAGCACTGGGGGTAATGCAGGTCTAGTGCACATATACTGCATCAGAAATAGCCAGTCACATGGAGCTCTACCCTTGAGTCCATCATTGTCCTGTCCACAGCAGCCTCAGGTGTGGTCAAAACAAGGAAGAGCGATCAGTAGAGACAGCCTTCTGAGAAAGGCTCCAATGATCTGTGCAGATGGTATTAGTAGGCACCTTGAGTTCAGCTTTCCCTAGTAGGATTACAGCTTGATGCCAAGCAACTGCTGACTTTATGAAGCCTGGAGTGTGAGTGTGTTGAGCTAGGTCAGGTAACTTAATGGGTTTTAGCCTGTTTTCTAGTTTGTACTTTGAAGGTAAAGTTCAGCTGTCAGCAGAGTGACTCAGAATGAGGGCTAAATGATTAGCATGAAGATAGAGGTAAAACTTGAATTATAATATAGTACAGTATTCAGCCTTTACATTATACAAGGAAGAAGGCCAATGTTCTCTTTAAAACACATAAACCACAAAAAACCTGCACCACAACCACTGCCCCTGCCCCAAACCCACCTGTATGTGGACTGTAAAGGAAAATTACTCCTAAGTATTTCTTAGCACAGATGCTATTTGATGGATTTGTACTTATTTTATTATTCTTATCCCTCATAGAATAGGCTCATACTAAATGAAAGATTTGTTCCAATGATTTTTTTTATTCAATTTTTATAGAAAATTAGGTTTTTAAAATATCTTCTTCAAACCACCACCCCCCTTTTTTTTTATAGCTATGTGGTAACCAGTTTTGGCTTGCTGCTCCCTGTATTACTGCCACGACTCTATCCTCCTCTATTTATGTTGTATGCCTTAGACAACGAACGTGAGGAAGATATTTACTGGGAATGTGTCTTACGTCTAAACAAACAAACTGACGTGGCTCTTCTAAGTTTTCTTGGAGTGCAAGCGTAAGTATGCTTCAGCAATAAAACAGAACTTAGAAGAAGATTATGGCATGTAGTTAGATAAAGCAACTAAAAAACCCTATTGTCTAAAGTGCTTTTCTTTGATTAAAATGCATCTAAACATATCTTCAAGCTAGTTAGTATGGTTGAGAGAGTGAATCAAAACTTTCCTCTTCCAAAAAGGGGGGGGGGGGGAAGATTCGCATGACTACAAAACCAGAGCGAGGCATTTCAAATTAGGCTATTTTCCAGCTATTTGTGCTAGATGTAGTTGATCCTGTAGAAAGAGCTGTTGCATCTCATAGAAGAAAATTACTTCATTTTCATAAGGTGAAAAATGCTTTAAGACTATGCTCTCTCAATAGACTATGTTGGGTTTCTTGCAGGAAATTTTGGCCAGGAGCTGTATCCATCCTTGGAGAGAGTAGAAAGGTATGTTCATTGGGCCTTGACTTACAGTATGCTTTGCCCAGTGCTTCTCTCAAGAAGCTGAGATCATGAAGAAGCAGTCAAAGAATCTTTGACCAGGCTTTTTGCTTAAGAGATGTTATGCTATCTTGTTTCCTTAAAATTTGTCTGCTACTTAAAAGCTACATTAGTGATTTCTTACAATAGCTGTCATGCCAGCATTGTCACTTACTCTAATGAACGTTGTCTTACTCTAATGAATTCTACATCAGGAAGACATTTACTTGGTCTCCAATTATGGAAGTATGAGAATAAAAGTCTTACCAAGGAAATTTTGAAACTGCTCAATTAGAGTTACACCATTGTATACTTTTCTGATTAGGAGAAAAATTGTATAGTTTTTATTCTTAATCATTATCTTGCTGAAAGTGGCTGAACACTGGTCTTACATGGTAATAGTGTAGTACTCAATCTCTGTGCTCCAGTAAGAGTGGTTTAATAGTCATAACTTTGAACAATTTGAATGTTTACAGTATACTTTAAATCATGTCTGGTTTACGAATCGGTACACTTTTATTTGAAATTTTCAATTTCTTATAGTCATTTAGATACTCCTGCCTTCATATGACCTCTTCCCTGTTTATAACTGTGGCTTGTGCAAAGTCTGTAATAATTGGAAGCATGGCTTTCATCATAGTTATAGTATATATAATAACTATTTCATCATAGTTACTTCTCCCAAGTAACAAGCGATAGGACGAGAGGAAATGGCCTCAAGTTGTGCCAGGGGAGGTTTAGATTGGACGTGAGGAAAAATGTCTTTACTGAAAGAGTGGTTAAACATTGGAACAGGCTGCCCAGGGAAGTGGTTGAGTCCCCATCCCTGGAGGTATTTAAAAGACGAGTAGATGAGGCGCTTAGGGACATGGTTTAGTGGGCATGGTGGTGTTGGGTCGATGGTTGGACTCGATGATCTTAGAGGTCTTTTCCAACCTCAATGATTCTATGATTCTATAGTAGTTACTACACACGGATGATCTGATATTCCTTGATAGAGATTGAGAGTTACAAGTTTGTAATAATAACCAAAGCTGCTTCTGAACCCCACCCCTAAGGCTTTGGGTTCCCAGTAAGACAAGTCCCCTTTTCCCCAAATCGTGAAGTTGAAGATTCACGATTCACATGATGCAAACCTCCACTCAGACTTTAAATGTTACAAAATCCAGTAATAACATGTTTCTTGAGTTACTTCAGATCTTCTGTGTTTTTAGGTACTGGGCAAAATTCTTACCAGCTGTCTGAATCCTTCACACTTCTGACTGTTTTTTTGGTTATAGAGTAGAGCCCCTCCACTGTGAAGTTATATGTGGCATGTGTCTTCTCTGAATTATGCAGTATATGATGCTCTCTGCAGCCATTTACCTTATTTGCTGGGTCATTCTTTCAATTAAACAGGATGTTTTTAGCCAAGACATGTTTATCTGCTTCTCTCCTCTCTCCAGTTTCCTCGTTTCTGTGAATTTCTCTAGGTCTCTTTGCATCCATCCATTCCCTACCTGCTCCATTCAGAAAGACTTAGGCTCAGTTGCATATTAAGAGCTAATATTTATATTTGTTCTTCTCTCTTTGCTCCAAACCTGAGTCTCTGGTTATTGACTGCTATGACTTTTCTAGGTTTCAACCGTTCCAGTCTTAATGGTTCCCTCTTGATTGTTAACCATTAAGATTTAATGATTCCCAGTGTTACTTGACGTGGAATATATCCAAACCCGCCAGTGATTCTCGTAACATACCAAGGAATTCAGTACAGGTTTTCTGAATTTTAAATGAAACTCATACAAATTATATGTGGGCAGATTTCCTGGATGACTTCAGCATCCAGGCACATTCCCCTTTCTTTGCACTGGAAAACTGAAAAAAAAGTCTTTTATGCCAGTGTTGCATGATACGCTGCTTTTCTTCTGCTGCTGAATAGTGGGGTGGTTAAACCTGCATGATAAATCTTCTCATGGTTACACAGGTATCGTCAAATACAAAAGATGCCTGCTTTGCCTCTGCAGTTGAATGTTTACAGCAAATCAGGTAATTCTCTGAAATTTGTCTTTTAGTGTTTTACTGCTCCTGCTATAGTAGCATCTAGTTTACTTGATTGTGATACTTTACCTGTCACCTTTTCTTTGTTCACCTTTGTAAGAGAGGTCACCAAGAAGTTTCAGAGTTCCTACTAAATATGCTAGCAAACTCTCCCAATGGGGAATGAAGTATAGCCTCATAAATGCAACTGAGGTTGTCCATAGGACACCATTTACAATCAAAAGCATGAGGATGTCTAATCAAATACACATATGAATTTCTGAACAGTTATGGCAAAATGACCTGTGTATGGGGAGCTTTTCTGTGTCTGTTAGCTGACATAAGGAATTCTGCTGTAAGAATGTAAGTAGAAATGAAAAGGGTTTTAGAAAGGAATTTTTCCCCCTTTACCACTATGTTAAAACACCTTAAAACTGTGAAGACAGTCTCACTTGCAATAGCGTGCCTTGATCCAGTAATTACAGCCTGGGGTACTACACAGCCTTGGCAGCCATGGCTGTTGTGGTGTGAATGATCTGGCTTATCTTCTTGGGCACAGGGGCATGCTAGCTAGCAAATTGTCTTCCTAATTTAGATGCAGATATGTAACTTCTTATTGTTATCCTGTTTTGCTCTTGCTCTCCAAACAGTACCACATTCACCCCTGCTGACAAGTTGAAGGTGATCCAGCAGACTTTTGAAGAGATCTCTCAGAATGTACTTGAGACTCTTCAGGAAGATTTTCTGTGGTCTATGGATGACTTATTTCCTGTTTTTCTTTATGTGGTGCTACGAGCCAGGTAGGCACTAAGAGTGGCATCAGTCGTAAGCTGAGCATAGGCAGTATGAGTACTTTTACCTGTATTAAACACTCCTGCTTCTTGTTATAGGACAACTTGCTAGCTTTTTGTAACTTAGTAAATTTTCCGTTTTGCCTGTTTGCTTTGGCCTGACAGAATTTTGAACAGTTAACTATGAAATGGCTGTGTCCTCAGGATGAGGTTAGGGAAAAGCATGTTTTTTGCACAACACCATGTACAAAAAGTAAAAACATTATAATGGTATCTTTCGTTCACCTATTCTCTTTCTCTCTCCTCCATGTGACAGGATAAGGAATTTGGGGTCTGAGGTGCACTTAATCGAAGACCTGATGGATCCTTATCTGCAGCATGGGGAGCAAGGCATCATGTTCACTACCTTGAAGGTATGAAAATTATTCAGGGTTATTAAAAGCTTTCTTTGGAAATTAATCAGCTTTGAGCAATGATGATCAGCTTAGGACAATTGTATGAACGTTAGGTTGCAACTTCTTTGACACTTTTATTGAAGTTTTTAGCTAGGATGACCAAGGAAACTTAACTTACAGCTTAGGATAATCTGACAATTGCAGGTACTGCTAGTAAAATGGTGCAATGTGCAAATGTACTTTATTCAAATGTAGTATTGGTTGCTGTTGACTGTTCTGAATGCTCACCTGTAGCTTGTCATTCCCCTGCAACATAACAAACCCTATTCCCTTTATAAAAATTGGAATGAAGTGCTGCTTTGGAGATCAGCCATTCCAATAATGTTTAAGTCTAACATTACATCAAGATGCTTCAGGAATTCAATTGGGGGGGGGGGGGGGGTTTACTGTGTCACTCTCCACATTCTATTAAGTATTCTTCTCTTTTTAAGTATGGAAAAAGGGAGAGAATCTGTTTTGATGAATATCCTGTTGCACACTAGGACCTCCATAATGGAAATAAGTTGTTTTGGTACCTCAAAACTGTTAAAACAAATGGGTCTTGTGACAATTCAGCTGTGTGGAGCTTTTTTGTGGGGTTGTTTTGGAGGGAGACTGTTAACCTGAAACTTAAATAAAAATCTTGAGCTGAACTGCTAGGTGAACATGATCGTATTTTCTGTCTGTGCAAACTGGAAATATTTGGGTGCAGGGGTTTTTTCACACCTGTTACCTTTTTGCAGCACTATAAAAATAAGGTTTGAGTTGGTTAAAATTTATCAAATAATCTATGTAGTAGAAGCAGAATCTTATTTTCCATGAGTAAAAGTATTGTCTGAGACATTTATATTAAGTTTTTTTGTCATGGCTGACCCAATGCATATTTGAACCAGCATTAAGGAGTGAATAGCTATCAAGCAGCAGGTCAGGGTATTTATCCAGATGATAGAAACCTTTGCTTTTCAGTCTGAGTGCTTTTGAAACACTTAATCCCTGCACCCTTGTCCTGTAAGAAAATATTTTCTTTTTGGGGCCCTTCTGTCAAAGGGTAGGGAAGGACTTGTGAGGAAAAAAGTGTACTTCATCTTGGCAAAGCTGGGAGCTGTAGAAGTATGCAGAGTCCTTAAATCATGCTATCTTGCTTCATTAAGAGTTGGACATAATTTGTAACTTATTATCTCCTGTTGTTCTTTTTGCTAGTTTACATATCAGAAGATTCTCATGTGTTGAGTGTCACTGTATCATCACTGCTTGTAGAAAGCAGTTTTCTTGGATAGAAAAAAAAATCAACCTTTTTGTGTATGATGCTTTATCAGCTTGCTGAGAACTGGTATGTATGCTAAACTGGACTTTGTTTTAATTCAGGCATGTTACTACCAGATTCAACATGAAAAGCTTACCTAGACCATCATTTACGACCTGGCTCTGTGGGATAATCTACTCAGTGGAACTTCACTAACACCCACTTTCTTCCCTGAAATGGCACTTAGAAAATACTCTGTTACAGTTCTGTTGTTACAGATGAAAATACTCAGTTGTTTCTTCTGAACTTTTAGCTTTAAGATTGGAAAACTGCAGCCAGAGGCTATCTATGAAGTGATGATGAAGCTAGAGACTTGGTTTGTCAAGTACTTGCCAAGAAGAAATAATTTCCTATTCGATTTCCTATTCTAACAGAAAGATTATTTACTCCTTTTCAGTTAACAATGCTGCAAAAAGGCATGGCATCTACATAGAGCACATGTGAAAGTCTGGACTGCATGGCTTCTAAAGCAGTGGGTTTGTTTGTATTATTCCTGGTTTGTCAACAGAGACATTTAAAGAGAATGAATTGCACCACAGAACCATTCAGTCTTCCTGAATTAAGCTATTATGTTTGTTTGTTTAAAAAATAGAAATATGTTAGTATTTATAATGGGTAACCTATAGTGTGTTTGGCTGTAAAGGTTTTGAAGCATCTGTGTTGAACAGAATTGCTGAATGCAGTATTAATGTGCTGTTGTGGAAATAATCACACTGTTATGGACTTCCCTGTTTACTAGAATTATAAATATAAAGGCATTCACCATTCTTTCTGTTTATGAAATAAATAAAAGGCACTGACCACTTCAAATTTTGGCACTGAATTAAATACCTGGAATCTGTAGTGTTCAGTTTCATTACCCTGAGGTCTGAGGACAAACACTTTCTCTGGAAGCCCATGTGATAGGAGAATGGGAACATGCTCTTGAACAAGCTGATGATGGATTATGTTTGAGACTTTTGCCTGTTAACTTATGCGTCTGAGTGAAAAAAGCAAACCTTGTTGCATCTCTGAACATGTAGAGAACAAGTAATTTCCCTGGGGATTTGTGTGTGTGTGTCTTCTGTGGTTTATGGTTAACTTTATTTATACCAATAACACTCATAGATAATTTGGGTATTGTAGGTGCTGTTCTTTACCATGGCTGACTCAAAAAAGGGGGAGGGAGGAATAGATTATAGAATGTTACAGTGGCTTAAGTTATGTCAAACTACCATAGATAATGCTAATCATATTTTTGAAATAGTAATCATGACTTGTGTATTGGCACCTCAATGGAAAGAAAACGTATGTCAAAATACTGTTTTGAACAGTGACTGTAATGTAGCAATTTTCATAATAAAGTAAAAAAGATTGGTCTTTCTGAAATTATTTTTAGTTTTATCAGGGAAGGGGAAAGAGTAATTCTGGCAAGATAGAATCATAGAATAGTTTGGGTTGGAAGGGACCTCTAAAGGTCATCTAGTCCAACCCCCCTGCCGTGGGCAGGGACATCTTCAACTAGAGCCCCGTCCAACCTGACCTTGAATGTTTCCAGGGATGGGGCATCCACCACCTCTCTGGGCAACCTGTGCCAGTGTTTCACCACCCTCAGCGTAAAAAATGTCTTCCTTATATCTAGTCTCAATCTACCCCCCTTTAGTTTAAAGCCATTCCCCCTTGTCCTGTCACAACAGGCCCTGCTAAAAAGTTTGCCCCCATCTTTTTTATAAGCCCACTTTCAGTACTGGTAGGCTGCAATAAGGTCTCCCCAAAGCCTTCTCTTCTCTAGACTGAACAACCCCAACTCTCTCAGCCTTTCTTCATAGCAGAGGTGTTCCATCCCCCTGATCATTTTTGTGACCCTCCTCTGGACCCGCTCCAACAAGTCTGTGTCTGTTTTGTGCTGAGGGCTCCAGAGCTGGATGCAGTGCTCCAGGTGGGATCTCACCAGAGCAGGGGGGCGGAATCACCTCCCTCGACCTGCTGGCCACGCTTCTTTGGATGCAGCCCAGGATACAATTGGCCTTCTGGGCTGCGAGCGCACATTGCTGGCTCATGTCCAGCTTTTCATCCACCAGTACCCCCAAGTCTTTCTCGGCAGGGCTGCTCTCAATCCCTTCATCCCCCAGCCTGTATTGATACTGGGGGTTGCCCCAACCCAGGTGCAGGACCTTGCACTTGGCCTTGTTAGACCTCATGAGGTTCACACGGGCCCACTTCTCGAGCTTGTCCAGGTCCCTCTGGATGGCATCCTGTCCCTCTGGCGTGTCGACCGCACCACTCAGCTTGGTGTCATCTGCAAACCTGCTGAGGGTGCACTCGATCCCACTGTCTAGGTCACTGATGAAGATATTAAACAGTACCAGTCCCAATACGGACTCCTGTGGGACACCACTCATCACCAACCTCCATCTGGACATTGAGCTGTTGACCACTACGCTCTGGATGCGACCATCTAACCGATTCCTCACCCACCGGACAGTCCACCCATCAAATCCATACCTCTCCAGTTCAGAGAGAAGGATGTTGTGGGGGACCATGTCAAAGGCCTTACAGAGGTCCAGGTAGACGACATCTGTAGCCCTTCCCGTGTCCACTGATGTAGTCACTCCATCACAGAAGGCCTCTAGGTTAGTCAGGCAGGACTTGCCCTTGGTGAAGCCGTGCTGGCTGTCTCGAATCACCTCCCTGTCCTCCATGTGCCTTAGCATAGCTTCCAGGAGGATCTGTTCCGTGATCTTCCCAGGCACAGAGGTGAGACTGACTGGCCTGGAGTTCCCCGGGTGGTCTTCCTTTTTTCCCTTTTTAAAAATGGGGGTTATGTTTCCCCTTTTCCAGTCCCTGGGAACTTCACCGGACTGCCACGACTTCTCAAATACGATGGATAGTGGCTTAGCAACTTCATCCCCCAGTTCCTTCAGGACCCGCGGATGGATCTCATCGGGTCCCATGGACTTGTGCACCTTCAGGTGCCTTAGGTGGTCTCGAACCTGATGTTCTCCCACAGGGGGCGGCTCTTCATTCTCCCAGTCCCCGCCTTTGCCTTCTGCGGCTTGGGCGGTGAGGCTCGAGCACTTGCCGGTGAAGACCGAGGCAAAAAAGTCATTGAGTACCTCCGCCTTCTCTGTGTCCCGGGTAACCAGGTCTCCCGTTTTGTTCCAGAGAGGGCCCCCATTTTCCCTCGTCTTCCTTTTATCCCCGACGTACCTATAGAATCTTTTCTTGTTGCCCTTGACGTCCCTGGCCAGATTTAATTCTATCAGGGCTTTAGCTTTCCTAACCTGATCCCTGGCTGCTCGGACAATTTCTCTGTATTCCTCCCAGGCTACCTGTCCTTGCTTCCACCCTCTGTAGGCTTCCTTTTTGTGTCGGAGTTTGTCCAGGAGCTCCTTGTTCATCCACGCAGGCCTCCTGGCGTTTTTGCCTGACTTCCTCTTTGTTGGGATGCATCGCTCCTGAGCTTGAAGGAGGTGATCCTTGACTATTAGCCAGCTTTCTTGGGCCCCTCTTCCCTCCAGGGCTTTGTCCCATGGCACGCTACCAAGCACATCCCTGAAGAGGCCAAAGTCTGCTCTCCTGAAGTCCAGGGCAGTGAGCTTGCTGTGCGCCCTCCTCCTCGGTGCCCTAAGGATCTTGAACTCCACCATTTTGTGGTCACTGCGGCCCAGGCTGCCCTTGAGCTTCACATTCCCCACCAGCCCCTCCTTGTTGGTGAGAACAAGGTCCAGCACAGCACCTCTCCTCGTTGGCTCCTCTACCACTTGGAGAAGGAAGTTATCATCGACGCATTCCAGGAACCTCCCAGATTGCTCCCGGATGATGTTTAAAGCTATTGTTATACTTGTTATACTCGCAACAGACTATAGAGATAATAGACTTCTTCACGTTTGCATACAATTTTTTGTTAGCTTAATCTTATTTTTAAATTATACTGAATAATTTGAGGAGAGATAAGCAATAATATGAATAAAAGGGAAGCTATATGAAGAAGTTAATTTGAGAAGGCAGGAAAAGAAGATTCGCAACTAAGGGTGGAGAGTATAATGAAGTATAAGGCAGGAATTCAAACTCTTAATCTTTTGTGCTAGATGCAGTCTTTCCATGCAATCATCTCTTAGAACTCAATGTGCAAAAAATATTTAACTGAAACCTGTAGGAGCAGAACTGCTCTTTGAAGAGGAGCTATGCTGAACAGCTGAATAAATCAATGGCAGTAATTCTCATCTGCAAAGATCTGAATTCAGGATTTATTTCACCTTTTGTAGGAGTGTAATCATTAAAAACAGGTTTAATCCGCCCCCCCCATAACTGTTCAGGGTCAGTGTTTGTTGTCTTCAGACGTTTTGGAAGAAAGGAACAATTTTAATCTTCAGCTTTGACGTGCAGAAAGCTTTGTTTCATATGACCTTACTCCCACACTGATTCTGTGCCTTAAACTGAGAATGTAACTAGAGATGGGAAGTTTTTCTATAATCTTTCTGCCTTTCAAGAAGGAGGTGTATCTACCAAATATGTAGCAACTTCAGATGTTTAACTTCATTCCCTGTGAATGATGCACAGTTGAGAACTAAAAAAAAAGAAAGAATACATCTGCCGTTACATATATATGTGTGTGTGTATACACAACCCTTATAAAAGGTAGTGATATCACATATGAATTTAGCTTGTTGATTAATGGAAGCAGACAGCCTGGGCTGGATTATTTTTGGTCTTTCTGCTATATAGCTCAGTTATTAGCTGAAGAGAATCCTAGGATTAAATGTGGTTCTGACACACTTTACAGCCTACATGGGCTGTGATGCATTAGGAGATCACTACAGACCAGCTTTGATTTGTGTCTTTCTGTAGCTAACAAAGAAATGAGTTAACCTGCAGGACTTCCCTGGCTGTATTGCTTCATGGTAATTACTTTTTTTCTCACTTTGTTTTTTCCTCTTTTTTTCCTTAAATTGAAAGCCGGATATTTCTTGTGCTGCAGCAGAAATCCTGTAACCAGCAACAGAAGATCAATGTTCCAGTATTACAGATTCTCATTGTAATTGCAGGCACGGTAGCTGAAGACAGACCCAAAGAGATGAGTGCCCTATTGACTGGGAAAGTTGCTGAGAATAAGAAACTACTTAAGTGAGAGACAACTTAAAGTAGGCTTTTTATGCAAGAAAAGGGTTAAGGGGATTTGTTCTCTTCTCCTTGGTAATGAGTAGTTCTAAGGTTAGGTTTCTGCGGATTAGAAAGGAGAGGATGTCCATAGATTAGCTAGGGCAGTGAGGTTACTTGCTCTACTAACATCCAGCAAATACTCTTTCCCTCTGGAAATTCTGCATGAGCTGAACATGGTGTATTCTGCGGTGCTTGCAGGTAAGAAAATATGCAGTGTACTGAAACCATTGTACTGCACAGATGCATTTCCCCCATGCAACTGTGAAATTAGTTTCTTCTCATAGCTACAGCAAAGCTAATTAAACTTGTGATATCTGTTTAATTGCCATTAACTAAATATTAGAGATACGTATGAATGGGGAGTAGGAGCTCAAAAGAGAATTTTTTCCTCACTCCTACTCTTCACAAAGTATTCTGACTTGAATGCCAGCTGCCATACATCATTGACTTATTTTGCCAAAAGTGGGTTCACTTCCTAACTGTACTTGTTGTTAGAGGCAGTTTAGGGAATGACCTGTTCTGGTATGGTGAGAGATAACGTAGAGGAAAGATATGTGACTGATACGGGACTGTAAAACAAATCCTTTCTTTGAACTACCTAGCCATGTACTTCTAAGTTGATTTAGTATCAATGTGTTGATGTTGTCAGGTGGTTGCTGTTTGGTTTTTTTTTTAGTAAGCCCAAGCTGTTGGCAGTAAACAGCTGGAAGTAAAGCTGGCTGCCTCACGTGACTACAGTGCGCTGCACCCCCAAGTATTCGTCTCTGAATGCGCCGCTCTTTTAGGAAGCGGCGCTTTAGTGGCATTTACCCCCGTGTAAACAAGATGCTCGCGTCACCACTGGAGCGGTAAGCTTTTGTTTTAGAGAGAGGCAGAATGAATCATCGCTGAATGTATCTGATTACAAAGAGTAGTAATTTGTTCCATCAGCAACCTTACATATGCAGGTGTGATTATCTAAATCTCGCAGAATGCCTTACATGAACACAAAATTTATTCAGTCTTTTTTTAACCTGTACCACCTCAGACTTGCAATAAGTGGTTCTTGGGTCAAGATAAGGATATATGGTTTCAAAGGACAGGTCTCTCAACCTTTGCTTAAAATGTGTCAATTTATTCCACTAATATTTAGGGTTGCTTTTTTAGTTAAAACACTTTCAAGTCTCAAAAAGTGTACAAAAAGCAAGATTTTTTTTTTTACACTGACTAGAAGAAGAAGCTGACAGACTTCAGTGATGAGATTAGCCTAATTAAGTTTGTTTAATGCAGAACAAAAAAGTCCTGAATAGGGCATGTAATTTGAGAGATGCTGAATGTCTCTCATTACCATTTTTTGCCTACTCAGTTTGCTGATTTATAGTGGCTTATTTGCAACAAAAGCTTTCTCAGTGTTGCCTGCCCTCAAGCTAATTTGCAGTCTTGAACATGCCAAATCATTAATTTTGACAAATTTAAAGATATGACTAGTTTTCCTTGTTAAAAGTGCTCAATAACCTTGTCAAGCATATTAACCAAAGAAGCTTGTAAGAGCAGGGGGGTTGATGTTCTGAATGTCAGGTTCTCTGGTGCTGTCCCCTTTAGAGGCTTGACAGCATCCGAAATTGTCCATTTAAAGACAATTCAGAAAACTACATTAAAAGCAGGGCTTGAGTTCCCTGGCAACTCTAGCCCTGTATCAATAAGACCTTCTGGTCTGTCTGACAAATAGGGTCAAGGAATTTCATATTCTGCTGCTGAAGGAAGTAAGCCAAATTTGGGATAACTGATGTTTATAGACATGAGGTGACGGACTCCTTTTGACTCTAAATTCTGGCACACTCAGCATGGATATCCAGTTCTGTCCCTAATAACAGGCAAAGAGAAACATCTTCTATTAATGAGCATCTGTAATTGCGTGCAATACATGTGAATGGGAAGGACCTTACAGTGGCTGGGAGCTTAGTCAGGTAAGCCTTTTAGTAAGAACTTCCATCTAATTTATTTAGGTCCCTGGGATGAGGAGACCCTGAGCTCTGGCCTTACAGTCTGCGTAGATATGTCTCAGGAAATTAAGGCACAGTAGTAGTTATAAGTTTGTTTGAACTCTGACCTTTCCCCTTAAGCAAGCAATTTAGTAGGTCTTTTTCTAAAGAACTGCACAGAAGCAAGATACTATTCTTCCTCTCTTCTGGTAATGACTTATTCATCATCTATTGCTACTGACAGCCGCTGAAACCAGGCTTCACGGTTGGAAGCTGCTTTCCTTTTGTTGTGTGAAAATAGGAAGCAGCTACTACTTTATGAATGAGGTGAGCTCTGTTGTTAAGAACTTGACAGATTTTGATGTTTAAATGCTTCTTCTGTCAGTGTGAGCATAAACTCTGTAGTTTAAAAAGGCAACAATGGATGGAAGGGTTACTAAGTCCATGTTTACTATTAACCCTAGCAGCTCTCTGATAGCTATACCCAAGGATTTCACCCAAAAAGGCAAGCAATCAGCATTCAGTAGCTTTCCCAGTTTTTCTTGGAAATCCGAGGTCAACCTTCAAGAAAAACAGGGTGCCTAAAACTTCTGAACAGACTCAAGTTAATCCCACATCTGTTCTCTATGGAAGCAGTAGTGATACCAGAAGCTACAAGGCTCCATGGGGGGAAAAAAAAAATTAATCTTTTGAGTATTTTAAAGGGGTAACAATACTGGTTAGTATTTTAGCAGAATCAGAAGTATTTTAGCATCTCCAGAAATGTTCTTCTTTGTCTCTATTTGCAGGATGATTCTCAGTGGTATATTTAAAAATGAAATAACTGTTCAGTAGAATATTGTAGAATATTCTTTATTTGCCAGCAACAGAGTAACTTGCTTTGGTTTAGTTCTTTCCCATTCTGAGTCACTGTGCTGTGCAAGATCTAGCCTAGCTAAGAAGAAATAAATACGATCCAGCTCCCAAAGGCTAAAAGGGACCTTGATTAAGGTATTCTTAAGACTAGACTGGAGAGAGTTGTGGGCTTTTTTTTTTTTTTTCCACTCTTCCTTTAAACGTCTCTGTTTTGTAATAGAATATAAGCAGTGCTAATTGTCGATATGGTGACATGCCAGTTTGGTAGACAACACTACTTGAACAAAGCAGGTCTTAAGATTATGATAATTTCACTACAGTTATCACAAGAGAAAAGATTCAGTTTTCAGTATGCATCTGAGGAGTCTTCCACAAAAAATTGAGGGGTTTTGCTTGCCTATTTTGAGGTTAAGGGGTCTTCTAAACTTTCATTTAACTAGTTAAACCAAAAAGCTTTTGGAAATATTTCTTGTCTTTTACATGTTTCCCTATATGTGTTTGCAGGGTCCCACCCTACTTAAAAGGGCATGCAGGCTGGTGCTTCGAAGCTAAATAGGACAAAACATAGGAAAAGCCAGATCTAGACTTGAAATAACTGGAGTTTTATTCTGGAGAGAGCTGGGCTTTGTTGCATCGGAAGTTACTGTAAGTACAACGTGTTGAGAGCCTTCTGGGTGGCAGAGTATCTTTATGGATAAAAGTTGTGTATGCTTTGAGTGAACCGACTGCTATAAAATCATATATCTGCTAACGGGTGCATAGTAATAAGTAAAGTTGATCACAGTTGACAACCAGAATGTATTTGTAGATGTGAGTTGGCCAAACAAATTCAGCTAGGGTTAGGGCAGCTGTCCCAGAAAGCCCAGCTATATTATACAGGGATTTTACTCATTTATTCTTTTTTGAGGGGAAAAAAGTTGGGTTGGTTTGGGGGTTTTTTTGAGGGATGTATGTGATCAGATTTTTAAATCTGGACTTTCAGTATGTGAAATATAACATACAGATCGGGCATTGGCTCCCTTATAGTACATCTGAAATGTTTGGACATGCTCTTTTCTTTTGCCTTCAAACATCCTTTACCACAAAACTGTAATCAGGATTTTGAATTGGGAGTATGCTGCTGGATGTCTCTGTAGACTATATAAAGCAAAGTAAACAGCCATTGTATGTGGGAACCAATAGATGTCAGCAGGGTCTGTCTTTAGTTCTTGAAAAATCTGAAAAAAAATAGTTATAAAAGCTAGAGAAGCTTTAGAATTAGTAGTAATAATAGGAAATGGGGCTTCTGAAATGTAGTTTATGGGATAAGCTGTCAGAAGAAGTTTCTTTTTAGGACATAACTCACAGATTGAGTACCATCTCTTTGTAAATGCTTCTGCAACTGAATCTGGACCCATAGATTCTGAGTTTCCAAAAAGAGGGAGGCAGGGATGGGACAGAGATCAACCAACCTGAGGGTTACTTGTGTTTTCATATTGCTGTTCCTCAGTGAAAACCAGGAGCGCCACTGTCCTGAATGTGCTTTGCAACAAAGGGATTCCTCTTTCCATGTCTATACCATCCCACAGTAAAGATTTCTGTCCTACTCCTAATGTCTTCAGTAATTAAGAAACAGGTATTCGTGACTAGATTTATATGGCCTGCTTTGTTAAATCCATCATTAGGCAGATCAACTACGCTTAACAAAGGGGAAGGCAAACTCTTAAAGGAACAGAACTCAGACTATTGAAAAAAAAAAAGAAATAATTGCAGCTCAAAACCCAGTTCCCAGTGGATGTGTGGTAGAAGGATTCAGTGTTACATTCATAAAATATGAAAAATAGTTGTTCCCAATGGAAAAATTATTATGCGGTATAATCTAACACTGAAATGGAAATGTTGCATTGGGTATTGGGGGAGGATCAAACATATTTTTGTTAGTCTTTGAAAGAAGAAATCATAATTTTAAAAGCAATCTTTGGATTAGAATTTCAGTAAGATGTATCACTGAGTATCCCATAGAGGTAACTTGCAACGAATTACCAATACTCAGTAATAAAATGTTTGAACCATAATCTCATAACTTCTGATTTTTTTTTTCCTCCCTTAATTTCCACTGCCTTTTGAAAGCAGTTTTATGGTTTAACAGGAGAGAGGAAGCACGTTCTAAAAATAAGTATTAAGTGCAGTAAAAGCGACAGTAATGCCTTCTGCTTTTATAAACAGATCCACATAATACTTTTCCTGCTCGTACCTTTGATGTTTTCTGTTCACAGAACAATCTAGAGGAAAATGGCTGCCTTTTTGCTCTACTAATCCAGGAGATAAACTACTGTATGTTTAACAGAATTTGTTAAGGCATTCACTGTGCATACAGTGTCACACTGGGATTTGGTATTGGCTGAGGTGCTCAGATATCTGATGTTACAGGGTTTTTTAACTTGTACTCTGAATCATCTCTTGAGTGACCGGCTTAAGTATTTAACTCTTTAAGAGTAATCTTAACAATACTGGTAATCATGACAATATCTTCAAACTTGTATCACATGTGATTTGAAGTTAGATCAACTAGGATGTAATGAAGATCCTGAATTACTTTAGATCTTTCATATATAGATTCCTGATGCTTTGGGATATAAATGCACCATACAGCGTTCCCTAGGGAATTTCCATACTTGTTTGCAAAGAAGAGTTCCGAGAATTCTCTGAAGCAATCTTGTACTGCATTGTTTCCTATTAGCAATAGATTGGAGAGCTTCCTCCAGTTTTAGTCTAAGGGAACATTATAGGTCAGTGATAGGTTGTCACCAAAGTTTAAGGGAGGGAAGGAATTTGGAAGAAAATTTTAGAAGGCTTATTTTTTATATACGAAAAGTTCAGTGTGACATGGATACAGATTAATTAGTGTAAGTGTTGGCTTCCTGCATTACTTAAAAATTCCTATTTTAAAATTTAAAGAAAAAAATAATAAGGTAGTATATGCTGCTTTTTATAATGAAAGATAATATAGGAGGGTTTTTTTAGATGAGCAAATAACTTCTTTGACTCTCTCTAAAAGTAGCAACCAATTATACATTGCCTGAGAGAGATGATGATACCAGTAAGGTAAGGTGTGGGGGTTTTCATTTGGGTTTGCATTTTTTTGTGTTTTAAGTCACTGTGAGGAAATAGAGGAAAATATGAAATCTTTGTGGAACAAATCCTTCAAAGACCTTAAATTCTACCAGTGATAGAAACAGGGATCTTTTTTTTGCAAAATCATGTCCTTGCTCAATGAAAATTCAGTAGAAACTCCAGAATCTTTCAATTTTAATATCGTGTTGATAACAAGAGGAATTAAATGTAGTATGTTCTTTAAAGTCTGTGGAAAAAATTATAACCTTCCACAGTAGTGCACTTAAAGCTGGGGAACAGTAGATGTACAAAATAGCTTGTTATTTTAGATGGCTTAGTGAAGCAAGCTAATGACAATTCCATGAAGGAAGTAAAAGGTCATATTACAGTTGAGGTTTGACTGTCTGCATTTTGGATGCCAGTGCGTAACTGAATTTACAGGTGGGACTCGTGTATTTAATTTATGCTTGCAACCTGTTGTGCACTTCAAATATGAATGGTTGCCCCCTTATTTTAAATTCTGCTTTCTTATCAATCTAAAATACCTGACAGTATTCTGATATGAGTGTACTCTTTTCCCTAGTTCAGCATCTATCTTTGTGAAACCTACTTGGCGTGAATGCAGTACTCAAAGTGGATGGAATCTCCTTGAATAAAGCAAAAGATGGAGGTGCCAACAGTCTGCAGTCAAGATAATGGTACTCATAACTTTTGCATCTCTTTTTCAAAGAGAAAGAAAACGGACAAAAAGTTTTATTCCTTGGTTTCTGTAACTCTTCTTCCATTGAGTCGAGAGAGATGAACACGTCTAGAAGTATTACTACTTAATAATTGGAATGATTCTTGGTGTTTAATGGTGGTATGCAGTTAATTTACAGTGTCAGAAGAGAATACCTGGCATTTGTTTCTGTCTTACAAAGTCAGGGGTCTCTGCAGCTGTGTCAACAATTACTAATAACTGCAAGAGATTTTTTTGCTTAAGGAAATGATTCTCTGTTGTTTGAAGGTTTGTGCTTCTGTATGGAACATCCTGGTCTATTTGAGCCCAGTTTAATGTAGGGATAGCATTCTAGGAGATAGTACAAGTCATCTCAAAAAGAGGCAACCAGTAATGAGGAAAAGATCTTAAAAAGTGTCTCCACCAAAGGTAGTGTTCTATTAGGCACTAGGAAGTTCCTGTAGAAGAGAATCCTTTTAAGTTAACTGTGTTTTGGGAGATATTTCCCTGTGGGGCTCACAATCAGGGTTCACTGAGTTTATAATTTTTGTAAATGCTTAGATGTCTGCTTTCCAGAAACAGACGATTCTTTTGATAATGAGGTACATTTCCAGGCTTTCCCAGTTTGGATACTCAATAATTCTGCCTGATGATTGAGGCAAAAGTCCTGTCTGCAGAAACTTAGCAGGCAAGTGCCTGTATAAATTCATGCATAAGGAAAATACCTCAGTGAAACTAAAGTTGAAGATTGATCTCACTAAGTGTTGGTAACATCAAGGTCTAGAGCTGATACAGAAAACAACTGTCAATGGCTATAAACATTGTGCTCAGAAGTAAGTAAAGAAGGGCTTCCACGTTTAGGTTAGCTGTGGTGACTGGATGATAGCAGCTGATGATAGTAGCTGCAGCAGCGAGTACTCAGCTGTTCTGGGTCCGCTGGATGAGCTTTAGTTTTAAGAAATTATTGTTTTGACTTTGGCTGATGTAACTTGAGAAACTCCTAGTGTCTTGGTTTTATTTCAACATTTTTCTTGTATTACAATATTACTCATTGAAACATACCAAGTTTAATGTTGTAAACAAATAAATACAAAGGAAAGTCTCCAGTTACAACTGTATTGTATGATTCCTTTGGCACTAAAGAGCAAAGAGACAGCTTGTGCTGACCAAAATACACAAGAGTTGAGAACTTACTTTCCTTTGACATTCAGTGGGAGTCAGGCATCCAGCTCTTATGGTCTCCTTAAGAACCCTTACAGCTTAATAAATCTAACTCCCAGCATTTGGTATGTATTGTATTAGTGCTGCTATAAACATTGTTTTTCTTGGGAAGAGTGTCACATACCAGAAATGATCTGTTGTCATTTCTGAGGTAAAATTAAATTCCATGCACTTACAAAAATCCAGTTTGTATCTAGGCCTGACTTTGTGTAACATCTTATCTATTTGTCACCTCTTAGATTCTGCCTCCTTGAGATTTTAGAAAGACACTGGATTTTTCGGTTTTCCACTGTATTAGAATACTGTTCCTAACAGATCAAGTGCTGCTTGTAATAGTTAGAACGGTTCTTCCCCCTTCCTGGGACGTATTGTGGCTATCTGTGACAACAGTATGGCAGGAATTTGCGTTTTCATTAGTGATATTCTCCAAAACATCTGCACTTCTCAAGAGTGGAGAAAAACAGATGGTCCCTGGCTCAAACAGTGGGTCATCCAAAAGAAAAGCCTATAAAATGAACGAGGCCATTTTTTATGTTTACTTCTTCTCAGTAGGAGGTACGAGCTTGAACCCAGATTGATATGTGTGAGATTCCCTGTGTGTTTTTCTCACAGGTCAGTTGAAAATTGCTAGTATTGACCTAACCCTGCTGGTTAATAACATAATAAAATAAAGCTTTTATGCAACAGAGTTGATTGCAGGAAACAAGCAAAGCAGGCAGGAAATGGGTGTGTTTCTTGGAAGTATAAACTGAGGAAAGGTGCTTTTCAAAGGCCTGGGTCACTGTTTGGCTTTGGTTGGTCTTCTATTTGAAATGAAATGTTTTGCGCTTTTCTGTCTCTTGGGCTCAGGTATATCTCATGTTCTGACTCTAGTGCTACAAGAACTGAGTTTGCTCTGTAAAAGAGATGTCAATGGCGGCATGTTATATGACCTCCTCAGATCCCGCTGGCTACAAGCACTTTTAAAGGTAAAGTAATATTTAGCTGTGAAGGCAAAGGTTTCCTAAAGAACAATCTCTAGGGGATAGCTACTTTATTCGGCCATATCAGCACAATAAATGCTTATTTACGCTAAATGCTCATAGTCCTAACATCAGCAGTCAAGGTGAACAAAACCACGTTCACTTTAAAGAAAAAAAAACAGTATTCTCTTTCATAATGTCCTAGACATTAAAGCTTTTCTACTTTACACGTCCATATTAAGGCCAGGGAGATGGAGACGTAGGCTGAACACAGCACTGCTCAGCTGTCTGTTCTATTCTTAAATCTCTCCATGGCTATGCATCCCACTTTTTGGCATGGATGCTTGTGAAATTATATTTTTTTGTTTTGCCCACACTGATCTGATGTGTAGTTGAAGATTTTATGTTGTTATAGAACAGAGTTTTGGCTGGTGTTTCTCTCTTGAGCAGAATTGTATCTCTGAGACAAATTCTGTACAAATTCTGCACAAATTCTGCTCTTTATTTAACAAGGATTTTTAAAATGTTTACATTTTGAAGAAGAAAAACTTGCAGTGGATAAGAATGTCCATAAGGTCATTTTAAATACAGCAATTTATTTTGTTTTAAGTTAAATTGACTTTGTTAATCAGGCCTGCAACTAGGGGAAGGAAGCAAGCTACAAGTCAGAGAATTGACACTATCAGGCTGTTGTCCTGTGTAATCAGCTTTTCTTATTGGAAAATTCAAAACTACAGCATAACTGGCTAGGTGGATGATAATATGGAAAGACGATGAATTACAGATTCAATTCCAGATGCATTAGGCATTAAGGATTGAGATTGCCAACTTTTTGGCTCTAGTTGGACTGAGAAATTCCTAGAAATACAATATTGTCCTTTGTGTGTTGTGTATGTATCTATATAATCATGTGAACAGATCGTATCATCATTGCATTGTCTTGTCTATCATGGTATGCAATAGATTTATGAATGCCTCCAACACTACCTCGGAAAAAGACCAGTTCCTGTCATGCTGCAGGCACGTGCATTGACTCGTGAGGTAAGGCTGTGTATACGTAGTGTATTGCTTTACTTACTCCTACCAAATTAGTCAACTTAGCTGCAGACAACAGTGTTCTGGTACTGGTTTTGTGTCTCAGGTCTGAATACACAATGTAAACTTGAAAGATTCTCTCCTCACGCATTTGTCAAACTACTTGATAACTCTTACTGTGTTGGGAGGGGGGGATGAGAAATGCATGCAGCTGTGATCACTAGACTGCATGAGCCCTGGCCAGTGTAATGAACACCTAAATTATTTGTTTTAACTGCTGGCCATATATTTTTCTTCCCATGTAACTGTGTGGTTCAGTGTTATGGCTACAATCAAGCAGTCTGACATGAGGATTTTGAAAAGCTTTTTGGATTTTTCTAGTTGTAATAGCTGATTGATTCTTAAATTTCTGAATTAGAGGGAGAGTTAATGACTAAGTGGAAAACTGACACTAGTGGTGAAATTGGTTGAGGCACAGGAGAAAAAACTAATTTAGAGCACATGGCACTGTGCCTGAACTAAATTAAGCCTGGCTGAGTGTTGTGCAGCTGTGGTCATATTGTCCAATTCTAGAGCAAACCGTATGGATACATTCCTAGTCATATAACGTGGGGGGCTTAACACTCTTACCATACCATATTCCTCTAAGTTCAATTTAGAGCTTTCTAAATTAATTGCCCACCAGAACCAGTCTCTGTGCTTTCTCTCTTACATTTATCAGGTGGTAGAGTTACTGCGTGAAGCCCCTCAGTCTGGAGAGATCAAAGAGCTAAGACGACTCCTGCGAGCTCCACACTTAAAGGCAAGTCCTGCTTAAGGAAAGAAGAAGTTTGCTCATAGAGCTGTCTGTAGTGGGAAAGGAAATAGATGGCCAGCTGTTCACAAGAATTGGCAAAGGAGCCAGAAGAGTCATCGTTTCCTAGTCATGAACTAACCTAGTTGTGAAATCAGATGTGGACTGTGTAACTGAAGTACCTGCAATGGGCTGCATTTTAAGGGCTCGGTTTGAGAGAGATGTTTCTTACAAAGTTAAATTCTGAGCAGTTGATGCAGACATATAAAACCAAATTTTCCTTGCAATTGCAAAACCTGCATTCTTTACCCTGAAGTTCCAGATAGAAATGTTTCATCTTTTGTAAGTTTTTCCAGAAGAAGCAGAGAGAGGAACTGTTCTTAAAACTTTATTTCACAGTTTGAATTTCCACGTGGAAAGAAGAAAATGTCAATGTGTGAAAGGGATCTATGTTCACATAGGACCTTACTCGCCGAATTCTGTTTTCTGACCAGTCACTGTTTAAAGCTGTTCTATTGTATGATCTTTGCTTATGGGTTGGTTGGTTTGCTTGTTTTTGTTTGTAACAGGCCTTGCTATCTGCTCATGATACCGTGGCCCAGAAAGATTTTGAACCAACCCTTCCACCACTGCCAGACAACATACCTGAAAATGAGGAAGCTATGAGGATTGTCTGCTTAGTGAAAAACAACCAGCCTCTGGTGAGGGAGCTTTCTGATGTCTGTCAAATGATTTTAACTTACACAAGTATTGATAATGCATATTGGTTTCTTTCCAGGAATGTCACAGAGATTGTGTGCGTTCTTGTCCAGTTTTCACAGGATCACAAGAATTGTTGAGGTTGGAAGGGACCTTAGGAGACCATCTAGCCCTGCTCAGTGCGGGTACAACTAGAGCAGGTTGTTCAGTGCCTTGTCCGCTCAAGGTTTGAATGTTTGGCAGATGTTTTCATCTCATATAATGAAAATGCAAATAGGATTGAGAGCTATTCCTTTGGCCAAAATAGTAAGGAAGGGAGGAGAGGCTCTGAAAGGTTCTTTAGAAATCATTGTATAGCTTAACTAATCTGTTTTAGGAAAAGACAGCTGTAATATTTGATATAGAAAAGATTCCTTACAGTCAGTCAATGAGGTTATTTTAGTATGATGAAAGTTGAAGACATTGAAGGACTTGGTACTAATCATGTTACGTTATCCCTAGATCAGTGTGGTGTTAAAAAGGCTGTATCTTTCAATGCCTTTTTGTCATTGCGTAGATCAGACTTGTGATGTGAAAGGAAATTTACAGCGGTTCTTCAGTGATCAGTGTGTTTTTTCTTTGTTTTTATTTGCCAGGGTGCCACCATTAAACGCCATGAGATAACAGGTGACATAACAGTTGCCCGTGTGATCCATGGTGGGCTAGCAGACAGAAGTGGTATGTGTAATTTGAAACAAAGTAATACAAAAATTTGAGCTTGAAATAAGATATTTGAAGTAAGATAATAGCTTAGCTTCTACGATTAGTCTTCCATTATAGAGCAAGAAGATGTGTACATTGGGCAGCACTGTAAATAGTGATACATTGCAGTGACTTTGATTCTGGTTTCATTAATTTTCATATGCATGTGCTATGTTTGAGACTGAGTTGAGGTACAAATCCAGTTTTTATTACTTACTCTCGGCACCAATACCTGGATAACTCTGTCATGAGATTGATCAGGAATATCCCAAACTGCAATGTAGTATGAATACCAGCAGCTCATTCCCTAATGGAGAAATGGAAAACATCAGTAGTCTGTGATTCTATAAGATAATGGGCTTTAAGGAATACTTCTTGGCACTAGTCTACTAAACACTTTGGTAGCATTAGTTGCTAAGCAATCTTCCAAGGAGTTTCCTTGGAAATGTTACTACTTTGTCATCTTAGAATTGAATGTGTTCCATGTTCCTTGGGAAATGTAACATAACTAAAATGTAAAACATCAGAAGTAAAATTGAACTGTAATCATTATAAAATAGTTCCTTTTAGTATTTTCTGGCCTTTGTATAGAGAAGAAAACCCAAACTATAGAGAATAGCTGATTAAGTTCCTAGTTTGATTAATGTTTTAATTGAGCTGAAAGAAAATGTAAGAGTAAACAATATTGTGAAGAGTTTGTAAAGGACAGAGAGGAGTCGCAAGGCCTCCCACTGCACCTGGAATTTTTAAGGGTCTGATTCCAAGTATCATGGTCTATCAATATAACGGGTTTAGTTAGAACAGGTTCAGAAATTACTTTGGGAAATGGAGCTATATTAAAATGTTTCTGCTACTTTTAAGGCAAATCATCAATAGGTTGTAAACATGTATGGGGGAGGTGGGAGGAAATAAGAATACGGAAGCATGCAAGCTTCTTGTGACCCACAGAAGTCTGCAGTCCTATCCAGGGGCAATATAGCCTAAATCCAAAATGTCTTCCTGCATACCTGGTGTATGGAAACTTTTAATGTTGACTTCCAAACCTGTGGCATATCTGTGTGTCCCTGCCTCGCCTACTCAAGGTAATCCATGGTGTGATAAAACTTCTGCTGCTGCTTTCATCCTTGTTTTCACTGTAGGGTTGCTGTACGCTGGAGACAAACTGGTGGAAGTAAATGGAGTTCCTGTTGAGGGACTTGAGCCTGAGCAAGTTATTAATATTCTGGTATTGAATCTTTTCTCCTTTGTACCTTAAGAGTAACTGTATGCTGTTTCTTTGCACACACACACTCTCTTAGAGGAGAAAGTCTGACATTTTTAACAGAAAATTCAGATTGTTTCCTTACTGTGCATGAAGTTCACAACTGCTCATGAAATCAGAAGGTATGAAACCAGAATTAAATCTAACCCCTGTTCTGGATAGAAATTAACTTAATTGTGGCTATTCCACCTGCAGCTTCTGGGAAAAATATTAATTTATTCAGACTTTACTGATTCATATTTTTTCTGGAAGTTCCACTCGGTTAATATTCCACAAGAAAGTAGTGGAAAGGTGCTGTTCTAATAAGAGTCCATGTTACAAAATGCACTAAAGCAGAGTGAATGAACTTGTAAGCTACATACCTCACCTTGCAAAAAAGGGCAGCGGTAGTCACTGTTGTCAAAATTCTCATGAAGAAATCTGTTGAGCTGTCCCTGTAACTTACTCATCATTTCACCCACAATCTTTCAGGGTTCTTCACTGCAAAGTGTTAGTGCCAGTCAGTAAGGTATTGCTGTATGTAATCAGTATCAAGTCTTTCTATGTGTTACTTCCCTGGTTGTACTATTTCTAGCTATAAGAAATACAAACTCTATTGGAATGCTTAATTCTTAAATATTTGTATTTTTTTCCTCCCCCCTTTACATCACTTGTCTAACCAGACCCTGCCGCTAATTTAGATTTGATTTCAGTAGAAAAATTTGGTATCAATTAATGTTGAAATTGTATCTCTTTATAATGAAACATAGATGTCATTGAATTAAAAATATTTAGCAAGACTTTGAAGTTTCATTCTTGAGTTTCCTTTTGAAAAAAACAACAGTATTGTCATATTGACTCTGCCTAAATTCTATTTGTAACATAGACATTATATGTCATCATTATGTGCTAAGTTTGTGCTGCCAATGTTTGGTTATTTGTGTTGAATACCAGCCATATTTTAATCCTTTTTTAATCATTTAGGCCCTGTCTCAGGGGACAATTATGTTCAAATTAATTCCAGTTTCCAATCGGCCTGTCAGCAACCAAACAACAGTAAGAGACATTCTTTCTTCCGGATTGTTACTGCAAACAGTTACCCCAATAATGTCCAATGGTGTGATGCAAAGAAATGGTGTTGCTTAGAAGTTTATTGCAATCCTTAAAGCGTTACTTGCCTTTATGGCTACCTCTCAGCTGACGTCAGTAAGCTGTTGCTGAAGCAGTAAAGATAGTAAGCTGAAATATAGCTGTGTTAAAGGTAAAGAAGACATTTTCAGATTGATCTATGGGTTGGAGATCAATTCTTTTCACAATGTATGAGACAATTTTTTTTTCCTCCCTTAATGTACAGATAGGGTTTGGGGCTTGATCTTGTTTTTAAAACTTGACTTCATCATGAATTGACTTAAGTAGCAGCAATATCTGGCCCTGTGATTATAAAGCTCATGTTGTATCGGTTCTAAACATGGCTTCCACTTACTCTTGTGTATTTTCTTCACCAGCTCTATGTGCGAGCAATGGCAGATTACTGGCCCTTGCAAGATCCTGCCATACCATGCGCTGACGCAGGCTTGCCTTTTAAGAAGGGTGAAATACTCCAGATTGTGGACCAGAATGATGCTCTCTGGTGGCAGGCCAGGAAAGTTTCAGATCTCAGTGCCTGTGCTGGACTTATACCCTCAAATCATCTTCTTAAAAGGTAAAGAAGTCTTAATTTTTCTGATTTCCAGTTCAAAAATTAGCCAGTTATTCAGACTTTGCTATTTAAAATTTTCGGAAGTTTTATAGCAGTATGGTTCAGAGTGACATCTGACAAACACCTTTCCTCTTTGTTCTCTGACTTCTTGCTCTCCTTCTCTTAAGAGTACCTATGTGAGAAAAAGCTTTTGAAAGCACCTGGATCTAATCTTAAATTGACGTCTCAGTAGTTCACAGCAGTTGCTTAGTCTCTGTGCTAGTGCTAAGACATCTAGTGGAGTGTAGGAGCTGAAAGATGGGTGGAAATTAAGGGCCCTGACTGTTTAGGACCATCGTCTATGATTTAAAAAAAAAAAAGGGGGGGGGGGCGGGGGGAAGAGTAGGATACTAAATGTATAGTATAAGGGCATAGCTGTATCAGGAAACAGTATTTATTTAAAGATGTCCTGTGAGGCATGAATGACCTCTTCAGCTTTGGTCAAAACTGAGTAGATCAGATTAAGAGAGAGGGAAAAAAAACCCAAACCAAAAAAACATGCTCAAGGAAGAACAAGAACCCCTTGCCTATTATTTTCTGCATAAATAGCCCGTTATTTTTGCACTACATGCTTTCAGAACCTGAGGAGTTAAACTGCTGTAGCGCACTTTTCAGTTTGATCCTCTAGCCACATGTCCTGTCTGTTACCCTCAGGAAGACATAAGGCCACACATTTGTAGATGATAAGCTTCAATTTGTACTATATGTAAACCTAACTGTGGTCTGTATAATGAAAGTTGAAATCAAACTAGGTTGTGATTGAGGCTGCAAGCAAGAGGCTCTGTGTAGTAACGGAGGCAGTAGTACTACTACCCATAGCAGTAGCACACTCTCCTACTTCTAGGAGTCTGTACCACAGTATGGCTTATCTTCCTGTCCTTATATATAAACTCAAAATACTCTAAATACTTCTGGGCTGCTGATTTGGAAATTGCCTTTAAATAGTTCTGATAGCATGTTGGCTTTCTTTCAGGACTTTGCAGTGGGCTAAAACATGGGTAATGTTTTCCTTCTTGGTGTCTTCTGTCAGCTCAGTACTGATTGATCCTATGTGTAAGCAGTGAATCTGACTGGAACATAATGTGCTTGTGGACTGTTTTGTTTCTTTAACTGTGATAAATTTATTTCTATGTAGGAAGCAGCGAGAATTCTGGTGGTCTCAGCCCTTCCAGCCCCATCTCTGTCTCAAATCATCAATGTGTGAGTGAAAAGTTATTTGAATGGTAGAGTAGGAAAGAAAGGTCTTGTCTCTGTTTCCAGGGATACCGAAATAGAAGCTCATACAATTCAGTTTAATTCAAAGACATTGTTTCTGGAGCCGTATTGTAACCTCAGAAGTGTGTTAACTATCCCCAGGAAAATAAATACTTAATGGCAGTTGTACCTGGAGTACTGGTGGTGGAGGTTGTTGTCTCCAGTGTACTCGGGATCTGACTGTGAGAGAAGCTGTGAATTCAACTCCTTCTGAAGTCTGTAAGATCTAGGAGCTCTCTAGGAGAGCCAATTCTCTCTAGGAGAATTGGGTGTGAGTAAGTCTGAGGTGACAATTGTACTAGCCTGGCTTTCCGGGGACGCAGATAACAGTTCTGCACTGGAAGATGCCATGCGATATGTTTAGAATGTTTCTTTGACATCAAAACTATCGAGAGAAAGATAGAACTTTTTTCCTTGAGGTGTAAGATAAGCTGTGCTGCCCATGAGTTTATTCGTGGTGATAATCCAGAAACATTATTCTCTGCCAGCTATAACTTTCTGTAAACATGCAATTATTCCCAGACAAAGAATGTTCTTCCTCTTTTCTCTCTCCCCATTTTCTTCTATGGTTCTTTATACTAGTATAAAATTAATTTTTCTCTTGTGATAACTCCCAGATTGAGTGTGTTTCATTGCCTAGGATTCTTCTCACACTGATTGCTTTGTTCGTTAGAGCTGGAGCTCTCTTTCATCGTAATTTTATTGCATTTTAACTGCTTCAATGGATATGCTGTGGGCAGTAAGCACTGTGGAAGAAGGTAGGAGATCGTATCTGGACAACATCGCGTTCCTGTACCTGGAATCAATATAGCACATGGTTTTACAGGCTTTTTAAAAAGTTGTGAGAAATGAGGCAGTTTGGTAAACACATGCAAAAGAAACCCAAGTTCTTGGCATTTTGTGTGCTTAGCATAATTGAAATCAAGTCTGTTTTTATTTGAAATAGCAGAAGCTTACATTGCCTTAAAGTGGAAACTTAAGCTATGCATTATCTGATGGGGAACTGACAGTTTGGATGGGTTGCTTTGAGGAAGGAAAGACTACTTTTTCCTTTCTCTTTTCCTCTCCCTCTTTCTCTCCCATCTTCAGCAGCTGACCTGAGCAGCTCCGAGAGAGTATTTCTTAAAGGATACATATGGGCAGAATATGGTTGACAGATGCCCTGACAATTGCCCTGTAACCGGAAAATAGCACCTACTGGGCCTATCTGGAGGGGCACGCAAGAACAGAACACACAAGCAGTGCAGTATTGTGACCCCACGAGATCGCATTTCAGGGACGTGAATTAATGTGGTCTGGGGATGGAGAGGGAGCTGAATCAATCTTTTCTTTTCCTTTTCTTCCTTGTAAAAATAATAATAAAATCAACCAAACAAAACGCTTTCCTTGAGCGAAGCATATTGGAAAGAAACACACTTACAAAAGCTACAGGAGAGAAGGGAGTGAGTGGTAAATTATATTCTGGCATGGTAATAATAAATAGATATCGACAGGATAAACAGAGCAACAGCCATGTTAAACCTTTTATTATTTCAAAAGGAGAATCCGTTAGACGTGTTTGCCTCTGCCACAACCCTTTCAGAGCACTAGTTTAAGAAGAGCTTTTTGCTCACTAAAGACAGGGAACATCATTAAGTTGGAGTTAACAGTGTTAAAATCTTTAAAGATGTCTAAAGCTGATCTGAGCTTCAAATATTTTCTTTCTGATGTCTGAGTTCAGTCTTGTAAGATCTGTAAGGTTTTTTTCCTCTCCAGTGTTTTTCTGATTCAGATAATTTTTTCTTCCTTGTGTTGATCTGTAGAGGAAGACATGCAGATTGATGAGAAGTGTGTGGAAACAGGTAACTGAATTCACTTGGATTACCCTATTTGCTTCAAGGTAGTAGCTAGTTAAAGCCTGGTTTTGTTTCCCAGATAAAAACACTCATTCTCCTAATGAACTTAATGGTAGAAAATTCTATTTTTCATACCGTAGAAACCTCATCCTCTATTAGTGTATTAAAATGAGCTGTTTGCAGTTCTGTTGTACAGTGCTTACAGTGAAGTGTTGTGCTGAAAAGAGGAACCACCCCAAAAATATCTGCCTGAATGAGATCCAACCTCTTTGATTCAGGTTTTGGACTGTGGCTGTAATGTTACCATAGGTTTTGCCTATTGTAGATTTAATGCCGCAGATGATTGTAGTCTTGGAGAACCCACACGATTCATTGTCAGGAAACTGATCTCAGGAGAATACGTTCTTAGGCACTGAGCACGAATAGGTTTTACATGTAAATAGTACATGTGAAGACTGTTAGCTTGACTTGCTCCCTAAAGCAGCACAGCTCATTCTTCCTTCTCCCGAGGTAATTCAGAAAGCTCTCATGGAGGGATGTGATCCTGTAGGACTGGATGGAGAGAGACCAGACAGTTAATTCAAGCACGGCGAGCTGTATTTCGCCACCTCAGTGTAGAGGGAAGTGGGGAAAGTATGTGTGAGACAGACTGATAGGAGCTGGAAAATTGATTTCTGATCCTGACATTCTAGAGAAGGAAAAGAATTACATTTTTAATTTATTTTAATATCTTTGCTATCTGGATTACTAAACAAGATGAAGAAACATTTGAGTCTGGTAAGTTCCTCTGACCTAACTCCAAATTCCTTGCTATTGTTCCGCTGCGAGAAGGGTGTCCAGAGACGAGCAAGTGTCTTAAAAACAAGCAGGTGACAGAAACCAGAATGCCGTTTTAGCTTTAGAAGCCATTCTGGCTTGAAAAGCCATGATGTAAAATCCTGTTGCCTTAAGTCTTCCTCTTGGTCTCCGATTACCTTAGCAGTAAGGTTTTTGCCCTGTTATCCCACAAGTGTGAGCGTTTCTTCTTATGCATCAGTACCAGATCTGTTTATCAAATCCTAATCAGTTATACCCATGCAAGCTGTGACAGCAGGGGCTGTGCTGATGTCGGTGGATAATTGGATTACCTTAGGGTAAGAGAGGCCTGCATTCCCAGGGCCTGTAGGAGCTGATGTGGTAAAGAGGAGAGCTGTTGTGGATTCCTGATTGTGTGCATGGCTGGCATACAAGAAACAAAAATGCTTTTATAAAATGAATGATTTATGTCTAAGACATACAATCAATCAGTGCTTTTTTTAAACCAAACTATTTTGGGGGGTTTTGTTTTAGGGAACAGCTACCTGTTTACAGCATATTCAGAGTTCTGCAAAATTTACATCTTCTAAAATAAATAATTTTTCCACTAAAATAAATCTACTACTGCTAAACTTCTTCTTTGAGATATTTGGTAATCTTGTGGAGAAAATGGCATTCCGCCTTACTCTTGCTCTTCTCCACAAGATTCCTACTTGCCAGTCGGATCTTCTCCTCTTACCACAGGTGGTTTGTTCTCTTCCACCTCTCAAGTAATGCCCAAAGCTTTTAAGACAGAACCAGCAGGTCTACAGGGCAGTCTTTTGTTTTCAGGCTAGGATGTTTCTGATAACTGCACTTGGGGAGTACTCTTCCAAATCCTGTTCACTTCTCGGTGCTGAGTCAGCGCTCTGCTGTATCCAGACAGTCAGAGGAATAAAGGTGCAAATATTTGCTGTCCTACATTTCACTTTAAATTAACCAGTAGTTGAACATCCATGTGATGTATTTTGCAAGTACAATACTGACACAGATGCTGTAGCTGGGTCTCTCATTCTTTGGGAACTGAGAATTCATGCTCAAACAGGTGTATTTTAGATTTAAAGCCTGCAGTACCTGTTTCCTAAATTTCCTAAATGCATTGGAGAATGCTGGTTGGATTTTTTTTTTCAAATCTTAGTATAGACTGTCTTCACAAAACTAATTGTTTTATGTCTGTCTCTATCTGAACGTGCAGAGGAGCTTAAAGAAGGTAACGCTAATTTTTTTCTCCCTGTCTGCTGTAAGCAGTAATCTGTTAGAATCTGTCTATTGCATTACCAGGAACTACCACTCCTCTTACAATACCCGGTAGCTGAATTGCTTGTTCCCTGTAGGATTCCATACTGCACTGCGTACCATAGAACAGAGGGTAGATAAAGCAGAAATGCTCAAAAAGATTTGAATGACAGCTCAAAAGACTTGAAGATAGAAATGATACAGGCATCTGTCAGCTGAACCGTACTCTGAACTTTGCCCTGAACGAGCAGTTTTGTGCCAAGTAGTTTTTTTCTGCAGTCATAAACAGGGAGTTGTTAGTACATATAGAAATGTAGGCATAAAACTGTATTTTAAAGGTACAAGTAGTGAAGAGTGTATAGATGTGAAAGAAGAGTAACTAAGATGCATCTAATTTTGTTTTGATACTTGCATGCTTATGAGAACTGTCAATCAAAGAATCTAGTGCTAAAAGACGATACATTTCACGCTTTGCAAATGAAAATAATGTTCTTGCCTTGGAACAATTACTACCTTTAAAGATATGCCTATGTCTTCTGTATCTCATTCTTGCTTTAACAAGGCCTAAATAAAGGGAATACACAGCTTGGATAACTACATGCTTGATCAGGGGAAAATCAGGAGTCCTTTTTGAAGAGAAATCTAAACACTGCTGACACCATTTTTTTCCTTAGTTATTTGTTTTCAAATCACCTTTATAAAATAGCATTGATCTATTGGGAAATGGGTATTTTTGAGCCTTACAGGAGAGATTTCATTTAAAAAAATACATGTAGAGATTTAGAGGGCTCACCTGAATGGCTAAGCCTTCACAAGGAACAACATGAGAATGGGGACAAAAAGAATTGGAGGAAACAAATTAGTCTGGGATGTTGGAGCACAGATATCACTGATCCAAAGATGATTAGAAAGAAATAATAAAATCAGGTCTTCATTCTGCCTGAAAGATCTGAGCAGATGCATGTTGCATTTTCCAAGCATGCTATGGGCAGAAACTGAGTTAGAATTTTTTTTTATTTCTGATTTTGAGCTACTGACTTGTTGGTTATTGTAATGTTATAACTAAAGAATTCTTGTAAGCTAGGTTTCACCTGAAAAGCTCAACTTATGTGGAGGTTTTTTCACTATAAGTATTTCAAAACATTGACTGGCATCTAGTTGTCTTAGGAATGAAACAAATAAAATGTTGAGTTTCAAATCTAATTTAGAAAATACCAAGACTTTCTAAGTTTAATCTTTCTCTTACAGAAATATTGGCCCTTTGACTTGGTCACTGGTCATGTGAAATGTTTGGATATTTCATATTATGGAGTATTGTGCTTTTTTTATTAGGTTAGGCGTGGTACTTCCATATGTTTACTGAAACACTGTTTTTTCATTTGGGATCAGCAATAATTGTTAGCCATCTAGCTCTGAAGGTTTTGCTGTTCATTTTTTATTTCATGAGTATTTGTTCTTCATATTCCAGAAGAGGAAGAATTTGGTGAATTTGGTCAACGAGTCTTTATTGGTACGCAATGACTAAAGATAAGTAAGATGTTTGGGGCTTGATCTAGATTAAGTGCTTGTCTGAAGTTAAAATGCTTTGTTCTTTATTTCACCTAAAGACTTACTGAATTGAATTCTACTTGCTGTTTTCCAAACTTCAAGAAGTCACTTTCCTCTACTAATACTTGTTCTCTCCATTTAAATCTCTCTTCCTGTTAGGTTTCTACCGAGACCTGGCCACCACTATTTTAACTTGACTGGCTGTTAAGATTTCCCTTACTTCACGATTAATTTTGCTAGAATGTAATGTTGTTCTGTTGTCTGTCATCTGTTGAGAATAATCATGAGGGCTTTCATTAGAAAAGTAGACCTAAAAGTGAGGTTTTCAAAGTTGGATGATAAGGTGGAGCAACAAACCTATCCCTGTTACTAAACCATAGCGACCTTTAAAATATTTGCATTCATTCTGGAGGCTGGAGCAAATGTTCCAGACTCTGCTTTAGGAGAGTGAACCAGCTACACTATCAAAAAACGGTTGACCTGTTCCCTAGTGATGCTTTATGTGGCCAGAAACTTCTCCTTCGGCTTGTTTTGGGGATCTTTTGGGGGTCTTTAATTCTGGGCTAATTTTCAGGTGACTTTCAGTGAGATTTGACCTCTTCTTTAGTTGTCATTTAATGCTCAGAGGTTCTACCAAGCTGACATGCCAAGTGTGACAATGAAATTCACTAACTTTCACCCTGCAAAAAGCTCAAAAAAACAGTACGTTGTGTGGCTTGGAAAGAGACGCTCTAGACTAAAGCACTAGTTGCCAGCATCTTGGGTGTATTTTCCAGTACTGATGTCTTTGCCCCTGACAGCTGGTTTCCGTAGAAGTATGCGCCTGTGTCGCAGGAAATCCCGGACCAACCAGCAGTCCTGTTATGCTCGGTGCCCCAGCAGCTGTTACAGCACTCTTGCAGCTCCATACGAAGAGGTGGTTAGGTACCAGCGGCACCCAGCAGACCGGAACAGACTAATTATACTAGTGGGTAAGAGGTTAATTACTTTCTCATGCAAATTTCACAACCTGTAACAGAGGGGAGGAAACAGTCGGTCATGGGCTGATCCACTAAGGTTTCCCGCTGCAGACTGTGCAGGTGGTAGCTCTCAGAGCAATGTTTCAAGAATGATTGTCTGTAATTTGACCCCATTGTTCGTTTCAAAGTTTAATGTATGTATCATCTTCTTTGCTTGAGATAATGAATGTTTAAAAAAATAATAATAATGAAGTCCTCAGAAGAAGCCATACAATTATGAATGCAGGTTGATAGTGGATTTTATTAGGGAAATGGTTCGGTTTTATATTCAGTTGGGACTGGTACAGAAAGTGATGAGAAAACATTTGTAACTTACTAGCAAACATCTTTACACGGGCGCATTTCTACAGCCAGTGTTAAATGCACAGATATGGCAACAGTAAGAAGAATGCTTGAAATTAAACTCCAGACTAGAAAAATCTCAATCATGGGCAGTAGGGAAAGCTAAAAAGATGCCTTTAATAATGCTTGCTATAGGAAATACTGTATTAAGTGGGCTGCAGCTCTCAAGTAGTCTTTAATGATACTGACTGAAAGGAAGCTGCTGTTCTGCAGTGTTCCATGATCCTGATAAAGCAAACTGGGTAAAGGCAAATCCATTGTCCTTTCGAAGTCTGGATGTATTTGATAATAATTTTTTCTTTTAAATGGAATTGCTGGGTTGCCTCCTGGGTATGACTATATTTCTGGGAGGTGATTTGTACCCTGAACCAATCAAGATGCTTCGGTCACTTCTGGTACATTTTTTGGGAACTTATTTACATTTCATTTGTGTGTGTGCAATGTGTTAGAATATGGGGGGGGGGGTTCACGCGAAAAGTGCCTCCGTCAGTAATATTAGTTGCTTTGCCAACTTTTCAGGTCCTGCAGGAGTTGGTGTGAATGAGCTAAGGAGAAGGCTTATTGCAAGTAACCCACGAGAGTTTCAAAGTGCCGTACCTCGTATGTAATGTTCTTCCTCTTTCCCCCACTACCCCCTTCAAACGTGATTCGGAAATGTCAAGTACCTCCCTCTTGCCTTTGTGTATTCATACACTCATTGCTCTATGGCTGTTTTTTCAGCTCTGCTGCAAGCCAGAGGCATTTGCTTTTATAAGGGTTCGTTTAAAATACTGTCTTTCTCTTTATTTTGGCAAATCAGCCAAAGGTATTTTCAAGTTACAGCTCCTGAAACCCTTAAAGCTTTATGTAGCAGTAGATTGTCTGCATGGTTTTGTTTAATCTTGATGTTTGCTTTTCCTAAATTTAAAAATGTTTCTTTGGGATATTGTAAGTTCATAGTGTTTAAGTGATCAGATATGAGAATGACGACAACGGAAGTTGGTGCTTAATAGGCTTTGCAGCTTTCCTTATTAGCCTTCTAGTCTCAGATGAGACTTACACAGCTTAATTTCTGATGGTAATAATTGAAATAGTTTCTACCTGTGCTTATTTGGTTCTTGTGATTTGGATAACCAAACAGGAAACGTATGAATCTGAAGCTGGTTGAAAATTCAGGAATTCTTTTGTGCTTAAGATCCCAGATATGGGCAAGGTGCAAGTGTGGGAAAGCTTGTAGGATGCTTCCGAATGAGCTTTAATAAATTTTACCTCAGAGGAGCAAAAACAGTTGTGCAACCAGTTCCAAAGCAGTTCCTCATTGGTTTGAGTCACAGATATTTGGATTAAGCCACTCTCCTCCTATTCCAAGAAATACAGATGTGCTTTGCCAATTTTGAAGGACTTGCCACTGAGCAACCAGGACAGTAGATGTTGTGGTTTAACCTCAGTCGGCAACTGAGCACCACAGTTGGTGCTTGCTCACTCCTCCCCCCCGCCCCGGTGGGATGGGGGAGAGAATTGGAAAAGCACAAGTGAGAAAAACTCTTGGGTTGAGATAAAAACAGTTTAATAATTGAAATAAAATAATAATAACAATAATAATAATGTAATAATAATAATAATAATAATAATAATAATAATAATAATAATAATAATAATACACAAAGCAAGTGATGCACAGTACAATTGCTCACCACCCGCCGACCGATGCCCAGCCAGTCCCCGAGCAGCGGCCCCCCCGGCCAGCTTTCCCCAGTTTATGTACTGAGCATGACGTCACATGGTATGGAATGTCCCTTTGGCCAGTTTGGCTGTGCCCCCTCCCAGCTTCTTGTGCACCTTCAGCCTTCTCAGTCGGTAGAGCAGGGGAAACTGGAAAGTCCTTGACTAGTGTAAGCACTGCTTAGCAACAACTAAAACATCGGTGTGTTATCAACATTGTTCTCATCCTAAATCCAAAACACAGCACTGTACCAGCTACTAGGAAGGAAATTAACTCTATCCCTGCCGAAACCAGGACAGTAGACAAGGCTTTTGCTCTAGATTAACAAATGGAAACAACTCATTTTATTACTTATGAAAGTACTGATTTATAGTCCTTCATGAAAGTTGTCTCATTTTCATTTATAAAATTACAAGAATTTACTTGCAGTTGGGTTTTTTTGTGTGTGTATATATCTCCTTTCAGACACCACTCGTGTTCAGAAGAGTTATGAAATGAATGGTCGTGAATATCACTACGTATCAAAGGAAACTTTTGAAAACATGGTGTATAGCCACAGGTAACTAGGAGAGACAAATTACATTTTTGTTACTTAAAATGTAACATGATCCAAGAAAAGCCAGTTTTGTAGTTAGGTCCCAAGTCTGGGCTCCTCCACTCATACTTACTACGAATGTTTGGTGTAAATTTTGGTCAAACTGCTTGAGCCCATTGCTTCAAAAACTGTGTTTGTGCAGTTGCAAATAAGCTCCTCTACAATTAATCTCAGAATCCTTCTAAAGGGAAGTGGGATCTCCAGGCCTGAGCTCACTTGATGTGCTGTAAGTTATGAGTTTAGCCCTTCTGGAAATTGGACTGCTTTCTAAAACTGAGCAGTGAGTCAGACCTGTTCCTGATCTACATCTCCATTGCAAAACCTCTGCAGTGATGACATCTCCAGCACCTGAACTGTAAGGGCCGAACTTTCATAAGTGTCTGCTCCTTTCTATGCATCAGTAATCCCTCTGCTAAGACAGACCAGCTCAGCACCAGAAGCTACACTCCTTGAGCTGTGCCAAGTGCTTTGAGATCTTCTGATTTATGAAGTTATTAGTACTATCTAAATGACAAGCATTTTCTCATTAGAATCACAACCTCTAAACGCATAATTTGTAACAAGATGAGTAAAAAATGCATGCTTTGGAGATGTCAAACTGTAACGGTTCTGATTTTGTGCCCAGTGTAGCGGGGAAGAGCAAAGGTGGAGGTTGTTCACCAGTGTTCCCCGTCTTTTATGATCGTTCAGTCTTGATCACTGGATTACATGTGAAGACTTCACCCTTAAATGGAACCTTTTGAGACTCAAGTGCTCTTTCATTTTCCTTCTTCCTCACCGCTGTTGCAGAATGCTGGAATATGGGGAATACAAAGGGTACCTGTATGGTACCAGTATTGACGCAGTGCGAACAGTCCTCGATAAAGGCAAGATCTGTGTAATAGATTTGGAACCACAGGTGAGTTGTAAAGGGGCAGGGACTCTACAGTTCGTATCTCCTGGGAGCAAAAATAATTCTCTGTACATTCTTGAGCTGTTGGAACAGTGTTAGTTGCTTTGTCTTGTTTTTCACTTTAGCTCATGGTGCTAATAGATTATTCTTTGCATGGGTCTTGGAGGTGGGGGGAATACTACAGTGGCAAGTATGTACAGATCAGTATAGTTCACTTGTTTCCAAGTCAGCAGCTGCATTATCAGGTGGAATGGTACAGAAATGAGTTTTCATACTTGCTTAAAGCAAGGATTCTTTTTGCATGCGGAGACCGCTGCATGGGATTTCCTCCTCCTCCTCCAAGCCCTGTTAGTTGAGAGTTCTGTCCTTCCGTTAGCAATCTCTGAACACCCTTTGGTAAAAGCAGCAACTATTAAAGTAATCAAGCAAAAGCAGGGAATTATATCATGCATTTATTTCTCTTCAGAAGTAACTTAACAGCTGGGAGTAAGCTGCTGGCACACATGACCAAACAGCTCTACAAGAACCTCCAGCCAGTGCCTGCTGTGTAGACCGCCGCTCGTCTAGGGACCACAGTTTGCAAATGTTTACTATATGAGAAAGGGCAGCTGGCACAGCTTCCACATATGCCCTAGCAGATATTGGCAAGAGGTGCTTCAAATATTAGGGTGATTGCCAGATGTTTCTATGCTGGGCATTGCAAAAAAACTTATAATGCAATCTTTGCATTCTTCTGTATTTTTGTTTCTTAATTGCTTTTATTTTCTCTAACACTTTCAGAACTACTTACCATGCTAATCTTTTCACTTAGACACTATTCACTTATTTTTTTCCCTTCTATCTTTGCATTGAATTTGCTGATGAAGATAAGGCTAATAAAGGCTTGAGTTTGTAAATATCTAAGAGACTTAAAGCTGTGTCCAGCAAAATCTTACTAAACTTCTCTGAATTACTTGCGTATTTAGTACTTCGGAGCTGTTTAGGCTACTAGGTTTCAGCATCTCTTCTAACTGAATGTAAAGAGAGACACCATAACTCAGTAACTTTTAGAGACTTCCCTCTAATTATGCAGAGCCAGCGTAGTCAGAGACTTAGGTTAGCAGTGGTTTGTGCTGTTTGAAGTAGAAGTTACATGACCTGTGGGGTACTACTCAAAATCCAAACGGCTATAAGGGGCAGATTAGGCCACACTTTAGTCTTCGTTTCACTTCTAAAAATGTCTTTGGGTTTCTTCTGCTACGCTTCTCCTAAACAAGAGGGAGAAGAGGGGGGGGGAAATGGAATTTTGCTACTTGAACAGATGTGCCACTATCAGTTTTTTAGGGTGTGACTTTAAAGGACAAGTTTTGGGAAGGGTATTAAGTAATAGCACATAGCTGTTCTTCAGTAACTGCCGTGGGGTAGGAGCATTACTGCCAAGCTGCATACTTGTATTTTAAATCTGGTGGCTTGGCCAACTTTACATGCTGTGCTTTTTGCTTTTTTTGTTTTCTTTTTTCTAGTTCCCTCCACTGCTTTGCAGTAGTTTAAAAATCCTTATTAGCATCAGGGAATGCTACACAGCACAAAGATTTCCAAAAGCAGGATACTTTCTTCCAGTATGGGGCAATAAAGTTGTGCTTTTTCCAAAGGTAGCTCCCCAGCAGTTAAAAAAACAGATTTCAGATTCATCTTTAGTGTTGTTGATTGTAGAGATCTCTTAATGACAATGTCCAGTCACTCACTGGAGTTGAAAGCATCTCCTAATCAGGTTACCAAGCAGAATTAAGTGACTGATATGCTACAGTTGCTTGACAATGGTCTGGTCCAGGGATTATTAGTGAGGTCATTTTAAAGTAGGTGTTCCTGAAAAAGATTACTGCTAGGTCTGGAGATAAGAGCACGTTGTAAACAGTTGGCTTTTTATGGGAGTAAAACTGGGATGAGTACACTTGAAATACTTTAACTTCTTTTTACTCTTAATTTGCAGGGCATACAAGTAGCCCGGACTCATGAATTAAAGCCCTACATTATATTCATCAAGCCATCCAGCATAAGCTGCATGAGGCAGACTCGTAAAAATGCCAGGGTCATTACGGATTATTATGTGAACATGAAATTCAAGGTGAGATTTGGGAATTGAAGAGACTCAGCTTAATATTCTGGGATTCTGTGTTTAGAACATACTGCGTTCTACTATGTTACTAGGTTAACTCTTTAAAAGATTTTTGTGTCTTTAGGATCAAATCTAAGTTATTCTTGTCTTTTTCTGTTTGGTTTGTTGGGATTTTTTCCCCCCTCCAGATTTGCTTTGAAGCAGAAGTGTTGTAATTTGCACCTAGGGGATGGAGGCATTTTGCTTCAAAATGCCTTTAAAGGAGAGGCTATTTTGTATATCTTTGTTTTTATTAACTGCCTTGTGACAAGATTTAAGTCAACACATACATTTACTGTTTGCACTGAAATATCAGGGATGTGCTTCATTCGGTAATTTAATCAAGTATTTTTTCATGTAGTTATAAGAATGTGTTGTTATTTCATGTATGCTTAATGACAGTATCAATATCAATTCTATACTAAGTTCTATAGATAAAACACAAATCCTGCTTGTAGGAAACGCATATCTTGTATTTACAGTGTGTCTAGTGCATTGTCACAATTGTTTCCATGCAAATCATCGTAAAGTTTAGCATCTTAAAATTTTGGAGACCTCAGTCCATAATTGTATATGGAAAGGAATCGTGATTGCTATGGCAGAAAGAAACAGGAACACTGGGGAAATAAACTGAAATGTGGAACGAGAACACAAGTGCTAGTGGATTTGCCTTCGAGTCCCTAACATCCTCTGCCAGCACTTGTCAGTAGAATAACCTTTTTGGGGCAAATGGAGCATACTGAGAGACAAGGTATCTCCTTGGGAAGAATATGGCAGTCGGCTCTGTTTCAGAGACTTGGGACTGACTGTAGCACGTGTACTTTACTACAGCAAACTGTAAATGACATAAAGCACACTGGCACTATATTCACCTCTTGTTTACGTGGCCCAAGGTGTTCTGCAGATGCCATGCAGGTATGTTTGTTTACCACATTAAAGCTTTATAGACTTACTCTGTGTCTCGCAGGAAGAAGATTTACAGGAGATGGAAGATTCGGCTAAGAAAATGGAAGCTCAGTTTGGTCAGTTCTTTGATCAAGTGATTGTGAATGACAATTTACAAGAAGCATCTGCGCAGCTGCTGTCTGCGGTCCATCATGCACAGGACGAGCCCCAGTGGGTCCCTGCAGTATGGATATGCTCAGACACTCAGCCCTAATTCTGAGCAGCAGGCAGCTTCAGAAAGATTACAGCTTATGTTTTACTTCAAGAATAATCCTCATGTCAGGATTGCAAGAATTTATCTTTGTATGTGAGGGATTGGGAAGAGGATTAGGAAAGAAGCTGCTACAGGAGATGTAATCATACTATGTTCTGTGTAGGTCTTCAGCTTTTTATGTTACAGTTGTATCCACTTTTGTACAAAAAAGGAAATATTGTGAGCTCTCAATTACAAGAATAAAGCAAAATCTATTTTGTTGCATGAATCTGCATAATTTGCTTGTACATAGCTATGGAAAATTCCTTTCTTTTTATTATGGTCATTCTGGTACTGTGATACCTGTACATTCGGGAAGCCTTACTGACAAATGACACTCAGTCAATGTTCAGTCCAGAGCATGCTCTTTTAGCATGATGTCTTTGAGCAAAGAGTGTTACTTATGAAGGTATTGGTTTGCTGCTTATCCTTTTTACCTTTGAAGATGGGACAGAGTGGCATTGTCACAATAAAAATGACTCTAGAAACCAGTTATCTTCACAATACGTGTAGCATGTCTCCCCGCAGTGCCCGGGAGACCATGTCTCTGTTCCATCAACTCAAGTGGGTAAAAACTGCCAGAACATGGATTTGCCAAAGAGGGGAAATAAGGTCTGAAGCCCCTTTTCCCATTGGTTTGCTCTACAGTAGCATGTTCTCCTCATCAAATGGTGCAGTGCTTGTGGCAAACATGTTCCTTGCTCTCTTCACCTTGCATTACAGCTGTCTTGCCCTCTGAGGAACACAACCCATCATTCTGTTGGCCTATCTCTCCTTGGAGGAAACCCAACAAAAGCAATTTAAACAGTCTAGAAAGAGATTATTCAAAGCCAAATATTGCAGCTACCAGCATGCCTGCTTGTTCCAGCGTCAGGCCTAGTATTCCTTGTTTAGAGGTAAAACTGGACAGACCATGTCACTGGTGCGGGCTAAGTACAGGTAGAGAGTGAGGCTGGTGCCAGCTCTGTGCTGCTGGTCCATGACCAGCTTCCCACTTCTGCTGCCTAGTCCAGCCTTTGTCCACTTTCTCCTTGCCTATTTTTCATGGGTTTGCTTACGGACAGATCTGCTTTCACTATTAAAAAAGAAAGGTGTTCTCATTAGAGTTGCATTTGCTTCTTGTGTCCATTTGTGCTGGAACAAATTTTTATCACATTTTCTACTTTTTTTTTTCATTTACTGTGTATAACTTCATTTTGCAAATTGTGTCCGCGGCTACAAGCTAAAGGAGGCTAGAAAGCTTGTTTTCCGACTAACGTGCATTCGACTTTGCTCGCCCGCGGCCCGAGGGACACGGACCCCCGCCCGCGGCAGCAGCCGGCCCCGCACCGCCGCGCCGGGACGGGCTCGCTTTGCTGACGGAGCCGCCGGAGAGGACGCGAACCCAGGTGGGAGAGGGAGGCCGGGCCTCCCCGCCGCTGGGGGGGCCGCAGCCCCGGCGCGGGGCGGAAGCGAGCGCCGGCTCCTCCCCGCGGCGCCCGGGAGACCGGCGGCGGCGGCGGCGGGCGCGGCATGGCGGCGCCGCGGGCGGGCCCCGGCGGGGTGAGGGCGCGGCGGTGCCGGGGCGGGCGGGGGGCCCGCGGCGCCGGCTCTGGAGGGGGCTGGGCGGGCAGCGGGTGGCAGGGCGGCGAAGTGCCGGCGGCCGCGGCAGCGCCGGCCCCGCGGGGCTGGAGCCCGGTGCGCCCGGCTGTGAGCACTGGCGGCGGCGGCTTGGTCCGCCCTGAGCGCTGTTGCTGAAGAGTTGTACCGGGGCTGTCCGCGGCAGGAACTGCTGCCGGGGAGACGGAGCTGAAGCCCGACGCGAGAGCGGGCCGCCCTGGCAGTGCGGCTCCTACATCCCCGCTCCGCGGGGGAGGCGGCGGTGCCCGCCCTGCTGTTACCCGCGGGAGGCGGGATGTAGCCGGCCGCAGGGTCGCACGTTTCTGCTCATCCTTTGCTGGGGGCGCAAGCAAGTATTTCCTCGTTGTTTTCATATTTTCATCTCTATATATATAAAATATATGCAAAGCTTTAAATCTGTAAAGACTGGTTAAGTGTTTCTGAACCTTCGAGTTTGCGCGTAACTGCGCCCTGGGTACCACCTCCGAGGTCTGGTGGTGGCAGCCGAGCTCACCGCACTCGGGGAGTAAATACATCTGCGTGCCGCGGTTTCATACGAGCCGCGCTTACGAGTGAAGGCATTTTCTGCTCTGCATCCCTGAACGGACACCCAGGGGGTTGTGTAGTTTGTTTTTTTCCCCGGTGTGAGAGTTCCCAGGTGTGTCCAACCGTCCTGCGGCCTGGCTCCTGTGCGCAAACACGGGGTTTCACTGGGGCAGCGGCTACCTGGTTTGTGGGAGTCTCCTGGCTTCAGGGGCGCTACAGCTACGTTAGCACTCAGCAGCTCTTCTGTCAGAAACGAAACGTCCCTGGAAGCCTGTGCCCAAACTCACCCTTTCTATGGAGTTTGGAGTGCGTTCTTTCAGACTCTGAGAAATTGGAAACTAGCGGAGTAAAGCTCCTATTTGCATGGTAGAGTTGGGGACTTTCATACAGATGGGACAGATGAGTATTCACCACTGCCTGCTTGCATGTGATTTCCTTTGTTGCAGGGAATAAACGATACAGAAATTAATTTGCTTTTCAGTTGTTTCGTAGAAGGTAACAGAATAGAGAGGTACTACAGAACACAGATGTACTACTGCACAGGCAGTGAATGCTGTGTAAAAGCTTTTTTTTTAGTTTTGAGGGGTTTTTTTAGATTTTTGGTTTTTAAAATATCGACTATCCTAAACGTTTAATAATTACTGCCATGGGAATGTAGGAAACAAAGTAATGAACTCTGACCTTTATCAATATTTTTTCTCCCTTATGGTGCACCTGTATGGTGTGACCAGTCCTGACCAGTTTGCTGGATGCTGCTCAGGGTGTGCTGTTCTCTGTCTGTGTAAATGGCACTTGCTGTCAGTCTTCAGCACGGCCAAAATCCAGGTGAGAGATCTGAGGCCTAATCCTGCAAACCCTTCCTTGCACAAGGTGTCTCATATGTTTTGGGCAAACCAAACTAAGTAAAACTTGCTCCCTGGAGCCTGTACCAGCATATGGAGCTACAGGTTTTTCAGTGCAAGTAACGTTTGCTGCCACGGAACAAACTGCCGTTGTTCAAATGGGAGTAGTACTGGGCCCTAACCCAGGGGCAGGAAGGTTCACGTCCAGCTAATCCTGGCTGCCAGACGCTTATTTTTAGTTCAGAATTAGCTGAGGTTCAGCGTGAGCAGCGTGGGGGAGTGGAGAACGGTTCACAGTGCCTCTTTCAGGGAACAGCTTCAAATGATATGGGAAAGAAACAAGTGGTAAGTTTGTGGATCCTTCAGTCTTACCAGTCTTACGGCCTTTTTTATTTCTGATATCAACGGAATTTTTGGAGAGTGGGAAATATTTATTCCTGTATACTCTTTTAATATAATTATATAACACAAAATCTGAAAGTAAACTGCCTGCCTTTTTCTAGATGAGAGAAAGTGCAAGAGCTCAGTTTCAGATTGTCAACAGGAGATACTTGGTCTTAGATTTTAGTTGTGTTTGACCTGCTGGTAAATATTTTCAAAATTATATGAAAATTAGTGTTTTATAATTTTTTAAAGTATTTTTCATAAATAAGCTTATTTCCTTTTTATTGCTTTTCCTTAATATTGTTCTGAATTTACAACTTTGTTAATAGAAAATACTCAGCTCACACTATATACTGTGCAAGTATATTGAACGCATAAATTATTGCAGTGTTTTGGTGTTTAAATAGAATGACTGATAAGCTTTCCCAGGAAAGCAGTGCCTTCTATGAAAAGTGAAAATTATTTAAGTGAAGTTGAAATGCAAGCTGCGCCTCACACACAGCTGTTAGGTACATGTCCCTAACGCAGTGCCCATCAGAACTCTGGCAAAAGCATATTACTCCTGTGTCGTGCTGAGCACTTTTATGTAACATCTCCATCAGGAGTCTCTCGCTATGTAAGAGGCATGTTCTCACCATATCTGGAAATAGCTGTTTCCTGTGAAGGGGTTTAACAGGCGCTCAGAAGAGAGGTGGTTTCAGACTTACAGAAGTCGACTTTTGTCCCTATCTTGTCTTTCAGTGCCCGCCTCGTGCTCTCCCTCCAGTGCCAAGGTACGATCAGTTCATTCCATGGAATTGATCATGGTTCTGTATGTAGTGTTCTTAAAAGTAACGAATTAAGAGAAATAAGTTTAATAAACATCTGAGTAGTCATAACAGCTTTAAAAATATTAGCTTTTCTTGCTAACTACTTGTCCTAGAACCCCTTACAAGGAATGCAAAGCATTTTAAAGTTTTACAGAGGCCAAGAAATTTTACTACATTACCTCAGTTTTAATACTCTGAGAGAGAAACCCTTTAAAAAGTTTCAGACAAATAGCTACTTCGCTTTTATTAACATCTACTTTAGTTTTACGGATGTCCCTCTTTTCAATCTCTTCTTCCTTCCCTCTTTGTTTTCTTTCCTGTTCTTTAGTGTATTTGAATCACAAATCCTTCAGAACAGGAATTTCTGAGATTAGACTAGATATTCTTGAATAGGGGTATAGGTGTATACCAGTTTGATGTATAGGGCGAAATTTGGGCTTTTTTTTTTCAGTGCCCTAGTGAGCAGTGTGGAAGGAAAGGCAATGACATGGTACTTCAGAATTTCTTCAAAGTACCTAAAAGCAAATGTGTCGTTCATGATTGATGACATAATGATAGTGTGTTTTTGGTAACGTATGTGCTCAGATGTTTCATAACTTTGGTTGGTTTGTTATATGTCAGGCAGTAAGACCAGTTTTAATTAGCTAGGTGATTAAGGCTTTTAATCTGATCCACAGCTAGCCAATCAAGAAACTGTGCATAGTCACTAACAAAGTGTTGAGTCTTGACGATTGCTTCGTACCCATAACCCTGTTGTACACAACTGCTCATAAAGAGAACTAGGAGCGGGGATAAGGAAATTAATTGCAAAAGCAGCAGTGTGAATTTCACTGTTGTGAATAGTAATTGATTCAAAACTAACTTTCTTCTCATCTTTGTTCCTTTTACACTGCTCTTCAACACCTTTTCTCCTTAAATGTGAAGTGGAAACCAAGGTGAGTTATTCCAACATTAAAGAGAATTCTAAACATTGGTAGTTCCTTTTGGTGTTGCTTCATCCTCTCTTTAAAGATAGGGCCTTATGCTTTTCCTAAATGCAGGCTGATTATTTAAACTGCATGGATACCTGCGCTGCTATTGCTAGAACTGCCTGTTGTTTTTCTTTGTTCTCTTTACTGTTTGCTACTTCCGTATCGAATCAAGGTAATAGGAATGTTGTCACTGTGCTCTAAACAAGAAGTTTATTCTTCAGAGCATTATTCAGAGCATTTCAGTTTTTCACTTAACACACGTGCTTGTGCATATTTAGCCTCTGCTGACCTTAAGACAGATTTCCTATCCTGTTTTCCTGCCATCTTCTGTACTACTCCTGCTTGTGTGAATTGGTGAATTGTCACCTTATCTGTAAAAGGTGGAGGATGTCTTCACTTGTACAAAGGAACCCCTTTCTTAGCTAGCAATAGAGTGGCCGTTAAAAAAGGGAAATGGAGGTTTTTCCATGCTGTGCACCTATACGTCTGTTTTATGTTCTGCAGATGAAATTCCACTCAGTCGTCCCAAAAAAAGGAAGCCCAAAGGAAAGACTCCGTTAGGTAAGGTCCTGCCAAGACTGGAAACTGTGGTTGTAATCCCGGGTGAGACCTGTGCTGTAGCCAAGCTCCTGACAGATACACGGTTTTCAGTCTTGTACTCTATTATTGAATAGTGTTCTCAGCTAATTTATTACAATTGATTTTGTATTGAACGACTGTGATCTTTTTCCCAAAGTGGTGTCATTTTAGAACAAGTCTGTAATGCTAACTTAAATAACTTGTTCCATCCTCTGCTCTTTCTCCCTAGATCCATTCCCGGTACGGCTGATACAGCATGTCTTGATACTGAACATTGTTATGTTGAATGTGTTAAGTGCTTGAATTTTTGAATGAACTAAGATAAAAATCATTTAACAAATTGGCTCGATTTCAGTCCTTGGCCAAATAAAGTCACAAGTTAATCATTCCATTACCATCAAAGAGTTAAGAGCCTAAAATATGACTAACACCAGAGCTTTGTTTTTTTACAAGAAGTGGATCTGCAGAACAAACATACCATTTTAAGCAAGATTACAAGTCTGATCTATTTTGATAAAGCAGAATGTATTGATAGAATCTGGTGGACTTCTGTAAACCAGTTGACTTGGGACCATATGATGCTTTGATGAGTAAACCTCCTTTATTTGCTTAAAAGAGTGTACAGTTGAGGGCTCACTGAAAGACCTGTAAATGCAACAAGTAGAGCTGTTGCTAGCAGGGTTTCCCAAGGATCAAGTTTTGTTTGCTGTTTTTTTCAGTGACCTGAATGACAGTGCAAAGTACACCTTGGCTTTGGCCATTACTTTGCTGGTTAATTTTGTGTTTTAGCATAGAAAACCTTTCTAAAAGGTGGGAAAACCTGTGCTTGAAGTGAAAACAAAGATAGATTCAGTTGTTATCATGAGAACTGCAGTACTTGGAAGAGCTATAAAAAGGCAGATGCGATGTGAAATGGAGAAGTAGCTTTGTCTTTCTACTTCTAATGATGCAAACATGCTAATGCTGCTAGAGTATTTGATGAATTCATGTTAACTTCTCATGGAAATGTAGTTCCTCCAAAGTGTAGTAATTCATCTCTCAGACTGGAGTAAACATCCTTCAGTGTTGTTTTATTCTGCTCCTCCTTTATTCTTGTGGTGTTTGGTTAGCATTTAAATTTCCCTTTGATATTACACTATTTTGCCTTAGCACATATCTGTGTGAATAAATTTGTAACAAACTGTTATTTTTTCTTGTCCCTTGCATTATAATCTTTGCATGTAGAAAGGAAAAATATAGAGGTATAGTTCTTTCCTGTGGTAGATTCCTTTCGGTCAGTCCTCTGTTGTATGCCCAAATGGGAATTGTGCTGCTTCTTGGATACTTAAATTTCCTCCTGGGCATGAAACTGTCAGGGTGAAAGGAGGGTTGTTAGTTATCACCTTGTATATTCTTACTTACCACATTTGTTTCCCAACGCTTGTATTTTCTAGCCAGTACGTTTTCATCTCAGCTGTAAGCTGGGCAAAGACAGATGTTCTGCACAATGTAGCAAATGGCAGCTTTTTCTTGCCTGTTTCTCAGCAGCTCTGAATTAAGGTTGCTGGATCTTTTCATCTGGTTTTCAGATGGCATCGTCCAAGCAGCTGTTCGTTGGCAGTCTGAAAGCAGTGAGCCCCTGACTCCTGAACCTCATGATGTCCCTCCTCAGAGGAAACGCAAGAAGAAGAAAATACCTACCGGTATGTGAAATAATTGTAGATTGGAAAGAGCACTGAATAAAACTTGATAACACAGAAATATGATTGGCCAACTTGTATTTTGGCTTAAAACATTTCAAATCATGTCCTTTGGTCTTAAAACAGCTGAAAGTAATCTCTGAGTGAATGGTAGCTTGGAGTTTCAGTTTCTGATTTCAGATTCCATAGGGTACAAACTCTCATTCAAATAATGGCAATACAGTTTTGGAAGTGATAAAATAGATCCTTTGTATCATTCAAAGCTCAGAAAAGCATCACTTTTTTGCTACTGTGCTTATATAGTAACTATTTATGTATTTAAGTGAATGTATTTCCATTTTTCTGAAAGCTGTGAAACTTCCATATGGTTTATTTTAAATCTTCAGATTCTGAGACCTCTTTTACCCAGCAAAATGTTGCATCCTTATTTCAGAATGGAAATGGCATGGATGTCCCTGAAGCTGAAGAAACAGTGATCCGCAAACAGAGAAAAAGAACAAAGTGAGACAAAACTAGTATAGCTCATAATTCGGAATAACTGTGATAGTGAACGTGGCTGAGTAGCATTTTACATTGTCACATTACAAAGATGTAAAATCTTGAAGCCCACGATACCATTCAGCCTGTGCAATAAATAGTATGTGTGCAATTCTTTCCAGGGTTAAGATCTAGCTTTCTTCACTTGTTTGTTTTATGCGTACCTGGATGCATTACAGTTCTGAGTACATTTACATGAGCCTAATATTTCAGTCACATGCATGAGAAAATTAGAACGTGTAACTGCTTTCTTTCATTCTTACTATCTTTTTCTTAATTTTATGAGAAACTTAACTGCTTTCTCATCCTTTTTATTTGCCTTTTCTCCAAGAACTATGCCTTTAAATCATTTTAGTCACCTTTCTACCAAAAGCATCCACTTTCTTGGCCTTCTATTTAGTTTGTATATTTTTTTTCTAATTGTTAATCTCTTGATATGTATTTCTTCATACCTTATTGTTTTGACACAAGAAGGAATTTAAACAGAAAAAAAACAAAATCAAGGATTAGCTTTATGGTTTTAGTTAACTAACTCCATGAGAGCTTTACTCCTTAAAATTATAAATGGAGGTAATATTACACAGGTCAGTAGCCTGATCGGTTCTTATCAGTCAAGTTAGACATGTTAAATGTTCATAGGTGCCTTCAGCTTTCACATTTTACTTCCTGTTCTTTCTCTGCCCCATTGTATGTTCTGTGCTGATAGGAAACCTCGGCCAGCCGAAACGCACTGTTCCAATGAGCTGGAAGTGGAGGAGGAAGACATCATTGAAGATGACCACAGAAAGAGCCCAGATCAGCAGCCTGTGTTTGCTGCTCCCACTGGAATTAGCCAGCCTGTTAGCAAGGTGTTTGTTGAAAAAAATCGTAAGTACATCTTGTGATTTAAGGACATTCTTGCAACTAAAGGGAGCGTTATTGTATTTAAAACCCAAATACTGCACTATTGGGAAGAATTAAAGAAAAAGAAGTTTTCCAGCACAAAAATTATATGGAAATAAACATAATTTTTCAAGAGCGTATGTTAGTGTTGCCGTGCTAGCATGTTTGGTTGAATTTTTGAATTCCATGGTGTGGATGAAAAAGGCTGTTTGATGGTACCCAACTGTGCTTATTTGACCTAATACTGTCACAGTACTGTGAGAAGAAACTATCATTTACTATATTGCAAAAAGTCTTTCAAGTGGAAGTTGTTTGTTGGTTTGGGGTTTTTTTGTTACCAGGGAACACTGAGTAATTACCCAAAGTGCTTTGCACATTCTTAAATCCATAGCCTGACCCACCAGGGTACATCACATTGACAGAGGCATCCTGATACAAATGTAGGCTGACAAAGGGCAGGAAGTGGGGAGAAAAAATTTTCTGATGGAACTTTTGATGCTTACAGCTTTTTAACACTAATAAGTATTAATGTAGAAATGATGGTGGAAGGTAACAATACTCTCTAAAACTAATTTCCTAATCCTTTCAGGGCGTTTTCAGGCAGCCGACCGTGCAGAATTGATTAAAACCACTGAAAATATCAATGTACTTATGGACGTGAAGGCTTCATGGACTACCAGAGATGTCGCTCTCACAGTGCACCGAAGTTTCAGGTGAAAGATAAACATTTTAGTGTAAATAAGCAGAAATCAGGGTTGTTTTTTTTCTTCTCCCTGAAAGTTAGCACCTTTTCTCTATCATTGTGATGTATATTTATTTCTTTTGGATACTCCTAATAAATGGTGGTTTGGGATGCAACAGGTATAAAGCTTCTCAGTCCTCTAGCTTTTGGTATTTGTTGTTAAGAATATCTATTTCAAGTCTAGATATCACATGTGAAATGCAACTTATAAACAGAATAACTAAGGAAGTCATATTGCAAAGATCCAGACAAAATCTGAATAGCAAGAGATTGATCCGATAACAAAAATACTAGAGACCTATGGAAAAAATGTGTTACAAAATGAGATTCGCCCATCAGCTATAATATGACCAGAATTAAAATACCTGAATTCAGATAATTCTCAAAGAAAAAATCCTGGCTGGTGAAAAAGATGGAGGAGTGAAATTGGACTGGGGCATAAGCTTGCACACAATAGCAAAAAATTATTATTTCTTTTTTAATATGTGGTTGCATTGTGATACAGAATGGGAAGATGACAGTCATTTTCTTCTCTGGTGTATTTTATCTGGAAGCCTGCGCTTCCTTCTCAGCTTTTTCTTAGCAAGGAAGGTAATGAAAAGACTGGCTCAAGGACAAGTTTAAGACCATTGTGTAAGTGTAAGGGGCAGTGGTTGTGGGAAGCTACAGGCAAAATGGGAGAGTGTGGCAAGTGAAAGTATTTGATTCTGGTAGCAATAATGAAGTGAAGTAGTAATAGGATCAGGCAAAACATCGCGGTTTTCTTTGTTGAGTGCTCAGGTACTGGTGCAGTCTGTCAAGGGAGGAAGCAGAAGTCCCGTTGCTTAGCATTTTTAAAACTAGATCAGAAAAAGCACTCAGAAACAGTCTGTGAAAGGCTGGCATCCTGTCACGGCAGCAGGGTTGAACAGATGGATTCATAGGCCTTTTCTGTCTGTAGTTCGTCACTAATTCAAGGTGTTAAACTTGTCTAATGTTCTTTTCTCCGTTCAGGGTGATCGGACTCTTTACCCATGGCTTCCTTGCTGGGTATGCTGTATGGAACATCATTGTTATCTACATTTTGGCAGGAAATCAACTTTCCACAGTTTCGAACCTGCTCCAGCAGTATAAGACACTAGCATACCCAGCTCAAAGTTTGTTCTATTTGTTGCTGTCTATCAGTACAGTCTCAGCCTTTGACAGGTAAAATATGTTTGTATTTGAAAGGCGTACATAATTGGTGTGCAATATGCTCCTTTCTCCTTCCTCTGGCACATTTTGATCTGCTGTTGATGATTTAATGTGATATACTTAAGAGAACGATTTTACACATGGCTGGCTATACAGATAAAGGGGGTACTTGTGCATTCAGACCTTTGTTACTCATTTCTGTCCATTGCCTGCAGCCTTGCTTCAGTGTGCTTGTGCTGTTTGTGTGATCATGAGATGAACCAGATGGGAGAGCTGACCTGGTTTTTTTTGGGGGGGAGAGAGGTGGTGGGAAACAACTAATGTTTCTATCAGGTTACTTTTCATGTGAATCCATTCCCCAGTCAGGTTTGCAACACGGCTGTGTAAACAGTTTTCCTGTCCTAGCTGGGGTTTCTGTATTACAGCTTAAGAGTGGGAATGAACAGAAAGAGGAGCAAAGATGACCATAAACAGAGTAGATTCATAGATGTTTCTTTTGGTAGTTTCCACGGCAGCATGGTAAGCCAGGGGAGAAGTCTGTTCTATGGAAGAAATTGTAACTTTTTTTAAATTGAGTGGTGGCAGGGAGGAGGCCGAAGTTACTCTTAATTGCTCGCGTACTAGTGTAAGCTATGTGAGCAGTTATATTAGCATAACTCGGTTGGTGGTGTGGACACTGAAATGAATGGTAAGGATTAGAGAGGGGACAGATCTCTCCACATTATCCTCATTCCAGAAAGGACTGCTGTGTGAAAGCTACAAACCTCATGGAACATCCTCCTTAGTTTCAATCTTTCTTGGATTTGGCATAATGAGGATCATTGTGTGGAATATAGTTGTGTATTAAGGCACTGTAACAGAGGCAGAAAAAGGTATCTTGCAAAAAGTAAAAGAACAATAGAATACTGTTAGAGGAACAATATTATTATTTTATTGGGCTGTGTTAATGACTCTTGTTTTTGTAATCAGGATTGATTTGGCAAAAGCATCAGTTGCACTGAGAGGCTTTCTTACCCTAGACCCAGCAGCAGTAGCCGCTTTCTGTAAGTATTCTGAAGCGGATAGGAAGTTGTCCAGAAAAGACAGTAGATGGAGAAATCCTACATACTGTTTTCAGTGAAATCTTCCTCCCTGGTTATTTTCTGCTTTAGAATAAGTGACTTGCTAAGTAGTTGAAAATAGCATTCAAAAGCTATGAACACTTTGCTACGTATTTTTTAAAGCATTTGCAATAATAGCATTAGTGGAGCTATGAGTGAGATAGTTCTTTTCCCACTTCTGAATACAGAACACAGACCTAGCAAAAACCAGAATCACAAGATGCCACCTTTGATGTAGTTGATCAACTGCAAAAGTGCAGAAACCAGATTTTGATGGGCCAGGGGAATGTTGAAGAAGAGAGAATGAATTAAAGGAGACTATCGTTGGAGGCAGTGGAGTGAAAGGAAAGAAAAAGTAGTGATAATTATCATGTCATGATGAGACAGCATTTTTGGGGTTTATATCTGACACAACTAATTCCATTTCTTCCAGTGTACTTTGCTGCTCTTATCTTATCCTTAAGCCAGCAGATGACATGTGACAGAATTAACCTCTACACACCACCTTCAGAAAATGGCAGCATCTGGTAGGAAACTTCAGAAATCACTTCTGTAAATTATAACATAGCCCACTTAGGAACCTTAGTCAAACTGGTGGATTGAAAAGGTTATACAGCATACTTAAGAAAGTATTAATGAAGGATTTCATTACTAAACCTGCCTTTGTCTGCGCTTGTCCTGAATCTGATAATTTCACTGAAAAATGAGAACCCAGGGATGGGTTCGGTCATGTTGGTCGCAAATCCATTATACCTCAAACAAGAGCCTGTTGGAATGATGCTGAAAATGTCGTCTGGCAGGAACTTGAAGAATCTCTTTTGCTGGAGAAATGGGACCCTACTGAGGTAACCCTTTTTGTGTTCAAGGGCAGGACATTCTGTAGAGATTCAACACTGTTTTTGAAGGAGATGGTCTAATCTGTCCAAGAAATTAATATCATGGTATTACAAAGAAGTGGTGTCTGCCACAGGATGCAAGGACTTAGCAGACACAGCTGGCACTAAATATGAAGCATTGTTTCATGCTAGGAGATCCCATCCAAAACTGTTACTTTTTGAAGTAGGTATTTAATGGACTTGAACTCCAGTAGCTCGAGTTTTTAAAATAGACCAGGAGAAGTAGAACAAAAGCATTTACATGAAAATTTGTTGGTTTGGGCAGTTAGATATTTTTTCTTTTTTTTTAGGGCTTCTATAAATGTTTGTTGAGTTGTTTATTAAAAAGCCTAGATTCTAGTAACAAAACCGCAACCTGCTGCTGTTATGACAGTAAGAAAAGTGTCAGCTAACTTAAATCATAACCTTCTTAAAGCCCTATCTCATCCACCCCACAGCATCTGTACACAAGTCCTTGCACTCACTTCCAGACAGACTTTACTGACTTGCTATTCACTTGCTTTGCTGCCTCATGAAGAAGTGCTTAAAAATAAGATTGGCGGACGACATTGTGCTGTGTCTTTTCACCACAGTAAAATTTGACCATGCATTTTGATTCTTATTTTCTGTCTCTTGGCCAAGAAAAGGAATTTGCTGTTGAAATCTACAAGTGGACTATGAGATAATGGGGTTTCTTAGCTGAGTTGCTGTCTTTGGTAGTCGCTCTCTTTACCAGGTCTTTGCAATGCTAGACCATCAGGATGGTACAAGTAGTTCTGTTTTCACATCTGGCTTAGCAAGCATGTTCTTATGATACTCGGTTGAAATTTTTATTGTAACCTGTATGTCCCAGTGAACCCCTGACTGGTTGATGTGCTTTTCCCAGGACGACAGGTACAGAGGAAGAAATTGTTCAGCCGTGGATTGTGGTGAATCTGGTAGTGTCTATTCTAGTTGGGGCAAGTTGGATCTTCTTGTCTTACCGACCAGAGCTAGACCACAGTGAAGGTAGGAAACATTAATAGGCAAAATGTTGTTTGTTCAGGCTTTTATCTGCTGTGCTCTGCGTTCCATGTTCAAGACTAGTCCTAAGAAATTTTGTGGCTGAGGAAAAACAAGCATCTCCTAGCAACTTTCCAAAGCAAGTGCTTCTTAGGATGCTGGTATCTATGTTTGGTCTTGTAAAGAAAAAACAGTAATTTAAAAATAAAAGAAAAGCCTTGTTTGTCCTGGCTGAAGAAACATGAGAGAGCATGTGTCTTTTCTTCATTGAAGGGAAAAATAATTCTTACTTGTAACAGCATTTTGAATATTTGAAATGTATTTATTCTGTTTGTGTTTTAGAAAATTCCCTAATGTTATTAATGTTCCTTTTTGCAAATGATGAATGCGTTTTGAGTTCAGTATTATTTTCAATAGAACACTGCAGTAGTTTTGGAAACTCCTGAGCTTTGAAAAGTCAGATTTCAGAACAGGACTTCAAATGAGGACTGCTTGTGTTGATCCAGGCTGGAGGAGGGGGCAAGCAAGTAGTCCCATTTTCTTAGAAGAAGCTTTGCTAGAGACTAGGCCTTCTTCCTTTTGTTGTTCCAACTGGGATCCAACAGGTGTATCATAACTCAGATTTCCTATCAAGTGCATGCAGCCTGTGACTTGAAGCTGTATGCTGTACATAAAAATCCTAAGTTTCAACTTACAAGTCAGCACGTATCCAAAGAGCATCATGAGTCGAAATACAGATTTGTGTTTGGGAGGCTGAAGAAGATTCAACATGCTTCTTCAGATTACTTTAGAATGTTAATGTACAGATTTCTGTATTTCAGCTGGCCCCAGTTACTCTGCTTATTTCTAATAACTCAATGAGTTAAAAAAAAAACCTAGGTGGCAGCCTTTACAATCTTTGAAAGTAAAATTTCTAATAGATGTTTAAATTGCATTTAAGAGCCATTTTTTAAAAAATAAAGACTTATTCAAGGAAGCCAGTGGCAGGATTTAACTCGGGTTTTGATGAGCTTTTTTGATATTTACATGTGCCTACTAAGATTAGAAAACCTGCTTCAGAAATTTCAAGACAGAAATTCTGTTAGGACTTATCCCAAATAGCAGAGAAAGTTTAGTCTACTAAGGATGAGGTAGCAAACACACGTGAATCTCAAACTTGAGTGGATAAACCATGTTGTTGCATGTACAGATTGTGTAAATTTACCGTGTTGGCAAACACAGCCTGGTCTATATGTTGAAGGTGCTGTTAGCAAGTCTGAAAGTACACCTACAGTGAGGGTGCAGTATAGATACGTAAGGGAGCCCAGATATGAGAAGCAGCACAGAGCTCTGCAACGGCTACCTCATCAGCTGCTTGGCATGCCTAGCTGAATTTCTCTGCAAGGAGCTCTTCACTGCTGACCTTAGGCTGTCTCCTGTGCCTGAGCTGCCATGGTGACAGCTAGCTGTGAGTAATATCATTCATGAGTCTATTCCAGGTTCTAGTATTGCTAACTTACGCTGTGATAGATAGAGCAGATATATCCATAAATGAACAGGTCTCTAAACAGAAATCTTCCTTCTTAAGTCGTGACACTCTCAAAACTTTAACAACCCCTCAATCTACTTTCAGATTTCTGTTTCAGTGTCCAGGTTGAATGCAGGATGATACTGCGTATGATCAGCTGCTAACATCATCGCTAATTCTGTTAATTTTGAGGAGCAACAATAGTTTTCTCAAGACAGTGGTGGCCCTTGACATTGCTAAATTGTTGATATCATGATGGGGAAGAAAAGCAGGAGACTTGGGGAAATGCCAGAGCACTTTTCAGGAATAATGAAATCGTATTCAGGTGAAACTTTTAAAAGAAAACATAATTCTTTTCTTTCTCTTTTAGAACTGATGTTTCATGCTGAAATCGAGGAATTTCCCCAGGGAGATATCATACCCAGAGTCCAGCCATAGTGTGGAAGAAGCATCTGCAAATATTGTAGCTGGGACTGATGGCTCAACATGTTGTGTATTATAGCCATGTATTATAACTTTCTTAAAGAAAAAAATGTATTTTTATATTGTATATATTTGATTTTGATCTTTTTATGTATGCTACAATTTCCAAATGTGATTGAAAACTTTTATACTTTTGTTTTTTATTTTACAAAGTAGATTATCTCTAGTGCATAAAGTCAAGGTGGTTTTGTAAACATTGCTACCTGTTATAGCCAAAGAAACTAGATGGATGCAGAAGATCAGGTATACAGTGCTTTTTTGACTGCTGTACAACAATCTGCTTTTGTTACTGATGCTGATAGCAGTTGGCTTACCTGATTTGGCTAAATACTCTCTAGAGATTAAAACTAATCTTATGAAGAAAGTAGTCTAAGGAAGATTATAACAAAACAGAGTTAGGAAACATAAAAATGACAAAGTTAGCAAGCATAAAATAATCTGGGTTTAGTTGTCATAAAAAAGTATTTGCTAGAATAAAGCATTGGATTGTCAGGGATTTTGTTTGATAATTCCTTAAAACAGGACACTATTTTTCTTCATCCTCATTTAGTTCTCTTGACAAAGATCTTGATGATAACAAGTCCTTTCAAGTTGATGTAGACAGAAGAAACCGAAGTTTTAATGTTGCAACAGTTTGGTCAGCTAATGAATACCTAAATACATCTTTTAATCAAGGAGGGTGGTTTTGGGTTGCCAACAGGACATACATACGTTCTGTAATTTCTCGACAGTCAGGACGCATAACTGTTACAGAGCCATTCACAGGAATAGCGTTCTGATTTATCCTTATCTTGTATGGCAAGAGCAGCAGTGTTATTCACTGCTCCTTCTAAAGAAACTTGGATTTCACAAATTTTAAAAATGTTCCTATTTCTACCTATTTTGATGAAGAATGATTTCCCCCAAAAGGATGTTTGTTGTTTTGTGTTAGGATGGTATGCGAAACTTCTTCCTAAAATTACAAGAAAATGCTTACTAAAGCAAAACAAAAACCCTATAGCAGCCCACCTTCTACGTAGTGATGTAGTACTAATAGTGGCAGTTAGTGGTTTTTGATGATGAAAGCCAGCATTCTTTTTCTTTTATATTAAAGTGGCAAAAAGAAAGCATTGCAGATGTGAATAAATACAGATGTCTTGCAGGATGAAACAGTTTCCTTAGCAGACATAGACGAGAGCTAGTTTGAAATCCATTTCTCAAGAAAGTATCACCTAAAGCCCCAAAACTATTTGTATATGTTATTTAATGTATTGATTTTGCATTGTTTTATTTAATGTGTATGTTGATTTTGTAAACATTGTGGTTTACAAATGTGGTTTACTAAGGTTGTGGTTGTAAAGGTTGTGCAGTTGTCAAAGTTCCCTGGAGAATTACTGTACTTTCTAGTAGTGAAGGTAAGACTTGAAGGAGGATGTTAAAGAGCCAGTAACTTTCTATGCTGTTACTTGAGTTGCTTTAAAACAAGGATGGGAACATGAATAACTAGGGCTGCTGCTGCCCTGTTGAGGACTTGAGTTCTGCTACACTTATCCAGCAAATTCAAGTAATTCAAAAATTCAGTGTTCATGACGTCTTTTAAATGGTGTGGTAATCTTGGGGGAAGAGTTCTACCAGAATTAAAAGACTTTCCACAGCTGTTGGCTGTGTTCTGGGGCATCCACTTTGTTGTGGGAAGGAGCTGTTAATCTTTTTTGTAAATTGTTACGGTTCTTGTGTATGTTTTTTTGCAAAACTGTAGAGCTGAATTATGGCTGGCACTCCATTGTACATTAAAATGGAGAGATTCATGGTGCTTCTCCCCTTCAGTGTTACACCGGAGGTTCTTGTCATAACTTGGCTGTACAAGATAGAGATGAAACACTACGTAGTGTTCCCATGCAAGTTGCCACCACACTTTCTCCAGATGTGGTGTGTTTGATTTATAGAATTGTTGAGCTCCTGAAGATGAGATTAATAATGGCTTCTCTTTGCTGTTTGACATTTCTGTCATCTTGGCATGGTAAGAAGTATAATTTTGCCCATCAAGTATGGAGCTCAGGCACAACAGTGCTAAGGCATCAAATCAGTACAGGAAAAACTTGAATAACATCATTGCTTGCATGCTGATATTACTAGGAATTGGCCTTCCACGTATCCCTTGGACAAAGTGATGCTAGCCAAGAGCCAGACTTGTTCTTGTCGTGAAATACAGTAGTTTGTTTAGATGGTTGAGCAGGGATTATGTTAATGAACTTAATGGGATCAATATTTCAAACCAGGCTTGCCTTTCCAGTTTATATTTTTTGGGAGGGTCTAAGTATATGCATACTTGAATTAATGAGGTTTGAAGTTTGCCATTTAAAATCACTATAAATAATTTGATGGCTAATTACCTATCTTACAAAGTACTTTTCCTTCCATTAAGCCTCACAATGGAATATGAGTTGAACTGAGCTTTTTTGTTTAGTTACTTGGACAGTTTTAGAACGAGTTTACAAAACAGATGTTTAATTACAGAACATGCAGTATCTGTAGAAGCCTTAACTGCAATGCCTTTGTGTGTTTCCATACCATTGTTTTTAATGCAGTATTTTTGTGTTAATGAAAAAATTACAAAGATGTTAGTGCCAATTTCATGGTTTTACATATATGAAACAATTAAACAATTGCTCGAAACTAGTTAGAAATGATTGTACTACTTTGTCCTGTTTCCAAATGATTAGTCTGTTTATTATGCGTAATATACAAGCTCTGAACAGGTGACTATGGGGATACATTTTGTCTTTATTTGTGGTAGTGGTGTAAATAATGGCTTTGCTTTCTCCCCATCACATTCCTGCTGCTGTACTGGTCTTTTGTGCAATCAGAAATGGTGCTGTAAACTCCTGAAAGCTAGCAAGTTAAATGTATTTAATCAGTTAATGGGGTTGTTTAGCTGAAAAAGAAGAACATTAAGTGGGGAATCTGATTGCTGCCTTTAACCACTTAATGCATGCTTACAAAGAAGAGGCAAGTCAGACTCTTTTCAAGCTGCACAGTGGAAGGATGAGCAGAAACGGTTGCAGGCAGCATCAGGAAAACTCCTGTTAGCTGCCACAGGAGTTTTGACAGAATTTGGGATATGGGGGCCCAGAGGGGCTGTGGGAGCTCCATCCCTGGAGCTGTTCTGGACTTGGGCGGACAGAGCCCCATGCAGCCTGAGCAAGGGTTGGACCAGATGGGCCTCCAGAGTCCCTTCTAAGCTAAATTGTTCATATTTTGCTTCTTAAAAGGCAGTCATTTAAAATCTGGTTAAATTCCAGTTGTTTGTTCTTTTAAATGTTACTTTCTCAACTCAGCTTTCTCAATGTGAAGCCAGGTGGCATTAATTTGAAAAGTAGGTGTCTTTTTAAAGTTTTTTTTGGTATTGCTGAGGTAAACTTCAGGAGGGTTATGGTCAGGTCAGAATTATTCACTTGCATATTTGCAGCAGAATTAATTTAAATGACTGAATGCTTTGGGAGAATAGAGTAAATCATCAGGTACATTATTTATTGCTAAGCCATACCTTTCTCTTCCTTTTTCCTCATGGTGGTGTGGAAGATACTGTTGTATTCCTCAGTGCAGCTGTGCTTGAAATTGGTCTGTAAGTCCACAACCACCAGAGAAAGTCCCTTTTTTTTTCCTGGGTGTTATTAATGTTCTGTGCCCCCCCCGGGGCTGCTCGCTCTCTTCACGGAGGGCAGGGAGGAGAGCTCCCGGCTGGTCGAGGCGCGTTGCCCTGCCGCATGAAACCCGCCGGCTGCTGCTTCTCAGACAGGTGTTTTTGGGAATGTTTTTTCCCTGATGCCCCCTGTCGGGGACAAGTTGTGTGTCGTCGTCCCCTCCCCGGTCCATTTATTTACCGATCAAGCCTGTCCATTTCGCGCCCCCCCTCGACCTCAGCCCGGAGCCGTTGCCCGCCGCCCCCTCGCGCCGCGCCGGCAGGAGGCGCCCCGCGGGGACGGTGGCGGGGCCGCCATGTCGGACTCGGCCTGAAGGAGTCGGCGGCGCCGTCCGCGCACCCCCCCCAGCCCCCGCTGCTCGCCGCCTTTTCTCTCCTGCGCGACGGGGAGCTGCCGCTGCAGCCCCTCGACGTCAAGCAGAAGGTGGCCGAGCAGAAGGCGGCACGCTCGCCTTGGAGGAGGAGCTGGGCGATGGGCGGGCTGGGCTCGCCAGCACCCACGGCCGCAACGGGATCGGGGAAAGGGAGCCGCGTTATCCTGTACCGCTGTGCCTGGGCACGGTCTTTCTCTCCTCTTACTGGGTGTCATTGCAGGCTGGTGTGGCTGTGGAAGGGAAGCAAGGAGGAAAGCCTGCCTGCTTAGTAGACTCGTTTCCATCTCTGCCTCATCTGGGGATGAACAGACTTCTTTCTTAATGGGAACAGAGCTGGATTCCTCTGCTGCTTCCATCCCCCTTTATTTGGTAGTGGCAGCTAATGCATGCCTGTGTAGTAGCTACAATCGAAACGGGAAACCCAGTCAAGAAAAAAATCCCATATGTTCCTACGCACGAACAGAACTATTGTCTTTAAGTCTGTATTTTAAATTTATGTAGTCTTTTCTTCAAACTTAAACATTTTTAGAGACCTCCCTAGCTAAGGCAGTTTCCTGTACTGATTTCCTGTACTGTATTCAAGAAAATGGAAGAGAGCATGGCTTTTCAGATTGATAGAGGCAGGCCTCAGACAGTTAATGATGAAGAGACAAGAAAAAAAAAGGCAAGATCTTGTAGATAAATTTCCACACCCACTGATAGATGTAGTGGTTAACCTACACAGTGAAAAACAGTTTAATGTGCTTTGAGGGGGGGGGACACCAAACAAAAAAACCCACCTGAGCAAATGAACAAACAAAAAAACCCCAAACCAAAACCCACCAAAAAACCAACCAAAAAAACCCAAAACAACCAACAATCACTTTTGAAAAAAGAAAGGGCAAAAAAAGAAATAGCACAGTCAATAAAAAATTTTGAAATTGTTAAAAGTCTCATGATAAAAGAGCAAGAAGAAATATCTGAAACCGTAAATTCTTCTTCCATTTTAGATGCTTGTAATGCTGTTATTCAGGTAGAATACCCTTGTAGGCCATGGCTCTCCTTTCCAGCAAATTGCCTAAAATATGTCCTTTTTACAAGCCGAGCATGAGGAAAAAGAAAAGTCATCAAGAAATCCGGACTGGAAGTCAAAAGACAAGCGATGTAGTAAGGCTCCTGAGAAATGTGTCATGCCATACCACAATCATCTGGGTCAAATATTAACGAGTACAATATTTAAGAAGGTAAAACAAACTAGTTTGAGGAAATCTATTGATGTAAAGAAAAAACATGGAAAGTATGCTGCACCACCGCTTTCAGCGTTACATGCTGCGGGGTCCAAGGATTCAAAATCATTTGTGTTCTCCCACACTAAGGAATACTTGAAGCAGAAAGCAAAGCAGGAAAAAGAGCATGACAGCAAGCCAAATAAATCATTCAACAAGTCTGTGATGGCTCCATCAGCTACTGCAGAACAACAGCTACCTCACACTATGAAAGCATTTAAAGAAAACTGATCTACAAGTGGCTTTCCAGATTTCACATGGGCAAAAGCAAATCTGCCTGTAAGAATATTCTTTTAATTGGCCACATCAAATGTATGAGAATTAGAAAGAGAATTGATATCAGAATGTAGAATAAACAAACTTTTTAAATAAACTGTAGTAGATAAACTCAGCATTGATACTCTTGACCCATATGTCATGTAGAGTAAATTTTGACAAAACAGAGGAAAACCTATGCTTTCTGCCAGCAATCCCTCTGTTCCTTGCTTTCTGCTTACAGTATTTTTATTATGTGTATCAGGAAATTCCACTAGCAAAGATTAACTTGTCTGAAAACATGCCTAAGGTTTTTGGACTACACCATGTTACTTGAATTGTGAGTGCTTCTTTCAGTTTTTTTGTTTCATGACTGTTACTGCTGCTTAGATGTTGCTGCTAACCATAGTTTGCAATTTTTTCTTGATTCAAATATTGCTTCCACATGGCTTGTGCAATTAGCATTTGTTCCCCCTCCTCATTGTAAACATCATAGATTACACTTTTGAAGGGATGAGATATCAGTCTTGTTCAGGACAAATTGTTTAGTTGATGCTTCTGTAGATTTTCCCTGTAATGTTCATCCCATATGACACTGTTTGCTTTCTGCTCTGAACTATCATGTTAGAATTGTTCATCTTCCCCTTACATTCCAGAGGTAGGTTGAATTAAGTGGATAAAAGAGTTGCTAAAGTCATGGGCAGCAGTGACTGAGATCCTTGAAGAAACTGTGCTAACTTACTCCTCTTCTTGTGAGTGTGTAGCCATTACAAATATTCTCATGGCTTCACAGGAATCCTGTAAAATCTATTAATAATGTATTTCCTATCCTTATTGTGTGTTAGTACATTACATTTTATTACTAATAATAGAATGAACCTGATTAGTAAGTTACGAGATATATCAAGAAGAGGACAGATAGAGGGCAATAGGTTCTAGATAAAGTATTTTAGAGCCAATTGTTTGGGCATATATACATTGTCACTGAATGTGAAGTCTGACTATTCTTTTTTATTGATAAAATCAATAAAATTGTAATCTCTTTGATGTTGGCTGCCATCCTTTAAACATTTTTCAAGGATCAAATTAGCTTAATATACCTTCAGAATTATGCAAGCAAAGAAGATACAGACATGGACGTATATAGGAATCTTGCAAAAGCAACAGAGTCTGCTCTACATGATTTAGGAGGAGCTCCAGGAGAATGAGTTAGTTAGCCACTGTATTCTGCAAGACTCTGTACTAGTTCCCCGTATTTGTAGGTCAGCTAAAGAGACCTCCAGAGTACAGACTGTAAATTCTTACATTGCATCGCTGGGTTCCTCTATTAGTAAAGTTACAGGAAATACTACCAGCTTGAAGTTTGAGAATCAAAACATTCAAGCAGAGCAAATGGAAATCAATCATAAGAAAAGCGTGAATTCTGTGAAATTCTCCAAGATTTATTACTGGAAATTGTGACACCCCAAAATGACAAGTGAATCCAGAATGCCCTTCCAAAGAAAAGTGAGAGGGCAAGGAAAAATCTTACATGGAATCTCAGGTGGGAAGATAATGTTCCCTGGTTGTGATAAAAAAAAATAAAAATGAAGTAGTAGTAGTAGTAATAATAATAATAACAACAACAATAATAATAATATTCTTGCAATATCTTTATTGCATCTTTCACTTTAAGTAATTTGTTAACCATCATTGTTTTCACATTGCAGTAGGCCTTTGGATTTGGTAACAGGTGTTATATAGCTTTTCTGGCTTTGGTCATTTACAAAATAAGGTGTTGCACACTGTGCAATCTTAATTGGAATTGTAACTAATTGATGTGATAGGCTAGTGGATTAGGCAAAGGGACCAGACCATTGCAAGAAAAAAATGACCTTGGTGGAAAATGTGTTTCTGCTAGCAGAATAACAAGAATCTCTTGTATTTCAGAAATGTGAAAGTATGGGAAAGGAAAAAAGTCTGTAGTATTTAAAAAAATGGAAATATTTTCAAGTGGATGTTTTCTAATGTGGTTCAACATTAAGTACAGTATTATAGCTACAGTGAGCAAAAGCAGCCACTCTGAAGGTTCACAGAGTTCTTTCCTAGGAATTTTTGGTGTAGTATTCCTTTACTTATTACTTCATTACTAGTGTGTCAATTTGTTTTGCCATAACCTAAACTTTGAAAGCCTTGTTAAGATTGTTAGGCAAGATTTCAGCCTATTAGTGGTCTCCTCTATTGCAGGTGGATTTCATGATAGGACAAATATAGATTCCATGAATCTGGATTTGTGGGTAGATCCAGTAGTAACGGCATATTCTGTAATCATACCTAAAAATAAAACCACCACTCAATTGCAGCTAATTTCTTCTGGGCTTTTTTGGCATTTTTCAGGAACTTCATGGGACTTTTGGATAAGTAACATACATTTATGTAACTAATTTATGGCGTAGAATCAGTTGTTTTCATTTGGGAATGATGGAGGTTTCCACCGGAACCTGTTTAAACCTAATACTCTTTCCTTCATCCTATCTCAAGTTTCTGGACAGGTTTAATTGTGTGAAATACCAAATGTTATTCTTGTAGCTGGTTATTAGTAGACCACCTCAATTTTTCAGCGCTTTCTTTTTTAAATCCAGACCAGTCTTTACTGGTCTGTTACATCAAGTAGCTTTATTTCATAGTATGGTTCTTACTCATAGTCTTTTGAGGTCTGTCTCACTGGATGTGTTGTGTAGTATCTCTGAATTTTAGTAGTTTTTCCTCATTCATACAGCATAGGGATGACCCCATCGTGAAGACAGGTCATTACAGCTAGCTTAGTTGTTTTAGAGGTTTATTAGACAACCTAATATACTTTAGCAAAGCTACTTACTAGCATTAAAGACAGGGTATGTAAATCACCTACTTAGGTATCTGCCTTGTGTCAGAGATATTCAGAACAATGGTTTTCAAATGCTTTCCCATGATTTCACCCATCCTCTATACTAAAAACTGCTTTCATAGTACTTCTGGAGAAGGAGGGGGTGGGGAAAAGAGAGAGGCGAGGTAAAACTTCGTAATTTTTTTTTTTTAATATTTACTTTTGTTCCTTAATAGCATCAAGTGGAAGAAATTGTTCTCTCTTCAATGGATATTTATTGCATTGAGACTCTATCTTTAAAGTGAGTAGTTCATATAGCAGATCAAGTTGATTCTGAGTAAATCACACTTTTTCCTGTGTTGAGCCATTCCATCATTCACACACTGCTGTGTTATCAGACCAAGACAGTAAAAAAACTCAACAGCATTGAGCATATATTCAGGATAACGTTAATTAACTTGTTTTCTATTGTTACAGGTATTTCATTATTTTATGTAGTGTTCAATGCTGGCACAAAGAAAGGTGGCAGCAAAAAAAAAAACTTGTGGTGTTTTCACAAGTATTGCAGAAGTAACCAAGCTATAAATTTCTGTTTCAATGGCATGAGATTTTGCAAATGTATAAAAGAAGTTTTATAAGCCCCTTTGAAAATACCTCACATTGAGCCTAAATGTAAGATACTTGAAAATTTAAAGTCCAAGTTAAGTTCTAGTTCATATGCTGATAACAACACACATCATTTGTATGAATAAAAGCGAGTAAACAAGTGCTCCAAAAAAAGAAAATAAAAATTATTGTGCTTAGAACTATGTCAGCTTGGAATAGAAAGTCTCTGCAACTTGAATCTTAAAAATACAGATCATGAATCTCAGATTTTGAAAACACTAACTGTATGCAAAAACTTCAGATTTTTCAGTAGAACACAGTTGTTTCCAAGAACTTCTTTTCAGTGACAGGTAGTTGAAACATCCTTAACAGTATGATGATTATACATTCTTCTGTTAACTGATTCTTATTTTGTATTGTTCCTTAATAGAAAATATCACAGTTAATGAGCAAAACTGCAGCAAACATAATCCAGGGTCTAGTTTCAAGTATTTCTGGCTATTTTAAGAATTATTAGAAGTCACAGTGCCTCTTAATTACTTTTGTTTGAAAATACTGTAGTTGTTGAAAAGCAATAGTTCTAACAGTAAAGACTTGTGAGCTTTTTAACTTAGAAAACTGTATTTAACTTTCTTCTTAAAAGTTATGCCAGTACAGAAGCTGGACCAGTATTTAGAAATAAGTAATTTTAATTTTTTCCACAAAAAGAGACAGCAGCAAAGTAACTCCACTGGAACACATGGTTGTTTAAATCAATTTATACTGACTTTGTTATTAATATCCAAGTTAATTTTCATAGCGAGAGTGCACAGTCCTTGTTTCAAGAGAAGTTTGCAAATACTAGCACTTAGCTGCCTGAAATTTTCTGCAGTTTGTTTTTTTTAAGAGTATTAATGTTTATTCAGAGGTTTGTGATTAAAATATGTACAACTCCATGTGTGTGCTCACTTATTTGACTTGATTTTTACATGTACTGTTAGTCAAAAGTTACTTGTAGATACTATGATGTAATTGATTTGAAAACAGTCAAAATTTGTAGTGGTTAAGAATTAAGAACGTGGGGTTCGTGAAAATGGTATCTTCTCTGAAAGTGCTTAATTAAGTTATTAATATTTTTATGATCAGAGTAATTTTCTAGTTTAGACAACTATTTTCTTACCTAATGACTGACATAAGTATGAAGCTTCTTTCCTGCAGTAACAAGATGCTATGACTGGACTATGGTAAAAATAGAAGTACAAGAATTACAGAAATAAATGAAGACAGATAGGGTAAGTTTATTGAAAGGTTTTTAATCTTAAGTTTCACATATTCGTTTTTGAAATATAGAGCTCTCTTCACAGCATAATGAGTAGAATCAACTTTTTTGTTAATACTTTAACATGGTCATTCAGAGTTTTATGTCTGTCTCAGGCTTGCACTTTGGTCATTTGGTCTTCAAGGCTTTGTAGTGAAGCTGCTGGCAAAGTAGTAGTATTCTCAAGGTTGGTTGCAGACCAGCTCAGCTATGGAAGGCTTAATGGGGAATGTTGTTTATGTTGAAAATATAAAATATATCCATTCAATATCTATTTATACATTTTTACTACATTCAGAACTTACATCAGTAAAGTACTAGTGGCTTTGGGACACAACTTTTGCTAAAACATGAGAATATGCAGCTTTTTTTAAAAGAAGCTGCTTTTGTTCAGCTTGAGTTGCCTGGCACAGTATGAGAGATGAGAACTCACTGAATTGTAGGGAGAAGGAAGGCAGTTTTTCATGTGACTTAGAACAGATAAATTCACTAGGATCCCAGGGCATTTATTAGGTTCTTGTTATGGCTGAATCTATCCATAGGAATTTAACCATGGCTTGCAGAAGAGGCTTGCCAGCAGCAGTGCCAGTGAAGCTTAATGCATGTTGCCTGTTTTTTTTCAAAAAACCAGTATTAGGTTCTAGTAAGTTCTGGTGGTGAACAGGAATACAACATAAATAAAGATATGTACAGTAACTTTAGATTATTTAATATGATTCTTCAAAATTAACCCGTACCTGTTATAACTTGAGACTTACTTTGCATAGTAAGAGGTCCTCAGATTAACTGCTAAAATGACACAACAATACATGGAGATGCAAAAGCACAAATTTGTACTAAGAATGTAGACAAATGCAAGAGCATGAGTCACATTTTCAAGTAGCTTAACTTCTTTGGGAGACACACAGTATTAAAACTGCATGAAAAGTGATGCATAGCTAGCTTTTAGCAAGTATGACAGCACGTCAAGTGAGAAAAATGCCTTTTGGGATGTGTGAAAAGAGAAACATTTATTTGCATAAGCAACTAATTTGTGCAGTTTCAAATTTAGACTTGGAAGTGGAGGATTTCTCCTTACTAAAATAATCTGGGTGATAACAAAAAGACAAATAGATTAAGTAAGGTCACAGACAAAACCCAAGCCTGAATTCAGAAAGGCACGTGGACTGCAGCAATATGAGCTGAAAATATAGTATAGAGTAAGATTACAGCAGGAACTCTCTTATTAAGAAATATTTTGAAAGAGGGAGATAAGCATTCAGCCATTCTCGATATATAGTTTTCCTTACGGTCAGAAAGTGAGGCACGCTGCACTTCATGATGCCAACAGAGGAAGTAGTTAATGAAATATGGCCACTTCAATGGCATTTTCAAGTATACCTTGTCTAATTGTATTTTAACCATACAAACTAAAGCAGCAAATACAAATCACATTTTCCTTCTTTGAAGCACAGGAGAGGTATGATTGTTTTGTATTTATTTAGAATTCCCAGTCTGTATCATCTTGATTTGCAGTAATATGTCCAAGTTCAGTCCCAACTGCTGTTGAGGGCAATGTGAAGAACTCTGATCTGTTATTTTGAATAGGAGGTGGTAATAGAGACAGTAGTGAATTCTGTGTTTGTTCTTTTATCTAGAAAGAAGAAGAGTTAAAACAGGGCTGCACATAAAAGTCTACATAACCTTGCATCTGACTTCATTAAAAGCATGTGAAATCAGAGCCATGCTCTTGCATGTTACAATACTGAAAATAACAGGATGAGGGGTTTAGCTTTCCTCACTCTAGAGTAAGTTGAATTAGTCTTTCAAGACTAATTACATTAGCTATGCAGTTCTGCTTTAAATTAAGAACATTAACCATTATTTTTACTAATTAAGCTGACTTTAGTTGTTAACCAACTTTATCAAAAGGGAAATGGATTACTCTTATGCTTCCTATTACTCTATCAATACCATTTTGTTAAAAAAAAAAAAAATAGTCTGAGGCAGATACGCTGTTACAGGATGGTTTTTGGCTTCAGCTAACTTAACTATTTTGTAATTCAACTCTAATATTTTGTGGCTTAGGTTATAGCTAAGTCATTTAACAAAATGTAGTAAACTCACCTGTTTGAAGAACGTATGCGAAAGCAAACTGCTTGCTGATGGCCTGGATCATAAAATGAACAATATAATTACGTTTTGGAAAGTAAAATACTGCTTTTGGAAAATGGGCCAGACTGACAAATCAATTTAAGCCCTGTGGTTTTTCATCCACGGGACGAATGTGAAGCATGAGAAAAGCAGCGCAGAATTCCTACATTCTATGCCTCAATTTGTAGCAATGACACTACTAAAAATAAATCTATTTTTAAAGGCTTTTTCACTTTTCTGTTTAACAAGGAATTTAATGCCTCATTCAGAAGAGACATAGTACTGAAAACATACACTTCAGATTTCTTTTTTTTTCTTGGACAAAGTGTATGTTTAAAAATTAATTTTACTTGTTACAAAGTACATTCATATTACAACATTCAGGGGTCAAACAACTTTAAAAGCATGGTTCCTTTATCAGACAAGATAATTCTTAAATTACAAAACCAAAGGTTAAGTGTAGTGTTTTGCATAGTACTTCTGGTCTGACTTTAACAGTATTCAATAATTACTGTATTCTAAATTGTGGGCTATACTTGGTCTTAGATTGAAGTGACAGAAAATTAGTTTTCACCAGAAGGTTACCTTTTCTCAGGGTCCTGTTGCAAGCAAAGTTCTACCAAGTTGTGGAAAGCAGGTGAAAACGTTTTGGAAAAGGGAATTTGTAGTCTTTCACTGGTCATTGTGCGTGTCATGCTCTCACCAATTCCAGAATCAACACCTGATCGGGAATTCTTCATCCTGGATTCCCCATGGGGAAAGGTATTTATATCCCAAGGACAGTATGTGGGACCTTTCAGCTTTTGCAGCAGCATCTAGTAGAAGGGAATAGCAGTATAAGAGTCCAACAGCTATCCAGACCTCTTCAGGCTAAGCTGTGAAACTCCAGGAATGGAAGGATTATTTGATCTAGAAAGAAGCATGCATATTTGAAATAACAAAAAGCAGCCACCATTTCAGCAGTCATTGGTTTCTCTGAGTAAAACAAAAAAAAGCTCAGTGTTTGAAGTAGAAATAGAGTTTAGCATCATACCTGGGTGCGAGGCATATCTTGAAAAGGAACATGTCCATTGGCTAATTCACATGCTGTAATTCCCACACTGTAAATGTCAGACTTCATGTTATACCCAGACAAATCCTGTGAGAGAAAGAAAACTCTACTGGATCACTGATGCCATTGAACAGTGCTGACAAAAATACAAATGTGTGTTTCAGGACAAGATTCTAATACCCTGTAATCTACACGGGATTGACACAATTAAATTGTGAAGCCTCAGGCTTTGTTTGGAAATCTGATGGTTGTACTGAAGACAAGTTTTAGGATCTGCAGTAGTTTCCGGGAAGGTCAGGTAAAGATACTTAGTACAGCACCACCTCGCCAACAGCTTTAAAACCGGTTCTCTTTAGGAGAATTCCAAATTCACTGCTTCTGTGTCTTTTTAAAAGTTGCAGTTCAACAGCTTCCACTGCACTTCTACAAGCAGACTTAACTTAGAGGTTGAGTACTTCCAGTAACTTTGAATAGGAAAAATGAAGTGTAATTTATACTAACCTGTCTCAGTAGTTCAGGACTCAGCCAAGGAAGCACAGATGTACTAAATTGCGGGAAATCATATACCACCTTTGACTTTTGTCCATTGTTAACTAAACTGTAGAGGTTGTTTAAGCCAGAGAGAGAAACCAGCCCATCCCCTGAAATCAGAATGTGGCTAGCTTTAATATTCCTGTAACATAAAGTGGTAAATTTTAGTTGTAAGAATTACTCAAAGCACTACTAGAGTAGAAAGGCTTTCATATTTCATTAACTTAGTGAGATGTTAGCATGCCATTCTATTTAGCAGATTATTTTCATGGAAGTTCTTCACTCAGTACAAGTTGTCTTTTTAATACAGTGCCGAGAGAGAGAAGAGATGATCAGCAAGAAAAAACTGCCAGAAACAGAAACTGGAGAAGGGACCTCCTTCCCTGCAAAGGGTATAAAGTAAGGAAGCCCTTTCTACAACTCTGATTCTTCAGCTTCAAAGAGACAAAGCCAGACAGATGTATAATCCCTGTAACAATTGGCTTTAAATAATGTATGAATACCATTCTTGTTAAGCTTCTACAAACCTGGTTCTGCTGTATTATTGAAAAAAAAAAAATTACTTACGCACTGTCTGACATAAGGTATATGGAAAAAAGGAGACAACACTTGAGCTGAAAATGAGTTGTGAAGTGAAACTAAATTCTTAATCAACTGGATGCTGTAATGACTCTGACCTGTTGACATTCTCCTACCTGTGAATGTAGCCATTCTGGTGCATGTAATTTAATCCTCTGATTGCACCAAATAGAATGTTCCCTATCAAAGCTTCACTCATTCCTTCAGGAAAGTAAGTCTTCAGCAGGTGTCTAGCTGAACCTGGAAGTGAAAAAAAACCTAGCTAAGCCTAACACGTCTTGTTAAACTACTTGCCTATGCTTGCTTCACTGTATGCATTCATCAAGAGCGGTGTTCTCATGTTTATATTGGCTATGGTACATCGAGAACAGTTACATGGATGCAACTGATGCATCCATCAGGCAAAGATCGCACTCAAGTCATGCTTCTGTTAACTGAAAGTCTATGCCAAACCTGTATTCAATCCAGACAAGTTTCTGTTGGCAAAATTCAAAGTTGTATAAAGTCAAATACATCTCCCAATTATCATTCCTCACATGTTGGGTGTTAGGACTAAGGGCAATTTAATGCAGTTCAAATACCAGTCTTCACTGGGGAGGAAGATTATGTACAGAAGACTTCTCTAAACAAAAGGTTTGGGAAAGTTTGTTTTTTCTACAAGACAGGAAATGCTTAAAGAAAAACCTCTCATGGACCATGTGGTCCAAATTGTATCAGCCCTTTTTCCAATTCCAAAATTGCAGTTAACAGTTCTTACCATAGGCCATGAATGGGGAGATGACCCAAAGCCAACTACCAGCTGTAAACACTGTCCAAAGAGTCATTACGTTGGGATGCTGGAAAAAGTGGGATAAAACCACTTCATTCTATGGAATTAAATGAAAGTGGATGTGTTAACCACAAGACAACAAACAGCCTTACTAAGAGTATTAACTATGTCAGTAATCGGTAGAAAGAACTGTTCCCTGTGTGCATTTATACAAAGTTGCAGGTGATGTGCATAGCCTGCAACAGAAATGTAAATAAGTTGCCTATAATTGCATTTGTCTGAAGTAAATCTAGTTTGCTCATAGTCTGAAGTTTTTATGTTAAATAGAGTACAGAACATGTTTCAAAGAAAAGGTGGTGCAATCACAGAAGCATTTCTGAAAGACGTGTCAACTGTTGTCTTCAGAAAGCAACTCCCAAATTTACACACGCCCTGTGTTCATATTCTACTCCTTGGAAGGAAAAACTCGACTGAAATGACCCAGTACAAAAACAAAGGCTACCTGTTTAGTAACCTCATATGTATTCATCACTATCATCAGACTTGTGCAGAAATGCTGTTGCTTTACCTGTAAGGCTTTCAAATGCTCTTCAGAGCAGTTTTCTAGGTCTGTGATCCTTACAGCAACTTGCATGCCTGTAGGTGTGTGCCGTGCAAGGTAGACTGAAGTTAAGTTGTTGAACCTCCTTCCTGAAACCAGAAGTGGCTACCTTAACATTGGAAAATATAATAATCCACCACATAATTTCCTTCATATTTAGAGATAATTTTACAGTTCTAAAATTGCAATTGATAGCAGCATAACCTTTTCTTTAAGAATGTCAAGAACTTAAGTAGTTGCAGCAAAATATATCCAGCAAATTAGTTAAAAGCATGACTCTGCTATTTTTAGAACAACTAAAAATGTTTAAACATTTGTCAGTATCAATCATACATCTAAATGAACAACACTTTTAGCATGCATATTCACATAAACATATGCACACACAGTAGGATTCAGGGTAGCCATCCTTAGGACAATCAACTCAGGTAGCCAAGTGACAAGACGTGATGTTACTTAATGCTGTATTGTCCACATACCACAGATTTAAAAACTGACATGCACATGAACAAACATCAAGAAAAAAATTCTGGTAATTTTTGATTTGTCTTGTATCTTAAAAGTGATTACTGAAACATGAGCAATGCTCTGCACTTTTCTCAACTAAGGAGACACAAGAATAGTTCTAGTCAGCTGATAACACATTTTCCAAGCTTAATATTTACTGCAATTAGCAATAACCTATTGAGAGCATGCATCTGCAGGAACAAGAAAGATTTTAAGGTACATATTACCTATTTCCAGCTGGAGTTCATAGTGAGAGACATTAGAAGAGCAAAACACCATTTCATTCCTTCCTGTAGATGGGGGAATCCAGGCTAGATCAGAATCAGCCTAACAGTGAGGAAACACAGTTCTCAAAATTACTATGTAAATTTTAAACATGTTTAAAATTAACACAGAAATATCATTAATTAGAATGCTAAGATCAAGTACTTGCATCAGAACATTCAAGCTGGTGCTTTTACCATTACACTGAGACTTAGTTTTATGAGCAACTGTTGGGGTTTTTTTTCTGTGTGTGTTTGGTTTGTTTTTGAACTGGTACAAGATTAAGAGTAACACTTACGTCACCTATAGTCTTCTTCCACAGTGGAAGCCCCAAAGTAATCTGGTTATTTTTGCTGTTAACATTTTAAGAAGTACCCCCTAATGAGATTATTTTTAATATGTACCAGCTTCGTATTTAACATTGCCAGTTAATGTTTCTATTTTCTTCTTACCAGGCATTCGTGGACGCTGCTCTGAGATAGCTCTTCTGGTCTGATTGATTCAACTGGTGTACGGAGAATACAGGAACAGTCCTTGAGAACAGAAACAAGTGAGCGTTAGTGGAGTTGCTGCAATTTATTAAACATGGCACTGGGAAAACATCAAAAGTAGCCCCTATAAGCAGGAGTTCAGAAAGTTTTCTGCTGCAAGTCAGTCAAGCAGGAGGTTAAGAAACAGCATAGAGCACATATACATGGCAGACCTAGACAGAAGAGATACTAAACAGTCTCCTTCACTGAAAGTTGATACAACAAAGTTTAAACATCTCAGCACTGTGGAAATCCACTCAAGCAAGTGATTTCACCAGAACTTTTTCACATTAAGGTATGACTGGGTAACAAGGTACAACTGCCAAAGTTTTTTAAATACAAACTTACCAAACAAGACATGGAACCGCTTTAGATCAGGGGAAAAGTCATACACACCCATTTATCCTAGAAAAATTAAAGTAGCAATGTAAGACGGTACATAAACCTGTGATAAATATGTTTCTTTAATCACAACTGTGAGGCATTCCTCTCAGTTAACACACACACAAAAAACCCCCCCAAAACTACAGCTCTGGGAAAGCCTGCTTCTATTGAGCCTTTAAGCAGCATATGGATTTCGAACTCCATACTGAGGATATGCAGTATACATTCCAACTCAAGTTTTCCCTTTTGATTCATGGGTTTAGAGATCTTACTACCACTTCTGAACAAACAATTTAATTGCAAGTTACCTGCATAAGTGCAGAAGGTAAAAAGGAATGAATTCATGAATCCCTGGCAGTTTGTAGGAAAAAAATAACTGTCTATTGTTTTAAAGGAGCACAGCTGTGCTAGTCAGATCTCAGCTCAGCTGTATGCAGCTGAACTAGCTCACAAAAAAAGCAAGCCAGAAGCAATTGCACTTCACATTTCACAAGTGAGAGAGGAAATACTATTGAATGGGACTTGAGTAAGAAAAACAGGAGGGGAACCAACTCAGATAAATTTCACTTTACTTAGGCTACAGAATCAGCATTCAAACTCCCTACAGATCAAAGTAGCCACCGCTGAAAGTCCTCCAGCAGACTTTGTCTGATGCTTTGAAAGCTTAGGCAGTGAGGAGAGAGAGATGACTGTGTAATAAGCATATCAAAGCTTCTGAAGTGTAGAGTGGGACTAGCTAATTTACTTTAGCTACAAGCAAGTCTTCTACCATGATGAATCCTACTTGGTGGCTCACAAAGTCAGCTACAGGAGACACTTCCATGTTAATATGTAATTATTGCTTGAAAGTTAACTTTAAAAAGGTGAAGTACTATATCAGAATGATCATTTTGTTTATCAAGGAGCTAAGCTTGATTATATCCCGCATTTAAATTATGTACGCTATTTAATCAAGGCAATACTCTTGAAAAACTAACAAGCTCCTGCCACCCCATCCACTGCCAAATATCCAAGCCACTCCTAATCCTTAATATTTTTACCGTGAAAAACTGCTTGAAGTAAAGAAATACTGTAATTCCTTATTAAAGACAAAAAACAGAGACAAAAGGAGATCCTTAGTAGGTGTTTGGTGCCTTCAGAGGATCAGGGCTTGACTTACACAACTTCACTGAGGAAGTCTGTGGCAGAGTAGGTAAAAAAAACGCAGGTGCTTCAAGATACCGGCCAGCACTGTAATGGCTTACAGCATCCTTCTCCTACCTGGAAAGAAGATACCTCATTCCATTATACAAGATAATTTATTCTGTTGCTCAGAATATGAAACCACAAAAGCTAAGCTGAAGAAAAAAGTCTTAACTATGATACACTAAAGTAAAATCATTGTAGAATTCATTCAAAGGGGTATAGCCAGCCAGCAGAAACGTCCATGATCCACATTTGTTCAAATAACATTACCTTTGTAAAATTTTTAGTTTTGTTTTTCTTATGTAGTTTAACATTGCTTCCATTTTCAATACGGTTTTGGATCATGTCCCTCCATAAACCTTCTCCCTGTTTCCACATTTTTCTTTCTGTATCACAGGCTTTTTTTTTTTTGTACTGTAGATAGTGACAGTATTGCACAGCTGAACTGACACATTCATCATAGCTTGGCCAAAGCTTCAGATGCAGCGAGCAATGCAGGGGAGAAAGAAACAGAAGAACGTGCCTGTGAGCCGGGGGACTGCAGAGGCTCTGGAGCCCAGAGCCCAGGAACCGCGAACGCACGTTACTCTGGTTCTGCTGAGGCTGGGCTGCAGCTCCTACTTCAGTGTTTGGAGTGACTGAGGCAGCTCTCGATCGTGTATCTCGAGTTAAGCGATCCGTCCGTGGCAAAAGTAACGGAACGTGAGAAAATGATGCCCCGCAGGTTCTCCCAAGAGAGCTCCTCACTTGTTCCGTTAAACTCCTACCTTGCCTTCCCTGCGGCGCCCCCGCCTCCTCCCGCGCCAGGCGGCGGTTTAACGGCGGATTAACCCCCCTCCGGCCCCCCGCGGCGGCCGGGACAGGGCTGCGCCCCTGCCAGCGCGGCGGCCCCGGCGCCGCTCCCCACAGCCGCCTCCCAAGCTCGGCGTGCGCCGCTCCCCCCTCTCCGGCCCGCCCGGCTTCCCCCGCAGCGGGGCTGAGGGCGCGGCCAGCCCGGAGCCCCAGCGTCCCCGCCGCGGCCGGGAAGCCCTGCAGGGAGGCAGCGCCCGCTCCTACCCGACCGCCGCCTGAGGTCAGGGTCAAGCGCGACCGCCGAACCGAGCAGCCAGCCCGGAACCCCGCCCCGCTCCCAGCCCCTGCGGAGCCGCAGGGGGTGGCGGGGGCCGCCCGCACCAGGCGGCCCGGCGCATTGTGGGGTTTGTCGTTTGCGCCGGCGGGCGGCCCCTCCACGCCGTGCGGCGAGCCGGGGGCTGTAGTTCTGGGGCGGCAGCCGGGCGGAAGTCATCGGGGTCCTTCTTCAGTCGCCGCTTTATTGCACGAAGGGCTGCTGCCTGTCGGCCTCGGGCGGCGGCGGGGAGGAGGCGCGCCGGAGGAAGCGCTGGGGCGGCTAAGAGGTGCGCGGCGCTGATTCGGGGTGCTTCTGTCGCCTCAGGGGCAATTTAGCGAGCTCCCCCCTCTCTGCCCTCTCGCATTAACGCCTTCAGGGCCGCATCCTCCCTCCCCTCTCCCTCGGGGCCTCTCCCCGCTGATTCGCGGCACCATCCAGGCTCTCCTGGGGCACCCGCTGTGCCTGGCGCAGGCTGCTGAGGTACAGCGGGCCGCGGTGGGCATGCGGCGGCTTCCATGCGGTTGGTTGGCGTAGGAGCACGGGGTCTGAGCGCGGGGCAGTGTCCTGGCCCGCGGCCGGCCGTGCGGCGGTGGGGAAGCTGCGTTGTCCCGCGCGGCGTACCCTCCCGGGGCGGGGAGGCAAAGAATTCCTCGTCCTTTCTTGTGTTGCAGCTGGCAACTCTTTTCACGGTGGTAATGTAGATAGATATTATGTTAAGCTTTATCCGTTCGATATATGTGCTTAGATTGCAGTCAAGTGCTAGGCTCTGGCCGCGAATGGTGGCTGTGACTGCAGGCGTGCTGGCTCGTGTGACCTTCAGCGTGCTCGAGAGTTCCTTCCTGCGTTGAAGTACCCATAATTGTATGGGCTCTCCTTGGAGGCTTATGTCACTGCTCTTAGAAGGCAAAGCTTGATGATATTTTAGTTGTGGTCCTGCTTACGTATGGAGGTCAGGGCAGGCTTCTATCAACTTTTTAATCACATTGTTACATTCTGATCAGCTGATTAAACTGTAGTAAGAGTATCTGTCAGTAAATGTCTTTTATTCTGTCAGCCGTCCTAGTGAAAAAGTGCTATGTGGAGTTACATCCTTGTATTTTTATTTTTTTTAATGCAATCTTCAAATGTAGGCTGTTGCATACGTGCTTATTTTTTGGTTATGTTTCAGAGTTATCGTTGACTGATTGTGAGAGTCTGATGGAAATACTTAATGAACTAGTAAATAACTTTTCACACATTACAAGGCAACATAATCAATTTTAGGTTTGCTTTCAGATACTTGTTATCTTTCAAAAGATGTATTTCAGAGTAACAATAGGAAGACTTCTTTTTAATTACACTTTAATTACACTTCTAACACTGAAGCTAAGTTGAAAAAAAATTAATTTCCAATACCTGAAATTTGTCAACTCTCTAGCGATGGTGTCATCTATTAGAACTGTATCAGTTTATCAAATTTCTGGTATGAGTATCTGAAAATGTGACTTAAAGATTAGAGTGTTAGAAAATCACAGGCTTTTCTGATGGTGGTTTGCCTCTAATAGTGGGCTTGTTGGGATGAATATTGTGCAGCAGGAGTGCTGTCTGTCAGGAAGGATAAACATGATTGATTGATTAGTTTTCCAAGAAGATGCGAAAATAGCATTTTCATGGAGATGGTTACAAAAGAGATGGCAGATCTCTTATCTAGTTAGATTGCTAGTGATAATCTGGTGACTGAGTCATATAGATCAGTCTGGTTTAGTCTAATAAATACAGAATTGTAACTGTTAAAATGCTGAGCACTGGCTGGGGTATATATTACGAAATTTAAACCACGTCCTTGGGTGAATTCAGCTATGCATCAACTGAAAGCATTAGTGATTTCAGTTAACTTAAACGTTATTTAAGTTCACTTTAAGTATACTTTGTAGAGAACAAGCTTCAATTTTAAAAGAAGCCTCTAACAACCTTTGTAATGAAATACTAGCACAGCACTTGCCTCAAGAGCATATATCATATTTTTGTACTCTCTAACCATCAAATACTCAATTCATGACAGTTCTTTTTTTCTCTGAAAAAAGAGATTGGTTCCCCTGTGATCATAACATTACTACATGTATAATTATTTCTTGTGGGTTTTCTTTTTTCAGAAGAAAAAAGTCTACCTTTTTGTTATGATTCTGCATTTACAGAAAAGAATTAGGAATTAATAAAACTTGATATGGGTATTTCATGCAGGTAGCATTCATAGTTTCAGATTAAGTTAGACTTCAGTTAAGCATATGCTATTTTTACACTGTGTGCTAAGGGTGATATAGACAACCTCCAAGCATGTAGGACTTAAAAAAAAATCTTAACTATCAAAATGTGGTATTCAACAGTATATACATGTATACATATACATAAAGCATATATACATGTACTTAACAGGTAGTTTTGCCACTTATGGAGAATACACATTATTACAGATGACTGACAAGGAGAAAAATTGAGTCTGGCTTGGTTTAACTCTGGATAAATAGGATGAGGGAACCGTTGTGGCCAGCTTCATGACCCCCTTGATATTTATCATCCTCTAAGAGGCGTTCTCCAGCTTCCCCTCTGAAGCCTTACACCCACCCCAAATTAAAAACAATCCAGGAGGGGGGTGTGTGTGTGTTTTTGTTTTGTTTTCTTACAGTTCCTTTCTTATACCATACTATTTATGGTTGAAGGTCTGTTGCAGGTTTGCTTGTGATTATTACACTTGTTATTAGGGTTGTGTTGGCATACTCTTTTAAATGATTTTTTTTTTCCCTTACATGAGAGAAACACAAGCACTAAGTGGGTTTCTGTAGGGCTAGTAATGGCTGAAAATAACAGGTGTTAGGCACACAGCAGTGTTAATTGTGATAGACAAAGTTCGTGTTCACATAGATTTGTTTTTCAGTATATAGTCCTTTGTCCTTCATCTCATACTATATAGTGTTGAAGGATTTGGCCTCTGCCTCTGAGCACTAGTCCTAGGAATGTTTTGGCAGCAATTAAGCGTGGTCATGTTTGCTATAAGAATAGAACTGTTTCATTAACCTTGAGATGCAAAATATGTTTATTGTTATTAGCTGGCTTGACACCATTCCAATTTTAGTAATGAAAAAAGTGCTGTGTTAAAGACTTGATAATTTTTTTTTTTAATTGCATGTTTACATAGCAATAAAATTTGGCATCCCAGTGTAATTGACTCATTCAGTTGGCTTCCTTTTGGAAAATGGATGTTGCCTTCTTTCTTCATCAAGTTAGAATCTTTGTTGTTGAAATTTTGTTGTTAGTTGTGGCCCGATGTCTTGCATCCTGTAATTGTACAGAGGAGCAGATCTAGTTTAGTCTTTCCAAGTGCTTGTGAGGAGTCAACTGCTCTCAATGAATGGAAAACAGCAGGAATAACAGGATATTTATGTTTGAGCTTGGATGTTGTCAAAATAGATGCCAATATTTTGGATATGTTTTTAACTTTTTATGCACAAAGAAATTAACACATACATTTGTCTATGGTTTCCAGTTGTAAAAGCAACTCATCTCACCTTTCTGATAATTCAAATTTGAATTAGAGTTCTCTAGTGGTAGAATGTCTTCAGAATTACATTCTGAAAGAAGGTGGCACAACTGTCTTTTTGCATCCATCTTGAATTTTTCAAAGCGGTAGTTACAAAGATAAGACAATAATTTTTAATATTTTATAGCTATTTCAACTTTTCTAAGGCTTTACTCAATATTGCTTTTGCAAGTTAATCTTGGCTGAGATCTTCTGACTCATTGAAGGAAAAATTAATAGTCTCCTGTCATGTGGTCTCTTTTCTGCTAAGATCAAACCATACATTGAAATATCAGTGGTTTAATGGAGTATGTAGTTCCTATTCTTTTAGGTTTTCTTTTTTTAACCTATACACTATGACATCTTACCACTTAGTAGACAATTAATGTGTATTTCTTGTAATACTTTTAACATGTTTTTCCAGCCCTTCATATTTTTTTTGTTGATTATGCTTTAAGTTTTGTACAGTTTTCATAGGGAGTTTTGTCAGGTCTTGTTATAACATTGGTGAACAATAAGACTGTTGCTTGAGTCATAAGTGATAGCCCTCCATGCTTTTTAAAATACTTCTTGGTATGAATGGGCTCCAGCATTGTCTTTCTTTTTGAGTTTCTTTTCAATTTTCCATGTACAGATGATCTAGCAAACCTCAGAGCAACTTGGATTCCGTGGGGCAGATGCAAAAGGCCTAGGACTAGTTCTCACTGCCACAAGAGGTCTTTTTCTTAAGTGCGTTATAGGTACTCCTGGTTTTAGCTTACTGTTTCAATGTGAAACTTATTCCATGATGTGTGTTTCACATTGAAACAGTAAAATTTAATTTAGAGAGTACAGACATACACAGATTGAGATAGATATGTATGTAAGTATATAAAATGTTGTCTGATATTTCCATTTCTCTTGAGCCTTCCTCGAAGAAAGCCTCCTGAGAGCACCACTCCTGCATATAGGCCATTCTCCAACATTTGATTTCTCCTTGGTTTTTCCATGTTCAATTAACCTATTTGTAAAAGAGTCAAAATTGGCATATGAGGGAGTAGGGGGACAAAACTGATAAGTATGTTTTTGTGGAATGAATATAGTAAATTGACAGTGGAAATAATCTTTATAAATAAAGATTAAAAATAATACCTAAGAAAGTTTTCTGGCTTCTGTTTTGGACATGTCTTTCTGCATGATTTAACAATTTTAATAGCACAGTTATGTATTTTAAAGCCGTGTAAATTTTATGGGTTTTATCCAAATGTATTTAATTATAGTTGTGACTTGCAGAAGGAATCTGCACTTAGGAATTAGTTTTACAGCTGCAGAGTAAAAGGGTCATGGATTCACTTTCAGGGTGGTACTGCACAGTGTGTTAGCTAGTTGAATTTCCAGAGAAGTTGCCCCATGGCATGCTAAACTAAAGCTATGGGAAGCATTGGAAATGTGAGCATTAACTTTTATGGTGTTTGCTTATCTAGCAATCTTCTCAAAGGTTTTGCAAATGAGGTTGCCCTTTCAATTCAATAGCTTGATGTTGGCCTGATGCTCTAGAAAACTTTGAGCCAAATGATTTTTTTCTTTTTTTTTTCCCCTCTTTGGCTGAACTGAGATTGACCCTCAACAAATAGTGTTTCTGCTTTGCACTACTTAGAAGAGAGATTAAATCCAATCTTAAGAGGAAGTAGCATTCATTTTTACATTATTAAAACTCAAAGGAAAAAGATTCAATCAGTTGTGAAGAAACTGTCCTATGTTGCTGAATTTTGTCTCGCTCTACAGTGACTCTTTTTATTACAAGATAAAATCATCTTGGCTGCGTGGATCTACAGCAGTCTTAAGTGTCATCTTCTGCTGTATTGAGTTGTTTTGGGGGAGGGGGTGTAGTTAATGTTTTTCAGCAATCCATTTAAAAAACAACCTCTTGAAAAAAAAAATCACAAACTAGTGTTAGAAGCAGCTATACATTCAGATAGCAAATGTTTCTGAAATTTTAGTCTTACTGTGTTTAATAAGTGTCTAATATGGATAATAATTGAAACTGGTAAATAAAGTACATATATAAAGAAATAAATGACAAAGCAAGAAGATACTGCTCACAAGTGTGAGCTGACCCTAATGGAAGAAAGTTCTTTTTTGATCTCCTGCCAAAGTCTACAAGCAGATGAACTGGCAGGCTCTAGGCTTTCTTTAAAAAGCTCCTGCACTGTCCATTTTGATCTTGTCAAATGAGAGGTTGCTACAGACAGAAAGACAAACCTGTGATTGTTGTGCTTGGTGATGGGAGATCTTAGGGAAACTGTTGACAGCAAATTGGAAATTACTGTAAGATTTCAAGAGAATTTTGTGTTTACTGAATGTAGGAGGAGGGAAAATAAGACTTTTCTCTTTCATTTCATATTTTTCTGTCATCTAGGACTACTCTTGTATTTTACATGGAAGATGATTGATCAGTCTTGGCAAGGGAACAGCAGAATTTTTACTTTATTAAACTGTTCTGATAGGTTATCTCAGTTAGTCATGGTAGTTTCATTTCTGGTTTAAGTGAGTCCCTGCTGAAGAGGAAACACAAATTTTGTCATGATCCACAAAGTAAATTTCTGATAGATCCAATTTTTAATTAACAGACTTCTAAAGGGTAAGAGATTAAAGCAAACAGTCCTATAAAACTTTTTTATAACAATCAAAATGCTAAGAATGACAGTTTTGAAATCCTGTCTTTAGAATCCATCGCTTTAAATAAAAGTAGTAGCCTGAAGAAAATTTCTGTTTAGTTGGAGCTGCTGTCCTTTAGAGTAAAAGGGAAATGCTTCATTTCAGTGAATGAACCTGTCATACACTAAATATTATATGGAAAAGGAGGAATGGTATAGACAGATAGGTAATTGACAGGGTCGATGCTGAAGGTGAGATGTTATGTCTGCAGGGAAAAGACATTTTTAATGCTACATTTTACATGTAATGTGTAAACGGGGGATTAAAACGTTTGTTTACTTTTTTTTTTTTTTTTTTTTAGTTAAAGGATAGTACAGGGAGGAAATTCAGACTGAAAGAGACCAAGTCACATTAATTTACCTGTCTCATTTGAAAGAGTGACATCTATTAAACTTTGGCATTCTCTTTGTTTTATTTCTAGATGATGGCTGAGCTGAGAAGCTCATGAAGCTTACATGAAATATCCTATAGATACTTCTACTGATCAGTAGTAGCCCAGATGAAATAAGCATGTCCTAAGATGGCAATAGATCTGGAGTATGAACCAGTCTACAGAAGTGAGTTGATGCCAGATTTGTTAGTGTCTCAGTGGCTTGATGGCTCTCACTTACTCTGTCTCTAAACCAAAGCCATCTTTCTACCAAAGCAATAAAGGGGCGGTGCACAGTCTGACTACAGAATGCTATTTCCGAAGAAGTGAACTGTGAAGAAAGGACTCATGAATTTTGATCACAGGGGCTTGGAGAGCGTCTCTGGTAAGTTGAAGAATGAACTGTTACAAATCCTGAATGTATCTAACATGTTATAGAACACCAACCTGAAGACAACCTTAAGTTTCACATTCTTTGTATTGCTTATCTGATATAGCAAATGAACAAAAATGGTGAGTCCTCTTAACTAGCTTGTAAAATCAGCTTCCATTGTAAAATGTTGTTTGTAAAATTCTCAGTGTCAATAATCAACACTGGCATTTTTTCCATTGAAAGGTATTGAAGATAGTCTTAATCTTTAGTGGAAATGTTGGAAAGATAATCGTTGTATACCTTTGATATGCAGTATTTTAGCAACTTAGAATTACTTTTTCTTTTTTTTGCAATAATTGTGAAGAGATTAAGGCGGGGGTGACACGGCACAGGACAAGCTAAACTTCCTTTCCAGGATTTTCAGTATCATGTTTCTCAGAGCGTGATTCTGTATGGATGATAATGGAATTTTGTATTTGATCCCTGATTTCAAGGCAGTATTCAGTTGATTTTTGTAGTTACTTTAAGACTGTTTACATCTATGTTCATTACCAACCAAAAGGATAAACAGAAAAATGTGAATTTCCTTCAGAAAAGGGAAGTGTAACTATGCTAAAGCCAATGAAACCTTACGAAATCAATAGCTCGTAAAATGTAGGTCTGTGTTTTAGTTCAATGAAGAGGAAAAGATAGAAATTGAAACTCATTACATACATCATATTCAAGAAGTCGGAGGGAATCATGGCTAGACCAGCTTTCCAGGAAGTTGTGGAGTCTGTTGGGGATGAGGAGCTTGCAAATATTACAATGTAAATCAAGTATTGATTCAGTAAGTATTCTGGTAATTAATCCAGTACAGAATAATTCTTCGCAAATATACTGAAGTTTTATAAAGTATTTTATAGTATATAGAATGTATACTACTGTAGCAATATTAAATATATGTTGTATTTAATAGTAATGTATTATTACTGGCATTTACTCACTTTCAGATGTCTGCTCCAGTGAGGACCTTCCTGAGGTAGAGTTGGTGAGCTTGCTAGAAGAACAGTTGCCAGATTACAAGTTACGAGTGGACTCTCTGTATCTGTATGAAAATCGAGACTGGATTCAGTCCCCTGCCTGCCATGGCCATCTTCCTGAAATCACTTCTCCAGTTCATGATGAGGAGCCCCTCCGTTACATGAGTGAGTATATCTGGGTGTAGGATTTTTTTTTTCCTCCCCAATTATCGAAGAGAAAACTGTAAATATAAAATTAATAATATTATAAAGTGTTCAAATCTGGAAAACTTTGGACAGGTGGAAGAAAAAGCTGAGTTCAGGGGAAGTGCTTGTAGTTCAGCACTGCAATTCTAAGGGCTGACCTAGCATGTCCCATGGCTGCCTGATCATTAGATTTCACATAGAAATAAGAGTGGGAACATGTGATAGTGAAGAAGAGGCAGGAACCTAGAATTGCACTAGATTAGATGTAATACGAGAGGTATGGAGTATGCAGCAGCTCTCTGTTTTCAGGAACATTAATGATGCGGTGGTTCTTTTTATGATGTTTGCCCTTTTGTGTCAATGTTGCTTTTGAAATGCTGTTAATCGTTTCTTCTGGAGATAGAAGTGGTGTGAATGCCAAATAGGTGGGTGCTAGATCAGTGTTGATCACTGCCTTCCAGTTTTGAAAATACTAACTTATCCTTAAACCTAGCAGATCATAAGGAAGAAAATGGACAGCTTCCGATCACATGAAGAAACCTTTAATATGTAAAAAACAAATGTATAGAAGGCTGCCAAAAGAACTGAACACTTACTTGCCTGTAGGTTCAAGTGTTTTGATGTGAAAAGAGGAGAATGCATTGTAATCACTTTAGAGAAATGGGGAAGTCCTGTTTCCTCCATGTACTGGAACTATTGGAACAAACCACCTGGGAGAGTGAACTTGGTATTTATATACAGCCTTGGTACATATATACACAGTCTGTAATGATTACTTCTTGCTTGTACATGCCACCTCTGAAAGGGTTGTTGTTTGTGCTTTAAGCCTCCACCCAGGGTATATAGCAAATGAGTAAGTAAAATATTATCTCCTAAGAATGCAGTACTCGACAATTTAAAGCAATCCTGTTATCAGTTGAACTTGCAGGCTTGGAACTCTTTTTAACTGTGGAATGTATTTGGAAGGCCGCTTAGTGTTTATTGCTCGGTCTGTTTCTGATAATAATATTGCAAGCATAAATGATTTTTTTAGTTGAGTGAAAGCTTTTGTAGTTCACTGGAAGCAGTTGTGTAGTCAGTGTGGTGTGCACTTGCCTCTAGTTTTAATTATGAAGAGGTGGGATCAGAGTCTGTCAGTGCTGGAAGGAACTTTACATCAAATGTGGCTCTGCTGAAGCTCTCTGGTCAACACCTGCAGTTCCAGTTCCAGCACAGAGCTCTGAGAGAAGGACCTTCACTCAGTGTGGGCCTGCATTTCCAAACTGCAGTGAGAGGGAGGGGTTTTATCAACAGTGTTTTAATGAAGGCAGTCGTATTATTTGGCTGTCAAGGTACTACAGAAAGTGGTGTCTTCCTCTTTTACCCAGTGAGAAGTTCTTTTGAACTATAGAAAGTGTCCTGTGAAAATAGTAAACTGCTTGTGAGAGTTTTTTGAACAGTTGCCATAGATGTTTTCTTGACATTCTCAAAAATGAGCTGTAACAATGACTGACGTTGTTAAAAGATAACTGTTAGGCATAACATACAAAACTAATTCTGTCATTTAAGAACACTGTTGTAACTGCTGAGTCTTATAAACTCAAGATAAATATGGTTTACGTTTCTCCTAGAAGTTGTCCAAAGAGATTGAATGTAATAGTCATTATATTAGCTTTTTTGAGCCTAGTAACTTACAGGGAGATACTGGAAAGGCCCCAGACAAACACAGATATAAATCAAGATCTAGTTATAATGAGTGCTGAATAGCTTGGTGGGTGAAATTTGTATCTTTCTTTCTGTTGACTGGAATTGGGAATAAATGTGGCAGTCGTACTCTTGAAGCGTAACTTGGGTTTTTTATGTGGATATCTCCCCCTCCCTATATATGTATGGAAACATTTTTATAACTTTTTCCTAAAGAGAATGCTAAACTCATGGTTTGAGTGAATTTGTAGTTGACATCCAAGAGAAAAAAAAATTAAACAACACAACAGTTATTGCACTTGAGCTCCTCCTCTTTTTATGGCTGCGTATGCCTATTAGAAGGTTTATCCAATGACCAGTTGAGTTCCCACTGGCAGTGTTTTCAGTGAGGTGGAAGAATATTTTCTGCTTTAACTGTGGTAGCATAAGAAGCCCTGAATTACAAAACATCTGTCTTTAGAACTACTTTGTATGTGTGAATAAAGGGACATGGCACAACATAACAAGAATATTAACCAAAATGAAGAGTTGCTTGCAGCTTTCACTTGGCAAGGTGAGTGAGGAGAGATTGCACATGTGTGTGTTCACAAGAGAGAATTATAACAAACTATGTATAATTTTGATCCAGTACTGTGAGAAAATAACAAAAGTTGTACAGAGTTAAGTTTCAAAGCTGTTAGTTCTGTGATTTCATTTATCAGAGTAAACATATTTGCTTTTGATTTTAGGAACCTACCTACCTGAGTAACCTTGTATGTAATTAGTGTAAATCTTTATTAAGGTGACTTAGCACTGGATAGAAACTTTTAACTTAAAATCACCTGGTGGGAACAGTTACCACAGGACAGCTGGCTATAATATTCTGCCTGTAATGGCTGAAACTTACTTATGTATGTGCAGTGGATTTTCCAAATACTAGTAAGCCAGATGAGTTTGGAGTCCCCCTTGGCAACCACTATCAGCAACCAAGCAGTACAGTAAAATTGACCTCCCAAATGCATGTTACGCTACTGATAGATAGGAACTTTAAATTTGTGAAGAGTTTCTATTTTTGCCCTGCTTAGAAATGCAATTAGTAAATGGCACTGCTGTAAGTTCAAAGCTCCTAAATACTTGAACAGCATGTGCTGGGTTTTTATGCCTACTGATCTACTTGATAAAAAGCATTTGATTTGTTAGTTTGATTTATTTTTCTGTTAAGCTCTTAGAGAAACAGTTCAGTAAACCTTTTTCTTCTATATTGTTCTTTCTGTTCTCCTGTCTTTCAAGACTACAAGAAAGTTTCTTTCTATACTAAAATGCAGCTTGTTTTTGTTCCTAGCGTAGCCTTAGTGTTATGTTTTAAAAGGTTAGTATGGACATTATGTATGTAAAGGACATACATAGCTTATATAACATATGTAAATAAAGTTAGTGTGCACTCCAGCTTGGCACTTCACTATCTCGTAACTGAGTGTGCAGTCCTCAACAAGAACAAATAAAGAAAAAAAACTGCGAACCAATACCGCCACGTCTTCAGAGTATGAATCAGATTTAAACAAGGTAGAAGAGTCAAGGAAATCTTCAGAAATAGATTTAGACCAAATCCATAGTAATCTCATTTTGCAGTGCAGTGATAATGGAATTAGTTTCAAAACAGGTTAAGTTAGACCTTCAGTTGAAGCAGATATTTCTATATTTGTTAAATTTGTATTGCTGCCTTCTTTACTTTCATGATCCTGATTCCATAAAGCAAAAATAGCAAATTTCTGTTGAACTTGGACAAGCAGAAACATCCATCACTTGCAAGTGAGATGTATAATTCTTATCCTGGAGGGAATCATATTTAAATGGTTCTTTAAAAGTTCTAAGGAAGTTTTGATAGTGTAAAAAGGATGTTTACGCATGCATTTATTTTTTGGTGGTGGTGGATGCATGCAAATAAATCACTTATTTCCTTACATTTTAATTCTTTCTCCTCTTTGTTCTTTTTTCCACCCCGTATCTTTCATTTTCTGTCACTCTAGCTCTTGTTGAACTTCCTTCCTCCTCCTTGGCTGGATCTCACAAATTTGCACAAGGTAATTAAGATTTCTTCTTTACTAGCATCTTCTATTTCTCAGGAAAAGAACTAGAGCAGACCGGTGTTTTGTGTTTTAGCACTGTGTTTTGTTCAGAGTTGTCGCAAATTCTTCATGCTTTGTTTATTCTTGACTAAGTCCTGTTTTTCAAATCCTACTTGTTCTCAGTTTTTTAATAGTTTTACAAACTCTTCAAACGTCGGAAGTCACTCGATCAGTAAGATAGGATTTACTGCTACATCTAAATTGCAGACATACATTATGCCATTTCTTTTTAACTGTTTCCAAGATGATCAAGCATTTAATAAGTACGTTTTCATGACTAGTCTCTGGGGTCTCCATACTTCCGGTGTATAGCTGTCACATACGCTAATGGGAACTTTGTTTCAAGGGTAAAGTCTGCAGGTGTGTTCAGCTGTATTTCGATATGCTCCAATATACTCTTCTCTCTCTCCCCAGCAGGCTGGATGATTTGATAGCTTAGCTGTATTCAAAAAGTTGATCTTAACAGATTTTTCTCCTTTTTCTAAATTTGAAGTATGTGTGAGCACCTCAAGTTTTAGCTAATATTGCTGAAAGCTGTAAATGTTCAATACCTCATTGTATTCAGTCTCCCAAATGAGTATTGTTTCGTATTTCTGAAGTTAAGATGCATTTTCACAGCCTCCGCTGGTTTCATCAACTAAGTACTGTATTTGCATATGAACATCATCCTCTGAGTTTTAGCTCTCTCCCTTCCCAGCAGTCTTCTTGTACTTAAGCTACTTCAGTAAGTATGTTTTTCTCTTCTCAGTTCTTGGCACAGATAATGTGGAGCAGAAAACCTACAGTGATGCTGATATGGTCAAACATCTGTTAGCTGAGGTACGCTCGTCTCTGTAATGCTATGTTAATATATTTGAGGACGTGTATTTGAGGAAGGGTTTTATTCAGCTACTGGAAATTTTGGTTCAGTTATCTTCAGGAGCTGCTTATTGAACACATGATTGGTTGCACCATCTCAGAAACAAAATTTAGTAAATGGGCACCCATGGAGCCAGTGAGGTGTAACAAAAAACCAGCTTTCTTCTGCTTTCCTGTTGCTCCTTTGCATCTACCCTCTCATCACTATTCAAGTTAAGCAGTCTCTTCTGGAGAAAGTGTCACTTGAAAGACCACGGGCCTAAGTATATGTGGCTTCTTTGTATGATTCAACAGAGCCCATATAACCTCTCCAGTACTCAGCACAAAAAACAAAACTATCCTCAGGTTTGGTGCTTTCCCTTCCCCCTGTTACTGCAAATGACTGTGGAAGAGAACGTGCTATATCAAGGACACAGTTATGGATGTGTTCTGGGTCCAAATGATGAAGCATTAATCATTGTTCTAACAATGTTGATCCGTTTGAGAGTGAAAAGGAATCTCAGAGTGGTGACGCACTAAACAATAGCTATGAAAATCTAAGACTACTCTGAATTTAAACCTTACCTTATCAAAAGTAGACATTTGTTCTTATTTTGTGAGCAGAAAGATCGGGACCTGGAACTGGCAGCTCGAATTGGACAAGCCCTCCTTAAGCGAAACCATCTGTTGACAGAACAGAATGAAGCACTAGAAGAACAGTTAGGACAAACTCTAGATCGAGTGAGTAATCTTTTTTTTTTCTTTCTTTTTTCTTTCTTTCTTTTTTCCCTCCTCTCTTTCTCTGCCCCCCCCCCCTTTCTCTGCCCCTCCCTTTCTCTCCCCCCCGCTTTCTCTCCCCCCCCCCCCCCCAAATAAATGTATTATTTCATTGTGAAAGTGGATGATTGCTGCTCTCAAACTACAGAAGTATACTTAGATGTCATTCTCCTAATTGTCATCATTCAATCAGCTTTCTCGGTCCAAGAATTGACTATGAAGACTGCATATTGTAATTACTGAGAAATTACGAGAATGTTAGGTATTATTGTGATATGTCTAGAGAGCAGGATTGCATTTTCAAGGTATTTGTTTTGACCATCAGCCTGATATCCTGCCACTAAACTAAGAATCTAATAATCTAAGTCAAAATAAGTAGTTGGTATCTGACATGACCTACTACATAACAACTTCACAGGTGAAGAAACAGCCAGAAAATAAGCTGGCTTAATGGGGTGCTTACACTAAGAATAAATAAATCAGTAGCGAGTCCTGATGATAAATCAGGAGCGAGTCAACAAATGGTTATGGGACTGGTGCCACAGCCAGGGGTTCGGCTACTTAGACCATGGGACTCGCTTTGAGAAACCTGGTCTACTGAGGGCTGACGGGGTCCATCTGTCAGAGAAGGGGAAGAGCATCTTCAGTCGTAGGCTTGCCAAGCTGGTGAAGAGGGCTTTAAACTAGAGATGCCGGGGGAGGGGAACCTCAGTCCGTCCCACTCCTACCAGTTTGATGCCAGGGCCAGCAACAGATGCCCAGAGCCTGGAGAAGGAACACAGGTCAGCAGGAGAGTGCCTGAAGAGCAGCACAAAGGAACTCCAGCCAGTAAGACAGCTTCATCGGGGGCCCAACTTAAATGCCCCTATGCAAACGCACGTAGCATGGGGAATAAACAAGAGTAGTTAGAGACATGCACACGCCCACAGGGCTGTGACCTTATTGGCATCATGGAGACGTGGTGGGATGGCTCCTATGATTGGAGTGTTGGGATGGAGGGATACAGGCTCTTTAGGAAGGACAGGCAGGGGAGATGAGGAAGGGGTGTCACCTTCTATGTCAATGACCAGCTGGAATGCACGGAGCTCTGCCTGGGGATGGATGAGGAGCCGACCGAGAGCTTATGGGTCAGAATTAAAGGGAAGGCAGGGACAAGTGACATTATGGTGGGGGTCTGCTACAAGCCACCTGACCAGGAAGAGCGGGTGGATGAGGCCCTCTGTAGACAGATAGGAGCAGCCTCACGCTCACAAGCCCTGGTCCTCATGGGGGACTGCAACCACCCGCATATCTGTTGGAGGGACAACACAGCAGGGTGTAAGCAATCCGGGAGGTTCCTGGAATGCGTCGATGATAACTTCCCTCTCCAAGTGGTAGAGGAGCCAATGAGGAGAGGTGTTATGCTGGACCTTGTTCTCACCAACAAGGAGGGGCTGGTGGGGAATGTGAAGCTCAAGGGCAGCCTGGGCCGCAGTGACCACAAAATGGTGGAGTTCAAGATCCTTAGGGCACCGAGGAGGAGGGCGCACAGCAAGCTCACTACCCTGGACTTCAGGAGAGCAGACTTTGGCCTCTTCAGGGATCTGCTTGGTAGCGTGCCATGGGACAAAGCCCTGGAGGGAAGAGGGGCCCAAGAAAGCTGGCTAATAGTCAAGGATCACCTCCTTCAAGCTCAGGAGCGATGCATCCCAACAAAGAGGAAGTCAGGCAAAAACGCCAGGAGGCCTGCATGGATGAACAAGGAGCTCCTGGACAAACTCCGACACAAAAAGGAAGCCTACAGAGGGTGGAAGCAAGGACAGGTAGCCTGGGAGGAATACAGAGAAATTGTCCGAGCAGCCAGGGATCAGGTTAGGAAAGCTAAAGCCCTGATAGAATTAAATCTGGCCAGGGACGTCAAGGGCAACAAGAAAAGATTCTATAGGTACGTCGGGGATAAAAGGAAGACGAGGGAAAATGGGGGCCCTCTCTGGAACGAAGTGGGAGACCTGGTTACCCGGGACACAGAGAAGACGGAGGTACTCAATGACTTTTTTGCCTCGGTCTTCACCGGCAAGTGCTCAAGCCTCACCGCCCAAGCCGCAGAAGGCAAAGGCGGGGACTGGGAGAATGAAGAGCCGCCCCCTGTGGGAGAACATCAGGTTTGAGACCACCTAAGGCACCTGAAGGTGCACAAGTCCATGGGACCCGATGAGATCCATCCGCGGGTCCTGAAGGAACTGGGGGATGAAGTTGCTAAGCCACTATCCATCGTATTTGAGCAGTCGTGGCAGTCCGGTGAAGTTCCCAGGGACTGGAAAAGGGGAAACATAACCCCCATTTTTAAAAAGGGAAAAAAGGAAGACCACCCGGGGAACTCCAGGCCAGTCAGTCTCACCTCTGTGCCTGGGAAGATCACGGAACAGATCCTCCTGGAAGCTATGCTAAGGCACATGGAGGACAGGGAGGTGATTCGAGACAGCCAGCGTGGCTTCACCAAGGGCAAGTCCTGCCTGACTAACCTAGTGGCCTTCTGTGATGGAGTGACTCCATCAGTGGACACGGGAAGGGCTACAGATGTCGTCTACCTGGACCTCTGTAAGGCCTTTGACACGGTCCCCCACAACATCCTTCTCTCTGAACTGGAGAGGTATGGATTTGATGGGTGGACTGTCCGGTGGGTGAGGAATTGGTTAGATGGTCGCATCCAGACGATAGTGGTCAATGGCTCAATGTCCAGATAGAGGTTGGTGATGAGTGGTGTCCCACAGGAGTCTGTATTGGGACCGGTACTGTTTAATATCTTCATCAATGACCTAGACAGTGGGATTGAGTGCACCCTCAGCAAGTTTGCAGATGACACCAAGCTGAGTGGTGCGGTCGACATGCCAGAGGGACAGGATGCCATCCAGAGGGACCTGGACAAGCTCGAGAAGTGGGCCCGTGTGAACCTCATGAGGTTTAACAAGGCCAAGTGCAAGGTCCTGCACCTGGGTATCAAAATGATAGTTAGCATGTTAAAATATAGACATGTATCAAAGCATCTGGAAAATTATTTTGAAGTAAATGTGGTTTAACCTCAGTCGGCAACCGAGTACCACACAGCTGCTTGCTGACTCCTCCCCGCCCTCCCCCGGTGGGATGGGGGAGAGAATTGGAAGAGCACAAGTGAGAAAAACTCGTGGGTTGAGATAAAAACAGTTTAATAATTGAAATAAAATAATAATAGCAATAATAATAATAATGTAATAATAATACTACTACACAAAGCAAGTGATGCACAGTGCAGTTGCTCACCACCTGCCGACCGATGCCCAGCCAGTCCCCAAGCAGCGGCCCCCCCCCCGGGCCAGCTTTCCCCAGTTTATGTACTGAGCATGACGTCACATGGTATGGAATGTCCCTTTGGCCAGTTTGGCTGTGCCCCCTCCCAGCTTCTTGTGCACCTCCAGCCTTCTCAGTCGGTAGAGCATGGAAAACTAAAAAGTCCTTGGCTAGTGTAAGCACTAGTTAGCAACAACTAAAACATTGGTGTGTTATCAACATTGTTCTCACCCTAAATCCAAAACACAGCACTGTACCAGCTACTAGGAAGGAAATTAACTCTATCCCTGCCGAAACCAGGACAGTAACTATTAAAAAAAAGTAGGTTCTGTTGTGCATTCTTGTGTTATCTTGAATTTTCAGTCTCCTTTACAGTGTTAAAATTATGATTTTGTGACCTTCCTATAAAACAGAGGTTGAATCTTCTGTGCAAATATAAATAAATGGATCATGACCTGCGAGCTATTTTTTAATCTCATTTTAGACTGGAGCAGTGATGTTCCAAGAGGCTGCATAAATAATACACTGTGATACTATGTAGCTAAAGTATATTTCATGAGCTGGTGATCTTCTTTTTTCATAGGTTAACCAGCTGCAGCATGAACTGTCAAAGAAGGATGACCTGCTTCGTATTGTTTCAATTGCTTCCGAGGAGAGTGAAACAGATTCCAGCTGTTCCACACCCCTTCGTTTCAATGAGTCTTTCAATGTATCACACGATCTGTTGCAGCTGGATGTCTTGCAAGATAAACTCAGAGAGCTGGAAGAGGAGAACCTTGCTCTCCGATCGAAGGTATATCTGACTTACAGTGTATATTATATATACTGGATATGAAATAAATCAGGATGGTTAAAAAAATCCAGCATCTGTTTTTCTCTTGAAGCATATGACTATTTTGTATCACTGTATACAAATCATACCCAAACGCTTTCCCTCCACCCCCCATATCCTTCTGTTTCCTTCACTACTCCTCATTATCTCCAGAGTCCTCTAGTAGTCTTTCCTCAATGCCTTTATGGTATATAAAAGAATATGGGAACATATGTAAGCATCCAGCAAAAGTACTTGGACCCATCAGGCCCTCAAGCTTGTGCAGCCTGGTTTGTTATAAATCTGACTGCAATTAGTAGTGGTATTTTGGGAATCCATTGTGCTGCCATTACATTTTTGTCAGCCTATATTCAATATTAAGGGTTAATAAGCTTCTACTCAAATTCTTTTAAAGACACACTTAGTTTTGACTCTGTGATTAGTCTCTGTATTTTAATTGGTCTCTCTTATGTATAAAACATGAATACAGGCACTGTGCCTTTACAAGGATAGAGACTAAATGGCCAGACAAAATAATGGCTATAAAAGTCATGGAACCAACAGCAAAGGTTACAAGAATTGGAATCTGCAGATGCAGCGTCTCTTCTTCAGAGGTGGAGAGTGGAACTTGTAAAATAGGAGATTGGTTAAAAGTGGGTTCTTTTGCTGTTTTTAAGAAAAGGGGAGTGTTGTTTGTAAGAAGGGGGGGGGGGTATTTAGTGTGTGTGGTTTTTTGTTTTTGTTTTGTTTTATGTGAGCCTTTCCCAATATAAGCTTGTTACAGCAGTACAACAGAGACTAGATTCCTTTAATGTGAACAAAATATACTTTTCCCCTTGTTTTGTCTCCAAAATATTCATCCTGAGATGCACATCCTTCCTATAACTCCCTAAGACCAAATGGATAGTTTAGTAGTGCTGTAGGAGAAAAAAAGAGATGATCAGACTGCTTTTATTGTGCTGCTAACCCTGTATATGGTTACAGAACTTTACAGACCAGGGATTAATTTAGTCTACCTTAGTGTGAAAAAATGGAGTTGACAAGAGACTGCTATCATTCTGTGACATAACATAACCTTCACTGACTTGAAATAACCTCAATCATATTGAGCCTATATTTGCCTTTTTTTTTATTTTCATATGGCAGCATTATGTAAAGAAGTGTGTTTGCCTGCACTTGTGTAGCTGTATTTCTACTTGCTTGGATAATCTTTAAACCCATTTACTAAGTTTTATGGTGAGTCATTTACTGGCAGACAGTTCTGAGTATAGAAGACTTATCTGTGCGAAGTTTCATATTACCATCCTCACAATCGAAACAAAAGTGGGAATCTAGTATGCTCGATGTTGTTTAGACCTGTTGTGATGATACTCAGTCTCTGGCCCAGAAGATTTACAGTCTAAATAGACTAGTTGGGGAATATGGAGAAAAGCTGTTCTACTGAGAGCTTTTCAGTGCCATAAAAGATTTGGCTAACGTCATTCAGTTTTCAAGATTTCTTTGCCTTAAGAAGTTTTGAAGCAAATTCAATTGCTTACTTCTGATTACTGTGTTGGTTTACTTTCCCTACCAAATTACATATTTCTGCAACGATTTTTTATGAGAGGTGAGAGATCAGGTTTTGTTCATGTGTCTGTGTGTCTTTCACTCAAAAGTCCTATAAAATTCAGGGAAACAGGTTATGGTGGAAAAAATGGTTAGGAAGTATGGCCAGATGCATAGGAATTATGAAGATAGATAGAGGGGAGACTCTTCAGTTGCAAGAATTTCAGAAATAAAAATGTATAACATTAATATATGTATAGATAAACTGAAATTGGAATACCAATAATTTTCTTGAAGGCTTGCCATCTGAAGACAGAAACCATTACATATGAAGAGAAGGAACAGCAGCTGGTCAATGACTGCGTCAAAGAGCTCCGTGAGTATCCAGGCTGTATCTTGCAATGGCAAAATGGTATTTGAAATACCTAGTGCCTACACCTTCTCAGTTACCCCTCAACCAAAAAATGAGCTTCAGTAGTTTATGCCAATTATTCAAGTCTTGCTCTTTACCCAAGTGCAAAATTGTTTCTGTATTTCATCAAGTTTCACACTGGCATTCAACTTCAGGTATGTCTACTGTGTTTAGAGGGAGAAAATGAACACAAAATCTAATGTCCTTAAACCTCCTAAACTGAAGCCTAGAGACACTGGAAAATCAACAAAATACATTTCTTGTATAGAGTATTCAGCACACCTGACACTGAACTGTATCAGTGCATAGACTCTTAAATGCTTATTCTAAATTACTATATATCTATGAACACGTTAGTTTATTTTTTAAATATATATTATGAACCAAAGTATTTAAATTGGCAAGTGTTTTAATTTGTCTAGAACAGTTGTCTGTATTTGCTTTGGGGACTACTTACTTGCAAAGAATTGCAGCTACTCTTATACAAATGCATGTTAAGTATTCTGAAACAATAAAGGAACAGTCCTTTTTTTTTGTGTGATGATTGTGTAACCTGGTGGTACAATTTTTTTATCTGTAGTCATTTGATGTGTGCTACTTCCTTTGTGCATAATATCCTTAAGCTTATATTTTAAGATTTTTTTTTTTTTTCCTGTACAACCACCATAAAGAAGACTGGGTTGCTGCTTGATTTTTCATGTTCCAGATGACCATAAAATACTATTAATCGATACTTAGTTGGTTGTTAATTTACTCTGTTCCCTCTGAGAAAATATATATCCTTTGCAAATAGAAGTTATTTCATATAAGCTCTCATATTTTCCTTCAATGAGAATGTCTGTGAGTTCTGTTTTGTCCAATTCTATAGCACATATAGGCATGCTAGGTAATTCAGGCTCACAGAAAGAATCTTCTCCCAAAGGATGTCTAGTCTACAGCTTTAAAATTTGTATCTTCAGGAAAAAGGTATCTGACTGTGAGCTTAAATGTCCACAGGCCCATGGGCAGGACCTTGTTCTGCAGTAAATCTGTGAGGTACAATAACCACTAAATTTGTAGTGTGACATTTACACAAGATTGATCAGACTTTATTATGACTTCGCTATGCTTTCAGGGCAAGTGTACAAGCAAGGCTAACTGCATAAAAATATTTCAGCTTTTTGAGTTGCTTTGTCATCTCACCTGATGAAGTGCTTGCTCAAAAAGAAAGAAGCTGGAAATTATATGCAGTGGGTCTTTGGGGAATAGATAGTGACCAGAATCAAGAGCTAAACAGGTGTATGTTATGCTTGACAAGGTCTGACAAAATGCCTTTGCTCACAGAGAATGGTGGTTAACAACAAGATCAATTCTGAGACTGACGACTTCAGCATATTCCAAGTCTGGCCTTGGTCATGAGCCAGTATGTCATTTGAAATTGTTTATAGCAGCTTACCTTGGATTTTATTATGGTCATTTTACATATCTGTGATGTGTATTTCAGGTTCTGCATGCTTAGCTCTTAATATGTTATACCTGCATTTGAAGTTAACTCTCTTTCTCCTCCTCCTCTCCACCGTTTCTCTTTATCTTTTCCTTATGGATGTTCTAAGGCACCTACCTTTAGGTACTATGAATCGATTTCCTAAGAGTATTGGTCATTTTGCAGATTGTTGTTGACTTTCACTGATCTTTTCTGGGTTTTGGGCTTGGTTTGGTTTTTTGTCATGTGTTGGGAAAAGCTCTCTACTAAGTTCCTTTTATGTTTTGTAGGGCAAACAAATGCTCAAATTTCTAGAATAACAGAGGAGTTGTCAGAGAAGAGCGAGGAGTTGGTTCGCTACCAGGAAGAGATCTCATCCCTCTTGTCTCAGATTGTTGATCTTCAACATAAACTCAAAGAAGTAAGGGAATGCTGATGAAGCATGTATGCGTGCGCGTGTGTGTGTGTGCACGCGCGCCGTGTGCACACTATTGCTTACAGCAGGTAGAAATTGACTTGCAAGCCAGGGGGTTACAATGCAAGAAGTGGCTGTTTCAGGAAAATATGGCAGAGGATCAGCTCTCCTGGGGAAATGGGCTGAGAAATGATGAGCACCTTTTTGTGCTTTCAGCATGTGATTGAAAAGGAGGAGCTGAAACTTCACTTACAAGCTTCCAAAGATGCTCAGAGACAACTGACAGCAGAGGTACTTAAGGCTTCTATATATATACATTTAGATAATGTTTGGAATAGAATACAAGAGAAAGAAAACTAGGAGAGAATGGGAACTATTGCTTTTTAATTATGTAAGGCTTTTCATTTTTCATTGTGGTTGGAGTCATATGATTGGAGGAAAAGAATAATTATTTTTATTTAAGTCTACACAAATATTGTTGTAGCTCACGGGAGTATGAAAGGCAAGGAAGGTGTTCCAAGTAAGGAGGTCTTACTATTCTTAGTAGTTGCGAGAAAAAGAGTGTTTTAGTGTGAATATTACTGATTATATCAACAATATTGTAGCTCATCAGATTTTAAGGAAGTTGTCTTTTTTGCTTCTTTTGTATCAGCAGTTACTGTATTTGCAATGTAACTGCAAAGTTTTTCGATGTATTTTCCTTTGAATTTTATCATACTTTTTCCTCTTTCAAGTCTTAATTGGACTTTGTGCTTCACCACTAAAATCAATGCACGGGCTATGCTGACCACCGTCCATTCCAGATGTTGGCCTGTGCCGTGCAGTTGGAAAAATATTACAGTGTTGAATCAGTCGATAGAGGTTTCTGTAGGAGTTAATTCAGTTTCATTCTGTCTTTTCTTTGAAGCTTACTGGTATCACGTGATGGCCTTTCTTCTCTTCCAGTTACATGAGTTGCAAGATCGGAATGCAGAGTGTCTAGGGATGTTGCACGAATCACAAGAAGAAGTGAAGTTGCTGCGCAGCAGAGCTAGCTCTGTTGCTTGTCTCTGTCGTCCCCACTCATGTGGAGCATTTCCTGTGGTAATAAATACCATTAGCATGGCATACGCCTACTGGCACACATGGCCTGTAGTAGCGTACAACTATATGAATAAAACAGCCATTACAGGAGCTGCAGCAGGAGCTATTTTGTAGTAGGCAAAGGAGCTGATCTAATGGTTTTTCAGTTATTTAATGTGTACACTTTTGAGAATTTTATGTATTAGGAAACTAACCATTCACTTGACACATTGTGATATTAAAATTATTTTTCCTTTTTATATGCCTTTTCTGTTAAATAAGGGAATTGGCATGTTCTACAGCTAGTGCTCAGTTGTGTTAGTATATTGTTCAATGTTGATGTGAATTTTATAACTTGACAGTGTTTCTTTAAGAAACAAAGCATCTTTTCAAGAGTTCGAAGAGTATTTTTTTCCTTTATGTAGTTTATGATGTAATTTTATGTCCTTTATCTTGTGAGATTAAATTTTAAGCGCCATCAGAAATGCATGACCTTAGACTAATTGCCAGAGATGACTAAACCAATGGAAAAGGGTTAAAGGCATTTATTTTCCTCTTCTTATTAGTGTCAGGTGTGTTCTGATTACTATACTCTCAAAAATTTCTGGGCTGTGCTGGGAATTTGTCAGGTTTTGGTTGGTTGTTCTGTGTATACAGAATCCCTCATGTACGTGTTTGGCGTTGTAAGAAGTGCTTTTACTTAACTTAAGCTTAACTTAAGAAACCAACATAAAGAGTACCAAGAAAAAGCAGATGTTGCTAAAGAAAACTGAACCCATACTGGCTGTACGTAGGTGTAGTTACAGTAGAAAATTCCCCCACCTCCATGCCCTTCCATCAGAGACTGAAGGGTTTGTCCGAAACGTACTGATACCGGGGAAACACATGGAGATTTTTTGAGTATTTTTGTTTAGAGATGTTTGCTGCTAAAATTGTTAGGAGGAAGACTTGAATCTAATTTGGCAACTCTTCTGGTTTCCATTTTTCTCTAGGATTCCCTTGCAGCAGAAATTGAAGGGACAATGCGGAAGGAATTGAGTCAGGGTGATGAATCTGTTCTCTCCAAGCAAAAGTATGTTTTCAGATCTCTATGTGCTATTTCGGTATTTTTCCATATGCTTGTATTAAGTAAAGTGAAACTGATTTCTGGAAATCTATAGATGTGAATGTTCCCTTTATAATAAGTTTTCTATGTAACAATAAAAAAAGCTTTGTAGTACTTGGTAATCTTTTCAACTTTGAAACCCACTATTCTTAGTTGATTCTATGAGGAAGTTGGGAATTTGCTAAACGGATGTTATTTCATTCTTTAATTAGTGAGATTTTTGATGCAAATTCTCTGATGCACGGCACTAGTTTTATCCCTTTTAATGCTTATAGAAAAATTCTCAGGCAAATGAAATTATAGCTGAAAGACTGGTAGCAGTTTCCAAAGCCCTGAAGATCTGTTCCTGGATCTCTTACTTCTGAGCAAGAAGTAATAAATTAAATGTATGCCTCTGAAAGCATATATAAATTAAATAAGTAAAATATATGCTCCTGAATGTTCTCAAGTGGTTATCAATGGAGGTTCAGGTCTTTCAGGTCAAAGTAAGTGGTAATTCTGATATTTAATAGAGTAGTACTCCTGAAAACATGAGTGTCTTAGGCAATCCTGTTTTTCTGGGCTTAAATCTTTTTAATCAGGTCTCTGCAGACTATTGAAAGTCTGTTGTCCAGAGCTTTTTCTTTATTATATCTTTTTCAAAATGCTTCTGAAAACCACATTTGTTTGCTTATGTTTTCTGCAGGGGTCAACAGAAACGAGTATTTGACACTGTCAAGGTTGCTAATGTCACTCGTGGCCGCTCCTCTTCCTTTCCTGCCCCGTTGCCAATCCCTGGATCTAATCGGTCAAGTGTTGTTATGACAGCAAAGCCCTTCCAGTCTGGCGTACACCAGTTGGAGGGCCACACACGGATGACCCAGAGGAGCAGCTCTGAGAAGAATTTGAAGTAGGAAACATAGCCTGTTACCTTCTTTCTAAACTACCTGATTCAAAACTAAATCCAGACTGGACCTCTGCTGTGTAAAAGAGAAATAGTTAATTTAATGGTCTTAAGATCTATTATTATTTGATGTTTCTCACAGAGACACTCATAATCCTGGCCAGCCGGGAACCCCTGGAGACAATGACTTAGTCACAGCTCTGCACAGGCTCTCCCTCCGTCGTCAGAACTACCTGAGTGAGAAGCAGTTCTTTGAGGAGGAATGGGAGCGAAAAATGCATTTGCTGGCTGAGCAGAAAGAAGGGGCTAGTGGCTGCAGTACACCAACAGAAAGCTGTTTTTCTCTGGGTACAAACTCAGAATTCACTGATCTCTCTGCCAGCTCTAGTAATCTCCGTGTCCTCCTACCAGAAAAATTGCAAATTGTCAAACCCATTGAAGGTAAGAGGATGATCTTCCTTCTCTCAGCAGCAGAAAAGGATTTTACATTAATTTGCCAACTAAATCATTGTTGGTGTGTGTATAGCTAGTTATGATATGCAGTAAGAGGAAGTAGTAGTATTTGGTAGGCTACGTGCCAACTAGCTCATCAGTATCACTTTCTACTTGGCTTTCTTACATGGTGCTAAGTGTTAGGCTTTTTCTTGGCATTGCCATCCAAGTGCATCATGTGTATCACAGTGTCAGCACCAGTTGGCTGGAGTTGTTTTGATGATGAATTCTTGTAACTCAATACAATAGTAGGTAATGGCGCACTCAGACTTTTCTCTTTTGTCACACCAGGATCTCAGACCCTTTTTCATTGGCAGCAACTTGCTCGACCCAACCTAGGCACCATTCTTGACCCAAGACCAGGTGTTGTTACAAAAGGTTTTACTCCTCTGTCTGATGATACTGTGTACCACATCTCTGACTTGGAGGAGGATGATGAGGAAGGTGAAGGAGGTATAACATTTAAAGTGCAAGAGTCCTTCCCGGAGGAAAAGAAATGTACAGTGGCAAAGCCAGTGGCAGGGATTTTCCTGCCACCTATTACTTCAGCAGCAGTACCACTCACCGGTAAGAAGCATGGTTAGTGTTTTTTTTCTCTTTTTATTTTGTAGTGTCTGTTTCTCAATGGAAAGTATTTGACCTTGTGACAATGCTGTCTTTGCCGTCTTTGTTCTTTACTTAAAAAAAAAAAAAAAAAAAAAAAGCAGTGACGATAACATTATCTTAAACTTTGCTTTGGTTAGTTCTTATCTGTCTTTATTTTTACCCTCAATGGATGTAAACTCTCCACGTTGCAGCCTCGAATCCAGGGAAGTGTCTGTCTTCTACAAATTCCACGTTTACCTTTACTACCTGTAGGATCCTTCACCCATCTGATGTCACTCAAGTTACTCCCAGGTATGATGACTGCTGACATCCTAAATGTTGCTGCATAGGATTAAACAGTTGCTTTCTGGCTTCTGATATATGGACCAGTTTTGAAAAATACCAAGGCAGCTGGGCAACACATAGGATGTTACTCATACAAATAGTTGTAATTACAAAGGGGAAACTTGAAATTCTCTAGAGTGAGAGTTAAAACAGGCTAGGGTAACTTAAAGGAAGTAAATTTATACTCTTAAATAGCAAATGCCTTGTATCATATACCTGTTGTTAAAAAAATAAAATACTGATTCTATGATAATTTTTTTTTCCGATTCTGTCATAATTTTTTTAAACTAAGTTATTACTGGACATCTATGTTGATATTCTATCTAATACAGTATAGGTGACCACAGAAGGTAAATTCATTGGTACTTACACCAAAACCTCTCTGTCAACCTAGTATCTTCTAAATGTTTTGCAGAACAACAATTCTGAATCTACTAAAGCTGATACTGTCACAGCTAATAGCAATAGTTTACTTTTTCTCAAGCCTTCTGTATACTAAAAGGCAAATACAGAGCAGAGGAGGTATAAAGATGTCTAATGTGTGCACCTTCTCTGTTTCATTTTTATTTTATTTCAGCTCCATGGGTGCCCCATTTTCACTTGGAAATACTGGCAGCAGTATTGGAAACCCAGTAGTGAACACTCCAGCCATTTCTTACAGGCTTAGTATTGGAGAATTTCTCACCAACAGAAGAGATTCAACTACTACTTTCAGCAGCACGAGCAGTCTGGCTAAACTTTTGCAAGAACGAGGCATCTCTGCCAAGGTTTACGATAGCCCTGTATTAGAAAAACTGCCTTTGCTACAGCCCCCTCGAACTCTCCCCATTCCTTCTACTCCACCAAATTCTCCCTCGCATTCACCTTGTCCTTCCTCTCCACTGTTTGAGCCTCGAGTGCATCACTCAGAAAATTTCCTGGCTTCTCGACCAGCAGAAACATTCTTGCAAGAAATGTATGGCCTAAAGCCCTCCCGTAACGCTCCGGACGTAGGCCAGCTGAAGATGAACCTAGTGGACAGACTGAAGAGGCTGGGTATTGCCAGGGTGATCAAGCCCCCTGAGACACAGGACCACAGGAAGAATCAGGGGCCAGAGGTTAGCTTGCGGAGGCAGGACTCGGCTGTGTTTTTAAATGCAGGTAGCAACTTAATGGCAGGACTGAGAAGAAACCAGAGTCTTCCAGCCATGATTGGAGCATTAGGAGCTCCAGTTTGCACACAGTCATCAAAAATGGATATCCTAAAGGAGGACTGACTGGTCTGAAAAGTGATTGACTTCTAGCATAGTGAATAATACATGAGGGATAAACATCCAGTGCAGGCATTGTTAGATGTGTTACAGAAGGGTTGGAGAAGGCATGTGCATGTTGAAGATGTGGGAGAGAGAAGCGTTGGGATCAAGGAGAAGAACATTGCTTGGGTTTGAGGAAGAAGGCTTTTGTGGAAGAGAAGATAGAAGAAACCAAAGCTTAGTTTTGAGACCCCCTTCAGCATCTGTCTTAACTTCAGCAAAAATAAAAGACCATTGTAGACATTCTCAGTATTTCAACCTTTTAAACTGTATGTGTAGAACTGTCTTGCAGGTGCCATTCTATTTTTCTCCTACCATATGACCATAGTATTTTACTAGTTGTTAGCAGTCAGGCTGTATCATTTAAATATAATATTGAAATAACAGTCAGTCTGACCAGCATTATTGGTCCAAGTTCCTCTCTGTAGCAAACAAATACGAAAATTTGGATTTTTTTTTTTTTTTTTTTTATTCTTGTATTTCCCATTTCAGAAACTGTACTCTTTTGAACTCCTCCCCATTTTGAGAAGCAGGGGAGAGAACCTTTAGCTCTATGTAAGAAAACAATACTTCTGTTTACAAACACGGAAACTGGTGGTCAGGATTTATATTTTGAAAGAGTGCAATTATGCTAGTGAGGTATTAACAGAAGTTAATTTCTTTCAGAGCTTCTGAAGCACACAGAGGAAGGTGCAATGAGTAAGAATTAAGAAACGGGAAAGTATGTATTGGGGTGAAAACTTAAAGCTAAGAAATCTTTCCAAAGTGTGCTGTGCATCTTTTTAAATGAGGGTATTTTTGCACACGCACACAAAAATCTCAGGCACATTTCAGTGTTGCAAAAGGAAATAAAACCTAGGTGCTTGATTCAGGATTTCTTTTTATTTTACATAAGCGGAGAGCATTTACTTCAAGACAAGCGTCGGAAATTCAGTAACCTGACTCTTCTCTTGACAGGTAGACATTATGTATATTTGCGAGTTCTGCAGTAAACTTCATGCCTTTCATTCACTTATTTCTGATTTTAGGCAGGATTTTGTTTAAAAGATTTCATTAAGAGCAAAATTTACCAGTCTATATTCAGAAACAGGAAGATGAAAGCTAGTGTTCTTTGTAGCATTTTAATGAACATAAATCAATTTTGTCTACATTGAAATCCTGTGTTTTGATGATGGAGAGTGGTTCTGAGCCTGGTTCTGAACAAAGCTGAGGCAGACTTTCTGTCTCAAAAGAGAAGTCCATTTTAGATATCTGATTTCTGAGTGGTAATCAGCAAAATGTTACTGCCCATGCTGCTTTTTTGATTCCTTCCTGTCCAAGGTTCTAGTCGTAACTGAATAATCTACAATAGATTTATAGTGTAACTTAAAGAACAAAAAAAGTTTGCCCAGAATTCCTCAGAGGAATGGGTCTTCGCTAGTGACCTGAATGGAAACAGGTTCTTAATCTTTATGTAATTTTTCACTGTACCTATCAACATTTTAAAATTATTTTAAAGTTTCATTTCCATGCAATTACGTAAAACAGTCAAAGTTTACCTTGCTTGTTACAGTGTATGTGGGACATAGCTGGTACCTGTCTGGGTGCGTGGTGTGAAGCATCAGTATAATTACACTGATTCGCGTTTGCCATTAAGGTGCATCTACCGTAATCAGCAGCCTTGTTGCTGCAGGGTTGAGTGGAGTAGGGCAGGAAAAGAAAGCTTCTTAACCTGTTTTATAGGAAATTTGTAACGTGGCCTTTCTGCTTTTACAGTTCTATAGATCTTGTGACGACTCTTTGATATAATAGTCTTCTTTTGTAAAAGGAAAAGGAGTAACCACTTCAAACTTGCACAGGGATTCTTAGCAGAAACTTGTCTGTCAGCAGCGCACAGAAATATTCAGGAACTCCTGGAGTTGCCTTTTGCTCTCTAAACAAAATCTTACACTTACAAAAGGTGAATTTTATTTAAAATACTATATACGGGTTAATTTTGTTTTTTAAATGAAAAATATTTTATTTCTTCATGTAAGTATTTATGTTTGTACATACTTAGCTGTGCATGGGGTCTTGCCTAGCTAAATAAGGTAAGAGTGAAAGGAGTAAGGGGAGGCACTTTTGCTCTCCTGTGAACGGAGAGGCAGGTATGTCTGCTGTGTATTTGTAACTTCTAGGGAAAAAACAGGAATGAGTTAACAAAAGATTAGGCAGTTTGCTATCAACAGAGAAGTGAACACTGTGTCAAAAGTATGTCCATTTTATGTGTGTTTATTATAGGAGTACATGTAAGTTACAGCTAAATTTTGAGGGTATTGCACTGTATTTCTAACTAGCTTCATTAGATAACTCCAGCCATTGGATCGTTCTGTGTGTTACCAGCAGAAGTAGCAAATCAGCTAAATCAGAATTCCTTTGGCAGACCAGGTTTCAATTAAAATTAATCTAAAAGCACATTAATTAAATGCATGTTTCTCTTTGGGACACTTCCATATTCCATAGCCCAACAATATAAACTGGATCAGTTCAAACAATACTATGGATATGTCGAGAGGTTTTGTTTGTTTGTTTGTTTTCTGTAGGATGACGTATCATCAGACACTTTACACAAGGCAAGAAGAAAATGGAAGAATCTGTTTACCATTGTGTTTGTGTGTTTATCCGGTTGGTTGATGCTGTGGTGCAGTGTTGTTGAAATTCTGTCATGCGTTTATGCCTTTGGATGGTCACATGCATTTTGTATATAGGTGCCTAGCTTGCAGCAACAGGGAAAATTGGTACTTCTTCCAAGTTTACTGTTTCGTGCCAAAACCTAGATTAACTTTTTTGAATAACGTCCGTGTTTCTGAGAACTTATTAAAAGTTGCCATCATTCTAGGAACTGATTTGGCTTCTGTTGCCTCCCATAAGAGAGGAGACAAACTTGCATGACTAAGATAGCTGAGATCCTGCACAAGATCTTTTGATCCTGCACAAGTGTGATTTGGTTGAGCGGAAGGTAGAACTAGAAGGAATGGAGAATTGCATTTCGGAAAGGTTCTGTTCTCTTGCAGGTTTGAGACAAAAACAGGTGCTAAAAAGAAAGGACTTACCCACGCTTGTGAAAGTTTCAAGAGCCAGAAGGAAATTCTTGTAGTATTTACCTTTATTCAGATTGGCTTAAACCAAGCACAAATTTATAGCTTTCTAGTTTCACTGTTTTTGATAAACTCAGTGATGCCTGCATGCTCAAAATGCCTGTGGTCAAAGTTGAAAGTCTACTGGAGTCAAACAGCAGCAGAGAGGGGAGGAGAATATTGAGTTTGGGCCTCATTTGGCTGTTACACGAGGGGATTACACACAATGTTTGAACGGTCTGGGAGCTTCATGGTATTTTTGTCATCTGCTTTTTGCACTTACTGTTGTTTCATAGTGGAATGTAAATTTGATAATAAATGTGTAACATGCCATTTTTCAGTATATTGGTCATCTTGTGTGGTTTGTTCCAGATGTCATCTTCTATACTAGTGTTCTATAATAAATGTAAAATTATGCCTTTTGGGGCTAAAATTTAGTGATTGTTATACTGTACACGAGCTTAGTGAGTTGGTATCTGCACAAGTGGTGGCTGTAAAAGCTGAGAAATTCATTTAAAAACTTTATCGGGCTGGGCTGGGCTGTTTGCTGTTGTGTTTATACCTAAGCAGTTAAAGGTGGCAGATGTGCAGTACAAGCTGTGGTCTGACTTCGCACAGTAAATGTGTGATGCGTAAATCTAGAACGAACACTTACAGAGTACCTTCTGCTGCAGTTTGAAAAGCCTTTTACTTGAGAATGAAAAACTTCACAAATTAAGAATAGCTCATCAGCTTCTAGAGAGAATATTTGAATGTGAGCCTCACTTTAAATGAATGCATTCACGTTTTCTGGTACTTCGGGGGTTTTTGTGTGTGTGGTGTTTTGGGTTTTTTTCCTACTGTTGTTTTACAGCAGCTAATATGTTCCTCTAGCATTATAGTGCTAGACAACACTGTTGTCTACCACCACCGCTGTTTTTCCATCTCAGTAGCTGATGTTATGTCAGCCCTCTATTTGTGATAAAATGGGGGTAGAGACTGAAACCAAGCTACTTACCCTTGAAGAGTACTCCCTTTGCATAGGTCTCACTGAAGTTCTTTTGGCACAGAGGTGCCAAATTCTTGCCAGTTGTGTCAGCCTGGGGCTGTGCATACCACCTTCAGCGCAAGCCCCTGCACTCGTATTTCAGGCTGGAAGGTTCTGATCATTTTCACCAAAACACTCAGTTCCTTCAGTGGTACAGAATGGGAACAAGGTTGATTTGCAGTTAACAGATTCTTACTTGAATTAGTCTTAACAGTTACTGACAGTGGTTCCTCTAGTAGTCTGTGTGCGTGACATCTCAAAGAACCGAGAACCACCGTTACTCTATGGTAAGTATCCTGTGTTTATTTAGCTTTTATTTTTCCGACATGAGAAGAAGGGCTTGCGCTCTTGTCAGACTGAAGTTGACTTTTCAGCTCAACTTTTCGTATGCTGAAGCTTATGAGCTGGACATTTGAGGAGACACTATCTTCCCACTGTTCTCTGTAATTGTTACATCTATAAATGGTTAGGCAGGATCGAGCTGCAAGCTGGAACACCAGCATCTGGGTTGCAAGAGACGTTGACCAAGATTCCTTCACTAGTAAGTGGGTAGCTTACACTGTTTCCTGATATTCATTGTATTTATGCACATGAGTACTTAACACATTTGCATTTGTATTTGCATGTCCTCAGAACAAAGGCCTGTGTTACCAGCTTAACTAATGACATTACGGAAGTGTCCCCCACAGTGGAGAAGCATTCTGTCCATAGGCAGCTAAATGGCACCAGAGGAACGTTAGATACTGATAGAGTTGGGATTTCTGGCTACGTGCTCTCTCTGCATCAAAGCTGTTCATGGTGCATATGAAAAGAAAATTAATGTCAGTATGCAAGTTCCTGTTGAACTCGAGATTTCAGCTGTCCTGAAACGCCCGAGCCTGAGGAGTACAGCTGGCTGCTGCTTTGTAAGAGTGGACACTCTAAGTAAGAGTGTAAGAGTTTGGGGAGGGGTTTTTTTTTCCACTTGTTCTCTAGCACTTTGGATGTAGTAAGGGAAGAGAGTTGTAACCCCTTTGAAGCTGCAGGAAAAGAGCTAGAACTAACCACAAGAGCTCAGGCATGCCTGAGGAAGGTGCAAGGAAGAGCTTCCTGGAGAAAACAGGTTTATTAAGCCACCTAAATCAGTGGCACACTGGCAATTCTGAAAAGAAATTCCGGAGTGATTCGGCACTGATGAGACTTAGAAATGCCTTGAGCTCCTTTCTTGTTTTCCTTTTAGTTGGTCACACTGCTAAAAGAAAGATTTTTTTTTTTTTTTACAGTCTCCCAGGAGCGAGGGCCTTTAAATACCATTTTATACAATGGAGAAGTGAATACAAATAAGGCCTTTTGTGTGGGTTGGAGTCTCCACTTGAAAAGATCTGTAACTCTTGCAGTTGAGCTCTCAGTGCATAGGTTTGGATAACCCAAGAGAAGCTGTCCTTTCAGCAGAAATTTTCAGATGAATTGTAAAGACAGAAAACCTGTGTACTGGTTTTGGCTGGGGTAGAGTTGACTTTCTTCATAGCAGCTGGTATGGGGCTATGTTTTGGATTTGTGCTGGAAACAGTGTTGATAACACAGGGGTGTTTTCATTACTGCTGAGCAGTGCTGACACAGAGTCAAGGCCTTTTCTGCTCCTCACCCCACCCCACCAGCGAGTAGGCTGGGGGTGCATAAGAAGCTGGGAGGGGACACAGCCGGGACAGCTGACCCCAACTGACCACAGGGATATTCCACATCATACGACGTCATGCTCAGCATATAAAGCTGGGGGAAGAAGAAGGAAGGGGGAGATGTTCGGAGTGATGGCGTTTGTCTTCCCAAGGAACTGTTAACACGTGATGGAGCCCTGCTTTCCTGGAGATGGCTGAACACCTGCCTGCCCAGGGGAAGGAGTGAATGAATTCCTTGTTTTGCTTTGCTTGTGTGTGCGGCTTTTGCTTTACCTATTAAACTGTCTTTATCTCAATCCATGAGTTTTCTCACTTTTATGCTTCCTATGCTCTCCCCCATCCCACTGGGGGGGAGTGAGCGAGTGGCTGTGTTGGGCTGAGCTGCCCACCGTGGTCAAATCACAACCTGCTTCTGTTTCATTTTGCTGGTGGCTCAACTTACCTCACAAGTTCTCATGCATTTCAAGCTAACAAAGAAAACTTCCTAGTTAAAGGACTGCTAAATGCTGTTCATCCCAACCGAGTCATTAGGAACTGACAGAAAGGGAACACATAGCCAAACTGAAGTGCAGCATTAGCTGCCCCCCCATTGTGTAATCAGAACCATTAGTAGTACAATAGGCAGATGAGAGCGCTGTGCTGTGAAGAGATCTATATGCGTGTGTTTTCCTGGCTGGGACATGTACCTGACAGGTACATGACCAGTCCTTGCTTTGGCACAGCTCTCAATGGTTTCATGATTAATCCCTACACGAGCATCAACAACTATCTTGGAAAAATTACTCCTAGAATTTGGAAGCACAGATTTGCCTGTTTCTGTAACTGCTTGCTGCATCTGCCAGTTGTTAAGGTTCTAACCATTCTCACAGTCTATAATCTCTCTGCCCTTATCTTCGCAGACACAAACTGGTACCAAAGAGAGAAGTATTCAGCACCAGAGTCTAGGGAAGGACTTAGGCTTTTAAAATAATTCCAGTGAAGATCTATCTGTTCAGTTAATCACCTACATTGATACCATTACTAATGCTGAAAGCTTTAACAAGGGTATAACAGAATGAACATCTCATTCAAAACAAAACAGAGAGACTAACAAAGCTTCAGCTTCTACTCAGAGCTTGTAAAACTCCCTATTCTGTGTGCATATTAATCACAGGAGGCAATATAAAAACGTTTTTAAGGAGCTGGGTACTTATCTAGCGAGTTCTTCTTTTGCTGTGCCTAGAACTGAGACTCAAAGGTCAGCAGGTTAAGTGAACACAGGATAACTGGACATCTTCAAACATGAAGCTGCACCTGAGCAATTGATTGTCACTGTTAAGACTACTTATGTAGAGGATACTCTGAAATGCAGATCACAGCCCCATCCTGCTGAGGATGCTGGAGCTCAAGTGCTTGACTCTTCCTTGAGGTGTACCAAGGCACAAAAAATCAATGATTTTAAGTGGTGGGGAGAAGTAACAAAACACACTGATGTGAGCTGATTATATCCTATTATTATATCCTATAAAATTTGCAGCACCTCCTTTATTTTGCAAAAGTTAGGCATAAAATACACAAGGCTTCATAACAGTTGTCTTAAAATTTGCATTGGAAAGCTACCTTACTAAAGCAACAGCAATGTGGTACAGCCGATGGAGGACACGGAGCGTATTTTAGCTAGCAAACCACAAGGAGACCCGCTCAGAGATGCTCGCAAGTATAAAGTGTCATACATATTAACACTAATTTCTTAAGGCTTTTGCTCCTCAGCTGTATTTTCAATAAAAATATTTGCTCTTGTGGTAAGAGCAGACACTGAAAGTCTGTTATGTTTTACCAAATTCTTAGCTGATACCAGCCGATTCCAGGCTGCTGCAGCTCCCTCTGCCGTGCAGTTCCCTCCCACTTAGTTGACAGGAAAGATGAGCTTTTTCCTCAGTGTGAAACTGGGCTGTGGCATCTGCTTCTCTGCATTTGGCTTGCAACTTTTTCTGCTCACCTCTTGATTCACTGCTGTCAAGATGGTGAGAATATCTTCTCCTCTGCAAAAACACAAAGTACACTTTGTGTTAGGGAGGCAGTTAAGATCAGAAAAATTACCACATTCTCATATATCTTGATCTATACCAGTGCTAATGGCTCCTGTTTTAAACAGGCTTCAAAGCAGTTAGCTAAGCTGCTTTGAACAATCCGCATGGTGTTGCTCTGTCCTACATTACTGTTTTCACTCTGAGTGAGCACTCCCACTGCGTATCATCTACCTCTGCATCCAAATCAAACTCCTGTCATTGAGAAGGGAAATACAAGTGTCGCCAAAAAAAAAGCTTATGGAAACATAGTTACCGAGGACAGCTGCACTCTAAATGCTGGCACAATGCCTGTATGTACCAGGTCCCCTGCCTTGGGCTCCTGTAGGAAACGTAATCTTGCAGGGTAGCCATGCCCAAGAGGAAGTCTGCTTCTGCGGGGATGCAGTCGAGCTGAAATCTTGCATCTGTTTCTACAGAAGAATCTTGCTCTCCAGAATCTGTTTCGATGGTCACACCTTTCTGGCAAGCATCACCTTGGCAGGCCTGAACAAAAAACACTTTTGGTTTTCCAGCAAGCGAGCGGCAATTCTGTCCAGTGAAAGAAGTGGTCAGTTCCTGGATAGGTACTTCCTGCCCATCAACACCATATACAATGCCTTTTTTCCCATGAGACAGGATACAGCAAACAAAACAGTCTTTGTCCTTGTGGTCTTCGCACTGGTAGATGTTCACAGTCTTACGGATTTCCTCTGCGGTGAGGTCTCTGTATTCTGCTATTGTAAAATGAAGCTTGCTAAAGACTCTTCTCAAAGCCGCTGGAAAGTAAACAGAAGGGGAATTGGAGCCGTTTCATTATATGAAAATTGGACTCTGCAATTGCAAATTGCATTTCTAGAGATACACAATCTTTTCTTTTAAATCCTGCTACACTACTATCCAGGTAGTTACATTCCTGCTCTGAAAATAATCTAGTAGTCTAATCACTAATCATATCTCTACTGAGTTCCCTTAACTCTCATTAAAAGGCTTCCTTGCAATCTTGCTGTTTAGTATTGCCCCTGTCTGGAAAGCATGCAGAACTATTAAGAAAGCTGTACCTCTTTCCCCCACCCACTTTACGGCTACTCCCTCCATCTCTCAAAAGGTGTTGAACAGTGCAGTTGCTTTACCCAAGAGGAGAGGGCGCTACCCATTTGGGTAGTACCTGTGTCACAGGAAGAGAAACCTTGCACTCTGACTCTTGAATTAAGTTGGAGTTCAATTCAATCAGGGAAGGCCCATTGATGGATTTTATCTCTTGGCACAGATAGTGCAAATACACCCATCTCACAGACCCTAGGACCTGCAATGAGCTATGCTGCTGCTGCTGCAGGACAGCCTGCTAAAATCAGGGCCCCTGAATAGCAAGGTAATTGAGTCCCTAAATTCCAACATCTTCCCTCTTTTTGAGTTGGATGTTAAACAACTAATGCCCAATTCTGGTTCAGCAGCAAATCTGTTTCTGATTCTGCATGTTTTAGAAGTAGTATGCATAAAGCTGATACAAAGCTAGCCTAGCTTGTAAAGTCCAGGCTGAGGTTGCTGCTTGAGGTTGCAATAAACTCAGTAAAACAGCAAAATGCTAGTGAATTGTTCCGAGTCAGCCAGTAAAAGCTTGATGAGTTGATTAGGGTTTGTCAGCACAGGAAACAGCCGACTCAGCCACTACAACAAAAGTATCCTAGAAAGGGAAGATTGAAATTCAGACCTTCAGTACAGAAAAAGAAATGAGGTTTCTAGTTTTGAAGATATGCAAACTCATCTTTAATATTCATTGTACCTGCATCCACATCTGTCCCATCCCGATCCTTCATGTTTTTGGGTTCCGGCACTGCTCCCCTGGCTTTTGCAAAATTGTGATTATTCAGGATCAGGCACACTCCACGGGGTCGGCTAGTCATTTTGTAAGCTTCAAGCTGTTGAAAAGAAAGACTATTGGTGAAACTACTGCACTCTTCTCCAGGTGCTTCTCAGCCCTTGCTAGTGGCACAGCAGGGTAAAGGGCCAGCTGGCTTTCTCTCTAGGCAGCTCTCCCTATACAGCTTTGCTCCCAGGATCTGGCAATGCACTGCCCCACCGCCTTTGGGAGTCTGTGCACAGCATGACAGCACCCCTCCAGACCCACATCATTGTGCTCAGCCAACATGGGGTGCTGCGTTCACCCACTGCTCCACGCCCAGCCATCTGCCAACTGCGTATTTCCTGGTATAATAAACTTGGCCTATCTTGCTACCCTTGCAAATGTTTCTGAAGTTTTAACAGTGCAGCAGCTGCTGCGTGTGACTTAGCTTCAGAATAAAGGATGTTACAGAGTGGTGCATTTTTCTCTTTCTAGACTGCTTTTAACAGTTGGGCTTACAATAACTCTTCACCTCATGGAGGGATGATCTAGTCTAAGACAAAATTATGATGTTTCTAAGAAACAAACTGACTTACCTGGGAAGATTTATTCCAACTGCCAGGAGAATCAGGTGCCACAGATGACGCCAGCCATCTGGCATGGGCTGAATACAGACAAAAAAGTTCAAGTACAGAATGTAGCACTAGAGAAAGGAGAGAAGCTCTTCCTATTCTCCATCTCCACAACTACCTCCCAGGGTAAAACTGTTTTCTGAAAACACTGAATTGTGTTTGAACGGCTGTTCTGTTAGCTATAAACCACTAGATAATCAATTAAAAGGGAGTAAAATGTATTGTGACCAGTTAGTAAGTAACTGGGTACTTGATCACTTTTTAGAGGCACCTGTGTAAAGAATTGAGATGCAAGTGGTGTGGAGAGTCCAAAAGCTGAAGAGCGAAAAATCTAAACATTAATTTTTTGAGTTTCAATTACCTTCAGGGCCTCCTGTGCTGCCCCTCTGTTCTTCTGTGATGAGCATCTCTTCTTCACCTGAAAAGTATTCATTATTAGTCCTGTATGATACCTATGTGTCACTTCAAGAATAACTGTGGGAAAGAGGCCTTTTTGTTTTGTTTTGTTTTACCAAATTGGTTTAATTCATACTCTTCAATTCTCTTCAACAGGCTGATGTTAATTTCTGCACAGAGTCTCTTCAGGATACTTAGGTTGTCTTCTCCCAAAATCCCCTTCTTCTCCATCTCAATGAAAACGTCGAGCATTGTCTGGGTAATCAGAAAGGTAGTTTGCTCTTAGGGCACATCCATGCTGCCACTGGGAGGGAAGTTGCAGCATGTGCGTGTGCACCTAAGCTTTAATGTACTGACAGCACATGCGACCCACAGAGTCAGTCCAACTGACTGGTAGCTCAGTTGAGACCTCAGCTGAGTCAATTAAACCTAGTTCAACAAAACCTACAAGTACTGTAAGTACAATCACCTTCTCAAAACATACTTATTTCCCTTCCGCAGCTCAGAGGTGCCAAGATCTAATAAGATCTAATCCAGAAGGTCTAATGGTGATCATACAGGAATATATAATGTCATTTTTAATGACTGCTTTCATTCGACTTCCAGTGGCTATCTTGTGCACTTAACTGAAACACAAGAACCACTGTACTGACCATCTTGAGCAATGGTGAAAATGAGTATAACCATGCAAGTATGGTGTAGAGATTACTCTGAAGCAAAAGGGGACCCAAACAGTGAGTGGCAGAGCACAGTGGTCACCCCAAGGATTTCCTAGAACAGCTATCACTAGATGGTCACAGTCTCTCCTCTAAGAAAAGAGGGAAAATGCTGTAAGATTTTTCATTAGACAGAACAAAGTACCCAGCAGTCAGAACTGCAGGCTGAGGATAGTGTAAGAGCAACTGGATCTCCCACAAGGCTATTTGTAAACTCCAAGCTCTTGGGCCTTAGCCTTGGTAAGGATCTACTGCTTAGATCCGTATTTTCTGAGTTTGGAAGTAAAAAGAAGAAAAGCATAAAGTAATAGCCCCAGTGGGTGATTCTCTGTGTTTGATAATGGCTTAGAAAGCAGCCAAAAGAAAATCAGTTGGGCAATATGAGTGAATGTGCTCATCGGTCTTCCATTGATCAAAGCCACTGAGTCCCCTAAGCCCCGTATGGTGCTTGGACATGAAGGCCTCTGGTGCAGGGCTGGCCCATGCTCTCTGGGCTGTGACACTGCTGCAAAAGCTACACATAACACTAGCACAGACAAGTCCCATATGCACTGGAGAGCCTACAATCCCTTTCCAGGTGCACCTTTTTTCTTACGGTGTTTCCACCGTAAGAAGAGTGACACCGTAAGAAAAGTGACACTCATTCCCCTCATAGCAACTCAAATGTCTCTATGGATTATAATAATCATTAAAAAAAAAAGTATTAAAGAAATTCTTACAGTCTTAGGGTTTAGCCTGCATTTTGGTAATTCTTTCCCCAAAAGAAACTTGAAAGACTTCAGCTCATCTTCAGTGATGTCTTCTGACAGCTGAAAGAGCAGGTATCTAGAAAGAGAAGTGGAGGACACCGTTTCATCGTGTTCCCAAGCATGCCCCTTAGCACAATTTAACACCGTACTGTTGAACTGCCCCCTTCGCCCACTCCCCCAAGCACATAATCCCCTTTTTTTTCTTTTTAAATGGGGGGACATCAGTCCCAGGACAGCCTGAAGTCAAACCATTTTCAGCTACAATTAAAAAGATCTCTGTTTTCCTAAAATCAAAACCACGCTGAAACTTTCTGGAGTTGAGAACAAAAGCTCACACCCTGTCCCTTACCGCACCACGCAGCACCCGGGCAGGGAGGCCTCTGGGGGCTGTTAAGCGTTTCAGAAAGGCGCGGCTTTAGTTTTCTCCCTTTTACTGGACAGAAAGTTCAACTTTCCGTACGGCTTGTACCTGCGCTCTCTTGGAAGACGCTTGTGCGCTGCCAAACCTTAGCCTGGTGTTCAAACCGTCGGTAAAAGCTTACACCGACCACATGAGAAGGGCAGCCGACCCCAGAGAGCGAGCTCCCGGGTGAGGCTCAGCCGGGCCGCCGGCGGCGTGCGGCACCCCCCCGGGCCGCCCGGTGAACCCGCGCCGCCGGTCACTCACCTGTAGGCCGACACCCGTGCCCTGCCCGGGATCTGAAGCTCTCTCTCCATCTCCTCTCGGCTGGAGCCCAGCTGGGCAGCCAGGAGGTCCATCCGACTGATCCGGTAGAGCAGCTCCTTCAGGAAGGCCAGGTTCCCCGCCTCGATCATGCCTTTCTCCTGCAGCGCTTCGAAGAAGTCCTGTGCCTTCTGGATGGCTTCCAGCTTCCTCATGGGGACGTGCTCCAGGCTGAGGAACTTCAGAGCCGCCAGCTCGGCCTCGTCCAGCTCCTCGCTGACCACTAGCAGCCGCTGCCTGGAGAACTCCATCGCCCCGCGGCGGCGCCAGCCCGGGCAAAGTCAGAGGGCGCTTTCCCGCCGCCCGCCGCGCTTCCGCCCGCCGCCGGGCTGGGGCGGGCAGGAGGCGGCGCCCGGGCCCCTGGGAGCTGTAGTTCCTTCTGGATTTCTAACTTAAACCGAAAAAACCCACAACTTAACTTAAAAACTGCGCGTCTGTCAGAGAGGACTTCTCTCAGACGCATTTTAGGCCCCCTCCGTTGACAGTTATGAAGCACTGACTATTCTTGAGAAAACTGAACCTACTAGTGCAAGCCTAAAGGTCTCCCTCGGCCTGGGCTTTTCCTGCAATCGTCTCTCTCTAGTTTAAAGGCACTCACAATTCATTGCCATTTTAACACAAAAAGAAAGAAGCTCATAATGCCACTGACTCGATGTCCTCCTTGCGAGCCTTTTGGGGCTGCTGGCAGGCAATGCAGCACACTCAATGCAGGTGTTCGACCCTGTACCCTAACAGCCACCGGCCAAGGAACCAGCTCCCTTCCCACCCCTCCCAGATTTACTGAAGACCCTTCTAGCAGCAGGAGCAGGCTCGCAGGAGCACTGCGCGATGGCATAAGACCCTGGGATGGTGCACCACCTCTGATATACCTTCTGGTGCAGCACTCTCAATAGATGGTATTTCACAACAACGGGAGGGAGGAGATTTTACCAGTTGGCATTTCATCCTTCTGAAAACGAACATTAACACCTTAGTGCTCACCTTGAGCAGAAGAGCCACCCTCAGAACATCCGTACTCTCCAAATAAAGAAACAGTGTTCTCGCTAAGCAGTGATTTAAAAACAGAGTCCCTTCCCCCTTCAAAACACAGGAAAAAAACAGTTTGACAACATTAAGCAGAAATCTTTACACCATTATCATAGCAGTGGCTTATCAATGTTCAGAACTCTACACAAGATATTTGATTGCTGCATGTGTGGCAAATTGGGTCAAAGGTGGAAGTAATCTGAATATGGCAAGCCACTTTTTAACAGCCCATGAACTAACATGCCCTCAAGTCACATTAAAACAAGCTCTTCCTAGTAAACAGACTGAAGGAGGTATGATCCTTCTCTTTGCACTGATATGCCTGGACAAATCAGGCCTAAACACAAAGTGGCTACACAAATATAAAACTAATGTAAAAGACTTAGGCCAAGCTTGGAAGACATGTCCAGAATAATGTTCCACCTAGCTAGAAATGTATTACAGTTGGCACCCACAAAAGCCAGCCATGTTTGGGGCCTGGGGAATTCCTGTGGCTGTCAATAACAGAACAGATACAGTGACAAGCAAAGGCACAATTACAGAAAGGACACACAGAAATTAGTATCTGGGAATTCCCAAAGATCTCAACTATATTTTTTAGCGCATTGCACAGAAGTCATTGCAGCTTAAACATGCCATTCTCTGTTCATAATTTGACACATCTCTAGTTGAAAAGAGGCAGATCTGAATAATTTCAGAGAGAATGTGCCCATGTTAGTTAGGGGTCAGAATAAAAAGGGTAACCAGCAAGGGCTGAACACCCAACATCTCTCGAGAAAAATCTAGCTCCGGACGCCCTGCTGCAGAGCTTAATCTCCTAAATGGTGTGTATTTTGTTTCCACTTCTCCCTGAGCTTCAAGATTTCCTGCAGGAGATCTTACAGATCACAGACGTAGCCAACAATTCAACGAATCAAAACTTCGCAGTACCTGAATTTTGCACCACTTAGAGAACTGAGAGTGAACCCTTATATAGGTGGTGAGAAAACACGTACTTACAGCAGCCCGTGCAATGGGAGAAGCTGGCAGCAATCTGAACACGGGCAGGCTCCTCACACGTACCACTAACCCATCCCAAGAGCAGCACATTAATAAGTCACTCTAAAACCGTTATGGTGGAGAGAATGACAAACTTCCCACGGAAGGTGGGCGTAAACAGCTCTCTGGGAAACTGATGTTAAACTGAACGAATAGGTAGCAAGATACAAATGACTGGGTAGGGATTCATGCCACTGAATGACATTATTTCCGCCTCTGCAGCTAACAGTCCTCCCCAAGTCTTCTAAGCATTTCCCTTTGCAAACAGCTTCACTCTGATCTTGCCTGCTTTCAGCTTAAGCCTGCAGGACTTCAACTCACCAACTTTACTTTCCTACCAACCTTCTGACTCCACTTTCTGGCGGTAGTGCTTCTGCTGGCTCAAAACAAAACACAGAATTGAGTGCCAGGATTGTTTTGCTATAGCATTTGGCCTCCCGGCCAGGAGTTGAAGAAAAGGGAGGACAGGCAAAGTAACTATAGCTGAGGTCCTTCAGAGAGGAAAGGCGATTGCCCCTCACCGTTCTCCAAGTCGTGCCATAGAGGAAAATCAGAGTCAGAAAATTGCAGATCTGACTTCCTTCTTACCTCTCAGTTCTGTGGGAGGGTCACAAACACATGCAAGAACATATCAGCCACCCTGCCGCAGGTGTGTGTGAGCATACTTTGCTCAGAACCATAAAACTGAAAGTGTGTTTTCTCCTTCCTTGATCACTGCATGAGCCACATAAAAACTCACAGTACAGCTAGCTCCTGCAGTCCTTTAGAGGATTTTGACGGGGTTTTCTCTCCCTTCTAGGTGGTCTTCATCAGCAGGCAATAATGTTAGCTATGGAGGTGGCCTGATTTTAACGGGTAGAACAAAATACCATGCCAATTTAATGACAGGGTATGACTGACCAGCACCCCCCCCTGCCCCGGTGGAGGACAGCTCAGAGGACAAGCGGAAAAAAACAATGATCTCGGGGAAGAATATATCGTACAGAAAGCTCAATTTACCTCAACATCAGGGAGACTGGATGGTAACCTTCGTTTTAGAGAAGACAGCTGCACCTGTGAATCATCAGGTTTCCCAAGCCAATTAACAAAGAATAATGTCTTCCTGAGCTAGCCAGACCAGCATGGGGGGTGTGAATACGTGGCTCAGCCCAACATAAAAGTATAAAAACTGGACAACAGATAAAACATATAAACTTTGAAAAGAGCATTGAGCTTGAGCTGGCTTCAACCCATATGTTCCATCGTGACTGGGGATGCCCAATGTCATGATGGTGAGCACACAGAGATGGGTAATGAGAATCATGTTTGTATTGTGATTCAACTGTATATTGCAATTGCTAAATTATGCTTGTGTTGCGATTTCAGTATGTTGCTGCATCACTTGACTAAATCAAAATCCCATTTAGCACTAAATATACCAAATAAGTAAATTTTATATCCAGCTCCTCCTCATGTGGAATATCTGAAAGAACTTGGTCTGTGAGTATTGAACTCTGACACAGAGAAATACGAAAAAACCCCAAAATGCCGTAGATTCACAATTTCACTAGTGGAGCAGCTGCCACCTTCCAGCAAGTTTCTCCCAGAGGAAGCAGTTACTTCATTTAAGCTATATTTCTTTATCATAAAACAACATTCACAAATCTAATTACTAACTTCATATCAGGGTCTCATTTATGAAAACATTATAAAAATGTAAACAAATTGTTGCCACATTTCCTAAATGGTTAACCAAATGTCAGCCACAGAACTGTATCATACCTGGTAACACCTTCTGGCAACTTTTGCCACAAAAGGCACTCTCATTTACATAGTGCTTGTAACGTCTATTTATTATTTAGGAAACCTGTGTGAACAGAGCTGTGATTCTAAGAATGGGCATTCTCCCTTTTACTTGGAAGGTAAAAAAGGGTAAGGGGAGCAAAATGCAACTGCCAACACATTGTGTGGAATTAGGAAAAAAAAGTTTAGCTTCAAGAATACAAGCAGGATTGAATAAAGAACCCCTGCTTTATGGCTAGACATGGATTTAAAAAAAATACAAACTAAAAAAAGCAGAAGTTACAAAGTGTCTCAAATCCATCCTTTATCTTGTTATAAACTCAAAAGGAATGTAGCTGTTAGAATCCCACACAGCTCCCTACACATTGCTGAGGATGCAAGGTAAGAACAGCCTCACTGGCATCAGCTGCCATTATCATGAAAGTCCTGAACTTAAACTTGTTCTTTCCTACCATCTCTCCAGCTGCTAATGAAGGGATATCAACATGCTACCCCTCGGGGTGGCTGCCATCGAATACTTCAACAAGAGCAAAGTAACTTCTGCTGCTGAAGTAAAAGTGTTCGTCATGCTGACTGTCCCTCAGTCAGCTCATCCAAAAGAGAAACACACAAACAAAGGTGATGTTGAAAACCAAGGGTATTTATTATAACAGAAACAAGAGTCCACAGGAGCTAGAGCCAGTTGCCAGGAGGAAAAGGCATCTCAGAGTAGTGGATCTAATGGTGCGGGACCTTCCTTCCAGTGGTCGACAGCCATTCAAAACAGACTGTTCCCTAAGAGCTCTGAGAAAAACCACAATTAGAACCCTTACTATTAAAAAACCTAAACAGCAGTGCTGTTTAGCCAAGTAAATTAGTAACATAAAGCAAACCAAATATTTGGAGGAAAAGAACTAAACTTGTATTATCATAATAATGTTTTTTTGGTCCTTTGGACAGGGATGTTATTTTCCATGAAAAATTATGCAGCTTCCAGAGACAGACAATGATTCACCTCTGGGTACATGAGTTACAATCTTACACATGCTCCCTGGGAAGGGATCTAGCGTTCTCAATCTATCTGTTCTTTTCTTCAGATTTCAGGGACTTAATAACAACTCAGACAGAAATGGGACTTCCATTGGAATTTCCAATAACTCTTAAAAATCGTACTACTTGGAAGTGCTTCCTCACTTGAAACTGAACAGACTCCACTGCTTCTGCAGGACAGAAAGGCAGATCTGTACTCCTCCATGGCCTTACCAGACTGCTACAGATCCAGGTGCCAGGAGACTGATTAAACATGGGAATTGCAAAATTTAGGTCCCATGGCCCCTTGAAGGACTGGGGCTAACTACACAGATCCAGGTAATTTCTCTTGCAAATTCTCTTCCCTGTGGAAGCCCATTCCAGATGTGATTCTTCGCTGAGTGTATTCTTATTTTTCTACTTTTCAGTTGACAGACATTGTGGAATTTGGAAGATCAATTGCTTCCGTAGGGTTGATGTTATCTTTGGCATCTGCTTCCATCCATTTAATACTCTTCCTCCCACTTCCTTGTTCACTTCTGTCAGGATGGTTATGAGATCCTTGCGGCTTGAACAAAAATGAAGAAAAGTTACATTGAAATACATGGTACTTGCAGCTAGGCCAAGAAGCTGATCTATGTTTGCTCCAATAAAGTGGTATCTTAGGGAAGGCTAGTATCTTCCCCTCACCCTGCCTGTCACTGAAATTGCACACTCCATTGTGTAACCACAGAATTCAGTGTGTTTGGGGGAATAAAAGCAACCCCCATGTAGCATCGCTTTACCAGCAAACACAGTCCTCTACTTTGGTTATAGTCAGAAGAGTGCGCTAAGAAGAAAAAGAACCAAACCTATGCATTCTCCAAGCCCTCTTCTAGACATCATGAGAAACTGATACCTGAAGAGAAATTCTATTTTCTAAATCAAGTTTATGATGGGGATGGGAGGGAGGCAACAATGAAAATTATTACTGAAGAACACTGATTTTTTTGTCCGTGTAATCACTCAACAAAGTCACCTCTCATCAGGTTCCACTGGAACAAAAATCATTTATCAGTCAAAAAATGTTAAAAAACATGCACACACATACACACACTTGTTTATATGTAATGTTCCAGCATTACAACCCTGGTTCTGTCACAGGCAAACTAGGGGAAGTCATTTGTACTTTGGTTCATCTGTAGAAGAATTACAATGCCCAATTCCAGAAAAATTATTGTTCTGCCTGTCCTGCAGGTGAAAAGCATTATACAGCACAAATGCAAAACACTGATGTTTCAGCACAGCATGCTTAAGTATGCATGTCTGCAATATCCCAAATATACATGGATTAAAAATAGTACTTACAGTGGGCAAAGCACCTTCATCTTGTCACAGAGGCATTGAATGTAAACACTGCCAGTCTTTGTACAGCGGTAGCACTCATAGTCTTCCACTGTAGCCATGCCAACCAGAATATCAGCCTGATCAGGAATGGAAGTCAAAGGGGTAGCATCCGTCTCAAGATGGCCAGAAAAGTCGTCTTCTACTGTGACAGGTGGATGACCTACAGAGCCTTGGCAAGCCTGGATGAAAAACAGCTTGGGTTTGCCAACAAGAGAAGGACAATTAGATCCACTGAAGCAGGAGAGTAAATCTTTAATATTTACAAACTCATGATCAACGCCTTTTACTTTGTCTTTTTCACCATGGGAAAAAATGAAGCAAACGAAACAGTCCATGTTACTATGATCTTTTTTGCTGTATTCTTTAACTTTTGCATACATTTGCTTTGCTTCCAGATCCATGTGCTCAACTGTCTCAAACTGAAGCCACTTAAAGACCCTCTTCACAGCCTCTGGGAAAAAGAGTCAGAACACACTTGTTAAACAGTGACAAGGAAGATGCTGAAACATCAGTGTCTGTGTGGTAGAACAGATACTAGCAGAAGTGTTCAGATCCCACCAATAAACTCACCTGACTGACTCTTAGCCTGCAAATCTAATTAGGAAAACTCAAATGCCTAATTTTATTTCTTTTAAACACAACTGGGTTAAGCATCATGCTATCTAAAACAAAAACAGGTTTCAGATTATCTGATTAATTGGTACAAATTAGTGAAGCTTACTGTGTTAAAGCAAGCTTTAACTGCACATTGCATAGTAATCTCAGATGCTTAAGAACAACACTTAGCAAGTTGAAGAAGAGGTACCTCTTTAGAATGACAAATTCTGCCACTCTTAAATGAAGTAGGTCCCTCATTCTGTGAGAATGATCAATGCAGCAAGAAGGAAGGCAGGGTAACCTGCTAACAAATGCTATGCAGACTTCTCAGCAATTGTTGACTTAATTGTTGTGTGGATGGTGAGAAAGTAGCTGGGAAGCAAGCAGCCTGTAGACAGGTTGGATGGAGTTAAAATATCAGTGATGTGTGCTTTCATGAAATGGATTTTACTTTTTTAACATAAACTCTTGTTTATCTTAAAAGTGACTCTTGCAGGAAGACAGGCTTTAAGGAAAATCATAAAGCAGTAGCATTTATTTGAGCATTAAATAGAATTTAAGGATCTAAAAATATTACTCCATGATAGCTAAGAATTAAAAACAATCAAAAAGTGAAAAGGTGGAATAGTAATCCCCCCTTCACTATTTGGAACATATGACCAATTAAGATGATGCTTTTTGCCTCGAACAGAAAGTGGTTCCTTCTTTAAGCCATCAACTAAACTGTTGGAAGTGGCATTTCCAATTTCTACAGTGACTGTCATTCCCGTTACTCTGGAGGCAAAGGAGCTCAGTCAACATGATTCTTCTTCACGGGAAATATATTAGATAATTCCTTCAGAAAATTATCAGAGAAACAAACCAACCAGTAATTGGATTTAAAAAAGTACTTACCTCCATCTTCCATTGTTCCTTCTCTGGCTTCACGTGGATTTTTAAAAATGTAGTTGTTAAGAATCACACAGTAACCATGGGGGTTATTTTTCATCTTATATGATTCCACAAGCTTTAGAAACAAAGAAAGCAGATAAGAAAGCAGTGCCAAGCATCCAAAAGAGAAATATGCTATACACAGACTGTTGGTCCTTCATGTCCAAGCGCAAAAAAATCATGAGGGCCAAGATACAAGAAAGGAAAAGCCTAAGAATACAAGCTAGCTACAGGGGAGAGGAATCTGCTGTCTCCCTGAATCCCTCCTCCTCTCTCTCTGTGGTTAGGATATGATTTTGGCATGGGAGAAAGCGAGTATCCAGAAACACAAATTTGCATGTGCAGGGGAAAAGTTCCTGCACCCTATCATTCCCCCTGAGAGTCCTTGTGGGTTTCTACTGAGGTAGCAGATTCTGTTGTTCCCTTCCCATCTGTCCAGGAGTATCCTGGCCGGGACTTTAATGTCCCAGTCTTCATTATCGTTAAGATTGGTTTTCTTCACACAACAGCTACTCCTTCGTTTCTTGTCTAAAAGGTTGCTGACAGCCAGGTCCTCACAAAGCAACAAGGCTTGGTCTTGTTTTGAAAATAGGAATTGTTCCAAGGCCTACATACAAAGCCAGAACCCTTCCCTTTTTGAGCTCTTCCACCTGCTTAGACTTAAGAATTTATGCTCCCCCCTCCCAGGAGTTGGATAAATACTTTAAAGGAAATCTTGAGGTATTTCTCACCAGGCGTGGTGTCTCCGCCTCTGCTCCTTGTCCTGCTGGATGCACAGACACAGACACTGGATAGTGGAGTTTTTCCTTAGAATCGTTTTCTAAGAGGGAGAAGATAAACAGAACATTTTAGGACTAAAAAGATAAATCTTCCACTGTGCGTATTTCAACACTCAAAAAAACAGTGCAAGGAGTGAGGTGGAGGGTGGTTTCCACATCACTGAGACACCATCATTTTGTAGAGCTGGACCAAGTAGGGTTTCAGTTTCACAGACTGCTGGTTATTGAAGCTGTGCAGAACCGTGCTCCATTTCTTCTCTGCTCTTTCACTGGTAGCAAGATCCAAATAATAATAGGCTGAATGTGAGTAGTCACCCCAGGTAAGCCATTCACTAGCATCTCCACCATGGGATACGTAAGTGAAAGAGGAGACCCATTTTTGTACAGTGGTACACTACAGCTAGTTCATTTATTTCTGAGGCCATTGTCACTTCTCCAGAGAACTTTACTGTTTGGGTGGACACACCAAGGATGCAGAATACCAGCTTAATGGAAGATCTCCTCAAAGCAACAAAACACTTATTTGAATACAACTGCCTGAAGTAAGTGAAGAAATCATCAAACCCATGACTCTACCCAAGGAAATAAATCACAGTACCCCTTTTACAAGTTACATAGATGTGTTTAACTGGAATTTAATTGTCAGGGCAACAAGATCTGTAAGACACGCTCTTTTTCTACTTACCAAGGGGGACAAAATAATAACAATACTGCTAAAAAGACATTCCCCTGACACAGGGCTTGCTTACACTAGCCACCCTCGGCAATTTTCTTCTGCTCTTTTAGAGACATAAGCATAGGTCAGCAGCACAAAGACATGCTGGGGAAACTAGTTGGTATCTCTGCAGGGAACTGCATGGGCTATATAGACGTGTCTAAGGAAACACACATTCTGAGTCATCCAAAAGGAGGTTCTGGGGAAAAAATTAATAGGTCTCAGTTGTTGTTGGTTGACATATCCTGTTTCCCAAAGGGTAAGGCCCAGCTGTGGTGTCACAAGTCACCACCTCAGCTGCAACAGCCCAGATATACTGAAGTCCTTGAAATTTCACATCTGGTATGGAAAGCTAATGGTTACACTTTAGCCAAGTACCTGGTCTCCAGGGACTTTTCCTTTGACTAAGAGCAAACAGCCTGGGAAAGAGAAAATAATGCTGACAATCTCCCAGTACAAGTTTCCCCAAGGCAACTATCACCTCCAGTCTCTTTCAGTGATTGAAAAGCTATCCTGGTCCAAAACCCAGCACTGCACTGTTTCCTGAAGAGAAAAATTGCATTTAAGGCAAAGAGGAGGGAGAAGCAGACCATTTACGAGGCACAGAACATATTTCAAGGAGAGATACAAGAAGGTATGATGGGATAATGAAGTAGCAGAAAACTTCAGAAACCACAGGTACTAAGAGCTGCTCTGCCTATCCTAGGATACTGTAAGGTCTCTCTCTTATCTCTGGACTCCTAAACTGCCAACGATGGAGCCACAAAAGTCACAAAAAACCCAGCTCTACTCTTAAACAGCAGATTAAATAATTTACCTTTTTTTTTTTCTTCATAGGTATCAATTTTTTTCTTTACGTCAGCTCTAAATCCCTTTAAGATATCTTTCAGCATTGCCAGGTCATCTTCTTTAATTATCCCATTTCTTTCCATTTCCAGTAAGACCCTCAACATTGACTGGTAAAACAAAAACACATAACCCAAACTCATACAATGACCTTCAATAACTGCAGTATCAGGCACTTCTGGACAGAGCAGGAGACAATATCCTCATTCCCAGAGACTGACCAGCTAAAGACCAATTTCTTTTTCCTCCAAACCTCATTAAAACATGGGGCAGGATGCAATGCAACTGAAGAAACACATCACTAAGGTTAAGACAGGATCATTAGAAATTGCCTATGGCTAGCTTATCCTGCTTTGTTTCAGCAGTGCAAAGCACCACATAGCATCCTGTTGTGCCTCTGTGTTCAGATGAAGTGCTGTTAAGTCATTTAGCTGTGACATTTTACATTTTCTATTACAGTAAAGGTGTTCAGGGCTAATTTTGTTTTTTAAAGCTCAATAGTCCACCAAATTGGAGGTAAATCTGCTAATTTTCCTATAGGTGCCACAATACAAATAGGACTTTTAAGGAAGCTTCTTAATAATACCAAGCCTTTTTATAACACTGTTCATTATTTACCTTACAAGTATTAAACTAGCTCATCAAACCTCTTAATACTTTTGTGAGGGAGTTAACAAAATGCTGTTACCCCAAATTACAATAAAGAGGAAAATGTACCCAATGACAAAAAATTGTGGTTGAACTCACATTAGAACTCGATTTTCTGTCTCCAAAACATTGTTTTTCCTCCAGCAAACATCACTCTTCCTAGATACAGCATATGTACAAATGTTTTATAAATGCCAAGCAAAGACAAAAGGAAGAGCATGATGGATTTTGCAAGAAGAAAAGATTAGGGAAACAGGTGGTGGAGGGAAAGGAATAGGAGAGCAAAAAAGGGCAGAGAAAAGATACAATGAGAAAAAAAAAGGTCCATTCTTTCACACAGCAGCTATCAGCTAACATCACAATTCTTTCAACAACAGATTTTAGTGAGAGCAGACTGCTTTCTCTTTCCTCCCTTCTTACAAGAACTAGCAGACTCTGAACTAGCCTTGCAAGAAACTTATCAAGATCACTTTGCATACAGCATTATCCTGGAGCTTGTTCTTTGGTATTTGTTTTTGGAGCAGGAACTTCACGCTTTTGACATCTTCTGGAGTCAAGTCCTCTGCAATTCCATATAGCAATTGCCTGGCAATAAAGAATAGAGAAAGAATGATTAAGAAAGTTATGAGAAGTAAACACCAAAATTACACATTTGAACTGCAAAATGTAAAACTCACAATGACAGGTAGCCGTGCTGTAATAAATACAATTACGCTGGGATATTCATAAGACAACAGTGCAGACAGAAAACAAGCAGTACACAACAGAACTGTTGTACATTTTCCATGCAAATGTTTACTACTTCTGTGCTTACCTGTAAGCTGACACCTGTGCCCTGCCTGGAATCTGAAGCTCTCTCTCCATCTCCTCTCGGCTGGAGCCCAGCTGGGCAGCCAGGAGGTCCATCCGATTGATCCGGTAGAGCAACTCCTTCAGGAAGGACAGATTCCCAACCTCTATCATATCTTTCTCCTGCAGCACTTCGAAGAAGGCCTTGGGTTCCTGGATGGTTTCCAGCTTCCTCATGGGGACGTGCTCCAGGCTGAGGAACTTCAGAGCTGCCAGTTCATCTGTGACCAAAGCCTCAGAAATGTCAAAAAGGAGTCTGTGGAAGTCTGTACTCATTTCACATCAGGATTTGGATCTAAACACAAAGAGAAGTTGATTTCATTTGTCAGTAACAGTAGTGCAACAACATGATTATAAAAGGTATCACATAATGTAGAATAGCCCAAAATAAATACATGCAATCAGAAGTACTTCAGTAGAGAGAGGCTGTCTTGCTATCATAGCTTTGATGCTTAGCTCTTTTGGTTCTCTCGACTTAACAATATAAAAAACTCTGTACTAAGTGAAATTGACAGAGAAAGTCACGGATCGTTCTTGCTTCCTATGGTGTGTCGAGACAGCGGGAAGTACCGATGTACAGGATGTACAATCCTGGCAGGCTGCTGCTGTTTTGGTTTTGCTTTGGTTTGGTTTTTGAGGTTTGATCCCATTTGGGAGCAAGAGCCACTTGCCAGTCTGAAATACTATGTAGTAAATAAGACTGCCAGGTTTTACACCATAACAAAGATAAAGGTTTTACATCGTAACAAAGGTAAGAGTCCCCATGAGTATAACTCTTCTAAGCTATCTGGCTTCTCCTTTCTTTATACACTGCTTCTGACCCTGGTCAGCATAGCCAAAGCACCTCTTCCTGTTTTGGATTATCTGCATCAAGTAAAACTCAGTTCCCAGCTCTCAATCAATTTGTAATATTCAAATCAAATACAGGTCATGTCAACCCTTTTAAAAAGGCCAGGAGAATTCTTGCCAAACTAGTTCTGTTTCACTGAGCGTCAAATACCACCTCCCTTCTCCACCACTTCCTCCATCAGCTTTAGAATTATTAAACTTGGTTTATGGATCCAACTTTTCAGCACAAGAGAAAGTTAGAAAATACCAAGTGCAAGCCTTCCAACTATCTCACCCTGACACTTAAAAGACCTGCCTCCACTGCCTCTCTGGTAAGAGGATCATTTGCCACTTTATTCTCTCTGCCTTAGATCTAAGACACCTAGAAACCTCTGAAGAGAAACTCTATAGAAATGCATTCAGTAGAGGCTTTTGTCCCATTGAACTCACTGGGAGACAGAAAAGTTGACAACAGCAAACGAAAACTTCCTACTCCTACACTACCAGAATATTAGGCAATCCATTTTAATGTTACTGCTACTGCAAATGTTTCAATAGCAGGGCTAATAACTCCAAGGTAGCCCAGCTGACTAACTGAATCAGTACTACTGTAAATATTAAAAAAAAAAAAAAAAATTAGCAGACAATTGTATTCCCCTCTCCTCCAAGGACCACTCTACAGCAAAGCAGCTTTTTGTGGCATACCCTTGGTCAGCATTCTGTTAGTTAGCAAGAGTGAACATACAACTGAATCTTAAACCTTTGTCTATCAAAAAACCTGATAAAACAGCAAAACATGCATTGTGATGCAGCATATATATATACACACACGATCCATGCTCTGCCCCCAAACACCGTTTTCTTTAAATCCATTCAAACTGAACTTTTAAACAGACTAGAATCCATACCATTCAGCCCGTGTCACCACAAAACCACTAGTATCTGAATGAATCACACATGCTTAACCTCACGATTCAATGATCTCAGATCTGACTGTATATTTTTATATCCACACAGGAAAGAGAAGAATAATTTATTGGTAGCTAGTTATGAAGTTATCTTCTTTCTCACATAAATCATGCCTTTTGTTTAAGATACAAAGCATGTGCTTATAAAAGTAAATCTTTCTGGTAAAGGAAATTTTCATTTTTATTTCTCAAAGGCTGTAAATTTAAAACCCACAAAATTATTGCAATTAGAACAGAGGTGCCACCTACACACTATATTTAAGCCTGTCTGTAAATACAGGGAGCACACTAAAACAATGTTTAACTGCTTCTGTCTTTTTCTCCCACTTTACTAAATTAAAGACACAACTGATACAAGCAGCAAATGGAATAATAATTAAGTTAATTAATTAATAATTGAGTAAATTTTTTTTTTTTTTTTTTTTAACATCACTTATATGGGAGGACAGGCTGGAGGACTGCTGGAACAACTCTGAAAAAAGTGAGACAGCCGTGGTCTCTGAAGTTCCAGGAAGTTCCAGGAAAAGTACTGCCTTTTGTACTATGGTCTACATTGTCACATGACTTACAAAAAGTGTATTATAATGAAGTAATAAGCTGTGGTCACAATGCAGCAGATCCCTACTCCACCTATCATGGTTCCAGTTTCAGAAAATTTAAATTACAGTGCTTGTGAGAAAAATTGGTAAACAAGCCACAAAAGTAACCAGGTTTTGCTTTTGTTTTAAGGGGACTCACCAAGCAGCATAGCCAGGACTTTCTAGCATACAGCACAGCTCGGTATATTTGCTCCCACACATAAATCCTAATTAAAAGACAGTGAAGGAAGGGTGAATCAATTATATCTTCCCATTTAAAAATACCTCAGTCCCACTGTCCTGCTGTGTCACCAGATTCTCCATGACTTACCTCCTTTCTCTGAAGTCCATTTCCAACTCACTCGAGCCTATTTTTAACATGCACTTTGATGGAAGATTTTTTCCTAACTTAAGTCAACTATCAGCACCGAATTCAGTAGCAGTATTCAGTGAATACAAGGAACTGAAAGGCTAAACATTCCTTTCAAATTATTTATGTAATGTATTTCCCCATTTACAAGAGAATTTAAGCAATAATTAACTTTTGGCATTTTCACCCTCTTTGAAGTATAGAACTCTGCCTTCAACAGTAAGGTTCCCAGTATGGTCTGCTGGTCACCAGTATCTTCTTTGCAGCAGGAAATATATGATCAGCAATCAGTACAGCTGCCAGACTCTCTGAAGCTTGTGAAGTCAGCATTATGAAGACAGACAGTTAGGAGAGCCGAAATTTGTTAAAAATTTTGCAATTAAAACAATCATTCAATTTCAACCTATCTACCCTTATAAACTCAAAATGGCAACATACCCTTCGATAGAATGAGGCATACAAATTCCTTCCAAAAGGCACACACTAGTAACAGTTCAGAAAATGCCTGACTTATATCACTGGCACGAGTTGTCCTTTTATCCAAAGGCTGGGAGCAGCACAGAGGGACACCACAAGCACTATCCGATCTTCAGGTCCAAAATGGTTCTGTCTCTGTGCCATCCCATGCCTCAGCGTCTCTCTCCCTGCATCAGTTCCCCTATGTCTTAACTGAATAAAGACTCCAGTTGCAGTTTGAAAGAGGAAGCATGCCGTGATCAGCACTGTGTGAAAAATATGTGCGGACGAGACCAAGCCCAGGTTGGCTCTTTCCAGATAGAGGCTTCTCCCATCATGCAGCAGTTTCAAGGACCAACCCTCCTGGCACTGTTCTTCCTCTTTGTCTTCACTGTTTCACTTCTTATTTCTTTCTCTCTCACCCTTCCAAAAAATGTTCCTGTGTTTTTGTTAACTTACAGTCTCTCCAATTTCCCTAGCTCCCCTGCATCCTGGTTTTGTCCCTCCAGCTTCCTCTAGAACTGTCTCAGTGACCCAACCTATTCCTTGTACAGCAGCCTGCCAAAAATTAATCTCTCCCAGAAAGGCTGGTCTTGAGGAAGCGAAAATGCTGTGGCTACTGTAGTGACTGTGGCCTCTACTGGCACAAGGCAGGATACACAGGTCCTGCACAAAACCTGACAGTCAGGAGGGACGGGATAACAGAGACTCGTGGGTGTTACAAATCCCACTTTAAGATCATGATCTTCCCAAGATACCAACTTCCCCAACAGAAAGACTCTTTTTACACTAGTTCCACTTAAATCTGTCTAAACAAGGGTTGCACAAGTCACAACCCTTCTTTAAGGTGGAGAGCATGCACATGTGCATATGCTTCTGTATGCCATCAGTAAGCCTCAACAGAAACCAACCACATTTTGTTTGTTTGAGGCCGATTTCTTTCTGGCACAGCTCTGTATTACTAGAGTTACACTGAAGGTGTACAGTGTAGACAGCAAGAAGTGAGTGATGAATATCTAAGTTGTATAAAAACCACCCACTCTCCCCCAAGACTTTCAAACTCTCTTACAATATACTGCAGGAAATCACGCAGAAACATCCAACAACCTTGCTGAATGGCAGCTGCGGTTATAGTGCTAAGCCTACCCTGCCTTTGGGCTTGTGCTGACAAGAGTACCACTACAGTGTGCAGCCATATAAACACAACCCTCAACACACACAAGCAAAATATTCACACTGAATAGTATAAATCGTGCTAGTGTAAACTGTGTTTGAACAAACTTTATTACGAGTGAGGGAGACTTTACCAGTCTTTTATACTTCCCAAGCGTGGATCCCTCCCCCAGGGAACTCAAGGCAGAAGTCAGCTTAGACTCTTCTGACTGCCTTTACCTACCTATGATTTAACTGGAGATTACCGAGGCAGAAGTCTCTACAGAGAAAGCAAGGTAACATGATGATGTTCTCTGTCTACCAAACTTAAAAATGAAAACAAGATCCCGCAAAACAAGGTCAAAATTGTTGTGTTTACCCCGTACTGATAAAAATTCAATTGTTACCTAAACATACAAAACAAGAGTGTACCAAGTCTGAACAGTAATTGCAAGCCAGAAACTTCATGATGCTATTACAATGTTATATATTCTACTAACAGACAAAATGTTTTCTATCTGTGGCACAAATGTGACTTCAAGTGTGGCAGCCGTACTAACTCAGAAGATTCAAAATGCGATGGGTCACACAACTATCAATTCATCATGATAAAAGGTTTTGGCAAACTGGCTGCATTTCAATGCTCTGTATGATGCAAAACTCCCTTCCTAAAAATCCTGGATAGTGCAGGCTAAAAATTGCATCCAACAGCACTAGACAGTACTCTTTCAAATCTTCACCCTAACTTATGGCTAGTAATCATATATAACAATCAGTGTTTTGCTGAAATAAACTGAGTTTCACTTCAGCTGAAACCCTGAGGCAGTTAAAACCCCACTGATTCATGCAGCCCAACAAAGTGCAGGGGCCAGTCAGAAACAAGGATAAGTCTTACCCCAGTACATAATTTTTACCTCACCAAGCTCTTAAAAAGAAGTAAGAATTTAATGCAGTAACAAACAGGAAGGACACAGACATACATAGTAAATGCTCATAACAAAACAACATGACGTTATTCCAGTTAACTCGCAAAATGCTCTGTTAGAAGCTTAATCAAAAAGAAGCCTTGTTTCTCATATGGCTGCATTTTAGATCTTAAAGCAAGAAATGATAATCAGAAAATTTAATGCTTAAAGTTGATCAATCTGATACACCTATACAGATACACTGCTGAATGCAGTATTTCATAGCGTGCAAATCTTCTACCCTAACTTTTCTTCCCAGAAGTGATGAGGAAATGACAGTTCACAGGATTTCACAGAGGGAATACTACACAGCGTTTTGGCTTTACTCAGTTTTGGAAAGATCTCATTGTACATGAGGTTTATGTTAGCCATTAGATGATATCAGTGTGCATTGTGGAACAAATTACTGATTTCAATAGTTAACTGGTTCTCCGTTAAGTTAAACATAATTTAAATTAGAGATGGAAGAAATCCTCTTCCACTTACTACTTAAGCTTTCTCCACTTCATTCCCACCTTTGTCTTTCTCTATGAACATAGCTAGTGGATTTAGAGGCAGGATTTAGAATTGTCAGCCTGCAAAATAAAACATGTTGAGCCTAAACCAGACCATTAACAATCCTGGTTTAGATATGGAAGGCTACATGCAACCCTTATGCTGTCAGAAAAGCACTTTTGTATCTACAGCTTGTGCAGGTACAAAAACATTTAACGTGATAGAAGCATGCTTCTCCCAACCCCAATAACTCTGAATATAGAGATGATGTAAATAGCTGGCACATGGATTGTTTTAATCATGTCTCCTCCAGTTTCACAGTTTGTTTGGCAAAAAATCTATGAGGCCTTGCCTTGAAGCTAACACTTCCTCAGGCTTCTGGATAACTGCCTTAAAACAGGCAGTGTGGTGAACTGCATTTAAATGAGATGCGCTGATAAAAGGATGTATTTTAAAAGCCTCAATGTTGCTGTGAAGGAGGAGGGTCTCTAGGTATTGGGAATATAAATTTTCTTCTTAAGGTATATGCTGGTTGGGGCATCTGCTTCTTTGTCCCCAAGCGGTCAACACGTCTGCCCACATCTTCATTAACTTCTGTAAGAATCGACAAAATATCTTCACCCCTACAGCCAGAAGGAGAGGAAAAATAAAAAAAAAATTACTTATTAATGAGCAGATGGCACTCCATTTAACACCTCCCAGATCACATAGAAGATACAGTATAAACATTTTAAACACAAAAAACAAAACACATCCTTTTCTCCAAATTTCTCCTCTTTTGTTCTCATTTGAGTCATATTAAAAACAAAAGACCTTTTCTTACTGTGTCTTGCTTGATTCAACCAGTAAAGAAAAATAATGGAATAAAATATTTTTACCTAAATCCACTCAAGAAACAGATGGCTCTGCCTTAAATAAGATGGGCGGTTTTGAGGTTTTTTTATAATAAACTTTACATTCTCCAGATTATCTCTATGGTACTAGCAGTGTTAATGTAAATTTATCAGTGGCAAGCAAACAAATCCATCAGTTTAACTAATTTTGTCCACCTCGGAACATGGGTTAGTGTTCCTATATGAATTTGCCTTTGGAGAAAAAAAAAGGGGAAGTTCCTCCCACTTTTTCATGGAAGAACTAAGCAACGTATTTACCTTGGTACCAACAACTGTAGCTTGCTGCACAGGGCCTGAATATACCAAGTACCCTGTTGAACGTGCCGGAAGGAGACATATCCATCAATTGTGGCCATGCCTAGGAGGAAATCAGCCTCTTCGGGAATACTTTCAGAAGGAGAAATGCTCTGTTGCACGGAAGACAAGTCAGGAATTTGTGCATCAGCTTCAACATAGACAGGACACTGTATCTCTTTACCCTGGCATGCTTGGATAAAGAAGAGTTTGGGTTTTTCAGCCAGCTGCGGACATTGTTTGGCAGTGAAGTGGGACATGATCATGCGGATTGATACAAGTTCCTCATCTTTCCCATAGATCGCCCCTGACTCTCCATGAGATAGAATACAACATATAAAACAGTCGCTGTCTTTGTGATGTTGCAAACGCTGCCAAGTTCGCATGAGATCTTTAATCTCCTGAGATGTCAGATCTGTGTAAGTCCTCACATCCAGACCAAGCCATGTGAATACTCGCTTCAGTTCCCCTGTAATTATAAGAAAAATAAAAGGAAAAATTGAGGCAGAAGAGAACCATTTTAGGAAGTCACAATGCAAGCTAATCTGAACAAACAAAGACCTTACACCCTGACACTTCTGCAAATTCATCCTTATACTAGTACCAACTAAAGTTAACCTGAATTTTTCTAGACAAGTTTCAGAAAATACAATGTATAATGACACACTAAGTGAGCTCACAAATGACACCTGAAAATATGAGGAACCCCCCCCGAGTTTCAGATTAGATCTTTCAAAACCTTCCTCACATCATTATTTTCCAGTTGCAGTTTTGACTATAAGAGTTTCATACACAAGAGATAAATAGAATGAACAGAATAAAATAAGAAGTATGCACAGAGTTGCTTGATTATAGAATTTTGCATTATATTATGTAGAATGATGGTTTAGTTTAGTTTTAGTTCTTTATTATAGCTATAGATGAAGGCTAAGTAAAAAGAGATTCTTGAAATGATTCAAGAATGATCCAACTGCATCAGAAACTCAGTGGTTACTTATCCTTTAACCCTTCCTCCCCTAGGATACACAAATGACATAATTTAACACATAACAAACATTTTACTCTTTAAGAATATTAACTAACTAAAATACAGACAATGAAATATAGAGCAATACTAGACAATCAACTCAGATGGGGAAACAGAGAGACTAACCCTCCAAAAATCTCACTTCAGTAACTTACCAGCATCTTTGCAAGAACCCTTCCTCTCCTGAAGAGACCTATCGAAGTTAACATTATTAATAACAAGACAAAATCCTCTGCGTGGTCCATCCATTTTGTAGCTTGTCATCTTCTGTAGAAAGGAGAAGAAAAAAGCTTACAGCCTCAATGAATTTATTCAGCTCACTCGTATTTCCTTAACGTCTCAAAATTGGCATCCAAAAATTACAGGCACCTAAGACTGTGGGTTACTTTTGAAAAGCTGGAACTCAATAGTGTCTCCTTGTGTGAAAAGACATGGGTGAAGCCTCAAGCACACTCTGTCACCATACTATCAAACTGCAGAGGAAAGGTTTAGCAGCTGGGTTGGTCATCTGTATGCAAAAGGAAGGATTCAGCAGCCAAACTCTGCAATCTGAATTGGTGATAGGGATAGAAGTCCCCAACTGTTTCCAATGTCATGACAATATTTTAACTTCAGATGGCAGAGGGTTCACAGTGAAACTATAGGATGTTAGACATCCGAGTTGGTTTTTTTCGAGAGTAGTGATGAATACCTGGAGCAAGTGGTTCATACTGATCCACTGGAAAGGGATGCAAGCAGAACAGACATCTCAGAAGTGCATAAACCTGCCACACTACCAGTTTTGCTAAGACTTGAAAGTTACCTCCCACTCTTAAGAAAGAATGTTTTAATGAAAAGTGATGAAAAAGTATGTTATAGCACAGAACTTCAAGAAATGAAACAGCTATAAACAAATGCAGCAACTTGCTCCCTCAATATCCATTTCCTTTTTTATCCAGAAGGAAAAAGCCAGAGGGAGAATTCTGTGGTTACACTGCTGTACAAGGTTAAAGAGTGCACATAAGGCTTCTAAGAAGGGATCTCACAAAAGGGATCTTTTCTCCTGTACCAAGACCTCTGGTTTATTGAGGAAGATCATTACATGCCTGCAATAGCTTACTAAAAACTCTTGCCTTCTTTTATCCTTCTCACAAGGTCTTTGCATGCTACTCCTTACTGCTTTTAATTTCAAGATGCCCTGAAGCTTTTTCTAAGCCAGATCTAGAAAGAGAGAACTGTGAAGCTATGTTTGTCTCCATGTTTTGCACATTCTGCTGCCATCTCCAAAACACACAACTTAAGAAAATGCCAAATGTTTTGCCTGTAGCAGGAAGATAAGCAGATGCACTGATATGTGGGTAACATCAAAGGTATTATGCCTATTTGCCTCCACCATATCTTTCAATATTGGTAAGCTTCCAGCCTCCAAGGTTAGAATATTCTCTGAAATGTTCCAGCTGATCAGACAACTCAAAAAACTTCGTGAGACACACAGACATCTCACATGTCCTTGCATGATAAATGTCATTACAGGGATGAAGACCTCACACACGCAGGTATTCAACAAGAAGGATTTAAGAGATTGTCTCAAACCTTAGACTCATTTTCTACATTGCTGAATTCTCCAGGCAGCTCCAGGTTCATTTCAGAGAAGCCTTGTGTAAGATTAGCTGCTTTGTTATCTAAGAAAAAAAACCAAACATGGATATTTATGAAGAGAAATCCAATATTGATGGATGTAGCAAAAAGAAGTTTAGCTACAATACAGCACTTTTTGTATCTGAAATACTGTTTCATCGAAAGGAGTAATTCCTCCGTATGAGATAGCATCGTCATGTTCAAAGGATCTATTCTCAACATGTCTCCAGTTATTTTTATTATATATATTTTTGTGACAAAGGCAAGGTTTCCATTTCTATTGGTATTGTGGAACAAAGATATCCATGCTACAAGGACAGATTCTACCTGAGACATTCAAATGAATTTTTCATTTGGTAATCAGCTTAGAAATAAATTGTATTGTAAGAAGGATCTGCAAAGTTACTACTGAAGCTCCCATTACCGATTTTTTTTTTGTTGTTCCTGATCACTGATAATAACACTCAGACCAACTTTCAGAGCAAGGCTGCACTGACAGCGCTTGAAAGTGGAAAAGAGCTGACAGATGTTGTACTGCTATACTTTGCAACTGGTCAATTTGACGTGGAGTCACAAAGATGAATGCAAACTACCCACTGTTATTTGTACAGAATCTTTTCAGAGATCTGATCCAAAATGTACCTTCATTTATTGCTGCTTTATTTACTTCTCCTTCTGAATGCCCTAAAATGCTTGTCTCCTTTTGTATAAATCATACACTATTTAATGCATTCAAAACATCCATCCCTACCACGCAACACTCCCAGGCTCTTCAACGTTACAATCTATACAGCAAAAGAAGTCAGAGGTAAAATCCTGCACCCAAAAAATTAAAATATCAGTTTTATAAACAGTCATAGTGTCCCATTCTCTTGTCCTCCCAGGGATATTTAAACAGAAAACTTGTTTTTCGTTTTCAGGAAAGAAATCATCTTTTTGCTTCTAATTAGACCAGCCCTTATTTCACTTCCCAGAAAGCACATTAGTTAGTTTCTAGTAAACGACTGACAAAGTACACAGGATTTGCCAATTTTCTCTTGCCTCTTATATAAGAACAGAAATCCTTCAAATCTATTTGTGCAGAAAGCAAAAGACCCTTACAAGATGACAGCAAGGTAAGTGTGTTGCATTAAACCAAATGCTAGAAATTTCCCAGAGAAAGTAAAGGAATGCAACATTAAACATAAAGGTAATAAAAACCAAACGTATTTTCAGAAAATCTTACCATTGATATAAGAACTGACAGATTTGATTGAGGTCTCCTGTTTTTTGAGTGGGGGGAATACCATGTTAAAAATCATTATTATGTACAGTAAGTTTTCATAGTGATTTTAGCAAAATAGGCTTAATACAAAGCTCTTTAAGTAGTGAGTAGGAAAAATACTGAATTTGTAAGAGCAGCAAAGCATTTAATGATGAAATTACAAAAGACTTCTGCACTTACAGCAAATCTCACAGAGCTGGAAACAACTGTATTTTCTCTTAAGGATAAAGGGAAACAGCAAAGAATTTTCTTTCCCTTCCAAATTATCCTCTCACTATAGGCGTAGGCAGTCACTATAAACAAAATAAAGGTCCCAACATAGTCCCATATCAATTCTCTTGGGTAGTCAATTATTTGAGTATAAATCGTTATCACTAGTGATTCTAGTCCTGCCTAAGAGACATCTTCTGGCAGTGTCAATGGTTTATTATACAGCACGGAAAAAGTGTATAACCTCTCATAATTTTAAAGAAAAATCAAACATGATCATCAGGATTATGGAAACAGTCTCTCAGTCTTTTTTTAAAAATTCTTTTAAATCTATGTTTTCTTAATAAAACTACATTTATTTTCTTACTGTGCCATGCATGAAGGCTTCCCCAAACCCTCTGCACATGAAGAGCAAATATAGCTCAAAGCAGCAGTAATGCAAACCCGTCTGATACTAAATAGTTAATTTTCCTCAGCTCTTGTCTACTAGAACTTCACTTCTGGGAAGTATCCTTAGAAAGATCACTGGTTTTCCTCATTCAAACTCCCTCCCTTCCTCTCCTCTTCCCCAAAAAAGAGATCAGTTATAGCCCTGAGAAGTTTCCCAATCTGATTCATCATGCAGCTGCAGGAGGGGATTAACTGATCAAGGACTGGTTTATTGAGAAAATGGGACCACTTCCTTTAGCAGCAGCAGTTTGAACCGATCGTCAAAGTACGATGTTAGCCTTTAGAGATAGTTTGGTGTTGATCAGCTGAAACTTTAAAAATCAGCACCAACTGACTGACCCATTCTCTAGAAGGCACCTGTCTAGCTTTTTCTCTCACTCATCTCTCTTCCTAACATTAATTTTTCCCCAATTGCACATGACCAATAGTATTATTTTTGACTTCCACTATTTGATACTATATACAGCTGTATTTCTTACATGCTGAACAAATATGCTTGTTCCCTTCCTAAACCAAGTAAGAAGATTTAGCAAAAAATCTCACAGCCAGTACAGTTTCAAAATAAAGGCAAGAAAAAAAACCAACCCCCCAAACCACTAAAACCCAAGTTGGCAGTATGTACTCCAGTGTACCTGTGGGGAAGTGAATACTCTGATGTCTCCAGTGTGAGACAGTGAAGATTCCCTGACTGGCAGAGTGTTCTCTTGCTGAGGTAGAGACACTAAGAGCAGAAAGAGACAAAATGAGAGAAGCCAAGTGCCTTTTAGTTAAACCAGTATGAATCTACACATTAGGCAAATGCGGATCTATACTTACTGAAAGATATATTAAAATAGAAAGCAACTTCGAAAGACACTCAGAAAGCATGGGGGAATGGAACTCATGAAACGCTGAGTGCCCTTGCATCTACTGGGGAGATGTAGTTTTGTACTTCCCAGAATTTGTTTCCCAGTGCTTAATAAAGGGAAGCAGAACTTTTTCCCCAGTATGCTTATAGTCACTCCACAGAACGTTAAAGGAAGGAATATTACAAACTGCAGTATAACCTGATAACGCGAATCACACATCTAATAATAAAGCCTACCACGTATCAGACACACATGCACACACAGTTTGCCTCGCCAGCTTATTAGCAGGCAACTGTCTGGCTGTAGTGTACTACATTCATATATCACAAAGTGCCTTTTACAGGACAGTCATCATCATCTCAATACTATTCATAGGGAAATGGAGAAGTGCGACATAACTATAAACAGATTTTCAGTTTCCCAGCCTGTTCTGTATGTGCTGGACTGCTCTGTGTGGCCTCAGATATGCCAGCATGTCCCTACTGGAATTCAGCTAGGAAGTAATGCAAACTCGGGACTGTTATGCCAAATTTGTGTGTGAAGATGAGCGATCCCACTCTAGCTCCTGTTCCAGCAATGCACACATAGGACCTCGAGGTTCAGTTGCCCAGACCCTTCTAGTGCTTCCTGCATTTTAGCAAACCTACTTCCTGACTCCGAATTTCTCACCTTTTGCCCTTGTGTAGCAGTTTATTGTTTCCAGGAGATCAGGTGAAACATTCATACAGACTTCTTCCAGCATCTGTACATTGTTTTCACTTAAAAGGCCCTGTTTTTCCAATAAAATCAGCAATTCCAGAGCAGACTGACAGCCAAAAGGAGAGAGTAAAATATAGTTATTGTTCCTTAGAACTCAAAACCTGCCTCAGCCCTGTCTGCCTCAAACAATCACATTATTATCTGCTTTGCTTCCTACCAACAAGGTCCAAACAGTCAATTTTACATCACTGTGGCAGGTGGAAACGTTGCTCCCTGGAAAGCTACTGGTTGCATTATTATTTGGTATGGTCTTGTTTAAACAGATTCACCCAAACCATAATAATGACTCTTGGCTTCGAGAAGGCTTTACTGCTGTGAAATGGTACCAATGGCATATGGACATGAATCTCCTTTGCACACGGCTCAAGCAGGGCAAAGATTTGATCTGTCACCCTTTTATGATCTAATGCAAGACTGTGGACTGTCAGTGGTTGACCTTGGCACAAAGCAGCAAATTCCACACTTACCTGTCAACAGCTTCCTCCTTGCTAACCCTATAAATACTGACCAGCCTAGTTGCAGATTATGCCCTATTCTGCCAAATACTTTTCTCTTCACGCTTTTCCTCCTATTTCCCGCCCTCCTTCTTCCCTTCCTGCCATATATACATTTGGCGCTCTCCTCACATACAAGAGTCATCCGTCGCTTTGGAAGACAGTTTTGCAGGAGGAATATGATATCCTTCAACATCTCATTGGTAATGTTCTCTGACAATTCATACAGCATCTGCCTGTAACAGAGATCCAGTGAGATAAAAGCAGAACAGAAGATGGTGTAGAAACTAAAAGCAATCCGAGAATTTAAAAATGGAAAGGGAAACAGTATGGCACAGATGGCAGTAACAGAGAGAACAGAAACCCACTGCAAGCTTACCTGTACGGAGACACTCTTCCCTTCTCATGCAGACATCTTTGCACTTTCTCCTTGGTATAACCAAATTTCTTGAGCAAGGAGTGACATTTAATTCTGTATAAGAGTTCAGCTAGTAGGAAAGTATCTTCCTCATTCAGATAGTCTTCAGCCATGAGAAGCTGAAAGATGTCCACTGCTGACTTCACACCTTCTAGTTTTTTGAAGGGGAGCAAGTCAGTACAGAGAAATTTTAAAGCTGCTACATCTTCAGCCACCAGATTTTCGTCAATGAGCAGAAGCTGCTGACGGAACTTCAAGCTGACATCATCCTCCATGTTGCTGGAACCAACAGTCTCTCTGGCTGAAAGTAGAAAGCACTAGTAACACTTGAATCTTCAATACAACAATCCTTGTAATAAGATTTCATCCAATACCTGTTTGGAAGCCCTGAATTCTCTGCAGAAGAGGAGTTCCCTTTTAAATAAATCTGAAACTTACTTCCTTCTCCAAACACAAGACTACAACAAAGACCAGATTTGGCAGAATCTGAACAACCCAGTCTAAATTTAAAGTTAGCCCTGCTCTGAGCAGAAAACTGGGCTAGATAACGTCAAGAGGTCCCTAAGCTCTTCTATTTCTTTCAAACATCTTCAACGTTCAGATCTTTGCTTCTCTCCATTGTAGGTGGGAAGAGTCCCTGCAGTAACTTATTACAGCTCTCAGTGGACAGAGCAGTGGTTCACACATATTGCTTGATCTGCAGTCCAAGGGCTCATTCTTCTCTGGCTGTAGCAGGGAGGTGTTCCTCTGTTACAAGCCTGACACCCAAGCTGAAGCTGGGAATATCCACTCCCAGTCATATCTTGCTACCAGACTGTGTTTCACATTTGGCATAGGAAAACCCCAAAGCCTCCCTTATAAGTAAATGTCAACTAAAATGTAATAGCGCTCAGTCTAAATAGGTTCTGCACAAGCAACTCAATCTTACTGAAGTTTAATAGAGACTAATCACCCTTCCACTACACCAACTTCTTCCATGTAGCCTAGGCAGTTCTTTTCTGCCTGTGGAAGGTTATGTAGGTAAAAAGGTGCTTCAGTGCCTTCTGCCCAAATGGGCAGGTAGGTCTTTAATCTTTTGTTTAGAACAGCTGGAAGCAGCAAAGCTTTCTACATGAGGGAGCACAAGAAAAAAAGCAGGGAAGCAGAGCAGGGACAGAACCTCTGAATCTGAAGCCTTTGAAGCATCTGGGAGGACAGCTCAGCAGATAAACCACAGAGGATATCATAGCATATGGGGACACAGAGAAGAAACTTGCATTTTTGTGTTCAGAGGCAGATAGAAAATATGATCCCCAAGCCCAGATGCCCAGTTAGGAAACGAGGTTTGAGACCCAGGAATCCTGAATCGTGTCCTGTCCTTAAGTCAAAAGTCAGAGCCTGTGCAAAAAAAAAGGTCAGATTGCTTTTTCCTGTACTAAAATTAGTCTCCCATAGCTCAATAACTGTTCTTCACATTCCTTCTCTCCTCATGTGAAATCCCATGCGTTGTGACACCCTCTTCACTTAAACTGCTGTCAAAAAGGTTCAGATCTCAGCCTGTTATCTACACACAGAAATTGTATCACTTCACAGTAAATCAGACTTTAAATTCATTTAGCTAAAAGCTACTTTAAAACCCTATCTAGATGCTTTAATCAACTAAATTTAGCAGAGTAACTTAGGTTAACTGATTCCTGCCTAAACTAACAAGCCTATATAATCCAGGTTCAAACTGAATTACGACAATTCAGAATTTAGAGCCAATGATTTCAGCTAAATGAGTTAAAAAATCATTGCTTTAGGAGAACAGGAGCAAGTTGTGTACACCAGGTGTACATAGTCATTTCACCAGCAAATCAAACTGAAGCACAAATTCCTTCATCTACCTTTAAAATAGTTTTCAAGTCTGTGTTGCTGCCATTTGTGGAAAGCTTTTTTCACTCCAAACATTTCCTGCTTGAGTTTGGAATACCCTCAAGACTTCTCAATGCATGCTGCATTTACCAGCTGTCTGTAACCTCTGTTTCCCGCTCTGTACTGAGGGCAGGCTGGGCTGGCCCTCTCTTCTAGCACTACAATGAAAGGAAATACTGCCGGCTCACTGCCTGCTCACCCGCTGCTCAGCTTACTGATACGGTGTTTTTAGAACCCCCTACCACTTTATGCATTTTACAGGCCGTTTATAAAACAACATGGTAAAAAACAGAGCACTAAAGCAGAGACAGAAAACGAGCAATCCCTGTTCCAGTAAAACAAGACAATGCTAAACACCCAGCACTAACACACATGGGGCCCAGGACCTACCCGCTCCCCAGGTTTGCCACAGCTCACCCTAACATTTACAGCTAGAGCTAAGAGGACATTAGCAGGCAGAACATCGACACACAGAAAGGTGATAGATCAGTGTCTCTAATTTGTTTTGTGATATATCCTTAGAAAAGGAAAACCACGTAAAACAAGCCATGAAGAGTATCAAATTACTACTTTTTCCTTTAAAGTTTTATTGACTGGGGGCACTGCCAGACTACAAGATTTAAGAACGATGCAAAAACACAGAGCACAGAAGAATGCCGAGGCTCAGCCCACAGCCCTACAAGCAAGTGGAGTTATTCAGCTCCAGCCCCGCGGGCAGCCCGGAGGCAGCTGCACAATACCGGAAGGAAGGAGCGGGATTTAGGCTCCGGACTCGGGAACTGGAGCCTTCCTCCGTTCCCTCTCCAGTTCAGTCCCCCCTTTCTTACCGCTTAGATGAATTCCGACCCTGTCCCCTCTCCCGGCAGCTACTCTGGGGGCGGCGCTCAGCGTTTCACGGTTTATTTCCCGGCCAGCCGCGAGCCGGCGGTGCGTGCCTAGGTGCTGAGTCACGACCACGGGCCTCCCTGCGAGGGGGCGCGGAGCTTCGCGCCCAGCCGAAACCGGGAACGGCCGCACTGCCAGCCCGAGGCCGTGCAGGAAAGAGGCGGCATCCCCAGTAGCGGGGGTGGAACGTGGGTGAAAGTCGATCGGGGGAAGGAGCTGGGGCAGCGTCCGCGGAGCGCGACACCGCTGCCAGCGGGCGGGCGGGCTCCCACGAAGCGCGGCAGCGCCCCGCGGGGAACGGCCGAGCGCCGGGAAGCGGCCGCGCGGGGCCGCCCTTCCCCTCCGGCCGAGGCCCTCCCAGCACTCGGCCTCAGGGGTTGTGAACCTCCTGCCCTTCCCCCGGCCGAGGAACGTCACTAGTCACGTCAGAAAAAAGCAACTGACAACGCTTCCAGGACGAAATGCAAGAAGCGATCAGTAACTCTTTTCGCTTTTGCTGTCAAACCATTTTAAAGCAGGCTACATCGCAAAAAAGCCCCAAACATTTTTAGCAGATTTTTTTTCACCGACAAGAAGCTTGAGAGCGGTGCTTGTGGGAGAGGGCTTCTATGCCGTTTCTATGCGGGTCTGTCCCCTCCACACCCCTGCTACAGTAAGGGGAGGAGGAGGAAAGTGAGCAAGCCCTGCCCAGTGCAGGCTCCTCGGGGCTTTCAGAATCTCGGTAACACTGCTATCCCCCCACACCCTCGGGTCAATGGAGCCAGAATGCGAAGAGTCTCCTTGCTCATGCCAAAGAGCTGCTATCCAACACACAAATAATGGCCGAATTACCTGTTGAAACTAAAAGGCTCGCTGCCCTTTATTCAGTCAGCTCATTTTTTATAGAGCTGTAGATCTTCACAGCCAAATTTAACAAGACGTAGAGGTCTACAAGATGAGTCAACTAAGAATTTCAAGAGTTATTCTGTGGTCTAGAGGGACACAGGGACAATCAGTCTGACTGCATGCAGAAATTTTCTTCAGAAAATCAGCTTGAAATCCAGCACGTATAATATAAGTAATAGTAATTTAATAGTAGTAGTAACGGCACCAATTTTGCTAAATCATGATGCTATTTTAGTAATGGCACCGATTCAAATCACATTTCTTATGTTTCTACAAAACACTGAAAATACACTCTCAGAGTACCACAAATTTGAAAATGTGGCATGTACAGAAAGGCACAATCCACACAAAACAGAATTCCTAAGAGACTTCCAATGTCTTATTGATTCTAATACAGAAACTGAAAAAAAGACATTCTCCAAAACAGCCAGAGAAAAGCTGTCAAATAATTCAGTACAGGAGATATAGTTTAAATGGAACATAGATAACACAGCAGATCATCCACACAGATGGCAGCTTCTTTCAGCAACATCATTCTGCATGTCAGAAATGTGAAACTCTGGATATCAGAAAAGTTCTCAGAAACAGTCATAAAAAGCTTCTCTGACTCAGGTATCTGTAACAGGAGTCACTGTTACTTCTTATGCAGAGTTGAAAGGGGAGATCAGACATACAGCATGCTCCATCTGCAACTGTTAGCAGCATAACTTCCTCTTGAATGTGACTTCTTTCCTGGATAATGAGTTGGCAACCATTGTAAGACACAAGTATGTAACAGTACAAAGTAAACTGAATTTATGGCTCAGTCATGTCAATGTAGGTGGCTGAGAAAAAATCATGCAACTTAAGTCTGGTGCAAAACACCACAGAATCTCCTGCCTCATGGGTACACCTTCTGAGCGGCTGAAAGGCATAATCTGTATTCTGCCAATTCTCTTTTCCCTCTTCCATATATACAGCACATACAGAAGTACAACAAATGACTATTTCAGTTATCAGAAAGCAAAACTGAAATTCAGTGCCATGGAGCAGCGAGTCTGACAGCCTTGTTCCAAGCAGTGACAATGCAGGAGCAGAGGAGGAGTGGCTTGTTTTATCTTGTTCTGAAAAGTAGATATTTTGGCAGTCCGTGACCATGAAATTTCGCCAGCATGTCATTTTTTATGTATCCTGTGCTAACACCCTAAACTCATGATGGATCCAGAATTAATTCTTTTCCCCCTTTTCTTTTGGCTACTGAATGGAAGTTTGGTATCATTCAACCACTCTATCTGCAATACATGTACAACTTGATGCAACCCAGGCCCTGCATCCAGTCACCTTCCAGACTCAAATTTTAGGTGCACAGTACAGCAAGAACAGACAGTCCCTATCACGTGTACGGAGGGACACAAAAAGCTATGGAAGAAGTGACAGACAACTTCTGGCATCACAAAATTCCTGTGTGTTAATAAATACTGACTTCATCGCTACTTTTCACCATGCAGCGAGTACAGGGAATCAATCTACCCACACGCCACTCTTGAAAGAGGTGTCAAGGCAATAAATACTGCTTAGCTGAATGATTACATAGTGAGTACTGCTATGGTTTAGGAATCTACTGAAGGTCAAGACATCAGTGTAGAAAATCTGTATCTGACATCCACGAATGCTGCACAATACATGACATGTCCCCACAACTCTCTGGTCATTAGAGGGCTGTGACCACTTCCGACCCAAGCAGCCAGACACAAGGAGACTCCTTTTTCACTGCAAGGGTTATTTACAGGAGCCTCTACAGTTTTCAAAACAGCCTTTCTTCGTCATTTCTTAAGGAAGAGGACACAGACTTTACTTACTGTGTCATGCACTAAGGTGAAGAACATGTATACTTCATAACCCCCAAACCAAACCTACATTGTCACAAAACTATCAGAAACAAAATATATCCTATTGCTAATATTTTAAGTAAATAGTTCTATTTGGCATCAGAAAACCCCAAAACAACCAACCCACAAAACCCCACCACATTGTTAGATCCTGTAAGGATAGCCACTATTATTCTTACTTCCTTTCTCCCTTTTCTTCTTTCTCCTTCCAATATTGATGCTGTATTTCTCCTCCAAATCTTCTTTTCCCTACTCGTTCTTCTCTTGGTTATCCCTACCATTCCCCTTCTTGTTCCTGCTTGAAATTTCCGTTATTTCTTTCCCTCATCTCTCTGCCTCCTCTTGGTTCCATTCTCCCTGCTTTTGGTTGTCTACAAGGCAGCAGAAGTGCTCATCACATGCAAAAGCTAGTAAGGGAAATGGGAAAAAGTGAAATTAATTTGTGAAAGAAATCACATTTATTAACATCACATACATATATAGGATAACTAGGAATCATCTTACTTCTACAACCACAGAAAACATACTTGTTTCACACCAGTTGCTTCATTTACCAGCTGCTACAGGAAGTAACTTCTAAGATTCCAAATCTGTCATTTTATAATCCTTGCTCTTACCCCATGAAACATGAGCATGGTAGAGTTCCAAAATTACCCTTGTGCTTTATTTTACTGTAAGATAGTCACTTATTAAATATTCAGGGTTAGAATGAATGCTATTTTCATTACCTATCACATATAACACAGACCCTTCTGTTGACGCAATTCAGTAAGTTCTCTACTTGAGTGTGTGGAATACATATGAAAGTAATTTTAAGACACGAAGTATTTTTAAAGCCAGAAGCAATATGGCACTAGTTGAAGAAAAGGACCGTTTCAATTGGCCCTTTCCTAGAAAACAGTAAACTGAAAGGAAGACCTGCCCCCTCTCCCTGCCCCGCTATGATGCATTTATTTCCACACTTCATTAAATTGGATTTAGTATTTTTACTTTAACACTCATAGAGAACAAGCTTTGTTCTCTGGAGCATGTCCAGAGAAGGGCAACGAGGCTGGTGAAGGGTCTGCAGAACAAGTCTTATGAGGAGCGGCTGAGGGAACTGGGGTTGTTTAGCCTGGAGAAAAGGAGGCTCAGGGGAGACCTTATCACGCTCTACAACTACCTGAAAGGAGGTTGTAGCGAGGTGGGTGTTGGTCTCTTCTCCCAAGTATCTAGCGGTAGGACAAGAGGAAATGGCCTCAAGTTGCGCCAGGGGAGGTTTAGACTGGACATGAGGAAAAATGTCTTTACTGAAAGAGTGGTTAAACATTGGAACAGGCTGCCCAGGGGAGTGGTTGAGTCACCATCCCTGGAAGTGTTTAAAAGACGTGTAGATGAGGCGCTTAGGGACATGGTTTAGTGGGCATGGTGGTGCTGGGTTGACGGTTGGACTTGATGATCTTAGAGGTCTTTTCCAACCTTAATGATTCTATGATTTAGAGAATGTCTGAATTTTGCAAAATATTATTTTCTATTTTTCCTCTTATGCCTGTGCCTACATAAAATTACAGTAACACAAATAACACATGTACCCATAGTTTTAACATAAAATTTTGGGTTGCATTTCCCAATTCAAAGCTATTAAGAAGTTTCCATAAACTTTTTAAAGAGGACACTATAGCTTATGAAGTGAAAAGAGAAAACTATGGAATGCATAGGGTTGCAGTACAGGTGAATTATTTTTCTAAATTGTGCAAAACTTTCTTCCCATCACAACTGTGTATGTAACTTTCTAGAGTTAACATGCAAATAAAACTGAATACAAAATTAAAAAAGGTAACAAGTGAAGATTTAATCACAATGATATAAAATCTACTTTGTATATTATACAAAATGGTACATTAATATAAATAAATATATATTTTAATCTTAACATTTTGTATGGATAAAGACTATAAGGTAAAACTTGTTCAGTGGATTTCTCCTCTTGGTATACTCTTAACAATCCTCATCAATCAGCAGTTTAGGAACCTCTTAAGCCAGGAAGAGACTGGGTCTACATCCTGTAACAAGGAAGGACTCCTGAGCACTTTTTAGACTTTGGTATCTACTCTTTGCCAAATAAAAATGATTTTTACTTCCAATTCTAGAAGCTACTTGAAAACTCATTTGTTGTTTTCTGAATGAAACTTAGGAAGCTTGGTTTCAAAAAAAAAAAAAAAGTTAATAAAAATGATGTCAAGCCAACACCCAAGAAGTACAACATAATATTGAGGAATAAAAGTCACTGCTACCAGAGTAAGTTTACTGGCAAAGCCCTCCTAATTATTATCAATATACTGATGTATACTGATAGTATACAATGTATAGTATCAATAGGCTAGCTGCCTCTTAGGCTTGGTCTACAATGAAAAGCATTGTTGGTGAAGTTACGTATGTAAGCACACCTGCTTTTTGCTCAAATCAAATGCAGCTACACTAGCAAAAAATCTTTTTGCAGTTTATTTGCTCAATGAACTAGCATACCCTGTATTAGCAAAAACCCCTTTCCTTTCTGCTTGCATGGACCACATGCCAGAAGGATGTATGGTGTAACTACACCAGAAACCAAGCAAGGCATGCCAAGGCCTTGCATTTTTTTTCCTGGACAGGAGACTGTATTAGGAGTATTAAAAGTTTGCAAGTGGCCTACTTTAGGAGGGTAGAGAATGCCATAAATTCAATGACAATAAATTTTGATACAACTCATCCAGGTTATACTGTTATATAACAAGCAGATTAACTGAACTTTTCATGTTAGGCATCTGCTCCACTGGAGAAAAATTTCTGTATTTAGGACAATTTTCACTCATGTTTTTTTCAGAAGAACAAGTGCAACTTGAAAAAAAAAAAATCAATTAATAAAGACATATCATTTTTCATAAGCAAAAGCAGTGAGGGTGGGGTGTTAAATTTAATCTAGTCTTAAGAGCCAGTGGCTGCTACACAACATTTAGGTTCAAATACAATAAAGTGTACTTCTACAACTATGCCTGGTGCAACAAGTGTGAATCATGTTTCTGCTTCCACAGAACATCTACCAAAATCCCACATTTTAACTGTGTGGTAGATTATTGTAAAGCCCTGCCACATGTAGACTCATTTTTGCATCAGCAGAAAACATAGCCCAAAACATGGCAGACTCATTTATTAACATATAACCCCTGTGTGCTGTGGACAGTACTGACGACACAGGGTTCTGGGTGAATCACAACCTCTAATGCAGCAGGTAGATGGAATCCAAATTATTTAAAAAGACCATCTCTTTCCTCCTCCTGTTTTGCTAGTCTGTGGAGGCACATGAGCCAGAACTTGTTAATGAACTGGCATTGCTGGGTAGGCATTCTTTCCCGACGCGTTTTCCATTATTAGGTGCTAGGGAAAGCACGCAGTGAATTTCAGTGGCTTGCACTGGCTTATGTTTGTTTTAAGCATCAACGGAAGAACCTAGATCAGTGCACTGCTAATAGGTATGCTAAAAAACAACCGATGAAACAATAAAAACACAAAACCCTAGAAAACCCAACAGCTATACAGTTTAGAGCTCTTTCCACCCTGTTTACCTGTTGTACTTGGTTGTAAGATCTGTTGCAGTGCTATACGATAACAGCCGTTCTCATCCAAGCTTTCAGAGCCTTCTGCATTAAAATATAAAATCTAGTGCCTTAACACACCAAAATGCTTTTAAATCCCTGGGTTTGGAAGCAATAGGCACTTTAGATACACATGCAATAACAATGCATAAAGTAAAAGTATGTGTGAAACTGCCTGGATCATAGTAAGTGTTTCTTGTTAGCCACTTCAGACATGTCCTTTCCAACAGCAGTTAAGTGGGAGAAAGAAAAAGTTTCTTCCTCAGTGTGTGCTGGAGCAGAAGTGAGTATTGCTGGCTTGGGTCAGTGGTCTTATTCCATTCATAAACTTTTCTGTTCAGTTCCGTATGGATATCTAATATAGAGAGTTTCCTGCAGCAACAAAAGTAAAAGCTTTCTATTAGAGAATGAAACAAGAGAGAAGACAACTTTAGACTCAGCGAGGAGAAAGTTTCAAATTTCAGTCTTTATTGCAGAGGTTACACCCCTAAAACCCAAGGCTGAATATGCATTTTGGAGACAATCTGTTATAACCCAAATCACTGTTGTGATATTGGTTATGCTGACATGATGATCTGTGATTTCATTACAAGGTTTTAGGGTTTGTAAAAAAGTACTAAATGTTAACCCTGCAACTACCTTGAAAAACAGTTGCTAGCTCCTTGGTAGATCAATTGCACAAAGAAAACCTTTGTTGGTAAGTTGTATGTCCAAACATATCTGATTTTTGCTCAGATTCATTTTGATAATCTCTTTAGATAGACTAAAGTTTTCTGATAGTTTAAATTCAAGATTACAAATTGGCAATCTAGTGGCTCCCTGAGCGGAGCATTAATTAGATCTAAAGAAAGAACAAAATCCTTCCCTCTCAACTGCCTTTTCCCCAAAGTTAGGCACTGACTTTTTATATTTGCAAGCAGAGCTCTTCTTAATGATAAAAGGCAATCCTCAATTTGACAGAAGCCTGGTGTGTGCCTCGTTATCTTGGAGAAGGAAGACTTCCAATCCTGTCTAAAGCACTGACATACATTACCCAGGACAGGTTCTTCCCTTCTCACTCTGCAAGCCCCAGCGCCATAACACACTTTAATTTTACTCTCCAGAATCAGAAACTCCAGTCCTACTTTAGACTACCTTCCTATGCCATCATTCCAGGATCAGGTATACTTGTCTTTTAACCTATGACACAGCATGAAGACACTTTTCAGGACCAGATGGGATGAAACTTAAGGTTTCTCTTTCTCTAGGACAGCAGGCTGTCATAGGAAAAGGGTTATTTTTTTCCTCTTATTTACCTTTTATGAGGATTGCAGAGTAGCTCAGCCAGACAACGCAGATAATATGAGGATGAACTGGGAGATTTTTCTAGTGTAGACACGTCCACCTTGCACTGACTCCAAAAGATGTCTGCTACTTGGGGGATAGTGACTTTCCAAGGGATTTTTGCATTAGCAATGATTTTCTCATCATTCCCATCTACTTCCAACAGACTAGTAAGTTCTTGCTCATTTTCTGGCACAATGTAGCTCTGAATAAAGAAAAGCTTCGGTTTTCCTAGGAGTTCAGGACATGAGTCTGCTGTAAAGTATTTCTTTATTTGTTCCAAAGGGAATCCAGAAAAGGTATGGTCTGTACAAAAGATGCTCTGAGGACTTCCACGGCTGACCAATACACAAATGAAGCTGTCACAATTTCTGTGCTTCTGCAACCTTGCAACTTCAAGCACTGTTTGATTCATGGTGTTCATATTTAAATATCTGTGACAATGAACGTCATAGCCTAAGCCTCTGAAGGTCTCTTCCAACACATCTGAAAAAAAGAAAGATGTACTTAAATCACAGCACATCAAGGCTCAATCTCAACTATCTTGAATTACAGGATTTACAGTATTTCGCTATTGGAAATCAGATGTTTATTTCATCACAATAATTAAAGAATCGGGAGTACTTGATGTCGATCACGTACATCACATACTTATAGTGCTACATGCATGTTATCTTTAATATGAGTTATGTACTTCATGACAGCAAAGACACTATTATTTGGCATGTGATCTGTTCCGAACTCCACAGACACTTGCATGCTTTCATTTAGAGCCAGCATCTCAAGTTGCTAGGACTTAAAAGTATCAGGCAAGAGAAAAGATTAGAAAATGCTTCACACAGAACATTCTTGAAATGGTAAGGAGTGATCTGCATAGCATGGGAAGCCTGTTGACACCTTTTAACTTGTCAAAATTACTCTGAATGGTTATTGTAGACATACAGAACTGCATAGGAAACACAGAGACTCTCTTTCATCAGTCAAAAAGGAACCTACTGCAGCCATTTATGCTTCCTATTATATAAAACGGACTTTAAATGATGAGTTCCAGATGGAGAATGGACACTGGAGTCTTAACTGTGACAGAATGGCATTTTCAGGAAAAAAAAAGCTGAAAAATGAACCCTTTCAAATATGTTAGTAATTAAAACTGTAGATAGCCAAAAATCAAGATTTAACTCTATTGTATTTGTGTTAACCTGGGCTGCAGGAAAATGTTGCTATGCTCTGAATAACTACTTTGGATGATTATTAATATGATAGTGAAACCAGATACATGGTACCAAAAAAACCACAGGTATTTTTTAAGTGTTCGGAGAACCACAAGCTACAACTATGACTCATACCTGTAGCATCGTATCTTTAGTGTAAACCACATATACATTGCCCATGCACAGTTTCTGATATGACAGGAAATATCAAGTGCCATGTTTATGTAAAATGCCTTATAGACACTGGAAGCTAGACTGTTCCTTGACTTCAAAAGTTTAACAACCCCTAATTAGCAGAGGCTATTTCAGAGGTAACTGGCAGCAAAGCAGGATTTGTACTACCACACTGTTCTCCTCAAAAAGCCCGTAGTGAAAACAGGGAACAGAACTTGTAACTGTCCTCAGCAAAATACAGGGTAGATACAAACTCTATACTATAGCGAGGTGATAAACAGGAACTAGAGTGTTTCATGCCAGTTCTGTTTGTTTGATTCAATCTTGTAAAATAATTCAAAAACTTTCCAGACATTTTAAAATTTGGAAATAGAAAGGAAAATCCCCTCTATTTTAGGCAATAAAATATGATCTCAAAATTCAGGTGGAAAATTCAGTATTAATACCGTTTAGCAGTCATATACTTGATGAAGCACTTAATCCATTAGAGGGCAGTAGTACATACGCAAAACGAGAGTGCTTTTCCTATAATTTACTTATCTCACTAGCATGTACACAGACACACAAAGATACAAAACTTTGCGTCACCTTAGACCATACACACACTCTAAGCGTCACAATTAAAAAAAGTTAAACCCAAACTTAGAACTGATACCTTAGTGTAACAATAAATCAGAAATTATACATGGTAAGATTTGGATACAGCAATTTTACTTCAAGGCAAGAGAAAACACAGGATTACATGCTGCAACCTGAGATCAGAAAACATCTGTTTCTTCAACAGTAATCATCTCCCAACAAGCCTCCACTGACTTTTGAGCATTTCCACTCTACATAAAAAATTACCCTTTTCTCCCCTTGATTGTTTACAATGTAAGGAGAAAAATTGGCTTCTAAATGGGAAAGTCAAAAGCAGCTATTTACAAAACAGCAAGGTGCACTTCAGTTTGAATTTCATCAGCATCTAACGAATTCACATTGTTTACACCGGGCATTTTCAATTGTTGTAATCCTTGATCCTACAGTATCTATTACAGGTTCAGCTTCCTCAGATTAAATCTTGGGATAGCTACAGACTAATGCACGCCACAGATACAATTCCTAACGTTCTCCCTGCCATCTTCTCTTTCTTTTGTATTTTCAGACTTCAGAAGTATTGTGGCACAACTCTATAGAGTAGTAAATGCCTTTCTAACAAACTCCTTTAAGCAATGCCATATGTCCTGCCTCTCCTCAATCTCACTAGCACAGTAATGTATTTCACTGAAAGTCTTGAGTTCTATCATGTTAAAATGCTGATGATGCGCTAGTGACATTAAACATCTGAGACATACACATGATTTAATTGCTTCTGCATCCAACGCAGACATGCGTGGAGACTGCAGCACACTAAGACTTGCTTTGGGTGGTTTTGGCACAACAGCGGCAGAGCCATGATTTGCAGGTGTATCTGACATGCCAGATGCTAAACACGTAACCCATTTTTGTTCTTTCCAGTCTTCCTCTATCACATTTACACTTTCTGTTCTTGTACAAGTACTGAAATGACCATACGAGCTCATGAAGAGCACGTGTTGATTTTTTTTTTATTTATTTTGTGCACATCTTTGTATTTAGTAGCAATTACTATGACAAAGGGGTCTGCACAGTATATTGCCTGTGCTAAAGATCTGTGCCTTTTAAGGAAGAGTAGGTCTAAATTTATGTATCTGTGACTATGAACTGACATAGCAGTTCCTTCTTTACTTCCTGTTTTCTCCAGTGTACATGCCTTACCTGCTTTTATACTTACTGTTTCATTTAAAAAACTCAGACCTGGCATAGTAAAAGACTCTTGTTCAATAAATCAGGTCAGCACATGCTCATATCTCATCAGAGACAATGAAATTTAAAGAGATTTTTTTTGTAAACAAGGCTGTTTCCACACCTCATGTTTTCTTTAGCTCTCCACGCTGAAATTTCTCTAGCAATCCTTTTTGCATTTGCTTTTAAGAAACAGAATTCCAAGTAATAAGTAATTATCTTGGTACTGGAGCAGGCTATCATGCTACCTTCCAGATTAAGGCTGCATAGTAAGTTTCTTGCATCAAAAGGGTTGTTTGTTCTCTGAAGCTACCACAAAAGAGAGAAGAACAGGAAAGTAAAGAAGAAGGCAACAGGACAGAGCAGAATGTTTGATCCCAAGAGCTGCCCCCCCCCGCCCCCCAGGCTGTCTTTATTTTATCTTCCTCTTGGGGCAAAAGCAGCTTTTTTTTTTTTTTGAGAGAGAGAAGTGAAGAAGTGCTTTAGATGGAACAATTTAATTTCTACATCCAGCAATTGCATCCTTGTTCTTTTTTTTTTTTTTTTTTTGGCCAGAGGTCATTGATGAACTTGGTAGGACAGACTGAAATCAGATCTCAAAGATGCTTCCCAGTTGCATGTAACTGAGTTAAGTGCTTTCCTTGTCCCTCTTCTCCATGCATGGTGAATCCATTCTAGTTCCTGTTACCCTAACAGCAAACTAAGTGTCTTATATCATTTACCTAAAATACTATTTCAAGCAAACATCAAAATTTTACCTTCTGTGTCTGTGCCCTGCATCGACTGCTCTTCAACAACTACATCAATAACTCTTTTGGTCCACCTGCTGGACTGTTAGTTATGAGAAAGGGAAAAGATATGCCCACAAACCCTCCTCTTCCCCTACATCTCCTAGCCTATTACAGAACTGACTGCAACTACTATCTTCATTTTTATTTTTAGCCTCATGTGTTCCAATGATTAGAGAGTGGCGGGTTTTTTTTGCTTATGCAAGAATCTAATTTTTGGATTCTATAAAGGCAATCAGGAAAAACCCACATTTTAACCATGGCACTACCTTGAATTCTACATGCAAATTGGTTGGGGTTTTTTAACTAAACCAAGAGGGTAGGAAGAAAAATTCCTTTCCCTATAAAGCTATGGTGACAGTTTCAGTTAAAGTGTGCAAGATATAACAGAACCCTAGGTGCATTATTAATAAAGGACCACGTGCCTTCAGCTGTTCAAAATCTGTGGTGTCCAATATGATTACACTTCAAATCCACAACAGCTTTGGTTTTGGTTTTGTTAACTGGTGGGAAACACTTATCTTTACCATCTCTGCCAATAACCTACTGTATGACTGTAGCTTAACTATTCTGTCGGTCTCTGAACATCCTTTTGCTCCCTCCAAAAAGTCAGTCTATCCCCTTGTAAGTTCTTTCATTCAGAGATTCTGCACCAAAAAACAAACAAGCAAACACTGTTTGCAATAGTTAGGACAGTTGGCTTTAACCTCAGGTTGGGCCTTCCAACTCTCTGCTTTAGAAAACTTAGTAGATTGATAGACTAGGTGACTAGGACAACATTACCCTAGTCTGGCTGGTAAATGTACACCATATTCTTTATACTAAATTGTTCTAGTTGTCAGAGATTAACAAGATAAGGAACTTCAAATTCCAGAGACTTACCTGCGTCATTGCCAATACAGTCAATTATCAGGCATATTCCTAAAGGTTGACTTTGCATTCTGTACTGATCATCAAACACCTGAGGAATGTGAAGGACAAATATTAAGTTAATATGTCACACTCTCAACTTACAGACTTGATTCTTTTCTCAAATTTAACCACCTCAGATCTATTAAATTACATTCTGTTGTTTTTCCATACAGTAGCTAGCAGAAGTCTATCTACTGGGACGTAATATGTCTTATCTACACAACAAAAACAAAAAAGTCATGAGACATGGCCCAATGAATTTTCCCCCTATTTCTAGTACAGGCTTAATTTTTGTGTTCTTGTGTTATGCAATCTTAGTAACATAATGATCCTTAAACAAAGACTAAGACTGTACCAGAAATGAGAGAAGCAAGTTTGATACTGAACCTTAACTCTGGACAGATCTTCAAATTTAAAAAAAACCCCAAACAACAAACCAACAACAACAGCAAAAAAAACCCACACCCACCCCCCAAAACCCAAACCTGTATGGGGTGGAAGGGCTCTTTAAAGACCTGGACTATGACAGCAGTGATCCTTCTATAGTACTTCCAAATTAATTTCCTTAATTGTAAAAGTAAAAAAGTAACTGCTATTGAGATGTTAGGAGCTACAAGCTTCATATTGCCAACACAATAGATGTAGAGAACTTTTGTGGTCTTCAGGTATGCAAGCGGGCACTGCTCATCAGAACAACATTTATTTCCTTATTTAGTGGAACAACCTCCTTGTTCCTAAATAATCTGTAATGACTCTATCACAACTCCTCTCCCCTTTAAAAAGATTACAATCAATTTGCTATAGGTAACTCCCTAGTTTCTGACCTACAGGAGAGCTAGTGAAAATAGCAGTAGTCTATCCTTATCATTAATATCCAAAGCACGTCTGTCTTCTACCTGGAGAGCAAGGGGCGGTGAGAGAATAAAGAACAAAGTTTACTGCATGCAAAGAAGCCCTGCCGTTTCTAATGCAGATGGCAAGAGGTCTGACTTCCAACAGGTTTTGACTTAGCCTCCACTAATAAATATACAAGTTCTGTGTGCACATCATACGCACATGCATTTTGCACACCGCTGCTTCCATTTTATATTAAAAATATATTCTGCAAAGCATTCATAGAACCTGTTTATGGCTGAGGAAGATAGGGATGTAGACATCCTTCTGTTTGCATGCAATTAAAGGAAATCTCAAAATTAAACACAAAGAAAATTAAGGTAAATACCTGCAGAGGTTTTTATTACATTACATGCATACATATAGCACAAGCACATACCTTATGTGACACTGATCCCGATTCCTGAATGGACATGTGGACTGGTTCTGCTGCAGTTAAAACATACAGAAGTAATCTCAGTATGTAGGTACTAGTGACTTTTCTTTGACACCAAATCAGTTAAAGAGGAACATATCTAGTTCAGCCAAGTTCTCAGTCATCTGGACCTCTTAGTTTCTCTGTATGCTACTGAAGTAAAAAAAAACACCCAAGAATTTTCACCTCTAAAATGTTATTTGGATTGCATTCTACATTGCTTGCAACTAGAACAAACAGTCTCTCCTACACTGACAGAATTCAGCCAACTACTCTTTTAAAAGTCACCGTATTTGAGAGGTGTTTTGGGTTTCCAGAAAGAACACAACACACATGGTAAGAACCTGGTACTCACTGGACAACTTCCCAACTGGCCTGGTGGAGAGTCCACCACTGAACAGACACAAAACCTTCCTACTCAAGACTTAATGGACACAGCTGTACTACATGGGCCTTCAGAGCTGGCTAGTCAACCTTTCCCATGATTTTATTAATAAACTATTTATTCTGCTAAAAAGGTGTGACAGTGGAAGCCCAAAACAATTTCAATAAAGTGTTAAGATCTAGCAGCACAAGCAAAGCAAAGCCAAGAGCAAACAGGAAGGCAAGGCTCAGTTTTCAGAGGTACCAAATACTCTCTGCTCCTGGTGGTATCAACTGGTTTAGTCATAAACACAACTATCAAAAAACAGTCCTTCTGATACAATGAAATGCATCATTTGGCTCTTTCAGATTATCAAAACTCAGATAAAATGCTCTTACCCAGAATAAGACTTTGTCTATTTTGTGGTTTTTCTTTATTCACATTCTGGATCTAAAATGAAGAAAAAGGTGTATTTTCCCCCTCTCCTTCAATAATAATGCGTTCCAAAATATAACACAACAGCATTTTTCTTCCTCAATAAAAGGATTACATATTTTAGATTCACAGCTATCAGCTAATTAGAATTACAAAATAACAAGTTAAAAAACCCCTACCAAAACCACAAACAAACAAAAATCCCAAACCCCTTCCTCCTCAGGAAAAAATTACCAGTTTGCCATGAACAGCAAAAAAAGTTTAATCCCTAAAACAGTAAAACAAACAAAAAACTCTCTGAAGATGTGAATTTTGTTTCCTATAGAGCAGCAGGGAGGAACTTTCACTGAATTAGAAAGGAAATTATAACAAAATTATCGTAATACAGAAAGTCAATGCAAACTCTTTCCTATTAGCAGTCTGGAAAACAAAGCTGTTGTAGCTTTGTTCATAAAGCTTTCTGCATCACTAGTGTCTTGGATGTAAGCTTTATACATACATATTTACTGAATACATGACAGAAATAATCTCATCAGATTCATTTAGCAAGGCTAAAGACTTTAATTAAGGTCATGCTATTACAGTATCAGACCTAACCTAAATATAAAGAATACTGTATGCAATAGGATTTCATGACTTGACATACTGAGGTATCTTTGTTAAAATGAGATTAAAACAAAACACACAAAAAAAAAATCTGAAAAGCTCTCCTTAAAAAGCCATAACCTTCAGCTTCCAAGGTAAAAAGCTACTTCCCCTGCAAAGTCCAGAAGTACAAAGAAGAATAATATGTTTTGCAAAGAACAGTCAAAGTAAAACTTTTCACTCCCCAGAGTAACAGAAAAAACTTTCAAGATAGATTTTATATGCCCAACTAATGGGGAGGGGGGGGGGGGGGGGGAGTCACAGAAGCTCTTTAAAAGGGATCTTTCTCAATCAGAAGATTTAAATCAGACCCTAAACCCAGCAAATAACAGGAATAAGCAAAATAAACCAAGTAGTATTTTAGTTACTAGCAATCTCTCATTCCTTAGGCTCTGTAAAGATGAATCCCCTTTCCATGTCTGGCAATATTTAGAAATAGAGGATCTGTCTGATTTATTGTATACTTACCCCTGAATTATGAGGAGGATCAATCAGACTGAGATTAGGGAGAGATGCCTGAAGTGCATTTACATATACTGGCTGAGAATGAACGGAGGACATTAAAGCTGAAAATTTAACAGAAACACAGAGAAATACACCATCATATATCAAATGTTTTAAAAGCCTAAATCTGTGAAGCATGCAAATACTCTGACTTGTAACTCATAATTTTATCTCCAGTAAGAGTACATCTGATCCTTACTATCAAGAGTAACCAGTGCAAAAATAGCATCTTACCTTCATGTTTGTATTTCTGAATCTTCCTAATCAGGTCTATCCTGTGAATATTTTGAAAACAATTTTCTATCAAATCCAGTTGATTAGGAGCCACCAAATTTAGTTTCTCCAGGTCAATCACAAGAGCTAGAAAACTCTAGAATAGCAACAGAAAACCAAACTGTCATATCAGTAATTTGTCCTCTATCAGTAAGTAACAAAGCAACCCAGAAAATAACGTGGTGAGGTCATAAGGGTTGTATATTCAAGAACTAGGGACATTACCTTCTGAAACACTTAAGAAAATTATCTGGAAGATATAATAATTCTTGGTATTATCATAGGAGTAATGAAAACTAGGAAGTGATATTCTTAAAAACAAATCAAAGTTTTTAAGGAAACAGTTTTGCATTTCCTTGTTGCTACAAAGCCAGCCACTTGGAATGTCACCTCACATGCCACAAAGCAAGAGGTAAGAAAAGCTCTGGGGAATTTGCAAGGCCTCTCTCCTTCTTTGGTTAAAGAGAGAAAAAGAAAAAACCTCAAAGGAAGAAGACAGAAATCTTCAGCCTTCTATGCACAGTGGTCACGTTTTCTGAACCCCCTCTACTGAAACTCTGCTTTCTCAAAGCATTTAAAACAAATATGCACAATGCAAATGTAGAGAAAGACATAATTAGAATAAAACTGTTCTTTTGTAAGTGAAGCAGAGCACAAACATAAAAAGTGACCTTGTAATTCAAGATACATTTCATACGATCATTGGTTTGAGATCCTTCATATATGAACTTTCAGATCAGTAATACTGAAGATTTTTTTTTTAATGCCTTCTGCCTGTGAGGTTCATGCTAACACCATTCACTACAGCAAATCTTCACTGTTCCCCTTACTGTTTCTCATGCTTCTTTCCTTGAATTGAAAAACAAAAATGAAATAGAAGCCACTACTCCTTCTCCACTTCCTGACTTCTGTCTACGCCTGCCTCACTACCCCTTGCAGTACTGTCTCCCCTCTTTTGTTGTCTAGCTACTTCCCTTTTTACTTTAATGTCTCATTGCTCCAGAAGAGAAGACCAGCAGAAAGACATTACCTTATCTTTTGCCATTTTCATACGAGGTGCATAATCTCTGAGTAGAAAACCAAGAGAACTCACTTCTTCTTTTTCCAGATTCTCATTAATCTCTACCATTAGTACCCTGAAATAAAGTTGAGACATTTCTAAAGGATTAGCTTTCAGCAAGATCCCATCCTTGCCCAACTACCCAACTTCTCCCATGTTCCAGTCTTAATGCACCATTCCCAATTAAACAACAGGAAAAAAGCCTACCCTGCTCCAAGATCCAATTACAAAATACCTCCTCTTGCTCATCAGCACCTACGTTACTCAGACTGACTGTGTAACAGCCACTACTAGGAAAACAGAAGTCTCCTTAATATTTCAATAGAGATGAAGTAAGAGAATGAGACGTCTCTAACTTTTTTACCTAGTAGTTACAGGGTTTTTATTTCAGTGAGAAGTTAACACAGGAAAATCTTCCTTATGAGTACATACATTTCTTTCTGAAGTCTCTCAAAGAAAATAACTGGAGATTCTTAATTTAAGCGTCTTAAAACTACAGAGTAAAAAGTAGTAAGAGACAGGTCCCTCAGAAAAGCTATACCACAAGGCTATGTGTCTAAGGCAAACTAGAAAAGAAAGTATGTCTAACTTATGATGTTCCTCTAAAGTGTCATTTCTATCTGCTAATCTAGAACTGTACAAACATCACTGGTTTTATTGATTACCATACACAAACTCCTTAAAGATAGATGTTTCTAATGCCTTGACTTGTAAGAAGCTACTAAGGCTCCTTTTAGGGACTAAACCTGACATATTTTTTTCATTGTAACGCCCTTTTCTGCTTTTCTTTTACCTTCAAGACATATTTAAAAAAAGAAACAAAAAACAAACCCACAACCCCCCCCTCCAAACAACCCACACACATTTTGAACAAAATAAGAGTAGCCTTGAAATCTGAGATAGATATATTACCTGTAATCAGGGACAATTCTGAGACTCCTGGCAAGGTTAGCTTCCACTGTTGCTTTCTCAGTCTTCAAGATCCTCCTCAGCAAGTCAAACCTCTTAACTCTGTACAACAGCTCAGACAAGCCAAGAAAAGACAGTTTCTCCCTCTCATTCAAAGCCACCAACAGCTCTCTAAGGCTGGCAGTGGCCAAGTCAGGAGCAAGATCTCGGCATAGGAAAACCATCATCTCTTCTTCTTCTTTATCCAATTCTTGTTCAATCTGGTGAATAAGGGCAGCTGGCACTTGGCACCTGGTCATCACTTTGTCGCTGTCCCTTTAAAATTGCCAGCCTACTGTTTTTTAAACAGGAAGCCAACATGACATGAAGCTCATGTCTACCACAGCACTTCTCTGGTGTTCATTCTTAACTAGATGCATTTTTACATAAGCAGTTCTGTGGGAGTGAATTAAAAGGTACTAAGTCAGTGATCTGCTGCACAAGTTCACAGTTAACTTTCCTGTCTGATGTATTTCACTTACAACTAAAACACCAACGTAGTCTACACAGATCTCTTGTTCTCAAGGGGTTCTCCCAGCTGTTCATTACAGAACAAAAAGTACTTGGTAGGTCATATTAATCAGAAAAAAATGGAAGTTCTTTTTAAAGTAAAATTACCTTAAAACAAGTCTGTAAATTCCATAGGAAGTGAAACAAAAGTCATCAGCTTGCTGATGAGTGGTATTTAAAGTGTTTCTGGAAATAAGAGTTAAGTTTCACAGCAATTTAAGTCTAAAGCTCTGATCTCTTCCCAGCAACCCTCCACCCCGCTGCTCACCACCACTTTTTCTCCCCTAAAAGTCTCAAGGCATTTTTCAAGAAGAGTTTTGGGAGCTAAGAGGTAGTGTAACCACACATTGTAGACAAAAGAATTAAAAAACACCCACAGGTAAAACCACTGCTATCAGGCACGCACTTTGCCTTAAATGAAGTAAAAATAAAGGAAATATTCACAATATAATATGTAATATTTTAAAACATTAATTATCTATAATTTCAGGAACGCGTGGATTTTCTTACTTGTTAGTATCATTTAAAGTGATTCCAATCTGAATGAGTTACTGGGGTTTTTAAGGACTCCCCACGCACCCCCTCCGTGCTCAAAAAGATTGAAGAACCACACAAAGAAAAAATTCCAACCTTAAGTATGCAGATTGATTAACTCTGAAAGTATAGATAAGCCATAGACCATCTTTTTCTTCATGTGACTTTCATGTTTCACCATACTGAAAACTGAAATAAAAATTCAAACCCCCACCCTTGTGATTAAACAAAGTAAGTAGGGTGCTATGCTCAATTTCCGCTGCCACCAACTATGGAAATTCTATCTAACCTTCTCTGATCCCCATTACCTACATGCAGAAAGGTGAAATGAGCAATCTGAAGGCAAATCTCAGCCCCTACAAGGAGTTCAGTCACCATACTGCATAGTTTTGTTTAAACCATTCTGAAAAGTAAAAGCCAATTCAACTTCAAAGCCTAATACATTGAAAGATTCTAGCACCTGGATAACATTTTTTAAAGCATTCTCAGCCTTTTGTTACACATTCTCAAAGTCACAATCAATGATGTCACATACTGTGTCCATGCATTAAGCACATGAGATAAACTAACGTACAAGCTTTTTTTTTCTTTCATTCCAATGATGTTTAAATGAAAAATAGCTCTATATATCCACCTGACTTTCCTCAGAAAAAGTAGTAAGAGTTGGATTCGATTAAACCCATGTATTGGGTTCCACTGCCCACTAAAAGAGCATATCAAATTCAAGTTCCTAGGGCAAAGTCTCCTTTACCTACATCTATCCCAGCGAGCCGTATTTTCTATGGAGTCAAAGACTGCAGTGGCTTTCTCCTCCAGTGCTGTTGCTGACAGTCACAATAGCAAGTCATCAGTTATTAAAAAAAAAAAAGGGTGCACTGTTAATCTTGCTGATAGCATGTCTGAATCACTAGGGGAATATAACACAAGTAGCTGCTATGACCTCAAGGTCCCACCTTCAGAAGCAAAATGGAAGGCGGAGGTAAGGAAGGGCAGCACAGGCAAGCTGTAAAATATCATAAACCCACCACATTAAAAGACCCAAGCATTACTCAGCTTAAGTACTCCTGCACTTCCATACCACAGTGTAAATGAGATCTAATGTATATGCAACAGAATCCTCAAAATAGCACTGAGGCCACTTTGGCTCGTTTTCAGAAGCACAGAGCATTCAACTGCAGCCGATAGTTACAAGGCTGCAGATACCCTGCTTAGCCCACTGCAACCTCCTATGTGCGTTCCACACAGACTGTGATAAATACCTAGAGAAAACGCACAATTATAGTACTCCTGCCACAGCACACAACCAGAAAAAAAAGCAACACCTATCCTCTTCTGATACAGTTTGGTTCTTCAGAACCCAAAAGGGACAGGCACAAACACAGTGTTTTCCCTCATCACATCACACCATTTAGGAACTTGGGAGAATTAAATGCACTGTTTGCTCTAAGAAGTGCAACAACGTTTAACCCTAATGTAAACAGTGCAAACAGCAAAAAACCTCACAAACAGAAATGAAACATCAGTAGAAGGTGCCCCTGTCAAATACCCAGGACCACAGTAATTTTAATATGGCTGAAAAGTTTCCAACAAAACCAAACTGGGTAGATAAAACATTTGTACTTTTGAACCTGTTCTATTTCACACATGGACCTGCAATGCTATCACTTGTACAGCTGTGGTGAAAGGGCAGGGTGGGAAAATTTTCAGGCCTCTGATAAGCAGAGGAACCCCTCATGCACTGGAGTGTGTTTTGTACAGTTTTCTATCAGAGGAAAAGCGTATTTTTTGCTAACTTCTTTTCAATCTAGCATCAAACATTTGCAAGAATTCTACAGAAAGCCAAAGACTGTTTTCATGACATAATGCAGTCAGGAAGGGGGAGGCACAAAACTCTCTCATATGAAAGCATCTCCCAGGTACACAGAGCTGGGACTTTCAAAAGAGCCTGAGGAAGTTATATTTATGACTCACTCTAAAGGGAGATGGGAATTTAACAACTTTTGGCCATTTTCAGAAATCTCAGATAAACTTTATTTTTTAAAAAACAACTCTAGTTGATTTTTTTCTGATCTTTTAAAACTAGTTAAAAAAAAAAAAGAGGTGTGCGTGTATGTGTGTGGTGAGGAGGAATTTCCTACAGAGTTAAAATTTCAGACATGCAAAATTATTATTTATATGTTATCTTAAAAATAATCTGCCTTTAAAAAACTACATATGAATTATTTATTATTGTGAACTTCCTTTATATAAGATAAATCGCATGCTCATTATAAAAAAAATGCTGATCAATACTTCCAGTGCCGAAACTCTCTTACTTGTATGCAAGTCTGTCCCCAAGAACATTGGAAGACTGGCATTTGACCACTGCCAAATCACTGATCCAGATCCAGCACACATTGGTTTCCATCCAGTATTTTCCAATGATGGTCCATAGACAAAGTTGATTACATCAGCTCGTTTTCTGTTGGACAAATATCAACATCACAAATTAGTGCTAGAGGCTACTTCCTAATTTTAGTTGGGAGAAAAACAAGGAAAAATGACCTAGGATCATGCATTCTTCTGTATGATTCCACTGGCCCAGTGAACCAGTAACGATGCTCCAAATAAAAGGAAAAACAACTGCGCGCATAAGGTGATTTGTCAATAATATTCATTCCCCCAAAGTTCCGAGTGGGGAATGAGTAAAAGCAACATGAAGTAAGTGTTTAGTATAAACTAAAACAGTTTGTAACTTTGCATCCAAAACCCATGTCACCGTATTTTGATAGCAGGAATGTCACACTACTGGGGCAAGCCTGATACATTCCATCCGCATACATCTGAGCCAGATCCACTTCACCATGAGAGGTGAAGGGCATCATGCTCCACCCTTCCATCTGATATGACCACTTTTGCAAATGTCACACATACAGTTATCACAGCTGTACAAGTAAAGAAAGAGAGAAAAGCAATGACAATGTAAAACCCAGCAGCCTGGCTTTCAATTTAGATTATCTGGGCCCTGCAATGAGAAGAGTTATTGAATGTAAATTCTTTACAAAGAGGAGAGGAAACCCAGCATATCTTCTCAAGAGAAGAGAAAAAAGTTCACAGTCATCAGAGATAAAGCTGCCCCAATAGTTTGTGTGTTCATGCGCTTGTGTAATTTGCCAATATTGCTGCAAGAAAACACTCAAAGTTTTCCTCTTCAGTTTAATGTTTCATGTATTGAGCAAAGATTTCAATGCAAAGTTTATGGAGCAGGAAGATGGTTAAAAAACCTGAAGTACTACACATTCTCATTTACATTCCCGGTTTATAAGAAATCCAGAATCATTCCAAATAGCTGAAGTGTAACACAACCAACACCAGACCACGTGATAGATAAAAGGAAGATCACGTCAGTAACAGTGAGTGGAAGGGCAGGCCTACACACGGAACAATAACAAGAAAAAAAAAAAATCTCTTTTCCTCCTGTATTCAAGGAACCAGGAAAACCCCTGGCACGCTGAGGAAAAATGACTGGTGAGGAGAGAGTTTTCTGTAAATCTGGCTATTTTATTTCACTATCACCCCAAATTTTCACAGAGGAAGGACTCTTCTGGGAAATAGTCTTAGGGTCTCTGGAAAGAGAAATCACTGATTCTAGGGTGACCCATCTGTCCTCTTGTCCCCAAAAGAGGTCTGAGAGAAAACACATCTCAAGAAGATAGTACCAAAGTGCACTTAAATACAAGTTTCTGGATTTAGTTAACTTTCAGACTTTCCTGAACAAAGTGTAAGATTTTAAAGCTGATGAATTTCTCACACACAGCACAGGAAACCACCTTTGTCACTGGCATATTTGTCTAAGTCTGCACTGACTTTGACCCTGCATATTACACTGTAAACAAGGTCCACAAGAAGAAATTTTTTTTAAGGTAAACACCTGAGAATATTAGCAAGCATATTTACTCCTCAGACCACAAATCACTTCTATTCCACACTAAGACAGAAAAACATCTGTATGTTCATTAGCTTCTATGATGCTAATGAAGTTAATTATACTCCCATTTTTGAACTATTTCACACTGCCACCAGTCCATACAGAATACAACCAAAATCAGGGACAGATTTTTTCTTTTTTTTTTCCCCCCAAGGAGCAGGAAATAACAACGTACTAAAACCTCACACACAAAGACACACAAGGCTTCAGTAACTCCCTGCTGGTATTAACAAGTGGAGGCTGGTATGCGTGTACAAGGCTCAAGCAATTTTACTCTTTGCTGTTTAACACCATGCATGAAACCCTTGTTCCCATGACTGAAACACAAATGCTGCACAATATACAAATACCAATGTGATTATCAAGGCAAAGAGAAGTGTCCTGTATTAACGATGATAAGTCAAGGTATCAGGCCTCATATTAAGAAGGAACGTTTTTCAAGAGAAGCAAGGAAACATTTCACACTCTAAACATGATCTACAGTTAAGAGTCTAATTTCTGACAGCATGTTCTTGAACGTTTCACAACCATCTCTACAGTAACAATAACAGGATATAACATCAGTGGGTGTAGTTCTGATTTGGAAAATGATGTTTGTTTCACAAGATGAGCTCATGTGGAAGACCCTACGCTAGAGGGAGAGAGTAGATTACTCTGTTAGAGGAGGCACTAGCTGCATTTTCTGCTTCCTCCGCTCTGCTTTGTTTGAAGAGGTAGAGGTGGTGAAACCACACAAAGGTAACTGCATTTTGAGTCTGTATCATCTGGCATTTTTCAGTGTTGAATTGTTTGGAGCACGCTCCACAACTTTCACATTTCTCTATAAAAGAAAGAGGATTCGGTACGAGATACTAAGGGAAAACAGGGAAATCCCGCAGAAACTTTCACATTTCTCATTACTGTATTAGGCTTAAGTAGTTTGTTCTCAGTGTAAACTAGTAGTGACCACGCTAATTTCTATTTAGAGATGCACTAATTTAACACGCCAGTCCTCCTAATCAAAAAAAACAAACTGGTTTTATCGTGAGGAGGTTATGGAGAATTCCACGCAACTTTCTAACTGCATCATTTTAAATCACACTTGGAAAATGAAGCGAGAGTAAATTCCGCTCTGCAAGATAGCTTCAGGCGGCTGGGCAGTGTCGGGTTTCGATTCTCCTCACGAGCAAGGTCGGGCTCAGGCCCCACTTGCGCCGGGCGCTCCGGCTCTCCGCACCCGGCTCAGCCCGCCCCCCCGGTGAGGACCGGGCCTAGACAGGGAGGAGGACCCGATCCCGGTGTGTTGGGGCGCCTATACTGAAGGGGCAGGGTGGGAAGAGAGGTATGAGGGAAAGGAAGGGGGAAAGGTACAACGCACCCAAACGCGCCGGTGAGGTCTCATCTACAGCAGCAGGGCCAGGTCCGGCACTAGGAGCAGGGGGCGGTACCGGCCTAGAAACAGGCTCTCCGGCACCGGGCGTGGTTTCGAGTATCGCTTCTCTTGCTCTTTCACATCAGTAAAAGGCGCAGGGCGGTTTTCGTTCGTACCTCTTACGGCTATGGGAGAGACCCGAGCCGCCTCTGCGCGCTGACAGCAACGCTGTTCAGGGCAGAGATCTCCCCTCGCTGAAGGACGAGGGAACTAGCTTTAGCCGCCTTACCATCATTATACATCTGTCGAGCCACATTCGCTAACCGTTACGATTTTATCGTGAGTCCGGCCGTTAAATATTTTGGGGTGAGGTGAGGGAAGGATTATGCTTTTCATAGAATCATAGAGGTTGGAAAAGACCTCTAAGATCATCGAGTCCAACCATGGAGATTTCGTTTTGCTTCATAGTCTACCTCAGGAGATGAAACTCGGAGCTGCGCAAACAAGCCTGCCGAGCTCCCACAACATGGTGGCGGAGCTGTAGCGGAAGAGACGTCTCGTCTCGCGCGCAACCTCCCGCCGGCGCTTTTGGGTGTCGGTTACACACAAGATGGCTTCCGACTAGCTGGGGCGTGGGGGTGTTGGCCGTCCTGCGAGGAGGAGGGGTTGGCAGTAGGATGGGCTGGAGTTCAGTGTGTGCGTAGACGTTTATGGGACTATGCTTTTTATACTGCTACTGGTATGAGGGCAGACCAAACAGCTTTGTATTGACCCTAGTAGCCATTCAGTGGTAACAGACCGTTTTTCAGTGAGCAACTACAGACTTGGGGTAAGTGTGGGCATGTGTTTTGGCGGGAGTTTATACAGAAGCAAGCCCTTTGTTCGTGTCTTGCTCTGAGTTCATTCCTAGTGAGGATAATATTGTACAGGTGCGTGAAAGTTGTGTGCTTCCCATTGTTGTATAATCTTAAGTAAGTTTTAAGTAATGCCTTGTCCCTGTAAACTGGGTGTTGTGATTCTCTTGGTATAAACCAGCAACTTCCATGAAGCAACTTACTCTGAGGTGCTAGTGTAGCTGGAGCTGCTCTCTTAAAGGCTTAAAATAAAAAATTCTGGACTATTTTATCAGCTGAACTAGACAAAAGCCACCTCCATATGTGATGAAATAGACCCATCATATATAACTCCCAGCTCAATGGATTTCAAAGCATTTACAAAAAAGTAATTTTTTGTGCTGCTAAAAATCCAACAGTGGAAGCACAGTACTCCGGGATAGCACACTGTTGTGCAAAGAGTCACGCTCTCTTTAGAACTGCAGGGAAAACTGAGGCAGAAAGTAACTGCCCACACTAGAATTTGGTCAGGTACCAAGCGACTGCTCTGTGTTCTGAAAAAACATCTGGATTCTTACTGAAATTGTATGGTCAGGCTCTCACTTTAATATCAATCATTCAAGGGTATCACAGTGTCCCTGCTACTAAGACATAGCATTGGATCGGTGCTGATTCAGAAGGAAGCCAGCTACCTGCTTTGAATCAATATGCACGCTTTCTCCTTGGATCTATTCCATACAAACACTTAAAGATTTGTACAGGCTAATAGAGGTTTAAAAAGATGGTATGGCTGCAGGCTTATGAATTTTTTTTTTTTCCAAAAATGGTTGAATGAATGATTTACCAATTTAACACAGCCATTACTTAAGCAACCAATATACTTTTGTTTACTTACTCTACTTATCCCTTAATTTACCTAATTTTAATATGCTTATTAAACAGTTTTCACATTTTTATAGGCAGCATTTATGAGTTGTATGCAAGTTTTTTTCATTCTCCCCCCATCTCGAAGTTGAAATACTACATTGTCCTCATCAATAGGTTCTCATGTAAACTGGAACTGTAAATCGGTATAAATGTAGAACATAGAGCATACCAGTAAGATTAGATGTGATTGAGAAGAGATAGTGCTGTGTTTCAATTTAGAGGGCTTTGGATATAAATCTGTGGCTTGGACATACTTCTCTTGATTTGCTTTCATAACAGATTTGATATATTTCATTTTGTAGATTCTCCTAGTTATGTAAAACAAAAATCTTTGAGAATTTATGCCTCCTAAAATACTATGAACCTGTCTTTTATGCTATATATTTCAAAATCAGATTTGGTATGATCAGGGTGAGTGCATCACATTTGTATATATAAATGGTGTTACTAGTTTCATTTGTTATGTGCTGGTGTTGCTTTTATTATTATTAAAAAAGGCAAAGTCACTTAAGGGAAGAGATTATTTTCAGGGGGTTTTCTTCTCCATTGGAACAATGGTAAAAGGATTATCTGACTTTCAGATTTCTATTATTTGGCCTACAACTGAGGATAGAGAATGTATAGAGCAGCTGTAAAATCAGTTCCCTGTCATACATGTAAAACAGTTTGGATGAATCCCTGAATGTTTTGATACCCATGATGAGATCAGTAAACTTATTTGGAAGACAAGCATGGGTCCTGAGTATGTTCCTTGTAAAACCCCTTGAAGCAAACACTCCTAACTTAAATTAGCTCTATGTAGAAAATAAACCTGCATTGATGTAAAAAGTCTATCTAATAAATGCTGATCTGGCAAAGATACAATTGCAGGATAGAAGCTTGTAGTTTGAGAGCTCAACAAAGAAGATTTTTGTAGGAAGGTTTTCAGGAGAGATTTCAAGGCAGGTTAACACCACAAACACACAGCTATAGTCTGCTATTTAAACTGCAACTGCCTCACATCATGGGAACAGTTACTCTGTTATGCTCTGAAATAGGAATTTCAGAGACGTCCAATTTATACTATAACGTAGTCACTATTGTATTGGAACCATTTAGCTGCTTTAACTTCTCTGTAACATACAAATTTGGATTATGCTGAACGATGTAAATATTATAGGTAGCATTAGCAAAAACAATAAATCACAAGTATCTTTCCAGGTGAGTAGAAATAGCTCTTTGACTACTGATGGAGATGGGATTTCCACCTGCATTTCAGAAAATGGAGCATCACCAGTTCTATTTTTCAGAACTTAAGATACAGAAAGAGCTTCCTCACTGTGGTATTACAGTCATGTATGTTCCTCACCTGCAGATGCCACTGCTGTTTGTGACCCTGTTCTTTGCACTGTAAAATATCTGTGCTGGTAGAAAGGCTGTTTTAATGTAAGGACAGCCATTGCTATGGTTACAGTGAAGACAGATTTGGTACTATTATTTTAATACACAGGAAATACTCCATCCCCAGGCAGGATTAGTATTATAATACATGTGAAATAAAAATCTTTTGAGTATTGTATGTATAATAATGATGAGACATTTTTATATTGCACAATATTGGCAAAACATGTTCATCATAAATTAAGGCAGTGGTTTAGGGCAGTGGCTGCCATCTGGCTATTAAACCATTGAATGATACCACCTTAATTCATAAATTAATTTTACCTAAACTAGTCTAGTCTAACAGTGAATACGCCTGATATATTTGCTTATGTAGAATGTTGGTAAGGCTGATTCTCATGATCTTCCCTATACAAGACAGCACTTATGCATTAATTTAATTTTTAAATATGAAATTAGAAGACATAAGATTTTGATTGTCTTAACTTTCTTCATAAAGTCTTGACAAACAAAATGATGTTTTAAAAAATTATCGAGGAATGCAATAGTTTATATAACAGCCAAACTACATTTGTGTCTATTTTATATCTTTTGGTCTAAATAAACTAAGCAACATACCAAGGTTATGTATTCCAAAAATATGATTACAGTAACTTTTAAATCTGTGTTCCTCTGCTACTGCTTGAAAATAAACTAATGTATGACTCTCTCTTCAGCTAGTGTAAATAAAGCTCTTGATTTTTAACAGGACTGTCTGCTGTATCAGTGAAGTGGCAGGCTTATAACATTTTAAAAGACTAATTTTACAGGAACTTGCAGCAACTTTATCTCAGACTGAAGCATTTGATGTAGAACAAACAAAAAAACTCAGTGAAAAGCATACATATGGAAGAACATGAAAACAAACTTTCCCAACAGGAAACTAAATGGGACAGCAACTACTGCTTAAAGTTTTTCTAAGGCTTATGCTTCTGGAACAGCTGCAACAGAGTTGGGGTGGGGGCGGGAGCGGCCAGCCAGCACACAAGTACTGCACACCATATTAAAACTACAAAGAGCAGCTGAAGTGAGAAGCATGTATCTTAAGTGCAGTACTGCAGAGGACATACTGCCAACAGGCCCTTTTCTACTATAGTCCTCACTCCAGGCATTCTTAAAGCACTCCAGAAGCTGTTAGATAATTTAAGGAAAAAATAGGAAATTTTAAAACAAATTATTAAAAGAGACTAGGTGTAAAAATAAATAAATCTGTACTACTACAAATGTACAACTTAATACACCAGAACAAAACAAAAAAAGCAATTGTTCTTTCTCTTTTTTCACATTACACTCAAGTGTATTGGAAGCCATATTAAGATAAGGTAACAGTTATTGTTGAGTGAAACATTCTACTTTGCTTAGTAATGTGGCAGCAATGTAATTTTAAATTTCTGGGTATTACACAGCAGATTATTTTGGTGCATAGTGGCCAAATTAATTAACTCTTCAATAGGATTAAGTATAAGCTTTGGTATTTTCATATACTTTGAGGCAGTTTTGGGTACTTTTTAAAGCTTTAAGGTAATAGTTCTTTTTATTTAGAGACGCAAGAGTGAATAGTAACAAATTAACCTTTTAAGAAATGACAAGTCACTCATTACCACTTACCAGCAAATAATTGTTATTAAACCTGCAATTAGTACAGTTTTTCTCTTAAAAGCAATATACTTTCTCAATTTCATTTAATAGAATGTTGGTAGGGCTTTAAAGAGCTAGGCTGATAGTTTCCCCTGTTCTTTCAAGGATGGTATAGCAAACCCAAGAGCATATTTATATCTTGGGTTTTTTTCCCCCCAGACTGAAGTTAGGTAAACCGCTCTGGCTATGTTTTTTGATCCTTCCACAAAAGTAGTATAAAATCAAAGAAACATGGTTTTGCCTGTGATAGACTTTAATATGCATGTTTTAAGTACAGAGTGAGCAGCAGGCTTATGTACGTTTCAGCTTAGCAATAAGTAAGTATTAAGTTGTCATATTTGATCTTCAGTGATGGCCTCCATTCTTCTTTGGAGGAAACAGTGTATATTCAATGCCAAGAGCTATGACGAAAGCTGCAAATCCCCACTTGAGTCCCCTAGTAAAGACTTCTGTTAAGGTGACAGGTTTTGCAAAGCCACCCATATATCTCCAGGCTTCATTACTAGAAGAAAAATGAAACCAAAAGAATAAAACAAGATCAATGGAGCCACTGTGGTAAACATTAACAGGAATCTCTTTGTTCGGAAAAAAAGGAAGGTATTTCAACTAGATATACATTGAGACTGTAACTTTTATCATTTAAGTAACGGGAGTTGCCGTAAGTAAAGTTCATTATATTAACTCTTAACCCTTTAATGCATGTAATTTGAGATACAAGTAACATCAGCAAACAACATAATTCTAGTAACAGAATCACCTCCCCAAACTTGTTACGTAATTGTTGTCTTCTGTTTTTACTCTGTTTGGAATAAAATCAGAACCCACTAGCACATGCCTGGGATGGAGTAACTACAAGCGCTAGTCACTGTGCTAGACAGTATCCAGCATAGTTAAAAGGGAAAGTTTTTCCAGCCATAGAAAACTCATCCTAGTGTGGAAGCATTTTCTGTTTTACAATACGACACTTAACTATATTAGGGTCAGAAAAGCCTACTAAAACTGATTTAAAAAAAAAAAAAGGCTGAAAAGAGTGTGTTTGGCTAAAAAGCTACAGAATATTTACAAACCTCACGCTGCCTTACGGTTTTCAACCTACATTGTTATTGAAACGTTTAGTCACTGTTGTAACTGACTGCAAGTACTTATGTGTAGCACAACCAGTGTAATCTATAGGAGAGACAAACTGTGTCCATCTCTAAGGACTCAAAGTCCTTAAGAAAAGGAAAAAAAAATTTGCACAGAAACAAGCAATAAAATCAGAACCATCATTTCAGGAGAAGATACAGGTTTTTTTTAAACAAGGGGGTCAAGCATTTATGTTCATAGATAATCTCCTTGTGCAGGTGGTTTCTGTGACTCGGGATGAAGGAATATTGGCATGGAAGAGTTATCTTCTAGATAATAGTATAGGATACTAATTGATAAAGACTTAGGTTTCCAAATATGACATCTTTCACACAGCTTACTCTGTATTGAATATGTACATTAATGTGCATTTGCTACAAAGGTGGAAAGCTGATCCCCTGTTAAAAGGAACTTAATATATGGAAGAGGGGAGACCTACAGAGGGTTACTTTTTCAAGACTTCTAGTGCAAGGTATTAATAATGCAATCTTCTTCCAGACTACTGAAGTAAATAACTTGATACTTTAATTTCTCCTTCGTCCTATGGAACTGAAATATTACCTTACATAAAATTCAGAAAGTTCAAGAGGAATCATCTCTCATGCTTTAAGAGTTTGACTTTGTTCCTTATTTCAACTCCTCATGTAATTGGCTCAGTCACCTTCTTTTACCAGAGAAACATTAATTTTTTTTATCTAGGAGGGGCAACAAATACTACACAAGCTCTTTTCCAGTTTGCTGTTTTGCAGCACTTCCTGAGCAGTGTACTTGGAAGTGTATGCACTAAAAGTCAGGTTAATTTACACTAAATTTATGATATTAAACTGTGTCCATTTTTTAATGGGAATAAGCCTATTGCTTGCTGAAAACAATTTTGTCTGAAGCAAAGGAAAAAAAAAAGCTAATCACTGCTTGCACTCCACAGAAAGAGGCAACATAAGTGTGACACAGGCCTGGAAAGTTCATTGGTAACGGATAATCCTAAGAACTCACATGTCAAATGATTCTTATTATCAAAACTATGTTTTACTCTATGCTTACAGCCTTCAACTGTTTCAAAGGAAGGAAAAAAAGTCCTGTCAATCCCAAACCCCTCCAGAGGTTATAGCATGTAACAACTTTTTAACAGATTACCTGTTTGCTCTTACATTTTTCTTGTAGTGATTTGAAGTAAAGCCTTTTCTATGAAGGCTCCTGGAATAGTTTGCTCATGCAGCTTTTCCCTTACAGAAGAACCAGACTACACAGCACAAGACATTTAGCATTTTTATTCCCCAAGATTAAAGAGTACTTGAGCAAAGTATTATGTAATTCATGATGTGGGAGAAATATGTTAAGCCCTGTTTTAACAGCTGCCTAAATGATCCAGAATTGCTGTAGCTGAGAAAGAGGAGGTATTCATTGTAGAGTGGGACAACTTAAAGAGGTAAAATCTGATCTTCCATTTTGTCATTCACTGCTTAGCAAAAAGAAATGCACAGTTGAATCAAATTCCACATTGTATACTAGTATATTTCTTCTTTTCAAATAAAGGCCTCCTGTTGTATATGAGGAATGCTATTCCTACTCAGAATGTCAATGTAAGTTCCATCAACTTCAGCAAGATCTGAGCACACAATCTCTTCGCTGAAAAGGGACAGGCTTACTCACGTGTGCAAAACCTAATATTACTTAAGTGTTTTGGTGGATGAGGTATTGGTCATTGTGCCTGATCTGTATCATCATGAAACATCACAAAGTGCAAGGGTGCCTTGCAAAATGTGGAGACTGGTCAAGGTGATGCAAGGTGTGACCTCCACGCAAAAAAGTAAACAAAGACTTAACTGAAATTCTGACTAATACATTCTAGATGCATTTTCACTATTTTTACTAAAGAATAATCTGCAGTGACAAGGTCCAGTTGATGCCACAAGACAACATACCAAGATTATTATTGAGGCTCTTGCACTTACCGAGCCCACGGATCCCTAAGACCCCGTTTAGCTAGCCTTTCCTGGACCTTCTCTAGTGGAGTACCCTCTATCTTCCACTGCCTGTAGTCGGGGAGTTCCATTTTGCCATGGCCATGTTCATTTCCATGCCCCATACCTACAAGAAAAGATAGGAGTCTTTGTTTCTCAGAGAGTATCAGCTTATTTTCACACACTTGCAAAGAACAATACCCTGTACAGGAAAAACAGGGAGGTTACAAGAAGCATTCCAAAGCACGTAACACTGCACATGAACCATCTTCTGCATTGGAAACAGTACACTGTAGAACAAAGAGCTAAGAGACTTTATGCTGCATTTCAGAAATTGCTGATTAAGCACAATAAGGCAAACTGTACAGAGCTAAGTGTTACTGCATTGTAAGTCACCACCACCATTACAGTCATGAAGCAGCTATGTAAATTTTCTGTGCCAGAAAATAGCGTCAGAAAAACAATTGTTTCCAATGTCTGTAAATGCACTTTAGCGACACCAGGGCCCACCAACTTGCAGGCTTTCCAGAGTACATCAAAAAGCTCAGTTTGGAAATTTGTAATTTAGATATGGCAGAGATATGATCATGAAGCTCTGGAGAAAAAACATGACTTGGCTCCTCAGCTCCTTTTAAGTTGCCCCCAATTCGGTCAAACATAACTGTGGTGATAAACAAGTACAGGATAGATGAATGGACTAGGAGATGCACCTTACTGTAGCCATATGTTGGGGTTAATACCTATCCTAGACTGTAGTCTTCATTTTTCTAGTCTGATTAGCTTGTATAAACAATGCATACCATACAACAACTATGCCCTTGAAGAAGAACTAAAAGACTGATAAAAGGGGAACATCCTGCCCTAGAAGGCGTCGGAGGCTAGATGACTGCCAAAGAAACAAGAAGTCAGCAAAAAACTGCGGTAACTAGGGGAAAGGTAAAGGCGGCAGGGGGAGATCGCAACCACTGACTCGATTCAAGACTGGAAAGACTTGCCCCCCCACACCTGCAAGAAGCATGCGTGCTAATTTACATGGCAAGCGAGGCTAATTTGAACATAACTAACCAATGAGCATGAACTTAGGCGGGCTTTTACTAATAATGTAACAATATAAATATGCTGTAGTTCTTTTGTGTGGTGTGCTAGCTTTGTGGAATTGCCACCTAGCACCCATCTTTGTGTGAACATGAGCTAAATAAGTATCTCAGCTCTGTGTGTAAGATTGGCTTATTGCACACTGGGTACTGGACCCCGCTTGTGGGACGTTACTAGTCATTTCACAAGGCTGGAAAATATATACTTTATTTAGATACACCTTTGAGAGAACTATGAAAGTATTAAGGTTCTCATTAATAATGGTGATCAAGGCAGACGGGAAGGTGAACATTTTCAGTGAGATCATGAAGGACTGGAAGAAAATAATGATGGCTTTTAAGTCTCTCTTTTCACAAAGCACCCGAGACTTCTTTGAGCCAGGATTTCCCATTTTAACACGTATCTGGTAGCAAAGAGCAGATTTAACGTCCTTAGTTTTTAGGAGAATTGACTGGAACGCAATGGTGCCAAGAACATGGCTTCAAAGCCTTTAACTCTTGAAGAGCCCAAGCTGTGGAGGCAAGCAACGAGGATTCTCCTGCAGAAGGAAACCTGAGGAAGAGCTCTAATGCTGTCATTACCCGAAAAGCTCCCCCAGAATTAAACCTCAGTCTACACCCTTGCCGTAAAAACCCCAAGACCTCTCTCCTACCAGTATCTACCTTTCCGCAAGAAAGGGGGTTAAGCGTACGTGCACACCAGCGCCCGCACGCCGCGGCCAGCGGGCTGCACTGCAGCACCAGCCGGACCCTCTCTGCCAGCAAAACCGGCAAAAGCGGGGCCGAAGGGGCCCCCCGAGGTGGGGGAGGGAGGGCCCGCGCAGCGCCAGCGCCGAGGCCCGCTAGCCCAGGCGGGGCGGGTGTCCGTCCAACGGCGCGCGGAGAAGGGCCACGGCGGCTGCGCGAGGCCGCTCCGGCCCGGGGGTACAACCCGGAGCAGCAGACATCTCCGCCACCCCCTCCCCTCCCAAGCCCACACATAGACGCTCCCCGGGTGGGCAGCGGCGCCGGCGGGTCCCAGAGGGCGCCCGGGCCCGCCTCCCGCCGACGGGCCCTCGGTACCTGCCCGCTCCGTGACCCTCCTTCAGGACGCAGCCGCCACCCGGAAGCGGAAGTCGGCGCGAGGACCGGCCGCTACCGGAAGCGCGGCCAGCCACGAGGGTTCCGGGCAGCTTCCGTTCTAGTTCCTCCCACTGTCTTGGCGAAGGCAGCAAGGCCGCTGCCCAGCCCTCTGCTGCTCGCAGCGCTCCCGTCGCGGTTTAACGAGGCAGGTCCCGCACACGGAGCACCGCCGCCGACTCTGGCTGGAGGGGCGGGGGTTGGGGGGGGAGACGCGGAGGAGAAAGCGGCCAATCAGTGCGGGGCTTGTTGGGGGCGGGAGCGGTCCAATGGGCGGGTGCGTTGTTGAGCTGCGGGGTTGGCAGCGGCTGGAGGTGGCAGCGGAGAAGAAGAGGGTGAGGGGGCGGCAGTAATAGTAGTCGGTACCGGAGCCGTTGGGTGGTGGCGGGCGGGGCCCGGCTCGGGACCGGGACGGCAGCAAGGATCTCCCCCTGCCCCCTTCCCCTCTCTTCGCTAGTTGACCGTAGCCCGCCGGTCGTTGCCGGGTGCGCGAGCAGGGACGGAAGCCCGCAGGGTCTGCGCGTGCGGGGGCGCGAGCCGTTGTCTCCCCCCTCTCCCGCCATCCCCACCGCCGCTCCGCTGGGGTGCGGGGCGCCGCGCTCGGCCTCCCTTTCCCCCTCCCTCTCCCCGCAGGCGGCGACTCCCCAGGCACCGCAGAGGGACGGGCGGGGGGGAACATCCCCGCACCCAGCGGTTATGTAAGCCCCGGGCCCGCGCGCCCCCGGCTCTGGCCGCGGAGAGCGGCGGAGCGGCCGCGGGGCCCGGGGCAGTGCCCTCTCGCTGCCTGCCCCCGGGGTTCACCTCGTCAGCGGAAGAAGCTGTGGGGGAAATCGGAGGTGCTCACAAGCCCGACTGGCACCAGGAGCAGACTTTTGGTTTCAGTAGATATGTCTTAAAAGAATATTGCTGTTTGTTTCCATAGGAGAAGTGGGGAGACATCCTGAAATCCTGGAACTGTGCTGAAAGGTAAGTGAAAGTTAAGAATTCTCTTGACAGCTGCTTCTTGAGTGAGATGGTTGCTTGGTTCCATTGAGTACCTGTCTCTGGGGAGCTCGGCATTTTGCATGCCGTGGCTATGTAATTATGAAGTGTCAATTGCATTAGTATCTGGATAATTAAATTATTTTTTATGCTTCTCAAGGTTGAGTACATAGTCCCCTTCATCTGAAGAGAAACTGGTAAAAGTTAACTACTCAGTGACTTACAAAAGCTTAGATCATTCCTCAGTTGTAGGCAATACAGTAATGCTGTTTCTTTATAATAGAATACAAACTCGGTTATATTAATTTCTGATGCTCTTATAAGAATGGGAATCAACATCGGTTTATAGCATCATGCTGGCAGAATTTTAGGATAGACTGTAGTGCTTTTTTTTTTTTTAATATCCTGATGTAAAGCTGCTTCTGGATTTCAGGGTTTTTTTATAGGGATGTTGGGAGCGCATGAGAAGAGTTCCAGGAGGAATGCCATTATCATGTTATTAACAGTGAAATAGAGTGCCATCTGTTTAATCCAGACTGCCTCTGTCTGGTTTCAGCATTGAATGTTCTTCACTGTGAGATAAAGTCTGCAAAATTCAGAGCAGTCTCTTCTGCTCTGCGGATGCAGTGTCAGAGTGAGAGGAGACACATTTGTTTTTCTGTCATGTATGTGGGGTGGAATTGCAGGAGGGCTCTTTATTTGTGAGGTACGTAAATCTCTGTCTTGTAGAGAATGAAGTTCTGTCAGATACCTGTGAAGTATTTCTTGTTTCTTACTGTGGCTGAAAGTTAATAGGTATGTGTTCAAAGTCCGGCATTGCTGAAGAATGTTGATATTTTCCTCAGAAAAAAAATTTCAGTGACCCATAGACATGTTAGATACCAGACACCTTGGTTTTATTATTTGAAGGAAAAATACAAAGTCCTTGTTTTATTTATGCTTTTTTTTTTGTTTATTTTGTTTTGTTTTCTTCATGGTGCTTGGAAGCATGACTTGATGATTTCTGCGTGAAGCCATACTTTACTGGTATTGCTGAGTCTGTCAACATGAATGTTCAGTTCTGATCATGGAATATTGACTTTGTGTGACCTATTGCGGTTGAACAGAATTGTAGCAGAGGAGTGCACTCAGCAAGATTTGTCTTCAAATACACTATTGCTTTCAAGGTTTAGCAAGGTTTTGGGTAGCTGTTTTCCACCACCCAACTACATAAAAACTCTTGATAGGAAGAATTGTGTGCAGTTGATAGATTGTTCTACCATGAAGTTGCTTAATGTTTTGCTTCCTAAATTTTCTTTTCTTTCAGCATGGACCATACTCTTTCTTCTAAAAGTAAGACTACAAATATGAGGGATGTGATGTTTTGGGAATATAGGAAGCTTTTTGAAGCTGTATCTTCACCAAATAAATGAGTCTGCATGATTTCAAGGGGGCTTGCAGTCTTGCTACAACCTGTTTTTGAGAAGGAAACTTCACCATAATTACAGTGTCAGTCTGAAGAAATGAATAGTATGCACAAGGAACTAACATAAAGAAAATAAATTTTCATCTTGTGTAAAAAATGCTGGACGTCCTTTAGGAAGGGAAAGTCATTGGAACTCCATGTACAAATAATCAGTACTTTTTGTGGTTTATTCATTGCGCTTTTTTTGTACTAGTCATGGTGGTGATAATTACTGAAAAGATTAAGTGTTCTAGGATACAGTTATGTTAGCGTGTATCCAGCCATGCTAGTTATGATTTGCTGGGATTCCTGCTTATGTTGCTAGGTTAGAGGAAGGCGGCAGGGTTTTCTTGAATAGCTTTCAAAAGCCCATGTTTCCAGAAATTTGTGTTGATATGCATTCTGGATTAACAGATTGTACGATACATTATGAGCACTGCTCTTCTCTGCCTGTGCATATAATACTCTCTCTAGCACTGAACTGTTTTTAGTGGTATGCTCTTCATGATTGTTTTCTGGAGTAGAGAGCTGTGTGACTGACAGTGACTTGAAGTATTTTCAGTTTTGAGATGACAAAAAAGTGTTGTGGGGTTGTTTTTTTTTTTTGGGGGGGGGGAGGGCCTCAATATCTTACTACATATTTGAACTACTTAAAACTAAATACTGCATCTTTTTTTCCTGAAATTGCATGTTACTTTCTCCGGCTTTGTATTAGTAGTCATTTGTAAGTCATTGGAAGCCTTTTGTCATTTGAATAAAATGGTCAATCCTGCTTTAATTACAATAATGATGGCAAAGATCTTTCTTTAGTCCACCTTGGTTTCTTTGGATGCTTTTAAAAAAAGGCTGTGAAATGTGGGGAAGCAAATTATCTTCTCAGGCAGCATTAGAGAGCTAAATATTTTATGGATAGTATCACAATCTCAAACCACTGTTTCACCTCTCTTTTGGATAAGTCATGTGCTGGAGCAATAGTCTTAGTTTCTTTCTGGTTTTTGGGGGGTTTTTTTTGTTTGTTTTTTTTTTTTGGCAACCCAAAGACCATTCTTCACAGGAACAGCCATACTGGGCTAATCTGCTATTCTCTCTTGAAGCCTAAAGCTCTGGGATCCTGGTATGTGACAGGACCATTGTTTCAGGTCCTGCTCGTTTCCCACAGCTAAGCAGTATTTGACAGCAGGTGCTTTATTCTTACACTCTTTTCTAGGCAAGAATATAGGGTTACTCCTTAGGTCAGCTTTCCCAGTCTCTCAGTGGGGATGATGTTTTGTATGGATTTCTATACATATTAAGTATATTCCATGAATATACTTAATTTTTAAAAACTTTTGAGCCCGTGTATGGTTTTTGCATCTACCATGTTTTCTGGCAGTAAGCACCATACTTCATGTATTGTGTGAATAAGTCATTCCTCTGTTCTGTTTTGAACCTGTTATCTGAGAACTTCATGTGATACTCTTCGTTTTCTGTACGAGGAGGGGCAGAACTGTTTGACTCTCTCCCAAGCAGTTAGATACGAGTTTTAAAGATCAGGGTAATGTGTTCACTCAAACACTTGTCTGGGCAGGAAAATAACTTTAGATTCTATTAATTTTCTTTATGCTTGTTCCCTTATATTAAGATATGAACTAGTATCAGGAAGTGAAGCCGGAGGCTTCTCCAGCTGATTCCCGGTGAAGGACATCTGTGCCATAGGAATGATCATTTAAGAAGTCGTCCTGTGACTCTTTTCAGGAGAAATTGATCTGAGCAGAGACAGTCATCAATAGTACAGTTTGACTTGCTACTGTGGTCAGTTATTTTCATTTCCAAATAGAATAGTTATGAGAAGTAGTTCTTGACTTATTTAATGCTGTTTTCCACAGTGTTTCCTTTGCAGTTATTTGCTTGTAGTAGATAAAATTTCATGCAGAATTGTGTTCAAGGAAACATTAACTTCTGAGTTGTGTACATTGTTCAGACATTTCATGTAGGCTATAAAGGTGACTATAAAATAGAGATGATGACTTTAAGAAAGATTTACAGGTGTCAGGTATTATCTGAATGATTTGTTGTTTCTTCCTGAACCTTTCTTTTGTTGTCTTCTTTGGCAGAAGTAGAGATTCTTAAAAAATGGAATTGGAGGATGGTTGAGGTTGAAAGGGGCCTCTGGTAATCATGTAGTTCAACCCCTTTGCTCAAAGCAGGGCCAACTAGGGCAGGTTCCTCAGGACATTGCCCAGTTGGATTTTGAATATCTCTGAAGACAGAGACTCTGCGACCTCTCTGGGTAACTTGTTCCAGTGTTTAAACACTCTCATGCTAAAGAACTTTTTTCTTATCTTTTAAGTTGAATTTCTTATATTTCAATATGTGTCCAGATAGGTGCAAAGTTTTTTGAGAGTAAGAAAGTATTCTGAGTTTGTGTTTACATCACTAACTGTAGATAAAATAGCAAGCTGGTTGTATTTTTCTCTCTGCACTTTTGCTTGGATAATTCATGCTTCTAATAACAAGACACATAATTGAAAATATCTTTTTGGTTTTTTTACTTTAATCACAGGACAGATTTATGGGAGTGACTCGGTCTCCTTTTTCATATAGAATTCTGACTTCGGTTTCTAAACTTGAAATATAAGGTCAAGAGGTAGAGGGGCACTTCTGATTAAATAAAATATAATTATCTAGTAAAACCCTACTGTAAAACAAAATTCTCTATTGCCAGCAGTACCACAGAGAACATGCAAACCTTGATCGGGGCTGGGTAAAATAATATGCAGTTTGCAAACTGTTCCAACACATGCTGCAGGTTATCAATAATAGTAAAAGTTTTGTATTGTAAGGAAAATTGCTGCGTGGCCATTAGTCATTCTTCTGTTAGCGTTACTGTAAAACAAAATTCTCTATTGCCAGCAGTACCACAGAGAACATGCAAACCTTGATCGGGGCTGGGTAAAATAATATGCAGTTTGCAAACTGTTCCAACACATGCTGCAGGTTATCAATAATAGTAAAAGTTTTGTATTGTAAGGAAAATTGCTGCGTGGCCATTAGTCATTCTTCTGTTAGCGTTACATTTTTCTGTCAAATTTAATGAATTTGGGCACAGGCTTTTTTATATTCTGTTTTCCTTAGAGCCAACGAAGATAGAAATGGTATGCTACAGATGTATATTGTGTGACATTTATGTCCATTTATGGTGTTTTAAGAATAATAAATTATGTGGTCATGAAACATATTTGTCTAACAAACCATGTAGCTACTTTTAAACTAATTTGCATCTTTTAATTTAATGCTGCTGTAGAGTAATTTGAATCTCATGTACCCTGATGAAGGATTAGGCTGAACTACACAGCAGCGTTACTCTGTCGCCTTGAGATATCCTTTTCTTCTGAAATCCTGTGTTTCTCATACTGTGGATTCTATTTGAAAATGTTCACAGGAAAAAAAAAATCACTTATGGTTATTTACTTCAATAGGTATTTTATTTGTAATCACAATTCAGGTGATTTGTAAAAGACAGAACAATCATTGGCCGGTCACCTTTTCGGTCTTTCCTTGATTGTTTTCTGTTCTTCTGCAGGCAGTTCAGCTTGCCCCTGCTGCCCACTGCCTGTATCAGATCTGCCACCTTGACTTCCTCGTGTGATTCTGTAGAGCAATATGGATTTTATGGTTCAAATTTATTGACTTACTTCTGCATGCCAGAGACATTTGGAAGGAGACCCCACTAGGGTAGTGAAAGAAAATGTCAGGTGAATAACTATTGCAAAGTGGTAAACTATTTATTTTTTTATTTTATTTTATCTCAGTACTGAATATCATTACTTGGAAAATGCCAAGTTCCCTGGCTGCATAATACTGTTCAGCACAGGACCTGATGGAGATGGTTGGAGCAGTTCAAACCTGTTAAAACACTCTTCCAGGAATTCACTCTTTCTGCATATTCTTTTTTTTTTTCCTACAGGACAGAGTATTTAATGACATCTCATTTTATATTGTATAAGTTATACATGTGCTTGACTAACAGTGAATTTTGCAGTCCAGGAATGCTAAGTCTATGTTCTTGTGTGTAATCTCCATAATTTAGCTAATCTTACTATGTTTTTATTTTACTTGCTGTGATTCTTCAGAAAACTGAACTGGTTAGGTCTTCTGTATTGGTGTCTGCATTATGTTATGGTTCATGAGTTCTTTAAGTAGTTATACATTACTGTTCCTCTGAATTATATTTAAGTGAAATGTATGACATGGACATTTGTGCAGGCTGCATGACTGTAGTTTGCTGATTCATACAGGGCAATGTTGATACTTCTGGGATTTTTTTTCTATTTCCATTCCCTGTGTTTAGTAGTTTATGAACTTTAAAATGTAATTGTATTCAGGGTCTTCCTCCCCTCTTCTGCCCTGCCTTGACCCATATTTGGGCTGGGGGAATTATTCTACATCTATCTGGAAAGACAGTAAGAAAGTTTAAAAGAATGATCTTATTTTTCATGGCCATTCAGCTGAGAAGACACTGGGTTGAAAGATAATGACGTGAAATATGTGTAAAATTTGCTTGGGTATTTTCCTTCCTGGCTTAATTAATTTCCTTTTTATTCAGGTAGGTTGGTTACTTCTGAGAGTCCTGGTGTCTGTTTCTTCTTTCCATCTCCTCATCTTATTTTCTGCTTTGTCCTTTCTGTCTCCTTTAGGTTTGAGAATATCTTGAGCTTTAGGAGAGGCTGGAGAGCAGCCCCTCTGCATGCCTGCCTCTGTTCTGATCTGAAATAGGGCCACAAGGTAGAAAACTTAATTTAGAAAAAAATTCTGAAGAAGCTTGTAGTAGTCATTCAAGCAACTTTCCAGATATCTTAAGCACAAGATTTTGGAGACACGTGGGCATGAGTGTAGCAGATTTTGTTTTAGAAATAGCTTAAATTAGCTGTCTCTGTAAATAGTGTCTGTAAATTTAAATATGGTATTTCCTGCAGGTGAAAACAAATTAGTTAGAAATTTTTTTTTTTTTAGATTTTTTTTTTTTAAACATGAACTTTGTGAAGGTCTGACCTTTTATGACCAGTGTGCCCCATTGCCAGTGTAAGCTACACTGTTAATTCCACCATCTGCTTTAGACAATGTGGTAGCAACATCATGATGGCTGAACATAAGAGGGTCAATAACCTTCTAGCTGAGACATGTTTCAGAAAGTAGGAGGCTTTTATGTAAACTTAGTTATAGAGGGGGTGGAGTGAGCAATTTATCAAGCATCCTAGTGCATGCCATCAGAGTAGGGCAAAGAAGAAAAATCTAAATGTTCAACTTTGAGTTTTGATCTCTCTTTATTACTCCAGGTTAGAGGTATACTTTTTTGAAAAAAAATTTGGTGCTTCTGCATATGATTGCTGTCTGTCATGTCTTATGGTTGGAAACACATGCAGTTAAAAATAGTAATTAAAAAAAAGCTCCCTACTTAGAACGGTTGTTGTACTGGTCTTTAATATCTGCATGTAACTTAATGAAAGATGTCAAATCACTTGATAAGTGTGGATACCCACTATCCAAATTTTGCGGATGAAAATTCTTCATGCTTCTGGCACAGCTGAAGTCAATGCTAAGATTTATATTTACTTTTGCAAAATTAAGGTTAGAGTGTGAATTTCCAGGCTTCTGTTGTAGCCATGTTGCTTTGCTAAAATATGTAAAACTGAACTTCAGTAAACAAAACTAATGCATGTGTTTGTAGTTAGAACCCAGTCTTGATAGTACAAGTCTTTCTTTGTACAATGGTGATAGTATAAGAGTAAGAGGGGCTGTTAATCTCTTTTAAAACTCTTAATATTTTAATAACAGCAGTGGGATAGACAGATGAATGGTTAAAGTTCATTTACTTCAGTGAAATTACACAAGAAGTGATTGAGGAGTTTGTTAAGTAATAATAATGTGCCCTTTTACATAGAAATGTAAGGCATGCTGGTGAAGGATTTATCCTAGCAAAAGCTCATATTTCTCTGTGTGTAACAGTGGAGAACTTTCCATTGCTTTTTTTTTTTTTTTTTTTAAGATGTTCAGTTGAGCCGGAACAGCATAGAGACGTGAGCTAAATATGGACACAGAGGAGAGCGAGGGGGGTTTAGATGTGGAATGGAAAAATGACTAGTTCCTTATGTGCATGGAATTTTTTTTTTTTAAGCTGGTTGTTTCTTGTTCTTAGCATAGAACAGGCTTTAGACAAAATTGCTGAGCTTCTAAAGCTGCTTCTAGATTGTTAATTGTGTGTCCATTCTATCTATAATTATGTAACTGACAAACCATGATACCTGATGGTCTCTCTTCAATGTTGCATCTGTGCAATAGTTTCAAATAGTAACATCCTTAGGTTTCTGGAAGTTATTAAACCATATTTGTGGTAATTTCTTGGGAAGACCGCAGAATGAGGTGCTGCTTTTATCAGACTTCATGTGAGCCATTCTAATAGCTTCATTCATGTTAATGAACCGCAGCAGATTGCAGCGCAAATCTTACCACGTCAGAGTAGCAAGAGCTTCATGAAAATCTCTTAAACAGTTAAGTGTTACCTATGGAAATACAAATAGAGATGGGAGTCCTGGGCTGGAGGCCAAGTTGAATAAAAGTAGAAAAGAAATACCTAAAATACTGAACTAATTTAAGCTAAGCATTCATAAACTGTATTTCTGTGCTGTTTATTTTCATAGATGTTCTGTGACAGCAGTCCTTCCTTTAAGTCATAACTGTCACATGCATTTCATGATTCTCCAGTGAACAGGATGGCTAGTAGCAGGCTACTATGTTTTCTGTTTGCTTAGGTCTGTGTGCTTGCCAATGCTTGTTTCGTGCTGTGACTCTTCAACTTTGTCTTCACCCAGGTTACTGTAAACATCATGTGAGTTTGAGAAGCCTCTGTTTATCTGTGGAATAAGAGAACTTCCTAGCTTGCTTTTTGTTTGTTCGGGGGAGAAGGAGAGAACAAGATTTTCTTTCTCCTCACCATAATCAGTGTTAGAACTTGAGACAGCAAATAAAAATTTTAAAATAATTTGCCCTGGATATTTGCCCAGTCTGTCCAGCTGAGTGCTGGAATGTGAACAGTTTAGGCACAGCTTGTTATCTGTGAGTCTCCAAAGGACCAATTGCAAAAATAACTGAGATGCCTTTTTGCTTGTGCAGGTCTTGAGTGGACTTGGAATATGCATTGTAGTCCTGTAAGATGTATAGTAGTAATCCTTTAAGATGTATAATGAGAATCAATGGTGAAAATATGTATGCAGTCATTCTTTGTATATACAGAAATGAAACTTTGTTGGACTGTTACAGTCACTTCAGCCATAGAAAAGAGAAAATGTTTTTGAGGCATCTGGGCGTTTAAATCATTCAAATGGCAGCTGCATTACACACACATATCTTGTGTTCCAGGAATCACTGCACTAAACTCTTTGAAAGGGTGTATGCTTTGCTTTTTTCCTCTCTATATAGGTTAAATCCTTTCAGTTAGCTACAGGTCTACTATGGTTTTTAGCAGTTAATTTTTACAGTTTACATGCAAAAACTAAAACTACTGCACTAATTTCGCTTTTTAATTGAAATTAAAATGTTAGCATTTTATGTCTAGTTTTTAACTTGCCAAGTTATCTCAAACTTAAACTCTGGAATTTTTAGGAAGATAGTTGGAGATGCTTTAATAAATTCCATAATAATGTTTATACATTAACTTTGTCTGTAATTTTACCTTTTATTTTTCCTAGCTACTTCAATATTTAAATTGAGTAAAACTCATGATGCTAAGGCAGAAAAATAAATGTGCAACTGTGGGACTTCACATTTGTTGTGCACAAAGTCCTAGTCAGGTTAAGGTCTGTGGATGGATTCCAGCCTGAGTTAGAGGTCAATGGCCAATACTAATTGGCATTGATGCTGCCGAAATTGTGTAATCAAGTATTGTGCTGATTGTCACAGGGTGTTTTGTGTGTGTGTGTCCCCTCTTACTTTATTTGGTGACGTATAGTTAACCAAATGTTCAAAGGTTGTTTTTTATTTCCTCTGTGCCCTTTTTCTCAGACTTGCAGGTATTGGTCTGTGCTAAAGACAGAACACTGCGCTCAATGTAAGGAAAGTAGAAGGAAGTTCAAGGAAACTTAAGTAAGGAAGGTGTGTCTAGATGTTAATTTCATCTAATAAATTAAGGTTTGATGTATGCTGCAGAAAGCTTTAAAATGATCTGTTGGTCAGTGGGCAAGTGGAGGTGCTATGCTTTTGCTTTTTTTTTTTTTTTTTTTTTTTTTTGCCAGCTGCTAGGAAAGAGCTGCTTCAGCACGGCTGCCTGTCATTTTATTGAAACGTTTTGTAGGAACTTTACCACGTTTGTCTGGTGGAGATGTGCGTGAGTGTGACAGTCAACTGCTCTTCTCTACTGATGATACTCCCATGATTGTAACCTACCAGAGACTGTATTTGATAGCTTATTTTGATAATAAATTTTTGGTCTTGTGAGAGAGAGGAGGGAACATATCTTAAATGGACATTATTATGCTAATTAGGAAACCTTAATCACTATTTAAAGAGTTTTCAGCTTTATCAAGTTTTGAAGTATTTCAAATTCATATTCCAGTGGGTAGATTTTGACAGACAAAATATTTTTCCTGCATGTACTGGCTTTATGCAAAATTCCAGTAATAGTTATTTTATTGCTATTTCTATGAACTGTCGGGGCATTCTGCTTTAGTAATGTGTGTTGACTTTGAATAGATCGTGATGATTATCTTTTTGTCCCTGTGAATGCAGACTTCATAGCTTTCTGAAATGCATAATGTTGCTATAAGTAAATTCTGCATGTTTATGCATATGCATCACATCTATGGAAAATGAAAAAGGTTTTTTTTAGCATTTACTTCCCTATTTCAGGAGGATGTTTGAAGTTACAATATTATTTCTTGGTTTTAATTATTCAAATGAAATAGAACCGATTAGGAAACAAAACTGTTAAAATATGGTTACAAAAGTCTTTTCAATGTGCCAATTGGATAGCTGGCAGATAAGGCAAAAAGCGTGAGGATCCTCCCCCAAGTATGAAACTCCTGCTGCTCACTGATAAGAAATAATCATTGCATAATCATCTTAACTTGCAAATCTGCACATAATTGCAAGTACCAGGGTGTTAGGTCTGGATTTGTATTTTGTTCAGAACAGTTTTCTCGCATACTGAAGTAGTCACATGTGGACTGTGTGGTTTTGGTTTGTTGTTTTTTTGTTGTTGTGGTGGTTTGGGGTGTTTTTTGGTTTTGGTTTTACACCTGATCAACCCTACTTTTTGAGAAGTTACTCAATGCTCTGTAGGTCCACTGTCTACATGCCAATAACCTCAGTATTCCTAAACCTTCTGTCTAAGTTGCCCTTGAAAGACTGCATGTGTTTTGTGAAGCATGCTGTATGAAGGGTGTTAGATGAATATATTCCTTACACCAAAACCCATATAATTTAGCAATTTCAGGTGCCTGGTGCTTGAACTTTGGTAAATGCTGCTAATTCCTATCAGCACAATTGCATAGGAAAACAGAAGAGTGACACTTTTAATAGGCTGTTTAATTAGACTCGGGCTTTGATTAAAAGTTTTTGATGATGTGTTTGAAGAGAATGAACTGAATTTGCTGTATTGCCAATATAAAAGATCATAAACATTACCTAGATGGGCAGTGGGACTTACCTGTAAAGGAATAAGGAAACTATTTATGTTTAGTATAGTTCATGTGGATGTATTTTTATTTCAAGTATATGTAATATATAGAATTTGCTGAAGAAGATTAATGTTGCAAAAAGCAGTAGTGTAACTCTTTGACATGTTTGCATATAAGGACATCTCTGGTCTTTTTCCAAAGGTAAATTTACTCAGGAGACTTGAGGGAAGGAAAAACACTGTTCTGCCAACTGCTTTTGAAGTTTGTTTTTAGCAGGAAAACTATTTAGTATTACAAACAAAACCCCAGAGTTTCTCTGTGTACGGGTGAGGTTATGTAAAAATGTCTGAAGTTTAGAACATTGAGTCCTCGGTGAGAATTTCTGCTGTTGTTTTTTTGAGTGCAAGAAAATGTGTTTGAAAACCTATAACATTGTAAAATTGACCATGTATAAATAAATTCCATTCCTCCCTCCACAGCAAACAAACTGGAGAAAGGGTACCCATGAAGCTAGCTGCATGGATTTTTCAGTGCTGCCTGTTAAATCTGTAATTTCTCATAATCTTGAAAGACTCCTGCTTTCTGAATGTACATTAGGGCAGTATTTGATAAAAAACTTCTAATTTTCTCAGGCTATGAGTTAAAATATGCATGAAAATTGTAGTCTGCATTTAATATCTTGCTCTTGCTCTTGTTTCCCCAATGTCTGCTGGGGGGAATAGGGCTGTGCATTTCAATTGAAGTCATCAAGGCTATACCTGTGGAAGGCGCTTTTTTTTTTTCCCCCCTTCAATACTGCCCTATTGCTTAGATAAATGAAAAGCATTGTAGAAAGTCTTGCCTAATGCACCCTGAGCTGGGTTTATGTTATGTTCCTAAAGAGACTGTATGCAAGGTTTTGCCCCAGGAAAAAAAAAATAAATTTCAAATTAAAAAACAAAACAAAACACGAAAACCAACCAAACACCCTCCCCCCCCCAAGAAACACCCCCACATGTGTTAGTAACTTAGTGCTCATCACTATTTAAAAAATATATAACAAATTAACCACTTCACACTAAAATATTAACTAGTCCTTCCTTATAATTGGTCAGTCTGTTCTAATATTAGTTTAACAGTAGAAGAATAATGACTGTAAACAATATGCATTGTGTTTAACTATTCAACAGTGAAGATTAATTATTAAACTCATACCAAGACAAAAGGGGAAACTGGTGTAGTTGTTGCACTAGTTTACATTTACTAATGTTTTAATTCTCATACGGTAATGTCACAGAGAAGTAGCATATACTTCCATGTGATAGGCCACAGAATGCCAATTATAGTAAGCTGAGTTTCAGAGTTTCATGAGAGCTTCCAATAAGGTGATTAAAAAGGGTTGTGCTTTCTTTAGAGGCACTGTTTCTTTGCCTCTTTTCTTTGAAGAAGAGAGTCCAACAAAGGCCATGTAATTTCTTGCTCTGGAGGAATCCTAGTGAATTTAGTAGGGTTGGTCATGAGCATCGTTTTTTTTATAGCATAGTCACCTTAATCAATTGGGTCAACTGTGTGGATAGTTGATGTTAAGGTAGCTCTTAATGGATTGTGTTATACAGAATTAAGATGGTCAGGAACATGTGTTACTTCTTATATGTGGAAATTCTGACTTGTACAGTCTGTCTAATCTCCATATAAAATAACAGTGTTTTTCTTCTCATTTTGTGAGATTGTTCTTTGCAGTTCTTAAAACCCCTTTCTAACTTTCAGAAAACAAGTGTGAGATTTGAAAATGATTGATGCTGAAATAATGCTGTGACGCATGACATGGAAGCAGACAATTTGTTTCCTGTAAAGTAACAATTGGAAGTAGTAAATGCAGCTACAGTCTGAGCAGTTTTGACTCTGCAAGTTTGAAGCAGATCTTGTGTTTCTGGATTCTTCATGCTTTACCTGTGAATAGCAAGCAGCCTCTGTATGTGCCTTAAGTCCCCTTCATGTTTTCTATGCAGAAATAGACTGCCTCGTATATTCTGTTAGGTCAAGCGGAAGAGATCTGTGCTGTTCTGAAGTTGTGTTGTCTTGATGAGTAGTGGTGAGATCAGTGATGTTTCATGTAACTGTATTTGTTGTTCAGTTTGCTTTTTAAAGTCTGGAAACTTGTATTGGAAAAGCAAGACCAGAATATTAATCAGAATTAGTTTTATCCTTGAAAACCATACATCTTAAATGTGAATGATACATCGGAGTCACGTATGAAATTTATGGCATCATGTAATAAAGGAATATATCCTAATGCTCATGGACCTTTAACTCTGGCATTTAGAAAGTTTATGTTGGAACTTTGTATTCTTACTGTATCACTTTAAAAAAATCAGTAATATGACATAATTTTAGCTATAATTGAAGTAAATTCAAATAAATTTGAATATTCCACTCATTTAAGAGTTTGTGGATATGTAAGTAAGTGTATGGATGGGGGGGCGGAATCTGTCACCTCAGCTTCATTTACTTGCACTCTACTTCCTGGAGCTGAAGACTTTACCATCTGGAAGTTGGAAAGGTTAGAATGGGGGATTTAATTACTTTCAGCAGAGGATCCGTTAGGTTAGATCTCTTTGGGAATACTTATGGTAGAAGAAAGGAGGTTAGGTAAATTAATTAATGAATATGTAACCTAAATTCCAGTTCATGTGAATTACAGTTGGTAGCAGATACCGCAGCAAGAAATATGTATTGGTATTTTATTGGTCTGGAATTGATAGAGGACTTAATTTTTTACGGCTATTTTCATAATATAACAGACGTTTATTTCTATCAATTGAGGATGTTACAGCTCAAAAATGGGAAGCTGCTTAGAATCTACAGTTAATATTTCTAGAACTGTTTCTGCATGCATTTCTTTCCTTTGCAGGCAAGAGTAGTGATCTTTCTCAGTATAATGTTTGCAGTCCTATTCCAAAGTGTGTGTTGAGGGTTTTTTGGTAATGCAGGGTTTTTGTTGATTTTTGTTTTGTTTTGTTTTTTTTAATTTTGTTCTGGTTTTTTTTTTGTTCCCACAGAAATTCTGTTTCAAGATTTCTCCTAGCTCGTGCCTGTTCATTTTTAGTACTTAGCACTGAGTGTCCCTTAACTGTGGTTTTGCAAGTGTTAGTTTGCTGCTAGATTTTTTTCTTTTTTTTAAGACTCCATTTTTACTATGCATTTTCTATCTTTAGTTAAGTCTTTCTAGATTTAATTTACTTCATGAACCAAAACTGTGAACCAAGAAGGTGTTTGGGAGAGGTAGGGTTACATGGAAAGTAATTTGCATGGAAATGTTTTCGTAAGTAAAGAAATTCATGAGTTGCAGACAAACTAGCATAGGAAGAGTTAGTGCATATGAACTGATGCAAAGGGAGGACGAGGCTGTATTGTTTAGTGTAGGATGGGTTATCACACAGGATCCTGACAAGAGAATGTTTTAGGTTTAGTGTAGGATGACTGCATGAAGTTGTTTCTAAGGAAACTGGTGCTGAGATAATAAGGTAACATTTCTATGGCTAACCTACGTGTGTGTGTGTGTATTTTTAAGTGTGTCTAGTCTTTATAATAGAATAATTAATATGTGTTTTGCTGTATTATAAGACTGCAGGATAATTTCTTTATTATATTATTGTTTCCCAAATCCTGTAAGTAAAGTAGAGGAGTACTTTCTTCATATACAGAAGATAAATATCTCCTTCCACTTTCTCAATCATTTTAACTCTTCTCTTTTCTGCTTCATTCATTGCATGAACTTTTAAGAGAGTGATTTAGCTACAAGTATATAGTTGTGTTTTATTCAGGTTCTTAGACACTGTGAGGCAAACGGGACTTAAATTTTTCTCTAGAGTCACCTGACTCCTGTAGCTTTCTACAGCTGCTCTGTGCAATACAATGAAAACATCAGCTTTAAAATAATTTTTTAAACTCTGTTAAAACGTGTCTATGTTCAGTGTTGTATTTTCATTCACTCTGCCCTAATTGTTTGTCTTCAGCAATTTTGTATCTGCAAAGCACAGTTTCACTGTAGTAATTGTAGAAAGACAAGTTTTGGCAGCTGAGCTTTCTGGTGCTTGAAAAGGCACAAAAGATAATTTAGGGCTTAAAATGACTTAAAGGAGGCTTTTTGGAACAGGTGGGCTGTGACTTTTCTTTACCCCTTTTTTGGCAGCAGCTGAAATTGATGCAACCTTTTTGATAAGAAACGGAGCTCACTGGGCAAGTATGGTACCATGAAAATTTACCAGGAGTATTGTCAATCGTCTTTGACTTCACTGCGGTAAGGCCTTCTCCCGTCATTTTCACATAACTTTCTTTGTTGCTGGTATCCAAAAAGAAAGTTTTTTAGCCTGGTAATTACTAGTGAGTCAGAGTGGGCAGGGAAGAAATGTCTTATCCAAGTTGTTTTGCATGACTAAGGCTTGTCTAATAAGGCTGGCAACCTAAATCCCACATATAGAAGATGTCAGCATTTATATTTTAAAGTTGGAATGCATGTCTGTCTGCTTAAGCTCGCAATTAAATTACCTAAGAACTGGAGTTGGAAGAGGGCTCTCTTTCTATTAAACAGAATGCTTGAGCTGATGATTTAAATTAATAACTGTCCAGAGAATGTTTTGTTTCTTTCTACCTTTGTCAGTTTTGTACCTTGTAGAAGTTTCTGTTTCTCTGTGCTGTGGAGCTGTACGGCCAAGAGGGTTCTGGCAGAATGCTTGTACCTGTTTCTAACGCCAAGTTGCAGCTGTAGTTCTGATTTGTTGAGGACAACAGTTTTTTAAATTATTTTTTATGTCCTTACCAAAATGGCAGCTTATATAAGTGTTTATTAAATATGATTGTGATAAAATAATATATTTATGTAGATGGGTAGAAGGGAATCACAATGGTATTTGTGATATGTTTATTATAAGAAACATACAATATATGTACTTTTAAATAAGTACAAGAAGTTATCTACCAAAATTGAACATTCCCAAGGCTGGTCTTACTTTCTCTTGGGATCAGATTAGCCTAAGAGTCAATCCCTTTTCCAGTGTGGAAATCAGACCACACCATGGCTGTTTTAATATAGTCTAGCATGTAACTTGACAGTAGCTGGATGAAGCTGTATACGCCTGTATACTGAGCAGTTAAGGAAGGACATGCTCCTAGGAGAAGTTTTTTGTAAAGCGTATCAATTGCGTGCTAGCTTACACCATTAAGTTTTCTCCTTTACTCTTGTTCTACAAAAGAAGTAATTATGTAAAACAGGTGTTGTAATATTTATCTAACATCTCTTCTTATTGTCCTCATGATATTTTATGATAATGAGTCCTACTCTTACAGTATGAGAAACAGTATACTGTTAGCAGTCTAACATTTCTACCTTGTTACATTTTAATGTTTTGTTTTGTATTACTCTGTTACAAAAAATCCATTCTACTTTCTCTACCACTTAATTTCATGTGCTTCTAAGACACAGAGTTCTTTTTTCTTTGAATTTTTAAAATTATTCCCATATCCAGGTTAGAAGTTATTTTTCACGATCTTTGTCATTAACTGCCTCTTAACCACTTTTCTGCCTTATAGATACTTCTTTTTAGATTGCTTGAATCAAATGTAGGCCAGTATTTCAAATAAGAGCATATTATCAATTCTGTATGCTCTATTTACATGTTTTCAGACTTACTTTGTACCATTTTTGTGTGGTCAAACATCTTGATTTCTTTTCTGGCTGCTGATACATTCCTGAGCAGATGTTTTCAGTTAAGTTGTTGAACGTATTACCCAGTCTTTTTTCATTTGGTCTTTGAAACCTCTGCATTCAGGAATAACTCATCATGAGAAGTGCAGATTGCTTTTTTATTATCTGTGTTTGTCAGCATGTTGCCCAGTTTTCTTTCTCCAGAGTTCACCAGTCTTGTTAAAGTGTGTGTGTGGTGGGGAAGCATGTTTCCTACATAGTTCTGACCACCTTATCTTATGTTCTCTTTTATCTATTCTGCTTCCCAGAGTGTTAATTATATTAAACAAAGATGCTCTTGTAATGGAGCTATGAACATTCTGGATCAAAGGAATTGAATGTAGATTTAGTTCAGAGTAAGGATGCATTCTTGATGCTTTCCATGCTACTTTTTTACAGAAGTAGCATGGAAGAATCTTTCTTTAAATACACTTCTTTCCACGTTCAGTAATGAATTACAGATATGAGAGGAGTGTATATGTAGCTTGGAAGAACAAGCTATATTGATAATTGAGTTTTCTGTTCTTTTGTCAGCCAGTAACGTTCTCTTGGATGAGTGGCACTTGAAAGAGATCATGCAACTCGAAGCTTTGTTCTTTTTGTTGAGACAGTCCAGGTTTTAACTGCAAAATATTCTTGCCATAGCCTTTGAGGTAAAAATATATAATATTATTATTCGTCATGCAGCTAGGACTCAATTATATTATATACATCATGACAAGTAGTATATAACGGCAAAAAAAAAAGGACTAATTCTTGAAGTGCCTGCCCCTTTTATATAACCTCCCCCATGTATTTTGAAGCCAGTATAAAATCCTGGCTTCTTTAAAACACACAAATAAAACCCCCAAATAAAATACAAACCAACAGCAAAAAAACCCTCTGCATACTTGAGTAGTCATATCTTCTTAAATGCCAACAATTATTAATATCTAATTGGTAGCACTTCTTTTTTCTTTTTAATCCTCACTGTAATAGTTGGTCTATCTTTATAGCGAGTGCTGTTGGCTCTGATTATTTGGGTAATCATTTTGCTGTTGCAAATTGATCTTGGTTAGTGGTTTAGATGCAGACTGGTAAATAATAATGTATTTAGTCAGCATGTTTTTACTCTAAGTGAAAAATGTGCTCTCTGATGACAGAAGTTCATTAATCCCTTTTTCATGTCTATTACTGTAGAAGTCAAAAGTTCTTGGGCAGTTACCAGAGTTTTAAGTTTCATTGTTTCGATAGTATATTACTGTAATAAGTTTTATTTCAGCCTGGTATTTTCAAAGACAATAATATAGACAATGGTAAACTATATGAAAGGTATCTTTAAAATGGGAATCTATTTCTAAGCAAGCAAATAAAAGGATTGTAATTTAAACATAATCTCATGGTATTTCAGTCAGTTTGTAACTTCATTTTCATTGTCTCTTGGTTTATATGTATTTTATAACTAGTCTAATCCTCCCCAAACTGTCATCGTAAGTGTATCTGGAAAGTCAAAGTTGTGAAGTGCTATCTCATATTTCCCAATGAAAGTTAAGTTCTTAAATGTCTAGGCAGGTCATGTGTTAACATCAGGAATTAACCCATGGTTTCGTCCTTTTTTATTTGTGTGCATAGCATGAGCTAGGAGAGTGCTTTTGCTTGGTAAAATTCTGGTTAGATCTCAACTGTAATTGGCAGATGTACAATGCAAAACTGTGACTTCCTTTGAGAACAGAATATTGTAGCTTTAATATTAAGTGTAAAGATTCCAGGTCTAATGATTTAACAGCCTTATGTCTCATATTCTGCCTCTATGCCAAATGAATAAGTTAAGGAGAAAACTTTTTTTTATTATTATTTTAAGTGCTTTTTTTGGGAAGCTTTTCAGTAATTGATTTTTATATTTGATTTTAACATTGAATGACTTTGTTCCCAACTATAAATGCACACTAAAGCATGGAACAGAAAAGTTAAACTTGCTTGCTTGTTTGATGTTTAAGGAATCTTACAACCAGTCCATATGTAAAAATATTTTAGCATATTTAATTATTACTGTTACTAGTAACTAAATTTCTGCTTAGTTATTATCCTTCCTACATATTAGAAGAACCTTTGAGCCATAGTAGAAAAAAAAAACTAGGTTTTTTTTTTTAAATAAACACAAGAAATCTCTTATATTCCCTGTATTTTGTTTGCTTTGGGAGAGATGTGAACACACTGGAAATAAAATTCAATACTCTTAGTTCAGGCCGCTTCAACGTTGAATAAATACGCACAGGATTTAATGCAGTTGAACCAGTGTATTTTAGAGACACACCCACATGGTGCTTGATTTCTTCCCCCTGCGTGCATCGCGTTCCCCCCATGCCCCCTCCCCCCCAAAAAAAAAAAAAAAAGAAAAGAAAAAGGTAGAGCAAACCAGGGAGTGAATGTAAGCACGAGGTGTGCTTTGCAGATGCTCATGTGAAAATCCTGGAGTGCGGTCCACATGTCAGGCTGAGATAGTCACACAGCTGTTGTGCTTGTGTTCCTCTAGCAAAAGTGGCAAAGTGTGTCAGGCGCAGCCTGGCTGGTGTGGTGCAGAATGGGGCAGCGCTCCCCACTCCGATGGGGCAGCGTGAAGGGTGGACACAGTGGGGAGGCACAGCCACTAGGCACTGAGCTAAGATGCTCACTGTGCTTTTGTTAAGTTTTCTTTTAGGGAGTCAGTGCAGAGTTAGTCAGGTCATGGATTTACAGTACACTATTTTGCCTGTTTGTACAAGTCCTTAAAAATGTTTTTAATATCCAGGCAGATAATTTGAAAGGGAGAGATGCTTTGTTCTGAAACTGAACTAGTAGAGTAATCCTAGCTGGAATAAATCCTTTTTAAGCCACATGAGCAAAGCAAGCTTTAACATCTGGAAAAGTCTTCCAGGAAGGATGCAAATGTAGCATTGGAGAAATGAATAGTTTGTGTTTATATTTTTCTATAAATGTAGTGCAAGACTGACACATAGATAAGGTGCTTTTCCTCCTGGGATATAGTTCATATTATTGGTCTTTAACGTACACCCTATCAAAAACATCTGTTCTGAAACAGATGTTCTGAAACATGTTCTGAAAGCATCAGAACAACTAGCTGTATTTATGTAAGCAACCACACAAAGCTGTGCGTGGAAGTGAAAATGGATAGATCGTACAGTAGAGGTGGCCCCAAAAGATCTACTGTGTAAAGCTCTCTTTCCCCCATTCTTCTAACAAATACACAAAAAGCACTATACAGTGTCCTTTTCTTCAGGGATGAATAAGCACAAGATTCTTGTGGTACATGCCCTATATTGTAATCCTTTGCATGCTTTAGAGATTATCACATACAACCTTAACAAAAATTCTTCTGCTTTTTCAGAGTAGAACTGCTAAAATCTTGCTGTACCACATATACAAAAACACTGTGCACTGGATTTTGTTTCTGGCATTGTTCTTAAAGGGCATAGCATAAGCTCCATGCTTCAGCAGTTGTCCTCAAGATGGCTGCTTTCCTAGACAGCAGGTATGGCTTTGGTGCTGAAGCTGACTTACACTGGAAGAAGTCCCCAAATAGGGCTTGCTTGAAGGTTGATGCAGGGCACAAACATTGGGACAGAAGTATGTGGGATACTGGAGGGGGAAGGTCAGCTTTTCCTTTTTCATGGTTACTAGCCACTAGATGGGCTTAACAGTAATATCAAACTGCACCCAAATTTTGACATCAGCACAGGTTCAGGTTTTAACTTTATGTGAGTTGATTTGTTTGCAAACAGCTATATGTGGACTTTCTGTAAGGCTCAATAGACTTGTGTAGGAGGGGTTAATTTCTTAGGTAGGTTAGGTGTTACGCCATTATGTTACCTGACATTTTCGACTTACCATAGTAGGAACATTGGGATCTCTATAGCGTTTGCAGTAAGGCATTGGAATCATTCTTGTGACTCTTGGTGGTTTTGTAATTTCTTTAGATATGCCAGGCTAAATCCTGACTTGGGAGAATTGCTAATTCTTCAGTTCACTGATTTCACTTACTTGTAGTATTCTTCTCTTACTCCAAACTACTACATTTTTACTGGCCTCATGCATGTGTTTCTTGATAGCCTTGTGCGTTTCCTTATTTCTGCAACAGTTAGCTTGCTTAGTGTTCTCCTTGCAGTTGTGCTCTGAATTGTAGTGCTATAGGGCAAAGAACACTTGTTGCTACTTAAAATACACAGTAGTATGTGGTGCTCAGTGTAGCTTTATTGAACAAAAGTTTTGCTTTCCTGTTGGAGCTGTGCTGTAGCTTCATACATACGGCTGTTCAATGGAGTGTAAAGAGAAGGGGGATTTGTGTTTTGGCATGGGGTTTTTTGTTGTTGTTTTTGGTTTTGTTGTTAGTTTGTTTTTAATCATAATCTTAATTCCCCCTTGCAATGTTTCTCCAAGGAAATAGTCAACTTCATACAGAGTCAGTGTAATCTCCTGGAGTTGATACAGTGCTGGAGGAGAGCAGCTCTACTTGCCTCCAGATTTTAACAGGATCTTCCAAGCTGAAGTAATCATTTGGCGGAGAGGGGAATTTTTGGCTATGAGTTACAGCTGATGTTTGCCTCTGATTTACAGACAGTTGTTTACAGTTTTCTATGTGTAAAACAGTTTGAACCCCCACACCCTATTTGTGATGCTATGTAATTTTTTTTATTATCTTCTACTTAAATTTAATTCTAGAAAACCTGCAGATTTGGTTTGTAAGCAAACTGACAAGTGAATGAAAACTTTGAACTGTTACAGCCTGATTCTTCAACCAGGTCTGTGCACATCTGCTTGTGCTTAGTCCTTTTGTGGGGAAAACTGTACAGAAATAGAAGTTCCCTTGTCTGATTTGCTGGTATATAACTGTGATTCTTGCTTTGGGGCTAAAATAACTCGAGTTCCTATTCAGAAAAAAATTATGTCTAACATAATGCAGCTCTGGAAAGGCCTGCCTGGTGAACTTCCAGGATCTATGTCTTTGGTTTTGATGCTAGGGATAGCAGGTTAGGTACAATTGAACCTCTAGGTAGCAAGCGTAATAACTTAGAGCTAGTTGGGACTCCATGATATTTCTAGAGAGTAGTGTATATCAGATATCATGTCTGGATGTAAAGGTTGCTTCTATCATGTTGTAAAACTTGGGAAGCTTGTAGAAGTCTTGAATCAACTCTTACAGACCTGATAGTCTGTCTTGAAGATGCGTGCCTGATAATTACAAGAAGCAACTGATAATAAGTTAAATACATACATGTATTTGTCTTTCAGGTCTCCTGTGCATGTTTAAAAATCTGTATGTAATCAGCTACAGTGTGCCTATAGGGTAGAAATTTGTTTATTTTTTTTCAAATCCATCATAAATATTGTCAGGGAAAGAAGAGGAGGATTTGAATTTCATTCGTTCAGAAGTGTATTATTTAAGATTTCTGCAAGTATGCTGGTTTTGGCTGGGATAGAGTTGATTTTCTTTATGGTAGCTAGTATGGGGTTATGTTTTGGATTTGTGCTGGAAACAGTGTTGATAATACAGGGATGTTTTTATTACTGCTGAGCAGTGCTTACACAGAGTCAAGGCCTTTTCTGCTTCTCATAGAATCATAGAATCATTGAGGTTGGAAGAGACCTCTAAGATCATCGAGTCCAACCATCAACACAACACCACCATGCCCACTAAACCATGTCCCTAAGCGCCTCATCTACACGTCTTTTAAATACTTCCAGGGGTGGGGACTCAACCACTCCCCTGGGCAGCCTGTTCCAATGTTTCACCACTCTTTCAGTAAAGACATTTTTCCTCACGTCCAATCTAAACCTCCCCTGGCGCAACTTGAGGCCATTTCCTCTCGTCCTATCGCTAGTTACTTGGGAGAAGAGACCAACACCCACCTCGCTACAACCTCCCTTCAGGTAGTTGTAGAGAGCGATGAGGTCTCCCCTCAGCCTCCTTTTCTCCAGGCTAAACAACCCCAGTTCACTCAGCTGCTCCTCATAAGACTTGTTCTCCAGACCCCTCACCAGCCTCGTTGCCCTTCTCTGGACACGCTCCAGCACCTCGATGTCCTTCTTGTAGTGAGGGGCCCAAAACTGAACACAGTATTCAAGGTGCGGCCTCACCAGTGCCAAGTACAGGGGCGCAATCACTTCCCTCCTCCTGCTGGCCACACTATTTCTGATACAGGCCAGGATGCCATTGGCCTTCTTGGCCGCCTGGGCACACTGCCGGCTCATATTCAGCCGGCTGTCGATCAGCACCCCCAGGTCCTTCTCTGCTGGGCAGCTTTCCAGCCACTCTTCCCCAAGCCTGTAGCGCTGCATGGGGTGGTTGTGGCCGAAGTGCAGGACCCGGCACTTGGCCTTGTTGAATCTCATACAGTTGGCCTGGGCCCATCGATCCAGCCTGTCCAGGTCCCTCTGCAGAGCCTTCCTACCCTCGAGCAGATCAACACTCCCGCCCAACTTGGTGTCGTCTGCAAACTTACTGAGGGTGCACTCGATCCCCTCATCCAGATCATTGATAAAGATACTGAACAAGACCAGCCCCAAAACTGAGCCCTGGGGAGCACCGCTCGTGACTGGCCGCCAACTGGATTGAACTCCATTCACCCCAACTCTCTGGGCCCGGCCGTCCAGCCAGTTTTTGACCCAGCGCAGAGTACACCTGTCTAAGCCATGAGCCGCCAGCTTCTCTAGGAGAATGCTGTGGGAGACAGTGTCAAAGGCCTTACTGAAGTCCAGGTAGACCACATCCACAGCCTTTCCCTCATCCACTAGGCGGGTCACCTGGTCATAGAAGGAGATCAGGTTGGTCAAGCAGGACCTGCCTCTCATGAATCTGTGCTGGCTGGGCCTGATCCCCTGGTTGTCCTGCTCATGCCTTGTGAGCGCCCTCAAGATGAACCGCTCCATAATCTTCCCCGGCACCGAGGTCAGGCTGACAGGCCTGTAGTTCCCCGGATCCTCCTTCCGGCCCTTCTTGTGGATGGGCGTCACATTGGCAAGCCTCCAGTCGTCCGGGACCTCCCCCGTTAACCAGGACTGCTGATAAATGATGGAGAGTGGCTTGGCGAGCTCCTCCGCCAGCTCCCTCAGCACTCTTGGGTGGATCCCATCTGGCCCCGTAGACTTGTGAGCATCCAGGTGGCGTAGCAGGTCATTGACTGCTTCCTCTTGGATTATGGGGGGTTCATCCTGCTCGCCGTCCCTGTCTTCCAGCTCAGGGGGCCGAGTACCCTGAGGATAACTGGTCTGCCTGTTAAAGACTGAGGCAAAGAAGGCATTGAGTACCTCAGCCTTTTCCTCATCCTCGGTGACAATGTTCCCCCCCCGCATCCAATAAAGGATGGAGATTCTCCTTGGCTCTCTTTTTGTCATTAATATATTTGTAAAAACTTTTTTTGTTGTCTCTAACGACAGCGGCCAGATTGCGTTCTAGCTGGGCTTTTGCCTTTCTCATTTCTTCTCTGCACGACTTAACGAGATGCCTGTACTCTTCTTGAGTTGCCTGCTCCTTCTTCCACAAGTGGTAAACTCTCCTTTTTTTTCCTGAGTCCCAGCAAGAGCTTCCCGTTCAGCCAGGCCGGTCGTCTTCCCTGCCTGTTCTTCTTATGGTGTATGGGGACAGCCTGCTCCTGCGCCTTTAAGACTTCCTTCTTGAAGATCGTCCAGCCTTCCTGGACCCCTTTGCCCTTCAGGACCGTCTCCCAAGGGACTCTCTCAACCAGCGTCCTGAACAGGCCAAAGTCCGCCCTCCGGAAGTCCATGGTTGCGGTTTTGCTGGCCCCCCTCCTTACTTCACCGAGGACCGAGAATTCTGTCATTTCATGGTCACTAAGCCCAAGACGGCCTCCGACCACCACATCTCCCACCAGTCCTTCTCTGTTAGTAAACAGCAGGTTGAGCGAGGCACTTCCCCTGGCAGGCTCACTTACCAGCTGTGTCAGGAAGCTGTCTTGCACACACTCCAGGAACCTCCTAGACTGTTCCCTCTCTGCCATGTTGTATTTCGAGCAGATGTCCAGGAAGTTGAAGTCCCCCACGAGAACAAGGGCTAGCGATTGAGAGAATTCTGCCAGCCGCTTGTAGAACGCTTCATCCGCCCCTTCATCCTGGTTGGGTGGTCTATAACAGACTCCCAGCAGGATATCTGCCTCGTTGGCCTTCCCCCTCATTCTTACCCATAAACACTCAACCGTATCATCATCACAATCGTTGAGCTCTATACAATCGAAACACTCCCTAACATACAGGGCCACCCCACCGCGTCTCCTTCCTCGCCTGTCCCTTCTGAAGAGTCTATAGCCATCCATTGCAGCACTCCAATCATGAGAGTCACCCCACCATGTTTCTGTGACGGTGACCAAGTCATATCTCTCCCGCTGCACAATGGCTTCCAGCTCCTCCTGTTTGCCGCCCATGCCACGTGCATTGGTGTAGATGCACTTGAGCTGGGCTATCGATTTCGCCCCCGGCACTGGCATGTCACCCCTTTGCTCATCTCTAGTGAGCCTTCTCACCCCACCCCACCAGCGAGTAGGCTGGGGGTGCACAAGAAGCTGGGAGGGGACACAGCCGGGACAGCTGACCCCAACTGACCACAGGGATATTCCATACCATATGACATCATGCTCAGCATATAAAGCTGGGGGAAGAAGAAGGAAGGAGGGGATGTTCGGAGTGATGGTGTTTGTCTTCCCAAGTAACTGTTACACATGATGGAGCCCTGCTTTCCTGGAGATGGCTGAATACCTGTCTGCCGATGGGAAGTAGTGAATGAATTCCTTGGTTTGCTTTGCTTTTGTGCATGGCTTTTGCTTTACCTATTAAACTGTCTTTATCTCAACCCACAAGTTTTCTCACGTTTACCCATCTGATTCTTTCCCCCCATCCCACTGGGGGGCGCTGAGCGAGCAGCTGTGTGGTGCTTAGTTGCTGGCTAGGGTTAAACCACAACAGCAAGGAATTGCATTTTTTTAAAAAACAGTTGATTTTAGAAAATTCATAGAGGACATTGGTTTGTGTATGCCATCTTGTGATAAAAGCTTTCGCTTGCAGTGTAGCCTGAAAAGGATGGTACCTCCTGCTAGCCTATCTCTAATTAGCATGGAGGAGGGGAAAAAAAAAAGGGACCTTTTAGTAATTCAGTAATTTGGAAAAGTAATTAATTGACTAAACAGTATGGAATGGAATACGCCCATTGTTCGTATACTTCAATTTCCTATTAGAGGTCTCCAGATACTGAAATCCTCTAATTTACTTAGAGTGGGCTCATTTGTGCGTTGTTTACCTCATGCTCAGCATGAAGGGATCCTGCAGTGAAAGGTGAACTTTAGTGTAATACACGATTTTTGCAATCACATTGAAATTTTGGCTCTGTAAGGAATATGTATTAAGAACAATGATAGTAAGGCAGAATCTTAAATGGAATATATTAAAGAGGTGTATGTTCTCCAAAGTCAGGGTATTGATTCAGCTCATATTTTATAAAAGTATTACTCTCTTCTTTCATCTTGCATCTTTCTTGCACTGTTCTTCGTAACAAATAGCACTTCAGTTTTCCTTTCTAGTGTGCTTGTAGTACTGTGCACCACTAGTATGTAAGGTTTTTCCACATAGGTGACAAAGTCTTCTTTTTGGATGAAGGCAATCCCTCCATTCTTCCCCCTGCTAAAACGCCAAGCCTTTTTTTTTTTTTTTTTTTTTTTGTAATGGCAAATTGCTTTGTTATAGAACGACCCAGATATGCTTTAGTGGATTTGATAAACTTCAATTTGTAATGTCAAAAAATATATACGTTATTGCTTGCTTTACTTTACTATATTTCTCCTTATTTTGTGACCATCAGAGTTTCTTTTCACCTTTCAGAAAACGGGGCAGTACTTGAAGGCTTGACAAATGCATCCCAGGTTGAAAAACTGCTGCATTCCTCCTCCTCTTCCTCCTTTAGAAAACTGACTTCTTTAAAGAGGTAATGTTGAATGTTGCACTTTCTGTAGAAAACTCCCCCCCCCCCCCCCCCCCCCCCCCCCCCCCCGGCAAAGTGAACTAAAATTCGACTTCTTCTGTAGCATGTCCTGTGGTGTTTTAAATTAACTTATATCCATGTCTCATTCTGATGACTGATGTCTGTTCCCCTATCTATTGAAAAGGATGTCTTTGGAAACCTTTGTTTGCAGAGATCTATTTTGTTGTGTTGTGTTGTTTTATAGAATTATTTGTCAGCGCTTCTGCTGAAGTAAGTCACCCAAGTGTTACTTGAATTTAAATTAATCTAATGTTATTTCTGAATCTGATATCTTTTAGGATATTTAAACATGCTTTAGAAATCTGAGGCAGTTCCTTACTCACAGGAGTTTGTATTCTCTGAATGACTTGCTGCCAAGGGCCATGCTAAATTCTGTATGTAGCCCTGTTCATACAAAGTTGCTAACATTGAACTTACAGCTTCCCAACACAATTTTTGTATCTTACTTCACTTCATTTTCCATTTAACAAATACTGATCTGTTCTTAAATACAAATCTTCTTTCAGAAATCAAAACAAGTATGTTCTGAGATCAGAGTAGGTGATTCCAATCATACAGTCTGGCTATTTAAAGGCCATTTATCATAGGACTTCCATGATGTAACCTATATATCAAACCCGTAAGTTTTGGTTGAGCCTAAATAATTTTCAAAACATCTGAAAGAAAACTGTAAAAAAGTAAATAATTAACTTCATGTTTACCTGCCTTTTCCTTATAAAATTTACAATAAATTCTGCAAACAGTAGCACTTACGATATTCTTGACATTACTTGTATGAAGTTGATGAGTCTAAGTGTTTATGGGATTAAAGATGATTGTAGCAGTCTTCATCTTGTTATCATCTGGTTGTGGAAGTGTTTCTCTCCCCCCCCCCCATCCCAGGCTAAAAGAACTTCAGAAAAAGTTGGCTGTATTGAAGGAAAAAATATTAATTAAAAAAAAAAAAAGGGCTTTGAAGCTGATGGGTATTTGTAGCTTTTAGGAAAAATGTGGTAAAGATATATGACAGCGTGTGACAGCTTTGTTGCATATAAATGTTATACAGCAATATCAACTTAAAAAAAAAAAAAAGTGACCAAAGTATCTCTTAAAATACAGTGTACCTTCACAGATTTTCTGTTTCTTGTTTCTGTTCAGGCAGCTGTTAACCTGCAGGTCCTGACAAAAATAAACTTTTGATGAAACCTTAACTAAGAATCACTGTCTTCATATGTCTAGTACGGCTTCAAACAGCTCTTATATTTTACAGTCTCCTCAATTTATCCCTTTTCAGGTCACTATTCATAGGCTTTAGCCTCTAGTATTAGGCTATAGCTTCATTTCACTCCTGTTGTGGGACCTTAATGACTTCCAGTTATTGCCAACCTGTACTGAGATCACGCAGAAAGACAAAATGACCCTTGTTGCTTAGACCTATTTAAACATCAAGCAAAGGTGTCTAATGATGCTTTGTGTTTTAAACATTCTTGCTATTGCCTTGAGAATTGAATTTATGAATTTAAGATGTTAGAATATGACTGTTGTATATAAAATGGAAAATAATAACAAGTTGTCCTTGAAAGTTTTCTTTTTTTTTTTTTTTGTTTCTGGGAATTGCAACATACTTTTAGAAGAGCTAAATCTTGCAGTTTTAATGAGAAGCCTCAAAATTCTTTAAGAACAAGCTTTAAGGAGTAAAGTTCTGCTATTAGGATTTCTAATAACTGGTTTTATGAAACTGCTTTACTTCGAGCAGTATCTAGAACTGTCATTACAATGTCTCACATGATTTGTTCCATGATGCTCTTTACTTTGCTCCGCTTGTCTTTTCTTTGTACTATATTTGGTAAGAGAGCAAGAATGGGATGATGTGTTTGACTTAAATAATGTACATTTTGGCCTGAAGCACTGAATCCTCCTTTTTCCTCCTCCCCCCCCATTAATGTGCAGAATTTTTGACTGAAAGTCTGAAGAGAACAGTTTAGTCATTGTTAGAAAATGGGACCAGTTGCCCAAAATGCAACTTTTCCTATTTGATATTATATAATTCTATTGGAAATATGTAAACAGCTTTTCATTGGGGTAAGATTTTACAAAACTAAGTTTTGCTGCTAGAACTCTTATTTAATTTCTTTTTTCCTTTCTCTTCTCAAGGTAAGAGAGAAGCAAAAGTAAGAAAATGCTGGGATTAGAACGAGGTGTTGTGGAAGAATGGCTGTCAGAATTCAAGGTGAGCTGAGAAGATGAATGATAGCTGTATCATTGGCTTTATGCCACATAACATAGTGTTTGTTTTTTTTTTTAAATGTCCAATAAATATCCAATAATTAACATTTTAAATATCTATTACTTGATCTTTCAACTTTTTATAATGTATGTAAATGAGTCACCTGGTACATAATATGCAATGCATAGTTCTAATAGTTTATTTTTATTGTTTATTATTGTAGAGCAGGAGTTTAAAAAAAATATTAAAGAAAAATATTTGGCTGGCTTTTTTTCCTATGGTCTGCATAAAATGAATTGTTTTGTCATGAAGAATCTGAAGTATGTTTAAGCTATTTTGCATGTTGATAATTATGCTGAGTGAAATACAAGATAATGCATGAACAAGACGACTGGATTTCATGACTGATATGAAATTAATCTGTTGTTTAAATAAGAATTAGTAATTCCTCACATCATTGATGATACACAATAAATCATTACGTGCTGTTGTTGGAAATTTGTTGAGGAGCCAAGGATGCAAAATCCACAGACGTGGTTGCTTGGTGGGACTCGAGGCTGTCCATGCTCATTGTAGGTTATCCACGTTTCTTGAATAATTCAAGTTGATTTGATAAAGACTTTGAAAAGTGCCTGTTAAATACAGAGTATCAAGAAAGAGAGTCCTCGAGTCCTCGTATCAAGCTGGAGCAAATGATTTTATGAAAGATAAATGTGAAACTGCTTTTGGATTTAACCCGAAAGTTGGTATGTGCCCCCAAATGCTATTCATATGGAGAAGAACTGATACTGAATGAACTAGGTTACAAGTCTGAAAATTTACTGAACTTCAGGAATTTTTCTTGATGTTGGGATGAGACTGAATCCTTTTGTGGAGATCTTTAATACTTGGAAGCATTGATTTATCAGAGGAACACTTTTTTTTCTTTTTTTTTAGGCATTACCTGAAACACAAATTACCAGCTATGCAGCTACATTGCACCGAAAAAAAACACTGGTACCAGCTCTTTATAAAGTCATTCAAGACCCAAATAATGAGGTAGGAGACTTTAAAAAATATTTTTGTTCACATTCTTATATCTTCCACCTCTACGACTAAAACTAGAGTAATTGAGAAGTGGAGATGGATAGGAAGATTCTTCGATTCTTTTTTCTAATGTAGTCTAACATGGATATCATCCCTCTTTTTACTCTCTTGCTTTTTGAGAGTTACTTTAAATTACTTAACTGACAGTTGCTTACCTTTCTGGTAAGACACAACTTCATCTGCTCCCAAAAATACAGTTTATGATGTTTGCTAGATTTTACTTGCCACAGCTGACTGTTACACTTGATTTGGCATGAGTTTGGTTTTTTTCCCCCCCCTAGAAACCACCTTTCAGTCATGACAGAGGCAAAGTAGGCCTTACATTGAAGCTCAGTAAGACCAATGTGCTTCTCGCCTTGTGGCTTATTACAGTGGAAGATGGAGTCAGTTTATTAAATCCTACTAAAATAACCAGATCTTCTTTTGCTTATAGTAGTATCATGTTTGTGTAATTTGGTTTACACTGCTGTAAACAAGAGCAGAAGCAGGGCCCCAAAATATAAATATACACAATGAAAACTTAGCTTACCCTTGTACATAATTCATTTTGCAAATGACGTTAAACTGAGCTTTCTGTTCCATTGGTTACTGCTATGAGTATTTCTGGGAAAGTGTGTGAAATACAACTTCTGAATAATATTGTGCAAGCGTACCATTCTCTACTGTGTAAACTACTTCAGATAAAATGCTTCAAAATATTTGATTTATCATCTGTGATCTCTTGTATATTTAAAAATTAAATGGCAAGTGTACACAGCAAGGAAGTTCTTTATTTTCCTAAGCACAGCTCAGCTGCTTTTGGAAGCTGAATGCTTGATTGAGCTTAAAGGAGATTGCATAATGCTCATGTAATAAAAAAAAAAAAAAAAATGCTTCATAGCTGTCAACTTCATTTCGGTATTACAAATAAGTTGCATAGTGACCTTTTTCTTTGTATTGAAGCTACTGTTACTCTCTCTCCAACCTGAAGGCACCATTGCTGCTGTTGTCTTTTAGTATATATGTATTTGTGTGTGTGTATACTTCTGAAAATGTAAAAGCTTTCCTTTCCTTTAAGAATAAGCATTTGATTTTTTTTTTAAATGATGCAAAGAACCAGATTTGCGAAAAGAGTATTTTCTTAAGGGTGTGACAATGATCTTACATTATTGCACACTGATGCTTGTCAAATACTATTCTTTGGAACTGCTGTTGCTGTTTGGACCTGATTATGATATTAGGTATAAGATAAGCAATCGCAGACTCAAAGATGACAAACTTCAGGTTCTGCTTGTTAAGGCAGTATGTATTTCCTTGTTGCATTTCTTCCAAACTTATTTGTGTGTAAGGAGTATAACCATAGTAAATTCATTACTTTGCATAATTCTGTGGTAATCTTTGGCTCTAAGTGAGGGGGGTTTTAAATATGCTTTATAGGGCATTATTTAGTAGAAGGATAACTGATTGCTTATGAAGATAAAGCTTATGTGGTAGACTATCATAAAAATGCCCAACTTAATCATAAAGTTGACCAATTTTTAAAACTTCCTGGAAGGGACAAACTGTTTAGGGCAAACATGAGTTCTTCTAGAATCACATAATTCTATCTTGATAAGACTAGGAGTATTAATGTAACATGAAATCAGCATGTTTAGGAACCAAAACAAACCACCAAGGTGTTTCTCTTTTTTGACAGCTGTCTACCAATTTGAGAGCTATCAAATGAAGGCAAGCATACTGTCAAGTTAAATGCAATTGTTACCGTTTACCTTTTAGGAAATTCCCTGACTTTTTTTAATATGGAGAAGATAATGACTGGAACAGAAAGTTACATAAAGAGTAGAGAGTGATCTTGCTCATAAACAGCTTATTTAACTGAATAATGTATTAATTTTTGCATAATATTTGAATTCTAAATTAAAGTGCTTTTGAAGTACTTTTTTTTTGATTGTTTTATAATTTTTGGAGTTAGTTTATAGTTGTAGACATAAATGCTCTATGGATTTTAAGTTAATGCAGTACTGAAATTTAAACATTGAATATTCATGTGGAGCTATTTAGGTTTAACTTGGAAAGCTCAGCCTTGAAACAAAATAAGATCACCTCTGCGATGCCAAGCACTTCCCAGACCCAGTACTCTTCAAATAATAACTAGTTTCACCCATTATGTTATAGTTAAGCCTAAAATGAGCACATTATTTTCTACCATGATTGAATTCTTCAAAAAGGCAAGCATTTCCAATCTTTGTCATGCATTTTACAATACATTATATTTAACTTAAAGGTATGGCTCTTAAGATCTGGCAAACTTGTAAAATAAGCCAAACTAAAGCTATTCTTCAGCTTCCTTAAAACATGACTAGTCTGCATCTCTGTGAGGTGTAAAAATGAAGTCTGCAAATTATATCATTGTCACTTACTGTATTTAAGCCATTAAAAATTTCGTTTGTTATGCTAATTGCTGTTTATGCTAATTGGAAAGCTCTTTTAATATAAGTTTTTAGTTTGTCGGAAAAGAGATATGGTTATAAGAGACTTTTTACTTTGCATTTTTTGGCTGACTGCTGTGCTACTCAGTTTCCTTTGACTTTGGACTGAAAGATCGTTGGAATTAAAAAAGTGCGTGCCAGTTCATGTATACACCCACTACTGGTAACAAAAGCTCCATTTCCTCTGTTTATCCAGTGTCTTCTCAATATTTACATTCAGAGAATTAATTGGAAGAGGCTGGTTCTCTGAAAAGCCAGATAACTAGGATGCAAGGAAAACATTTGTTCTTTTTTACAGTGTTGAGTTTTGTGTTTGCAGGTGGGAGACGATCATACTGTACTTCGATAGGAAAAACTTGGGTGTTAGCGCCTTTGAAAATTTTTGTGTCGTAGCATCTTTGTGATGCCAGCTTTTTCTTGTGGACTTAAAGCTCTGAACACACCAAAAGTGCTATAGCAGTTGCTACAAACAACTTTCAGGTTTTCACCTAAGTAATTTGCAGTTGTTAAACCTTTTGCACAACTAATATGACAACTACTAGAAATGAGGAGTATTTACATGCTTGCAGCACCAGTGACTGGGTGTTGCTTGTATCTTTCTAGGGAGCGTGGTTTCACTTAAAAGACTAATTCTATAAAATTTTCATTTGAAAGAAAGTAGAATAAACTCAGTAACTGCTCTGGTTGAGTCTCATCTGACTTTAGGTAAAGTAAATTATTCTTTTCCACTGTTTTTAATGGGACTTGGGTTAGACTGGCTAATTTCAAATAGGAAACAGCTTTGGGCTGCTGTCATCTCTAATCTAATAGAAGTACTATTTATAGCAATGCTGCTGTATATATCTGGTTTCTGATAATACTTGTTTAGCTTTTCTTGCACCTGTTATCTCCTTGCAGATATGCTTGTATTTATTGTTTCCAGAGATTTCTTCTTTTTCTTCTTTATGCTAGCTTTTTGCTCATATTTTCTTTTAAAGAAAACCTACAAATTTATTCGGTGATCTCTGAATTATTTATTAACCACTTTTTTTTTTATTTGAACATCTGAAATGTGCTAGGCCTTTCATAAAACAATAATACAGTTCTGTCTCTGAGGATTTGAACATTTACTGTAACAGATGGTTTTAATAATTAGTATCACTTTTATATAGGAGTTTCTACTAAGTAAATATCAAGAAAGAATAGAATATACTTATGAATCTTTTGATTATAAAGGGCTATATACGTATGAAATACTGGAATAAATATACTAGATAAAATAGTATGTGCTCAACTTGACAGAGAAAGCCCTAGCATTGTTTTATTAAAATGATTGCAATAGAAGCTTTATGGGCTTCTAATTTCATTTAGATCCCAAAACAAAAATTAAGTGTTGAGGTATTTTACCTATATGGCTTGTAAAAAATCTGTGTGCTCCAAATTACTGGACTTCTCTCATTCTGTATCAATGTTGTCAGTGTCAGCTTTCTTCCCTCCCTCTCTTGTGGAGTCTCTCTGCTTCTGTTGTAAAAAGAGGCTTTTAGCTTAGAGTAACTAGGCTGTCAATCAGAAGCCTTGTTACACAAGGTATTTATACCAGAGCCTTGTATAAAAGAGATTTGTCTGATAGCAAAGTTTTATTTTACATAGATGTCATGTTATGGCTTATGTAATCAGTGGTTTAAAAATTTTATGCTTCATTGACCAAAATACTGTGTGTTAGAAATGAAAGAAATGTGTTCACCCTTTCTTGGGTGATGCTCTCTTAAGGCAGCTATCTTGATAGAAAATTCTGTCGAATTTATGTTTTGTGTTTGTGATATACTAGAGTAAAATATCTAAGTCTAAATATGTGTATGTGAAGTTGTACAGTCATGCAGATTTATGCCATTGCACATTTATCAAACATTCAAACTAATCACTTGTAGGAATGTCTGTCCCTCTGCTGATAGCAAGGGACTTCTTCAAAGTTTTTTAAGAGGATGGATGGTTCACAACAAACCACAGAAGTACATCTTCATACAGCATAGTAAAAGAGTGACAGTGAATTCTACAGGAAATTCTGGGTACTAAGATGTTTATTGATGAATAAACAAATTAATGAAAGAAGAATGCATTAAGGTCTATGAAACATACTGCTAATGCTCTGAAAATCCTAAGGTGCATATCCCTGGGAGCGAGAGTGTGTACTGGAAGAGGAGTCATATGTACCTTCTCTGATCTTCTGCTTTGCACTGGGTATTTCCTATTTATGCCTTTTTGTCTCACCAGTACAGCTGCTATTGTGTTGGTCAAATGTAGGGGTTTTATCGCTCTAAAAAATGATATGTATAATTTAATGTTTAAAATTTAATATTATCGTGTATGTATGAGAGCTGTATAAAGCATGTACGGTTAGAAAGAAAACTTATTTGAGATTCTGGCCTCTATTTTCTGACTCTGTAACTCTTCTATATGAATATAGATGCTTTAGGTTACATGGATGGCTCTATCTTTTTGGACATTGAATCCCATGAGTATTTTCCTTAGGTCAGATCATCCCATTTCTTAGAATGTAATACTAGATACTGGTCACAGACCTTATCAAAATTCCTCTCTGAATTTTTTTTTTCCAGTAGTTTTTGACTTTGGTATTAGTCGTGGGAAAGGGGGAGACAATTTGATGTGTGGTTTGTTTTTTTTGGTGGTTTTTTTTTTTCCCCCTGTTCATTAACAGTTCTGTGGATGCATCTTAACTGTTGGTTTGGCATTGTAGACTCTTAAAATGGCAGTGTTTTTCTCGTGCTTATATCACACTGACTTGACAAAGGCCTTGTTTGATTCTTGTACTGAAACCCAAAGGGCAGCTGAAGATGGAAAAATCAGTTTGCATTGTAATGAACAAATGCATGCTTGTTGCATTTGAGACTAAAAAGCTGTAGGTAAGAAATTAATTCCTATTTCTGTCAATAGACTTGTCATTAGCAGCTGTCATTAGCAGCTAATCTTTAACCTTTGTACTTTTATAAACCTTGCAGCTGCACCATTAAAGTTTTATGGTGCACATAGTTCAAGCCACATGTCTGTCACATGCCTTAAATTAGTACCTATATGCAAAATAAATCTCATACTGACAGCCCTAGAGAATAATGTTCTCAAAGTACAAGATGGTAGTGGCTGCAGTAAGGCCACATTTTCCAATACTGCATACCAGTGCCCCTCAGGTCTGTCCTTATAGATCTCCTTAAAAGGAATGCAAGTACCATTTTGGTTCATTCATTCCTTGCCATCAAGGAATGTAATTTTTACTGGCTGCAGTGGCTATATGATATAGCCCCTATATTTGCTATTTCATTCTCCCTTATTAGAGAAGCCTAACTGTAATTCATTAGCCTTTTTGCCTTTCCACAGCTCCTGGAGCCTGTTTGCCACCAGCTCTTTGAACTTTATCGTAGTTCTGAAGTTCGGCTCAAGAGATTCACATTGCAATTTTTGCCAGAGTTGATCTGGGTATATCTGCGTCTTACTGCCAGCAGGGATAGGCAGAGTAATGGTTGCATTGAAGCATTGCTGCTTGGCATTTACAACTTGGTAAGTGAGATGAGTGGGAATGGCTGAGGAAAGCTTTGATCTGAGGTTTTGCGTCATTGACCACTAGGAGTAAAGTAAATTATTGGAACAGCATATTTAAAATTATAATATGCTTACATGAAAGCGTATTTAATCTGGAGAAAAGCATAATGTAATGAAAGTTTAGTAAGAATGTGTTTGCAAAAATATTTTTTATTTTTTATAGGAATCTTTTTGGGACAAACATTTTAACTAAAAAGGATCATTTCATAGGCTTTCTTGAACTGTTATATACTTGCATTTGTAAGGAAATTAAGTAGCCCTCCTTAATGTTGAAAAATAAAGCTTTCTATGGAGATGATGGTCAGGCCAATGTGCTTGGTCAATCTTCATGTGTCACTTCCTCTCACCTCCCCGCTTACTCTAAATATGTCTTTTTAAGGGTAATTTGAAGCTGAAACCACTCTGCGTGCTAGCACTTAGATACATGCATGTGTATATTTGAGGTAGATAGTTGTCTTGAGTGGAACTGTGATTTTAAGAATAAGTAAAAGTAACTGTAGATGATTAAGTTTGGCTGTTGGATGTATAAGTAGTTTTTTATAGCCTTACCTTAGCCAGGAAATGTTTACTCTTGTAACATTATGAGGCTGTTTGATAAATTTAGCAATACTGCCACGATAGGCATTCTCTAATGGAAATTTCTGTTTTATAGGACTTTAAAACATGTCATACTGAAACATTGCCCTTCTCTCTTACTATCATAGTAAACTCCTCCTTTAAATTGTGTATTATGTTTCTACATGATGAGACACAGAACAGTCAAATTGCGATTCTTAAAAAAAAAAAAAAATTTTTTTGTTATGTGTCTGTAGATCAGCTCTAACAACTGGAAGATCCAGTTATTTTAGATTTATTCTGATAGAAAAAATATTGGAAACTGCTTGCTGATTTTTGGTACTGTTAGCTGGGTTGAAGTAGCATGTTGATCTTTGTCGACGGTTTTCTCATAAAGGTCCTTTTGCAGTTCCTTTGAAAGTCATGTTGATGATTCATATTTTTTAAGGACAGTAATGTCTTCATTTTGTCCAGATTCAGGAAGCAAGAGGCCTCAAAATGGACAGTGGCTCCCACTATTTTTTTTTTTCCTTTGGTTAAGTTGTTGATATTTTTCTGCACATATACCGAGACTGAAGGAGTGAAGTTATTTTCTCAATTCTTAGGAAGTGGAAGACAAGGACAAATCTTTTGCATTCTGCTAATTTCTATCAACTGTCCTCCCATTGTGATCCTTAAAGCCTTCTACAAGTACTGTGCTACCTTGGACTAAGTTTTCACATAAACTAGAATGACTAGAGCTCATTGTTTGGAAATTTGCTGTACAAAGTGAAAACGCAGGATTTTAGACTCCTTTTTGGTATAGTCTTATGTAACTGCTCTTAGTATATTTGCTTTAAAAACTGCTGGGTTTGCTTATGTAGTAGCCTAGCAACTATAAAATCTGACCAGTTTGAAAGCCTTTTGAGAAAACATTCTGTGTATTTCTTACTGATAGAATGCCTGAAGAAACTTTGCCAGTCCCCTTGATTTCACCTTCTCTCTGTGGTGCATTTATTATGAAGTACTGCCCATTGTCAGCAAGTGACTCATCAGCCCTCATGTGTCTGTATCTTTTGGGCTTAAATTTTAGCCTTGCTCCACTATGCAATTCTATTATAAATAAATGTTACAATGTAAAGGTGGGCTAGAAAAGCTTTTTGTTCTTTTTTGGTTTTGATGAAGTCACACTGATCAAGGAGACAATGCTGTTTTTTTAAGTGTTGCAGACTGATTCTGCAGAACAGTCTGTGATAGAGGTCTTTCCCACTTTTTAAATATGTATGTAAATTTGCTGGTATTCTGCAAACACACAGAGACCTTAGGGTGTTAACAGTCTTATCAGCTCAGGACATCTAACTTCTTATTTGTTAAATGCCTTCTAAGATTTTAAAATTATTCCAGGTCCTATCTCCTTACTTCTGTTTGGGTTTTGGTTTTGTTTTTTAATGCAGGAAATTGCTGACAAAGATGGAAACAACAAAGTTTTATCTTTCACCATCCCTTCATTATCTAAACCCTCAATATATCATGAGGTAAGAAAGCTGCTGTGGTAAATTAGAATTGGATCTATTAGAGGAATGAAAACTGGATCCATTTGATGCAACAGGCCATTTTAGATGCATCTTGTTGCAGTAAGTTTTCAGTGTCAGTAGCTTGCAATTAGTGTAATCGAATTCAATAGCATTAGTAGAAGAAAAGGAATGTAGATGTTGAAAAATCTTTGCTGATAGTGCCCATTTTGAACAGAGGTTAGTTGTGTTGTAGTTGCAGCTGTGGTTTTTTGCCTCTTAAGTGTTGGTATAAAATGAGTCTTCCTTCTAACTCCTCCTTAATACAGTTTGAACTTGGAATCTTTTTCTTTCTCTACTGTTACTGTACAAAAGGTCTACGCAATTAGGATAAACTTACTATAAATGGATATGTAAGAATCAGAGTTGAAAATTGCTCTCACCTGCTCTATTGCTTGTAAGTGTGGAAACTTTATAATAATGAAATTAGGTATTGTTTTTAGATTTACTGTATTCTGGAATAATCTTCATTTTTACAGATCCCAGGACAAGTGTGTCTTTTGGCTTGGGTGGTTAGGAGTTTTAATGCTTTCAGGGACCTTTTACTTATGGCTTTATTTCTCCCCCCTCTTTCCTTTCTCCTCCCACCACCTGCTTCTAGCCCTCTACTATTGGATCCATGGCTTTAACTGAAGGAGCTCTATGTCAGCATGATCTCATCAGGGTAGTTTACAGTGATCTTCATCCTCAAAGAGAAACCTTCACAGCACAGAACCGGTAGGTGGATGTATTCTAACATTAGAGGTGCTTCACTAGGCAGACAACAAATCCTTAAACATTAAGACCAAATATATTATGTGTTCAGTCCTTTCTCAACATTAAGTGCTTGGAAATAAATCTAGAGAACAGTCTTGGTAATCTTGAGGGTATAGTATTTTTTGTTGTTAGTTCCAACTTTGTATGTTCCTCTACTAGTTAATTTAGAAGAGAGTAACTTCTCTGTCATTTCTGTGTCAATCAGGAATATCTTTGGGTTTATGTCTGTCAACTCAAATTTTCCTGGAAGTGTGACAAAATTCAGCTTTGGCTCTGAGGCTGTGACTGCTTTTTCCACAGGAAAAGAGGAATGGAGCTGAGTGGATAGACAGAACTAGGGATGAGAGAAATTGCCCTGCTGTTATAGTGACTGCCAGCTTTACCTGTGTCTAAAGCCAGCTCTGGGAAAACTGATAAAATGATTTTGAATGCATTGCAGACTTGTCCATTTCTATACCTTTGTCTGAATATTATGCCATATGCCATTTCCTCCGTAGTTCCTGCATATGCTAATGATTTTCAGTAATAATATTTTTAAGTGTTTAATACTGAACCTTTAATAACCTGTTTCAAGTTAGTGAATTATAATGAAAGAGGATTTCAGGATTTGTGTGTTTACTTCTGACACTTTTTTCCTGTGGGAATTTTTTGAGACTGAGTTGTAGAATTCTTGTGTTAAATTCTGATGAAATATTAAGAATTTAAACCATGCAAGGTTTTGCTCTTGTCTCTTTTCAGGTTTGAGGTGCTGAGCTTTCTTATGCTGTGCTACAATTCTGCTATTGTCTATATGCCTGCCTCTTCTTACCAATCACTTTGTAGGATGGGTTCCAGGTGAGACACTTGCCTTTGAAATAGTCTTGCAGGGTGCATCTAGACTTCTAAATATTCATCCAGAAAAAAAAAAAAAAATTTATTTGTTGTGTTTAATAACTTAAAATATGTAACTCTTGGTCAGTCCTGCAACTTAATTGGAAATTTGAAGCTGTACTTGCATACAGATAAAACACATGCATTATCTTACTACTGCATGGGCTTTCATTCTAGTTATGTAACTTTCTGTTATTTGGAAAGGAAAAAAGGCAGTTTGGGGGGAAAATGAGTTGAAGCTACTCAGACTGACTTGCATTTTTTGGATTTACGTATCTTTCAGACATTTTTCAGTATGGCCACCTTAAAAATCCTGTGAGGAATATCACCAGTTTCCTCTACTTCCAAATATTAATGTCTTGCTTCTGAGGATGATTTATATGAAGTACTTGCACGATGTTCTAGGTTTTAGTGGGTTTTTTTGGTTTTTCTTTGGTTTGATGTTTTGTGGGTTTTTCTCTTTTTTTTTTTTCTTTTTTCCTTCCTTTCTTTTTTTCCCTGATAATAACATTCCACTTTCACAGTAGTGAATTCTCCAGATTTCTCAAACTCTTGTACATGCCTTTTATATAACCTTCTACTTGAATGGTCTTAGAAGCATCTGGTTGGCAAAGATCCCTGCTTTTTGTTCTGAAAAATCTCAAAGTATAGCTGATATTCCCATATGCCTGTATTTACCAGTATTTTTGTCTAAAATGAGATAAATTCTCTCTCCTGCTACCCCAAAACAGAGGAACCTCTTTAAATGTTTTTTGATTTAGCTTGTTTGCTTCAGCACAATACTGCCATGAAAGAAAAGCATTACATGCAATTCAGTTATGTAGCAAAGAAGGATCAGACTAGCTTCCAACAACATATATTCTGTAGTAACACACACATGCAGTTAAGATTATAGCCTGTTTTCTTTTCTGTGATTTCTGATGGGAATGGGTTAATTCTTGGTATGCTTCCATCATCTTCACTTGAGTTGTGGCTATGCTAAATTTGCCAAATACGTTGAATTTTCCTGCATTTGAAAATTAGATCCGTTCTTGGGGTAGAGAAGAGGGACAACATTTATAGGTTAGGGATTTTTTTTTTGTTTTTGAAACAGTGCAGCAGGTATGTATTAGAGGCCATGTGTTGCTTCCATGATGAAGATTCAGATATTAAAGTTATGAATAAATTATTCGGTTTTTTTACGGAGACTCAGTGCTATGCAGTATATGGGAAGGCAGGCCCCTTTTCAAGGGTCAGAAGTATTTCTTTAGAAGGCAGCTGAGAACAATTCTCAAGAATACAGTATCTGTGTTATCCAACTTTAGGTAAAAGGTGATTGCATGCTGTCATCATACATTAGATGGGAGATGACATATACGAAGTTGGTTTCAGTTACTGAATTTTGGGGAGAGTCTCCTACTTGGTGGCTGACAGTAGAGAACTTCTTGCCACCCTCATTCTTTAGAAGCTGGTTATGATTTGAAGAAAACAGATGGAGTTAATGGCTATATGTGAATAACACTGGATTATCAGCAAGCCACATCTCAAGGCACTGTTATAAAACAGCTTTAATGGTTTGGAGAGCAACATAAGAATGTTCTGTTGTGTACTTACATTTTGAAAAATAAATTTTGAAAATAAATGAAAATCCTTGTGATGTAAAGACATTTGTAGTCCTTGTGGAGTTAACATTTTGTTACAATGGTGTGTTTTTTCAGGCTGTGTGTGAGTGGATTTCCACGGCAGCATGAGAAGCGCTGGAAAGAACACTGTGGCAGAGTGGTGTTAGACCCTGACTTCATGGTGCAGCTGCTCACAGGTGTCTATTACGCCATGTGAGTGAATGGTTTTTTTGTATAAAGAGAAATGTCTGGTTTTACGTGAATTAAAATATAAATGCTGGTTGTTTCATGATTGAAAAAAATAGTTAAACTCATAAAACAAGTTTATAACTCAATTAGTGTATTTCCCATTACTTGCTCGCTCAGCCATAATAATTTCAAAATACCTTTGTCAGCATTGAATTAGGTGATGAAGGGCCAGCAGTAGGTGCTGAAGAGAGTTAGGCTTCTGGCTTCATCTTTTCCCAAGTTTCCACTGCCACCAGATACCTTCTGTTCACAAGCATAATGAGCTTGGATGCCAAGATAACCTGGTGAAATGCAGACCTGTTGAATGTCCGTAGCTTCTGAAGTAGCAAAAATCCATTTCTGATGGAAATTCAGTTCTGCTAAGTAGTGTTAACCTTTACATCTTGACCCCATTTTTTTTATTGTTTAAGTTTGTCCTGATTATGGCATCAACTTTGTCTTGCTTGGAGGTGACAGGGAGCAGCTTTTTTGTTATATCAACATGACTAATAAAACGCTTTGTCTGTACTTTTAAAAGAAGTGAAGGGGCAGAGATGTACATACAGTTGATGAACTTTCTACATAAGCAAAGAAGTGAAGAGCTGGATTTGGGCAGAAAAAAGACAAGATTGAGTTCGTAAGATATGAAAGATAAATATCTTTCTTTACTTTTTAGATATAATGGTCAGTGGGATCTTGGCCAGGAGGTATTGGAGGACATCATTTACAGAGCACAGCTTGAACTCTACTCACAGCCTCTGCTGGTAAGAAACAATCCATTGCAATTTATGGACTTGGTTAAGAGGAGTATGGATGTAATTCTGAAGTGGACTGGTAATGAAAGCATTTGTGGCCATTTACTGCACTCCCAAATGCAAGTGGTTGTTAACAGCCGGTGTTTTCAACATAGCTATTTATACCATGATTTTTCTGCTTGAGTATTAAGCTAGGATATTGGGATCTCCTAGGACTCATTGATACTGAAAGCTAGGATTTTCTAATGTATTACAGTTGGATCAAAATGTTTATGTTGTTTTGGCATAAGCTACCGATGAGTGATTCAAAGATGCTTAACCAAATGGTTCTATGTCATAAGAAGGTGTTTTCTTTGCTTCTAGACCTTCAGCAGGTCTTAGAATATCCTGTGCGGTTTAACTGATAACACAGTAGAAAAAGCAACAACAGGATAGAGCTGAAAGTGAAAAGGAGCTTCATCTCCAGAGTCAATGTCAGATTTTGATTGATCAGTCACGCAGGTCTTAATCTTTACCTTCTTTAGAGGACCAGCAATAGAATGGAGTTCTGATTGTTTGGCTTTTTCAGTTTCCACTATACTTGCTGTTCTGATCATAAAAAGAGAGACATGAAATGGGGAAAGTGGTGAAACTGGGCTGGATGCAGGTGGATGTGATTGGGGAGGATGAGGAGGCTGACAGAGAGAAAGGAGGAATGGAAGGATTTTATTTTTTGTCAGATGTAGGAATGAGGATCGACATAAGAGGGAAAATTAAGGAGAATAAAGTAAATAGACTATTGTCTCAGTTTCTGCATCAGAATTATGGCTAGAAGCCTTTAGCGCTCCTCTGAACTAACAGCAGTAAAATTTCACTGCTTTTTACATAACGCAGAACGGAGTGGATTGGGAAAAATCATTTTATGTGGCAATCTGAGATCCCTCGCTTCTGCAATAAATGACGTAAAATTAATCTCTTGATGAATTAATATTGGCTGTAAAATTTATCTATGGGCTTTCTGACACTGCTGCATTTTGAATGCTTGGTATCTATTGAATTATTACAGTAGTTGGTTCCTTTTGGAAATGACTCATCGCTCCATCAGATTGAAAGTTTTAAATTAAATATTGAACCTGCTGAATTGGGCCACCCTACCAAACTGCTGCATTTAAAAGATGTGTAGAAGTATCTGGAACTTAATTCAATTGATGATACGACAATTTTCAGTCCTGATTGTTCATTTTTAATCAGTTTGGCCTTAGAGATTACTTCTAATTGTAAGAATCTTCTAGAATGTCTTTGTTTTTTTCCAAAGCTAGTTTTGCCTCTCCGTCCCATTGTCTGGTGTCAGTGATGTCATGACATCACCCATTTTCCCCCCTTCCCCAGTTGTCAGGTTTTTCATGCATATGCGTCCAGGTGCATCTGTAGGGTTTTCTTCTTAATACTCTGATCATTGCCTTGCTTCCTATCTTGTTTTACTGCAATTTTTAAAAAGCAGCTTTAAGAAATTGTCAGTTTTATAAAAAGATGACCTGCATGTCCTTGGCCTCATGCTATATATTCAAACAATTTGACTTTTTGAAAGGTTGGAGTCCTTTCACCTCATTGCATTCTCCAGGAGGTGTGTATAATTTAGCAGCATTATAAAATTTTGTATTTTAAACTTAAAACTACTGGCACCAAGTAGAATGTTGTCTGTGCAGCATCCCAGATAAGTTTCAATTTCAGCTTCTGCCTAGGATTTCCTAACAGCAGCAAGTTCTTTGAAATCCATTTGATATTCAGGCAAACCCCCACATTAGGATTATTTTTAGATATCTGTACTCAAGCTATTTGTGTAATTATGGGAATACCATAAGTCATCATTACAATGAGAAACATCATGGTCCCTGTGTTTGGGTATGTCTCTTGGAGGAATATTTTTGACAATATAGTAGATCCATGCTCTTACTTAAATAGGTTGATATTTCCTGTGGACTTTAAAAAAAAAAAAAAAAAAAAAAAAAAAAGGCTGAAATAGCAACATCAGAAAGCTGTGAAATATCTGTAACGTAGAAGCGGTCTTCTTTCACTGTTACCCAGAGACTGCACTGGAAAGGGCAGGAAGTAATACAAGGGAAAGGCTTTTTCTAGGAAAAGAAAAGTATCTCTGTTAACCAACACTGGGTATTGGTTTCATAGTCATGAAAACTGGGAGTTTCTACAGAGGAAAACTAGACACCAAGACTCAGTATTACGACCAAGCTAGCCTGGACCTGGGGAGTAGCTCAGTTCCAGTCAATCAGTCTCTTCCTCTGAACACAAGAGTTCTGTGCTTGTTTCAGACTGAAATTCCTGTCTTCAGTGCAGAGGCGCACAAGCTTTCTTAGCCTGGTATACAAGAAGCATGGATCCGCAAGTCCCTGTTGTGACAGCACCTTTATCCAGTGTATTTTATTGATGTACTTACTGCTTTTGTTGGATGTTCTTTTCATTAGAGCTCCTTTCTGGTAGGCAAGAGTGGATGTGTGGCCTGAAACTAGCCTTCCTTTGTCATTGATAGGTGCAGACTTGGCTTGCCAAATCTGAATTGTGCTGTTTGTTTGTTTTCCTGCCTGTCAGTGCTGGGTTAGACATAGTGAGCAAGTTTTTTTGCATCCTGAAGGATTGCAGTTTTGTTTTTTTCTGTCAGAGAAGGGCTGTGACTCATTCAAACTGTTTGTTTAGATTGTTTCACGGTTTTACTGTTGCATTGATTTTTAGCTCCATATGGTTCTCCTCAGTCCCCAGAAGTACAATTTGTGCTGTTAGAAAGGGCCAGCTGTTAAAAGGTTCAACAAGCAGAAGTGCTCTGTCACTTTTCTGGTCCTGCTGCAGAAGCTTTCTGCTACTAATTTTTAGATTTTAATCCTGTATACTGAGAAAGGTACCTATTCAAAAGAGGGCACAACTCTAGTGAGTAGAAGATGGGAAGGCAAACCATTGTATACTGTTGAACTTGATCTGCTTTGGTTCAGTACAGCAGAAATGAGTTTCCGAAGTCTTTAATGTGATCAAGGACAGGGTGAATGCAGTTTGTACCATTTCAAGAGGATGGCATGGAAAAAGGCCTATGTGTGAATAGGAGAGCAATTCACAAACAAGTGTTGAGACTGAGAAAATCAGCTAGCAATGGGCAAATCAATGTTGTACAAGTGGAAGGCAGAATGATAAGGAGCATTTCTGTGACGGTGCCAATAATCTTTTGTGCTGGTTAGAAGTCAAACAGGAAGGCAGTGGAGAAGATGTTTAATGGGGAGTTACAGGATCACAACAGCAGCTGGAAATCAGGATCAGCTGTATGGCAGCCATTCCAGCCCCCCAGGAAGTGAAAAGTCTTTAATTTAGTTAATATTCTGTGATCTGTGGCTTTACTGTTTGAAACAGTTTCATTTCTTCTCATGGTTGCTGGATGGTTTGCCTGTTATAACTTGTAGGAAAGTCACTTTTACTTTATTATAATGCGAATAAACACCTTTAATTCATGGAGCTTTTATGGCATGCCATATGCATTGATATAGTCATTTTATCAAACGTTATCTGAGATCGTCATAAAACAAAGTTCTGCCAATAGGGTCTGTTCCAGTGGTTTAGTAGATTTCTCACAGTTTGTGTTTTTGCGAATGCTAATGAAAGATGACTTAATTAGTTAAGCAGATTTGGTATATGTGGGCCTTGGGTGTTCAAGGAATTTGTTGGATGTCCCTTACATTTCCAAGGCCTCTGGCAACCTCAGAATATCAAGACAACATTGATGAGGTTTAAAAGTGCATTAATTCTGTCACTAGGTTGAGGGGAACATACGAAAATGTTGCTTACAGCATAAAACTAGGAAATGCTTGATTGTAATAATGTGCTAAAGAGTTGATACTACTCCATTAGCTAGCCACAAGTCTTTATACAATAAACAAAATGCCTGTTCTTAGGAAAAGAACATGGTCTAAAAGGAAGAAAAATGTATGTATGCATTGTCAGAAGAGTGGAGTATCTTGCAAAGATGCATATTCTAAAGCAGATCTGTATTTCATTTGAGTGGACAGAACAGTCAACCTTACAGTTTTATCTGTGTCTTAAAATAGGGTTTTACATGCCTTTGCCTTGAGCTAACAAGTAGACTACATGTATTTAAGACATGCAGACCACATGTATTTAAATAAATGTGTTTATCTTGCCATACAGTGATCTCTATTCTCTCAAGTTGCAAAACCAAATTTTTTTGTGATACAAGAGAAAATCCATTAGGAGGCAATATAAAGTTGCTTTTCATAATGCTTCTTGTAAACTGTAGTGGAGAGAATAACCTGCCCAAATTATGGTGGGAACTGTTGCTAGGTAGGATTTTATAGAGATTAGCAAATTACATTTTCCATAGTTGTTTTATTTTAAGTCTAGATGTCTCTGACCCTCTTATTTTATCTACTGACTTCATTAGAGGGGGTGTAAAGAGCATGTAGGAAGTCAGATGTCTGTGAAACGTAAGAGATCTATGAATGAAGTTGTGATGTTAAGTTTAAAATGTGTCTAATATTTTTATTGTTGGTTGGTTTTATAAAGTCGGATTTTGGAAAATCAAGGTGTGTTCACTTTGAATTTTTTTTTTTTTTTTTTTTTAAATTTTAAATCACACTTTGTGTGCAGCAACTTTGTTATTGTTGACTATGGCACGTGTCATAGAGACCCCGCTTGCTTTCCAAGAGCTGGTACACAAGTTTACTTTTTGAACAATTTACTTGTAAACTAGGAAACATTAGCTGATTAAAGTAAACCTCTGATCTCACAAAGGCATTTTATGGAAAATTTAAAGAAGCAGTTAAAACATCAAAGCCAAAAGAGGTCATTTGTTCTCCTCAAAGCTGCAAACAAAACTCTGACTTTATTATAGGCTATTACAATAAAAACCCTAGATCTAATAAAGATGAATGCGTTTTAGTGGTTTAATGCTCATTGCTTAGGTTGCAATTTTGTTTTTAAATTTTGCAAGTACCTGCAGTCTAATCCCCTTGGTTAGGTTGGGTTTTGGGGGGTGGTAAGGTATGGGGTGTGGGGGGTGGAAAGTGGCCCTGTCTCCCCCATGCACAAGGCCATATGCTGTTTGCATTGGCTTGGCCTGTGACTTAGTTTTATGACATTCTTGTCATAAAACATAAATGATATTTTCCTTGTCATTTTGCAATCTCTTTTGGATGGAGACCTTCCTGTGTAAGTTGTTACCTCTGTCAGTAGAGGTGGCAAACGTGGAATGAAATAAATTACCTCAAAAAAAAAAAAAAAAAAAAAGAGAGAAAATTCAGCTATATTGTTGGGAATAGGTTTGTGGTGAGCTTTTCAATTTAGTTCTCAACTATGAATCTTAGAGATGGGGGCCAACCATCTGGATGGGATCTGGCGTAATTAACAATTCTTGGTTGTTTCCCTTTCTGTATCCAGCAAGAGATCTAATGTTGCCATTAGTGCAATCAAGGACAGTAGTAGTACAGCATTTTACTTCTATCTTAGGTTGCAAATGCCATGAAGAACTCACTGCCCTTTGATGCTCCTGATGCATCACAAGAAGGCCAGAAGGTACTGAAAGTAGAAGTTACTCCGACAGTGCCGAGGATTTCTCGGACTGCTATTACAACAGCTTCTATCCGTCGTCATCGCTGGAGAAGAGAAGGTGAGCTTTTTCTGCCAAGAGCAAATACTGTAGCGTACTGTATTCATCATCATCACTGTAATCTGGCTTCTGAGTTTGAATGTTTGCAGAACAGTTGGTTGGGGTTTTTTTTGTTTGTTTGTTTTTGAAAAGTGATACTCCATAACAATGTGTAGTATTTTACATCTTCAGAGCACTGCATGAACATGAACATTTGGGGTGTTTGTTTTGTTTTTGATTGAGTGATAACCCATGAGGTAGGCGAGAAAATGGAGAAGCTGGAAAATGTTCAGTAAGACTTCTTTTTTTCTCCATGTAACACAGCATAAAATTGTAGGGGTAGAGTTTGGCTTAGAATTTGAGTTCTTTCTTTAATCCACACTAAAACTCAACTGCCTCCCATCATAAATAGCTCAGGCCATGAATGGTATTATCCAGACCTTGATAGGGTTCCAGCTACCTAAAGCTACTGAAGGCAGTGGGAGAGGGAAAAGCTGAACGTCGCACTCCTACCACCATATGGCCCAATTTAGAGAGGGGCCATGTCATAAAATAGCTTTGGATAGCTTAGAATTAGTCCTTATTTTTCCTCAGTGAGTACTTAACGTCATATGGAAGTGTGCTTGACTGTATGAAGAAAAAAAAAATGTAGTCATATTTACCATGATATGATGACATCTTCAGTGTAGGTGTAGCAAAAAGCTTGCTTTGAAATCACTTTGTCATATTTCTAAAGCTTTGTTGCTGCATGTATAAAACATTGATTAAAAAAGCTGCATAAATGGCTGAAGGTAAAAAGTAGAATAACCTAAAAATAAACTGAGGGTAAAAGAGTCTGAAAACATGGATTACATATTTTCCTGTGGTACTCTTTTCTGTATCATGTGCAAAAGGATTTGATGACCTCTGGTCTTCAGCTGAATCAGGATGTCCAGGACAACAAGTAGCTGTCTTCTGTTTTCAGGACTCTGGGTCATGTGTGTCTTCACTGTAGTTGCCATTATATTCATTTGCTAGTCTCTGGTCTACAGTATAGCCCACCTGTCCCTTTCTGTGGATGTTCTCACAACTTTTAACTAAGCATGGGTAGTGTTTTGTGTTTGTTCCATGTCCGCATAAACCTTCTATTTTCCCTGCCTGGGTTGGAATGCCAAGAAAGGAATAGAAAAGCACTAAAATGTTATATGTTGAATCCCAGATGGCTTTGACTTCTCAAACGAGGCTGACTCAAGCATACCTGGCTCACCGATCCAACACGGCTCCACAGACCTAGGGATCAAACGTGAGCAAGAGGGGGAGGTGCTGATGCGCAGGACCCCTGAGCATGGCTTCCCGGAGCCCACCTTGGCAGCAGCCACAACAGAGGGTAGGACAGAGATGAGGAGGCAGAAGTCAGTGAGGCAGTTGCTGGAGGAGGATCCTGGCTCCCTATCCCCAAGCAGAACTTCTTTCCATTCTAGTGTGTGTTTCCGCTATCCCAGGGTGTATTAGCTTCTCTTTGCAAAACACGCATCCCCTATATACCTAACATCAGGTCAGGTACTACCTTTTGTTATCACGTGGGCTGGCCTGGGGCTTGCATCTGTGTGGTGAAAGACTGCTTGGCATGGCAAAAAAAAAAAAAAAGGCAGGGGTAATAGCCTAGAGCTTTGGGATTGCTTGGAAACTTTCTATTACTGAGCATGTTTAATCTAATATTCAGAAGGAAAAAATGCACCAGATGAACATGAATCTAGTCCTGAAAAATAGACAGTACAGAGTATAAATGGATTTGGCTACAACTTAGTTACAATAGTGTCTTGTTAGTCTGCAGTTTTTAAATTTCCAAGAATGAAGTTTCCTGTTCCCGTTAAAAGTCAAGCCTATCTAAGACAGATATACAACTGCTAAAGTTTTTTATTTGCCAGTCATCCTTTAATTGAAAATTCATACACATACAACTCCTTTACGTGAATGAGCTGGCTGCTCTAAAGACAAGTACCAAAAAAGCGCTTGTGTTTTCAAAAAGAAATCAGGTTGTCATGTTTCTAAAAACTTTAGAAACAATTATTGTTTTCTTAGTCATGCTGTCCACACAAATGCTGTAGGACTTCGTATGTCTGCTCTGCATCCAAGAATAGCAGATAGAGTAGCTGGTAGAATTTGTTTTATTTAAGTTCATCTATTAATTTTCTCATCTTTACTCCATAAAAGACGTGGCTTTGAGTACTGAATCAGAATCATGATTTCTCCTCGGAGATGAGAATTAATTTCTTGTAAAGAAAATTAAAAAATTAAAATTAAAAAATAAGTTTAGCTAAACATATTTTCAAGTGTTCTCCTATGTTAAGTCGTCTTTTCTATCTGAACGTTCCTTTGGTATCTCCAGCCTCTATAAGCATATCAGTTGATCATGAATGAGATTTATTTGCACATTTGGATATGAGCTACATGGTTTCAGATTTGTTCTTCTGGAAACACTAATCTGGAGAATTTGGAGATTTAATGTAGTGTTATCACAGAATCCTTACCCTTAAACAGAGTTGCTATCAAACAATAATTAAGATATCATGCTTCTGTAGAAGATAGTTGCATAAAAATGTTTAGTGCGGGTTTATAATCTACTCCTTGGTGCATAGTGAATTTGAGCATGCTCAGTAAATGAGTCCTGTCTTCTCCTAAATTCACTTGTTCAGTTGGTCTTACACCATTTTACTAAACTTTGCATGTGCATGACCTGAAGGATATGGAGAAGTCCTCAGCTGCAGAGAACCTTCTGGGAGAGACAGGAAGTGGGAAAGAAGTTGATAAAAATGTGGCCTTCTAGTCTTAATTTGTTTTAAGACGTCTGTATAATTTGGCATGTTCTTGAATAAGGCATCATTCCACATGCTTTACTTCAATAGAAGTGGGTTGAATACCCTTTACTTCTGTAACATTAGCAATGCATAATTACATGCTGGGGCAAACTGAACTCTGCCAGTTGATAGCATCTGGGAGAAGGCCAAGGAATGAAGTTTGGCTTGATTATCAGTATAGAATTGTGTGTGTGTATATAGTGGTCTATTATTTTACTGATGCTGATTTCACAGAAAGTTTCAGCTAGCAAATTCCCTCTCATAAACATAATTTTGATATCAAACAATGTAATGAGAGACTGATAATTTCTAGTGACACTTCAACCTTCAGGTATGGGAAGGATAAACAAAATAAAAGTCACTTTAAAAAGCTGTTTAAAACCCCTTCTTCGGATCAGTGTTTTGACCCAGTAAGTAGAAAAAGGCAGAAGATTTCAAGACTGACTCAGTAATGCCTTACAAGGTATTCTGCTTCTGGGTGGTAGCAGCTGTGGTTATGTGCACTATTTTGGGTCAGTGGAGAATGCTGTATCTACATCTACAGGATTAATTATGTACAGGCATAAATAACGAATTCTTTGGGGACAGACTTATTCTGATAGGGAACAGTGAGAGTCCTGAATTGCACTGTAGTACAATTTCTGTCAGGTTGCACTGTCTCTTTCTCTTCTGGCCTTACAATAGCAGAGTGCTTGGGAGGAGTAGGTGTTTAGTTTTTGTTTTCTTTTTTAATTGTCTTATTGGTCTATTGGGGGGGAGGGAGGGGGAAGAAAACTTTGACTTCATCCTGTTTTTCCCCCCAGACAGAGTATGTAAGGACTCAAACATTTTTTGATGGTTTCTGAGGGCAGTTTTTAGAGGAAAAATAACGTGAAAAGAATATGTGTTTGCTGAATTTCTTCAATCCCACTGAGAACTTCTGTAGGTATATGGATCTGACTAGACAGAAATTCTCTTGCACGTTGTCTTCTCTATCTTCTTTATTTTTGAGCACTGCTGAGCTGCTTGGGCCTCTGTATAGTTGCAGGATCCAAAAGCTTGCAACAACCCCTCTCAGTCTTGTCTTTAAATTCTGTGGATAAAATGCCACTTTTTCAGCGTGACTCTTCTGCTTCACTGTCCCTGAATAGGAATGTCTGGTTTAGCATCCTGTTATTCGACAATGTTTTAATGTAAACTTTGAAGATGACTAATGTTCTTGTAATAATAAAAAGCTTAGCAGTATTGTCTGGAGATACCTACTTGCAAATTACACATCTTTCGTTTGAGTAAGAAGGGCTTGAGAGGGGACTTCAGCCGCTGCTATTGCTGCTTGTAACCAAACACGCTTTCATCCAGCTTTGCATGATTATATAAAGAAACATAAATGTTGGTTTACTGAAAAAGTGCTCTTGCTTTCAGTATGTTCCAGTTACGTCATATTTTTATTAGCATCTTTGATTATGTGGGGGAAAGGGGGGGGGAGGAATGGAGATGTGGTGGATTGTAAATAAAATATATCTCTGTCTAATGTAAGAAAATACACTTATGTCTCAATGAGAAGATGAAGGCCTAGTTTGACCAAACAGGGTGGGCAGGAGTGGGGGAAAGTATATGTATTTTAAATATGGTTACAGGAAGTTAAACCAAGTAACACATCCTTCATTTTAATAATAGCCCTTGAAACCTAAGAAGCTTCTTTTTCTAAGGCTAAAGGCTTTACCAAGGAAGGAAGACTGCAGTAACATGAACTGTATTACCTTTCTGCTTCTGGGAGGCTAATGAGTCAAATAGAACTATATAAAACTACAGAATAATCTCACATTGCATTGTTCTGAGAGAGGCCTGAGAATGATCTGATTTGAAGATGGCTAAATGTCTCTTGTAAGCTGATACACAGTAATGGTAATTCCAAGGCAAAGATTCCTGAAAAGAAGTAGTAAGTTTAAAACAGAATAATAAAACCTCCCTGTAAAGTTTTCTTTTTGCTTTACACTTCAGAAATGTCAAGTTGGATCAGGCTATATTCCTGCTACACAGAGGCAGCAACAACACTGAAAGCTTTCTGTGTCTGTTCTGCTTGCCATAATGTAAAATGTTCCTTAGTGCTCTGCTAACAGTCAGCATGAAAGGATGAGTTTCCACTCACATGTTAGAATCTCTTAGATCCTTGCCACCACTTTTTCCCCATTCCACAAGAGAGATTTAAACATGTTTGCTTAGCGGCGAGCTGGGCTGAACAAACTGCCAGTAGAGCAGTACAGTGGTTTTAGCTGGGACAGATCCATAGGCTTTGCAGATTTCTCACAAATAATCAGGCTCCACAGCTTTTATAAAGAAAAGCAAAATTCTTATAGCCTGAATGTCTCCTTTTTTGCTAACATGGTTAAACTTTATGGCTTTTTCCCATTGAAATGAGATATATGGAGCAAAAACTCAAGCTCCATTTTCAGTTTTGAAATTTGAATGCTGTTGGGTTTTCTAGTGAAACAATAACTCTTGAGTACTTGGGGCTTAGAAAAAGAGACTGGAATAAGATGTTAAAAAAAAAAAAAAGTCTTTGTGTGCAGCCCTAATCGTGTTATAGGCCTGAAAACAAGGATTTAAGAAAGACATTTGTCAGGCTTTTTTTCTCTTTGACATTCCACTCAAAAGCATAGTGCCTCTTCTACAACATGAAGTGTTTCAGAGGTTAAACTTCTCTTAATACAAGGGTTGGTTTTTTTTTTCTCTGAAAAATCTAGATGCTGAGATAAAAGCAAATATGGTGGAAGCACCTAGATAGGATTGCTGGAAATGCAGGGAGGATTGAGCCCTGGAGGAGACAGAACTAGGAATTAGGTTAATCTCCAACAGAAAGTATAATCACATTGTTTGAAGTGCCAGCTACACACAACAGAAGCCTTCTACCTCTGTTGGAGCATTGTGATTGCTGGCCTAGGAAGTAGCCTAACTCTGAAGCTTACTGAGCACTCTCCAGAACTTACTCTGACTGGAAGAGATCCTGAACATGCTTAGATCTTGCCTCAAAATAGGATAAAAATAGTCTGAAAGGCTTTTTTTTTTTTTTTTTTTTTTTTAAACCACATGTAGGAGGAGAATGGGCACCAGTGTCTTCAGGCAGAACTAAAACAAATTAACCAAATTCTTCTTGTTTATAGACAAAGTTTGGGAGATATTCTGACTGATAAAAGTGAGGTAGAGGAAAGGCAAATCAAGCTCAGGGAGTACTTACTGCTAGATTCTGTTATTCTGCTAAATATGACAGGAAGATTATTGGCTGAGAATCAGAAATTTTAAAGCAAGTGGAAGGCAGGTGGATTAGCAAATGAGGTTTGTTTTGACATTCTCTGCCCATCTTTGTCTTCATGTAACTTGAATGTTTACTGTGTGTTCTGATTGGTTCGGGGGTTTTTTTGGTTGTTTCTTTTTTCTTAATAGATGCTGAAGGTGTAAATGGAAGAGAGGAATCCGTGAACCTTAATGATGCTGATGAAGGATTTTCATCAGGAGCTTCCCTCAGCAGCCAGCCAGTTGGGACCAAACCTCTATCATCTGTATCCCAAAAGGGCAGCTTAAGGAAAACAGCAAGTGGGCGTTCTGCTAAGGATAAGGAAACCTCTTCTGCAGCAAAATCCAATGAGAGCCCTCGAGATTCAGTAGCTCGGAAGCAGTACATGCACCAATCCACTGACCTTGGTGCAGATATAATTGAGATGACACCTACTAAGAAACACCTCAGCCTGCCTGCTGGGCAGGTGGTGCCAAAAGCCAACAGTTTGAGCCTGATCAGGACCGCCAGTGCTTCCTCCAGTAAATCATTTGACTATGTGAATGGCAGTCAAGCAGGCTCCAGCGTTGGAGCTGGTACAGAGGGTGTTACTAATCTAGCAGCTGGCAACACCAATCGGTTTTCAACTATCAGCCTACAGGAGGACCGACTAGGCCAAGCTGGGGAAGGTAAAGATCTCCTTCCCCCAGGAGCTCCCCTAACCAAGCAGTCTCGATCTCCAAGTTTCAATATGCAGCTGATATCCCAGGTGTAACTTTGACTCCCTTCCTTAGGACTCCCTCTTTCCCCTTAATCCCCAGGCAAGTTCATCCTTAGGCAAAACATGAACCATCATCCCGCAGTGTGAAAATACTGACTGTTGTGATCTTGTTTGATTTGGTTTAGCTATCATACTGTATTACTGAAACAGCAATAATTCTTCCCTCACCTTCATCTCCCCCCCCCCCCCCTTGTAAATATGGTTGTGAAGCAGTATATAATGTACTGTATGCCTTTTTCCATGCCTTCCTTTCTCCTTGGGTGATGTGCAATCCATCGTAGGCTGATCAGTCCCATTTCAACACTGTGAGACTGGAGACACCGGCGGAAATGGTGAATGTGATCCCTATGAGATGATGCTTTGGCTTTGTTAAGAAATAGAAACGGGTTTGTTTTCTCGGTCTACAGTACTGCAAAGACTACTGGATCATGACTTTTCTTTCTCAGAACCAGGAGTGCCTCAGAGATTCTAGTGTGACTTTTGGACCTCTCTGAGTCTGTGCAATCAATTCTGGGGAGGGGATTGTCATTGCTGCTCCTGGCTGCCTACAGCACTTTTCTCATTAAAATGAGGGTATTTTTTTCTTGCCTGCCCCCAGTCTTTCATCCCAGAAGCTTTTGATGTTCAGCAAGTGAGACATGCATATTACCAAGTTGCTTTCCCTCAGAGAGAGGATTCTAAGTAGATAATGTAGGTTACAATGCACTTCTAATGGCGTTGTAGCCATATGTAATGTTACATGTCTTCCCCTCCAGGGCACAGGGTCATTCTGCATATAGACTAAAATTTAGACAACACCATGCTGTTAAAGCAATTTGGTTTGTAAGTGGGAGGGAAACACTACTTTCCCAGGAACTAATGGCTAGCTCTGCTCCATTTTTGTTGTTGTTCTTGAGAGGTGCTGATCACTGAATTGAAAGGTGTATTTGGGTAAAGAGTATTTCTCAGGCTGCTTTCTATGGTATCATGGCTGTTGGACCCCCCCCGCCCCTCCCAGCTGCTTTCTCAGTGTCCCTGAATTCAATCATGGAGTCATTTGAAGAATCCTGCAGTCCAGACAGACCATACTCTTAAGGGGCTGTCTCAGGGATAGAGACAATAGTTTGCTAGAAACACTGAAGCTTCAATGTGAAATGCTTTTCTAGAAATACTGTTTGTGCAAAGGGGTACTGACAGTCCTTTTTTCCCCAGAAGGATCATACTTCATTGCCTTGGTATTTATAATCTGTTCAGTTTTTTTAACTCTTATTTCAGTGGATTGGCCCTACTCTAGATAAATTCGGAATTCATGCCATTGAGCCAAGCCTTGAATGTATATGACTGGTATACGCGCACTAGCTGGTACTTACGCTAGAGAACACTGCTTAGAAGCACATTTCTGGTTACACAGGAAAATGTTTGTCATTCTCTCTCCATCTCTCTCTATCTCATTTTGGATTGATAGAGAGAAAAGGGGAAAGTTCATCCTCTATGCTTAAGTCATGTATGATATCCTGGAAGTTTACAAATTGTAAACCCACAGGAAAGAGTTACGATCTTTATGTGGGCACTTTGGTTTCACTGTCACTGTGAAGGATAAACATAAGCAGTTACAAATAGCAGGCTATCTTTGAATGATAGTCTTTAAGAAATTCAGGACAATGACAAGGTGTTGCATTGCTGGTACTTGGTTTTGGTTTTTGGGTGTTTGGGGTTTTTTTGCTTTTGAATCTCTTTATTTCAAATAGAACTTTTTTTTCAAATTTATATCAAAATTCATTTAAATATTTGAAGGTTTTTTGTGGTTTGACAAGTCACTTGGGTAGTCTAGTCTTCATATCTTACATTCATAAAGTGAATTAAACGGCATCTGGACTGATGCAGAAATTCAGTTAAAGAGTAAATAGTATCATCAGAAAGAAAGAAAACCTTACAGTTTCTAAATTGAAGTTAATCTTTAAGGACCACCAGTCACACACAGACAGAACTAAGGCAAAGTTGAGATTAAGCTACAAGGCATTTTCTGTAAAAATGTCAAAAGCTGTGTATGGTTAAACTTTTCTTTATTTTATAAAGTTTTGCTAGTGGAGACAATTGGTTGTGGCTGAAGGTACAAAGTTTATATTTTGTAGAGACCATCACAAAGGAAATTCTATTAAAGAGCCATCACTGTAAATTGAAAAGGACCAAATAATTTGCATAAATCTTTGGGAAAGAGAAGGTCAGGAGTGTCAGCTAATTTTTTAAGAATTACTTTATTTCAGTATTTTAAAAAGTAGAGTTGTTCATTAACAAGGTTCTCTACTTTCTGCACTTGCCATTATAGGCATTCCTTGGGAAGTTTTAGGACACTTAAATTGGCATCAGGCCAAATTTTACAAACTTTTTTTTTTTTTTTTTAAATATTCTTGTGTGTAGACTCCCGCACTATTAAACTATTTCAGGAAGGTGAGGCAGCTCCGTGACTTCAGATAGGGAAGTCAAATGTACATGCATAAATTCGAATTGGTTAAAACTTTAGTCAAACTACCTTTTAAGATATTTTTACAGTTCTCATTTTGATGATGTGCCTTTTGTTATCATTTCATCCATTGTATTTTGGTTTATTCTTGTGTGTATATATCTACCCCATATAAGGCTTTTTAAAGAGTTCAAATTTATCCCTGTAAAAAATCTTTTTTGCTATGTGCTGTTGTGGTACATCTATAACCTCAAAATTACCTTTTTAGTGCAATGTTTCAGTTGTGGGAGCTTGTTTTGTCGTTTTTCAGACAAGTACTGTTCAACATCTATCTTACAAAATGAGTCATCACTAATATCTACAAAACAGCTGTAATAACAGGCTTTGCCAGTGCTGTGTATCATGTTTATCATTATTGCTTCTAGATGTGTCTCAAACTATGCCAGGGTGCGTTAAGATCATATGAAACTTTATACACTGAAGTTCAGTACACTTCAAAGTACTGTGGCATAAATAAAATCAGAAGTGTCTGGGATATGGGTTGAGGGAATAATCTACTGGCTTTCTGATTATATATGCTAAGTACTAAACAAAGTACAAAACATACTTAAATTTTCTGACACCTGTGACAAATATTTAGACTTAAATCTCTTTATCCTGACACATTCTGCTGTATCTTGTTTTAGAACATTTGGTACTTGACATGAGCCACTAGATTTAGATTTCTGTGGTATTTCAGTGCAACTGCAGCATTATAAAAGAAGGTCAAAAAGCAGAACATGACGATTTTTCCCTGTGTATGTGCACATGCACGCACATACATGTAATTCTTAGGTGAGGAAGTGTGGGTACTATATTTTGATGTATATATACACATGTAAGTAGGGATAAATTAATTATTCCTTGATACAGTTTTTACCACATCACACTATGCTGCCATTTTGCAACTCATTTTTGTTGGGCTTTATAATTTTAGAGGAAAATATAAAATGCTGGGATTGCTAACTCCAGCTTGATTATCCTTTTCAGGGGTTTATTGTGAACAGCTTTTTGGTTGAATGATGAGCCATTTTTTCATCCTGCAGGCAGCAAAGTGATGAAGTAAAAATACCTATTAAAATGAATGTTGCAAGATGACAGTTTAAATTGCTATATTATCCTTTTAGTTTTCATTTGGAGACTTCGTATGTCACTGTCCATTTTAAATGCAGATTTCTTTGAACACCCTTTCTGATGTGAATTTGGAAAAGTTTTTTAACAGCATACTTCATTCTGTAATACTGAACATCATGTTGCAGCCAGTAAGCATTAGATCTAGTATTTGTAGTTTGCAAGTGTGTTGGTCTTAAATACAACATTTCCAACATGCTCCTGCTAGCTTTAACATAATTAAAATTATCTGTTTTAACATCAAAATAGTGAGGAAAAAAATGTTTTCTGACAAAGTATTTATTTGCACTACATATGAATACTGGAGTTTACTGGGACAGGGTTTTTTCTCACCATGTGAGGTTTACTTGTGTGTGGGTAGGTACATACATTTGTCACGTGTTGACAATCAATTGCCTCAACTGTGTGTATACTGTATGTAAATATGAACATATTTTTCAAGATTAAGGGGGGAACCTGCATCTTAATGGTGGTAAAGCTACTCTGTAGTAAGGTGACCCCAACTCTAACCCCTTTTTGTCTCCAGATACTATGTGGTTTGTTTTACTTCTTTAATGAAGATTATTAGTGTTGGAAAATTTTAGCTCCAGGGAAATTTTCCTCAATATTTAATGTATAACATGTTCAGAGAATTATATTTTGAAAAATTAATTTTGGAATAGATAATTTTATGCTATGGCTGTATTTTAACCTAAGAGTTTAAACTTGTCCTATTTTATCATGAACCAATGGCTATCCCTTTTAAGTGTTCAGCATTTTAACTTTGGTCACAAACCAGAAATTTTTGTTTATCTTGGCTTACAAATTTACATTAATTTGAAGACTAAGTGAGAACCAAGAATAACTTTTTGAGTAAAATCATAAAAATCAAGCAGTATAGACTAGGTACTGTACTCATAATCCTGGAGGAGGTGTGGAAAATATAGTGGAACATGTTTGAATGAAATGTATGTACTGCACACAAAAAGATATTTCTGATGTTAGTAAATCTAATAATCTCATCCTTAAATTCTGCAATTCTCTCATTGCCAAAGATATTGTTACCTTGGCATGTTTAATATAGCATTAAAGCCATTAGCTAGGTCTCATTTGTAACAACAATTTACATCATAGGAATAGTTTGCATCAGAAGAGTAAACATGCCCCTTTTAAAAATTTATTTAAATGTCTTGTTTAGGATAATTACAGCACTAAAGTTGCAAAATACCACTCCTTTCCAAGCATGATAAGCAAAGAAGCCAGATCCTCGGTACTTGCATTGCATTCTTGGTTTATATCCAATTGTTCAATATTTTATATTTTCTTCAGTATTTTAAATGCTGTTTATTTCTAGCATATGGGCCTTAATCTCTCTTGATTATTTTTTAGTTTGTTTTCCCACTGGCATTCGGATAAACTTTGCTGTGGAAAGCTTTTCTGTAGGTGATTCAGGGTAACAGATCACAACATGGGTGTTGTGTTAGTGAATACATGTATCAGTCTTTCAAAATTTGCATGTCATGACCAGCTGAAGAGCCAAAATACTCACCTGCCTCTTACGCAGTGGTGGAAGACGATGGAGAGCTGTGAGCAACTTGGTTTGTCACTAGTTCCTGAAAACAAGCAGTAAGTGGATTTTGCAAGACTGATATGTATGAGGATTTCCACATAGTCATTATGAAATTTTAAAATAAAACAAATCTTGGAACAAGATTTCAAAATATAACAGCTAGCCATTTCAGATAAACTTGTCTAGTAAGTTTGGCAAGGGTCAAGGCCTGTGACATTAGAAGTTCAGAAGCAAGCTGTAGAAGTCTAAGGGTACCTTACAGCTTCCAGAAATGGATTTAGTAAAAATTTGTCCCATGTTATTTGTCTGTATTCGAGGTTTAATGAAAAAATTACTATTTTTGCTTCCATTCCTTTATTTATTTTTCTCTAGGCTACCTCCTCCCCTTATTTTTTTTTTTAACTGTGTTCATCAGATTTTACCAAAGGTAGTATCTGAGGGACCAAATGAATTTAAAATGGGTCCATAAATTATCCCTCCTATCACAAAGAATTACTAAGCTATTCCTGTGAGGAGCTGTTGATGGGAACAGATGTATAGTAAAACTTTGTGTCTGTACAGTAAAACCTTGCCCTACATTTTAGCTTGTGCATGATGAGCAAAGTGATGAGATCAAGTTTTATTAACCGATTACTTGGTCGTGAGCTCCCAGTGTTTTACAGTTGGTGAGGTGTAAGCAATTTAGAGTGGAGTATCTTTGCATTCTGATAGAACTCTTTAAAGCAATTTAAATTTTGACTCTTGAAAAGATGATTAATCACTCATTAAAATGTGGTAGAGAATTCACACAGGTTTTTGATTTTAGAGGGTAAAATGGTCAGGGGAGACTTCTGTTTAGGAGTATCTCCTAGTAAAGTGACTCTATGGTGCTTTGTCATGGAAACTGCCTCACAAATCGGTAGCGGATCCTGTGTGTTTGAGTCCTCGTCCTCCCCAGAACTGATCACAAAACAGAAAAGATAGTATGAATGAAGCAACCTTTTACCTTTTGTTCTAAAATGGTCCAGGAGGACCTGGGAGCGACAGAAATACTGGCTATTGACACTGTTCTTTCTGTTCAGGCAGTTATTATTGTTGTGCTAGACTTTCATGTTATTAGTTTATGAAAAATGCAAGTAGTAAAAACTTTGTGGCTTCAAGTATACAGTAGATGTGAGTTAACAATCACTCAGGATAAACCAACTTGTCCAAGTATTAATAGCTTCCTAGTACTGGGGTGTGTCTGTGTGTTTTTGTGTGCCAGTGTTCAATGATTACTTTGAAACAAGATTTCTTACTGTTTTCTTGCAGATAGTGAATGCTTTTGGGATGGATATTACTAGCTGGTTATTTATGGAAAACCACCATATGATTAAATAAAATTGAGTCATTTAACATTTTTTCCATATCGAAGATTCCAGGAAAAAGCTAATAAAGATTTTTAATAATTAAATCAGATACTCTTAATACATTTTAGATTTACTATGGTAGCTTTTATTTGCTATGAAAAAAACCCGACGACTAAATTGAGGTACCCCATGCTGCATTTTTTAAATTTGTAGTTCCTGTACTTTACAATAAATCTTTTGATCTGTTTTCGTCCTTGTAAGAATACAGGATATGCTGTCAATTTTACTAGCAAAAAGAAACGTTCTGCAAGGGTTAAAAGATTATTTTCTTACTTTTTTCTGTCATACCAGGTTTGTTTCTCTGAACTAAGGTTTCTGAGGACTTTTACTACTTTAGCATTATGAAATCTTATCTCTGTCATAGAAGGAGCATAAGCAGCAAGTATCCCACTTCTTGTGGACAAACAGGCTAGGCGAAAGGACATGGATTGGTGGTGTGAGCCTCTCTTCACCAGGATAGCCCCGCGTCCTGGTATGAACCCCAGACGTTCAAGATTCGGTACTGGTGAAGGACTAAACCGAACGGGTTTTTAATAACCGCGACCTCTGCTGTATGATGTCCTTTAACCTGGGACCAGGGAAAATCTTCATTCTTAGACTTGAAGATGGCACGTATTGAAGATCATTTATTGGTGCATGTAAGCCATTATCTTAACTGTCTTACTGAGCTGGTTGATGCTGTTGACTGTTGTTGAAATGTGAAATGTAGTTACTATTGACTTTGTAAATACCTGCCAGAGATGAAATATAATTATTTTAAATCACTGTATATAGAGATGTATAAAACTCGACACAATCTGCAATGCAGAAAAAAATTATATATATAAATATATAAAGATGTTAAATAAATATTGTGCTGTTTCTGAACAGAAATGTATACTTTGTGAATTGCCTTTTTTTTTTTTTTTTTTTAACTTTGATTTACGTCGATGGGGTGTCTAATGCGGGGTACATCTCCAGGGTTTCATAGCTCAGACACCGACAAAGACGCGGAGGCGGAAAGCAGCCACCCGGGGCTGCGTGCGAGTTCCTCGTAGCTGCCGTCGGCTGAGCGTTTCTCAGGAAGCGGAGGCAGAGCGGGGCCGGGGGCGGGCCGTGAGGGGGGGCTCTGCCCCGGGAGGAGGGCGGGGGCGGGGACGGGCGGTTACAGCGCGGCGCTCACGGCGGCTTCGCGTCGCCACGGCAACCCCGGGCTCCCGCCCGGCGGGTGCGCGCTTCGCTGGCAGCGGAAGTCCCGCCCTCTCGCCGCTCCCGCCGGCGGGAGGCGGGACAGAAACGAGGGTCGCGGATTGGCCAAGGCACAGGTCAGTCAAGGCGCGGCGGCGCCGGTCGGTGCTCGCCTTCAGGGAGGGTGGCGGAGTGGCCCGTTGTCTGGCACGTGAACCCGCTTCCGCCTCCTGCTGCCGCCGCAGGGGGCGGCCGGGAGCCCGCGGCGGCGGAGCGGGGAGGGGAGGGGGCAGGAGCCCGAGGCCCGAGTTTCGGGGCCCGGGCCCTCCGGAGGGCGGCGCGGTGAGGCGGAGGACAGTTTCAACGAGGCCGGGCGGGGCCCACGTGGCTGACCCGGGGGTGCTTGCAGGGTGCCTGCCATGAGCCAGCCGGAGGGGAAGGGTAGCGGCGCCCTGGAGGTGAAGTTCGTGCCCGACGAGGAGGTCCTGAAGCACATTGCGGACGGCGCAGGTACAGCCGGCGCGGGGCGGCGCCCAGCCCAGCGCCGCCCGCTGCTCCCAGGGCGCTGGGAGAGGGGTCCGAGCAGCCGCGGCGCCCCCCGGGAAGGGAGCCCTTCTCCGACACCCGGGGCGGCTGAGCGCCTCGGCCGGGCTGCAGGCAGGACGAGGCCTTCGGCGTCTTTCTCCTCCGATTGCCTCTGCCGCAGTTTGTTTCTGTCCCCGCCCCGGCACGTGGAAAGGGGCAGCTGCGGCATCGTGGCGAGTGCCCTCAGCTGAAGGTGTTGCGGGTACTAGCTCTCGATACTAGCTTCCCGAACAGCAACGTGTGCGTCACGGCCTGGGAGAGGGGGCGCGAACAGCCTGGCTAACTTCCCAACCCCTGACGTGGTTAAACACGCACAGAATCAAATCGGAACGAGGTTCGAGGTGGTCGCTACAGGAGTCTTTTGCTGCAGTTTTGACTACTCTTAAGGTTTGGAACCTCTGTGGAGACGCTCAACACTTGCCTGTACAAGCTACAGAGCACCCTGATCTGACTTTGCTGTTGGTCCTGCTTTGAGCAGAAGGTTGGACAGGTGGTCTCCAGAGGTCTCAGCCTAGATTCTCCCATGAGTGTACTGACAGCCTATAGGCCAGGTCTTTTCCACTTGCTCCCCTTTGCTAGGGGAGATAGGGGACGCCAAATACCAACCCCTTTGCATGCGGTTTGATACTTCTATGTGTGAGTCGCTGTCATTTCTCCCAAACTGGAAGCTGGTGTGTGCTGAAATGGGGATCTTGTCCTCATGGACTGCTGGGGCCAGCTTTTGTGGTAAAGGAGGGACTAATGGCTGTAGGGTCAGCTGATCACTAGGGCACAGACTAGCTATTCTTTTAGTGGGACATCTTTTCAGCGTTGTATTTGTTTAGCGAGTCACACAACAAGCACTTGGTCTCTAAATGGGGGAGCTGCATTAGAAATATACTAATATATTGCAATAGAAATAACGAAATAGCAGGAGGTTAAAGCTTTTATTGCAATCCTAGGGATTAAAGTACGGAAGGACAAGACTCAGCTGACAGTCAGTGTGAAGAGATTTGTGAAGAAGCTCGAGAATATTTCAGATGACGAAGCTCAGGAGATCCTGGAAGAGAAGAACTATGTTGCTGCTCTTGGAATATGTGCCCAAGGTATTAGCAGGGGAAAACCTAACACAGCCATGACTTCAGGAGATTCTTGCAGTGTCAAGGTTGTACAATGTTGATGAAATTGCTTTTGAGGGCTGACTAGCTCTGGCTGTGCTTGTGGTAACAGGTAGAGGAGAGGATAATGATTCTAGGATTTTATTATGATATTTATGTCATAACAGCTGCAATATAAAGAGTCCTTTGAGCCAAATAGTAAAATGTTGCATTCCATCTTCCTTGGGTTGGGAATATATCAGTGCTTTTTAAATAGCTACAAGTAACATTTCTTTTCACAGATCCAGTGGGAAATGGCTCAAGTGTGAGTGGTGGTGAAGTTTACTCATTCCAGACTCCCAAACGCTCCAGCAAAATGGCAGAGCTGGGTATGTTTTCCTCTTTCTTCTTTCATTCTTGCTCTGGCTATGGTCTTTTTCTGAGTACCCTGTTAACGTGATTTGTCACTTCTGTTTATTCAAAAGATATGTTTGCAGTATTTCAATAGCTTTTATCTGGCTCTGAATCAGTCTTCCTCAGAAACAAAAGCACAGGGCTAGGACAAAGCAAAGCCATGGTGGGGATAAGAAATACAGATAATAAAAAAACGCATAAGAAAAAGTAGAAGTTTCTTAATGCTGGGAGAAAGTCTGCGTGTAAGTGCCAAAGGATGGCAGGGGTTTTATTTGTGTAACTTAGAAAGATATGAGAATAATTCATCATGTAGCAAAGAGTGAAAAAAGGCAGTATTAGCTTTGTGTGTAAGGGGATTTCTCCTACTCATACTGTCTGAGTGTGCTTGCTAGGCTAACTGTGGACTTAGGAGAAGCAAGCAGAAAGTGGCAGTTCTGGAGAGGGTAGGGTGTTGTTCAAATAAGATGCTTGAGTCCTGCTGCTACTATGTTTCTTCTCACTTGAAGACTCCTTGTGTGCCCAGCACCATCTGAACTTCATTAGTGTTTAGCTGGCACAGCTACTGATACATCCTACAAAGGATGATCCAAGGGAGAGGAGTCATCCTTCTGTATCGCTATATAGAAACTGGTTTCCGTACCTCTTTACTTCTCCTCTGGGCTTCTGCTGTGTTTTGGGAAGTTGTGTGTTTCTTACACCTCCTTCTGCAGCAGGGTAGGTTTCACTGGTGCTCCCTCCTGGAGCTGTGACTCAGTTTGAAAACTGAGGCAAGTCATACAATGGAAGGCTGGTTTTCTTGAGGGAGTGTTAGCAGGATACGGGGGCCTTCCATATTCAGATCAGTGATTCAACTTCAGCTTGTGCTGATAAGTAGTAGAAAGAGGTAAACAGAATACAAGAACCCACCTCCTGGGGAACTGATGTGTTTGCTATACCTAATGCTCTACTATATCCAGTTGAGCAGTTTTAAAGGACTAAGTGAGCATGACCAAACATTGCTCTGATTAGAAGACATGTGGTCTCCCAGGGAGCAAAGCATGCTTTGCCATTGCCTCAGCTATACTTGTAAAATGAATTAACTGAGGAGTTCAGTCTTTGAAAATCTTTGTTAAGGATAACATTCACCATTAGGGTTAGAAAAAAAATGGAAGTATCTGGTGCACTTCCTGAAACAGCTAGGAAATTAATACTTAGTGTTTCAGATGTATGGCTCCATGGCTGACTAGCCAGAGCTGGGAGTTTTGTACCTGACATGTGAAACTTCTTCCCTTCCCCCTATTTCCTACAGCCGCTGAATTAGCCCAGACACCAGGACAGAGTGTTGCACCTGATCACTCTGAGTGCCCTGAGAAGACAGCCAAAACCCCTCAAAGCAGCAGTAAGTCCTGTGATGCTTTGGGGAACTGAAGCTGAGTGAATGGGGGTTATGTTTCTATTTGGGTGGTGGAGTGGATGCTTGAGTACCAGCTTCTGTCATGCTTGAGTATTTTAGTCAGCTTAACATTGTAGACTGAACTGCTTGGTATGCATGGCCTCTGGTTCACCTGGGTGTCAGATCTTTTATTCTGCCCTGCTGCTGTAGAGAAAACAGGAACTTCTCTCTCATCTGTTGCTGTGACACTTAATGATTTCCTCTGTGTTCAACAGAAATGTTTGCACTTGAGAGAGTTATGAGTTGGGCTGATGTGTTGAGCACCAAATGGGTAGGATTGTGTGGGTGTTCATGTGTAAATTCACACTTTGTTATATAATATTCGACCACCCGATGCTGTAGGGAGAAATACAGGTGGGAGAAGTCAGTGCAGGTCAACACTGGCAAGAGCATAATACTTTGTGCTCAGAAATGGAGTCTGATGTGCCCAGGGAGAGGCCATCAGCTCATTTTTCAGCCTCTTCCCTCCTGCTGATGGTCTCCTAAACCTGTGACCAGAATTAAAAGCTGCCTTCTGTGGTAATAACATTGACTGTCTTTGTTCTCTTCTTGCCTACCTGTGAGGAACTAGAGGCTTCCCTCATAGGATTAACCACCCAGGGAGCTGATATTCTGGTGCAGTGTACCTTTGAATAGCGAATGCCTGTTTTTCTAATGGACCATCTTGTACCACTGTTGAAAATATGCAGTACTCTGAACAATGCTGTTTCTTGCTTTGCAGAACGTTCAGGTTCAAACAAAGTGCAGCAGAGGGTGAGTGATGACTCTACCTTGCTTGGGGGTTTTTTTGGTTTTTTCTTTTTACTTTTAAAACTTGAACTGGCCAATTACTACAGTTCTGGAAAGGAAGGACCTTGAAAAGCCTCATCCACAGTACAGATGTCTCTCCTAATCCAACTGGGCAGGAGTAACTCAAGTGAGAACCAGAGCTACCATTAATCAGGACTATGGGATTTAGAGTCAGTGGGCAACAGTGGGTTTGACAGCTTAATTAGCATGGGTCGAGACTATTTCCTTGCATCACACAAATGAGGATGTTAGACAATCACTTAATATGCAGTTTAGCTTTCCAGTCATAACTTTCCAGTTTCTCATCAAAGGAAGAAACAGCCTTGATTGTAAGGAGTGCTGTTAGAACAGGAATTCAAGAACTGTGGTGGTGTTCAGTTTCTTACTGTAGCATTGGTTTATAAAAAATAAATTGTCACAATGGGGGGATGTAAGTTGATGTTGTCTTTTGTGATGCTACAGAGAGGCACAGTCCAGAACTGCCAGTTGTGGTGGTTATAAAGAGAGTGCTGTGAAACAGTTGGCTTTCTAAAATGGTATAGCATCATACTAGAAATGTGTGCGCAGCTTTTCTGGTATAAGGTTCCAGGATGAGATATGCCTGTAAGAGATGCTGTTTTGGGATGCCATATTCACTCCTTGATGATTTCACATCCACTTTGACAGGATTAACAAAAGCGTTTCCTAAATATTACAGACTCGATCTGGTGTCCGAGTCAGGCGTGTGCTTTACACTTATGTAAGGAAGATGTGCCACTACCACTTGATGAGCCCAGGCAGCTTGGGTTCTCTCTGCTGTACTTCTTCTGGGCTTAGTATTCTGAGTGGTCTTCTGTCATTCTGGTCGTTGTTTTCATAGTGGACTTCCAAATGACTTTGAGTAGACAGTGTGATGTGGAAGGTGACTGCTCTGGGGAGCCGAAGCATTTCCAGTTTGTCATTGCTTCGGTTTGACTCTTCCTGAGGGGCCAAGATTGGCATCTTGGTTGGAGAATTCAGAGTTTTCTACCCTCCATCTCGGGACATTAGTTGAAAGAATTAAGCCCCTTTTGGAACCTGATCCTGCCCCCTGTAGCTCTGAATGGCAAAACAAGAACTCTCCGTACTTATTGCCTTTGCTTTCCCAGTTTCTTGTGGGCTGAAATAGCTTGGAAATGTAACCTGATTCTACTCTTTGCTTGGCAGAGGGCTGTTTTGAGGAGATATGTTTCTTCTTCTAATGCATGTTTTTTCTTTGCAGTTACAGAGTAAAAAGAAAGAATATGTGGCTACCACACCTTACAGACTCAGAAAGAGGCTAGCAGGTAAAGATCAACCTTTGCAGTCAGCTCCCACAGTCACTGAGGCACTGTGTTCAGAGGCGAGTGTTTCTCCTGGTGGGCTTCTACCTGTAGCAGTAGTCTGACTGGAGCAATCTGATTCATCCTGCAGAGAGTGTAGAAATGTCCTTAAGGAAGTCTGTGTAGACCTTTTCCCTACAACAGATTGCTACTTAGGTAAGGGGTGGAAGGGTTAGAAACACTAAGTTGCTGAACTTCAGTAACATGATCAAAAGAGACAAAACTCTCAGTAATCTAACCTATGCTGACACTTATGTGTGGCACAATTGCTTGGACCAAGTCATAAAACTTTTTGATGATGGCTGGAACATTCATGGTAATGTATTTCCAATAACTGGTTGGCTATATGTGCTCAAAATGAAGGCAGAGGAGAGTTTAGTGCATGGCGTTTCATGTTCTGTTTCTTCTTTTGTGTTGAGAGACCAAGACTGAGCCAGATTCCGTCTGTTTGCTAACAGAGGTCTTTTACAAAACCTTTTTTGCAGAGTGTGACCCAGAAAATACTCAGCTTGCATGATTGGCATTTGGGAAAACTGGTGTAGAGATGCTAAGAGAAATAGGGAATTCCATTGTCCATTTTTAGTCACTTTTTATGGTAGGATTATGTTTCTTACTTGGTATCAAGGAGCAAGCTTTACTAAACAATAATTTGTGAACCTAGAACTGGGAAAGAAATGGCTATGTGTCTGCAGTCCTCTTCAGCATTGATTTTACTTTTCTGTGAAATATATTTAGGAATCATATGCTTGAAAAACATCTAGAAAATGTATGTGAGAGAGTGAGATGGTGCAAAATGTGTTCTGTGTAAGAAGCCGTTGCTGGCTTTTAACCTTAAATTTATGCTTTAGCTCCAGATCCCTATTTAGAAAGTGAGAGTGAATATTCTGCTTCCTGCTCAGAGGAGGAGGATGAGGAAGACCAGAAAGAAGTCAGCACTGTTTTATCAGGTCGAAAGACCCCAGCAAAAACTAAGGCTCTGTCTACGCCTCCTCCCAGAAACACCCTAGCCAAAAAAATTAAGGAGGACAAGATGGTGAGTGTGCAGAAAATATACCCCTGAGCTAGCAAGCGTGAAGGGATGTTTAGTGACAATAAGCTGTCAGTGACCACACCTAACTATGAGGAAGAACTGCTAGACTCATTTCAAATCAAACCAGCTGGGTTGGCTTTTGCTGTACTTCTGAGCAATCCCTGTTGGACAGGCATCATGTGAGCCTGTGGGCTAATCCAGTCTGTATCCTCAGCAGCTCCAGAAGAAGTTCTAAGACATCCATGAAGCAGGAGACCTTGTACTGAGAAAGGATGAAGAAATTGACTCCTATAGCACCAGAAGAAGCACACGTTACTTTCTGGCTTGGTGTTCAGCTTCATTTTCTGATTTCCTTCCAGCACCAGGGATCCCCACACGCCCTTAGAATTATTGCTATGTTCTGCTCTCTCAGAATCTCTTTTCTGTCTCTGTCTTCAGGAAAGAACCATCTGACTAGGTTAGCTTTGGCAGAATGCTACTGTAGAAGCCATTTTTGCAAATACCTTCTGGCTTTCTATTCATCCTTGCTCTATGTCTCATATTGACTGACTTCAGACATGTTTGTGGGTGCAAAGGGAGAGGGGTAACTTGATAGCAGGAGGAGTGTGGCTGATCTTGCTGTCCCTTTTTAGAGCAACCTGGTGGAGGAATACTTTGAAGCTCACAGTAGTTCCAAAGTGCTCACTTCGGACCGAACGCTGCAGAAGTTGCGGAAAAGACGACTGAATCAGGTACATCTCATAGTGAATCACAAAACTTTTGGAGCTTTTGATTCCTCTGATGAAGATTTCCCTCATCAAAACTTCCTGATATTGCTATTTTCACGTTATTTCTGCTGATTACATTCTCAGTGGTAACACTGATTTAGGTAGCGTTTTAAGTATTATGTCTCTACTGCTGCTCTGAGCAGGGACAGTGCCCAGTTGTTTGAACCTGAGACAGCAGGGAAAATGCAGGGAGAAGGCACTATGAGGTGAGCAGATAGATCAAAGCTGCAGTTACCAGAACAGGTTAAAGTTTGCTTTTGGGGGAGGAGAAGAGGGAGAAGCAGAGTTGTAGAGACCTGCCTTAAAAATTCTCACCAAAACAGCATTTTTATCAGTGAAATGCTTAGGGGAATTACAAGCTGTCTTGACTATTTATGTGTAGAGGAAATGGAGAGAGTCCAGCATTATTGGGTCAAGCCACGTGCAGGACTGGGACAGCTCTAAATGTCACCTAGTTTGTGAAATGCGCTTTGTCCCCTTCCAGTTCCTAGGAGCCAGGAACGGTCTAATTGTGGTGACTGAATTACTGTATTTTTTTTTTCTAATATGCCACTTCTACAAGACCATTCAAAGCAAGTAATTGCACCCTACAGAGACAGGTACACAAGGACAGGTTCCAGGGAAGCGTGTAAAATACTTGCAGCTCTCATGTGTATGACTGCTTTTTGCACCCATCTGTGTTTTAAAAGATGGCATATATGCAGATTGCCTGATGCCTGCTGTGGTCTGGAATTGCTACCCAAAGAAACATCTGGATTCTTAACAATTTCTTTCATAACAGCTCTGGAAGGAAATCAAGGCTTTCAGTATTAAATCTACTGCTGGCTCCAAAGAAATTGAAGGCTTAGCAGTTCTGTCTCTCAATGCTTTATGTTTGTCTGGTACATTGCAGCTGTCTTTGTGTTCTTTCCAGAGTAAACTGTCTTCTACTGCAAGGGAGTGGAAAGCAAAGCTGTTAAAATTGAAGAGAAAGGGAGGCCAGTGTAGATTTGATGCCATTTGTCATGCTGCTGTGCTGTTTAAACATCAACATTCCAGCATATCTTTAAAGCTGAATTAATCCTTTGATTCTTGATGCTTTTGAAATAATACTTTTTCTACATTTAGCTGTCAGCTGCAAATTATTTCCTTTCTGCTGTTATTTCTTTTTTAAGATGACGTTTGTGAGCATTCTCTTGTAGTGACAAAACACCTGAACTATCGCTAAGCATGTCAATTGGAGCCCTTGCTCCTGTGAGCAGGGTTGTGATGTTGGTATCTTCCTGGTACAGTGCTTGGTGCTGTGTAAGCTCTGAGTGTGTCCATTATTTCAGTAGCGGTTTTCCCATACTCAGCAGGAAGAGATAAAACACAGTGCAATATCGGCTCTAGTCCTAGTCTGGCTGCCATTTCCCATAATAAGGTTACTTAATCTCTGCTTTGTTTCTCCAGTAGCAAAACTGTCCTTACAGGGGTCTTCATGGAAAAAAACACAAATTGAGCGCGCCGTCAGTGAAAACTACTCTGCCCCTACTAGAGAGCATGCTAGAGGGGTATTTGTAAGGACCCCAGATATATGTATTGTTTTTTCTCAGCTTTGAATGACTGTCATCTTCTCTCTTTCTCAACACAGCAAACACTGCATGACATTTTGAAAAAAGCTCCCCTTGCCTATGCTGCTGAAATTAAAGAGCTAAACCAGCAACACGAATCCCTGTTTTCCAAGTGGATGCTCCAATTACAGTAAGTATCCAATGAGAATCACTGAAGAAGCCTAGTAAACAGGCGCTGCCAGTAAACTTACCCTCATGTCAACAACGTCCTGTGGATGAGTTAAGGAGTGACTTTTTTTCTTTGATTGATTGCTTAAATTTGAAGTTAGGTGACATTAATTTAGTACAATGTTTCCTGTAGACCAAATCATATCTGACTAACTCCTTGAACTGAATGCCTGAAGTGAAATGAGGCTGCATTCTGCCTAGCTAGTTTGTCTCTGCCTCTGTAAACCAAGCTAGAGGGCAATCACAAACAGGGAACGTGAATAATGAGAAAACAGGGAACATGAATGATGAGAACAGTGTCGTTTGTGAACAATCAGTTTTGCTTACGGCAGCGTAGTTGGTAGTGAGTAGCCCACCACTGATTTCTTCAGTATGTGGCTATTCCCAGTGGTGTAGCAGTTAACTTTGAATGCCTATGGCACCTAGTGATCTAGGCACAAAGAAACCTTAATGCTGTTGGAAACATTAGCAGTATAAATTTTGTCTGGGTTTGTGTGTATCTTCATGGGAAGGAGAAAAGAGTAAGCATCCGGGAAAGCAAATGTGGAACTATAGAGAGCTGTGAGATTCTGAAGCGCCTTAGAGAAGGCAGGCCACCAGCTCTGAAGTTAAGTGCTGAGGCAGGAGCAGATGTTGGTGAGGAGAAAGCCCCTTGGAAGCTTTGCAAGGGAGTGGAGTATAAAGAAATGTGTGGTCCATGGGAAGTGACAGAGCATATGAAAAAGACATTAGCTTTGAAAGTTGGAGAGTTGCAAGAGGAGGAGTTCTCTGTGACTCGGTGATCTGGGCAAATGGTTAGAGATGTATGTGGCAGGGTAGAAGGAACAAATCCGTAGATGATACTGAAGTCAATGACAGTTGTTGAACACCTTACCTTTGCCCAATGCTATTTGAGTGACCTGATACTCTTCTTTCTGGTCAAGATGATGCTTTTCCTGCTTCTCAAAAATAAACAAAGCTTTGTGATTCCCTACCATGTTGTCTTTGTGCTTTCCTGCCTCTTTCTCTGTGGAACAATTCGGATAAGAAAGAGATACGAGAATAGTTTAATTTTGCTTTGAAATTGCGCCTGCGGATCAGAGTAGAAAACCACTATGAAGGCTTGCTTTTTTTCTTGTAATTGCTGTGACCCGTGGTAAAGGTTTAATATAATCATTGGTGAGGGGGTGAATGTTACTGGTTACTCTTTGTTATCTGAAGTTGCAGATCTAGTCTCATATTCTTGGATAATACCATTTTCTTCCATAGATGTTTTGCTAAATTTGTGGGCCTCCAGGCTGCTAAAATGCTTCTTTTACTAGGATGCACGTGCCACATGTCAGGTTCCTTGCAGCTAACCGTATTTGTCAGCTGTGAGCTGAAGGTAAACCTGGAGTTGATGAAATATGAAATTTTTTGAGGCAAGATTGCAATGGATCATTTTGCTTAATGAATGTATGAACCTAAAAAGGGGCTTGTACTTTTTTGATTCAGTGTATTTGCTCGTTTTTCTGCAGCTTGGGTTTCAATATTGTGCTTTATGGACTGGGCTCAAAGCGTGATTTGTTAGAGAAGTTTCGCACCTCTGTGCTCCAGGATTCTGTTCACCTTGTGGTTAATGGATACTTCCCCAGCATCACTGTGAGATCCGTAAGTGTGGGAAAAGCTTAGGGGTTTATCTAATCATCCTGTGTTACAGATACCTCTAAAGCCTTTCAATGTAAAATGTTAAGGAAACCTGCTGCATCCTATAGCAGCAGACTCTTGAATGAAGAGCAGTTCCTCTCTCTCTTTTGAGACTTTAAAGAAATTAGCCCATGCATTTTCCAAGGAATTGCAGTAATTGCCGTCATTAATAGATACTCATCAGTCTAAAGCCTTATTTTCTGTCACTGTTTTGAAAAGGGGTAGAATTTTTTGGTTTATGTTGACTGTTTTGGGGATTTGATGGTAAAAATCAGATTACCTCCCTCATGACAGTCAAGGGCTCACTTTCAGATTTTCTGCACTAGGTCCTTCAGTGCCAGAGCCCTTCAGAAGGGACTGCGATTTTCTTTTTCAGATTCTCAACTCCATCACAGAGGAGGTACTGGACCATATAGGGACCTTCCGCAGCCCCCTTGACCAACTTGAATTCATCATTAAAAGGTTTAAAGAAGGTAAAATGACTAACTTTTTACTTAAAAACGTTAGAGTCCACTTCCTGTTAGGAGACCCTGGACATTTTCTTTCCTCATAGTTTTCGTATGTGCAGTTACAGTTTCTTAGTTTATTGTAGCTAGTATACTTTCTTGCTTGTAATTTATGCCACATATATGAAAACATATATGCACCAGAAATATATACGTACATGATCCCAAGCTGTTACCTCAGTAGTGTTTCACACACTAAGTTCTCTAGAAGGGGAAGGAGGAAGGCACGAGTGCTCTAACAAGACAGAGGCTCCTCAACCCTTTGGCAAACTGAAATGCTCATCTCTCTCTTGCGTTTAGCACAGTGCCTTTGTGCTTCATTTACACAGTGTTTCTGTAGCCACGTGTTTCCTGGTGGAAGACAGGATAGGTAAACTCCAGCTACATGAGGGAAGATGGTTCTTAGTGGCTGCTTGAGGACATGATATAAACCTTGCTGAAATCAACAGAACGAAGAACTTGCAAACAATTTGGAATGACAGTTGTTGACAGATATCGAGTCCTTTGAGCTCCTCTGGAAAATCATGGCCTGAGGGTCTTTCCATAAATTTCAGTATAGGCTGGATTAAGGCTTAAATGTACATGGTTTAGTGGAATGGTCATTTAAATTTAATATACGCAAATACTGACATTAAGATGAAATAAAAGACAGCAGTGTCAAACAAGCAGGTTAGAATTGGGTTCAAAAGCAAAATTAAACAGGTATTGCCACACAGAATGCTTGCTGAATTCTTTTTGAATGTCCGTTTTACTGCTTGTGTATACATACACAAATTGCCATGGAATCTTAATTGTGCATGGTGTTGGTGTTTAAGTGTTTACATTCTGTTTTCCATCATTACCTTATGAGTATTGCTGGTGAGACTAAGTGAAAAAGACTGATTAACGACGGTACCCACCTGAATCTACATAAATCAGTCTTGTGTAGTACACTATAGCTGATCTGACTGGGAGTCTGAGGAACCTTTGGTCTCCATTGGCAGCCAAGTATGTATTCATTTGCACAAAAATTGGCTACTGTTCTAGAATTGTTTCTGGACTCAGGAAATAGTTGTTCCCAGGGACAAGTACAGCAGCAACAAGCTAGCTGGAAATTTTAACATCTACCATTTGCATTACCCAAGCTAATATTTTGTAACTTCCTTTGAGGACTCAGTGGGAAAGATTTCCAGTGAAGTTAGTATGCTTTGGATCCAACCCTGAACAGAAGATGCATTTCCATTGTGTGAGGAGGAGCTTAAGGATCCTAGTCATGTAACTCAAAAGCAGCTGAACAAACTGCGTAGACTTCTATCCTAAAATACATTTGAACAACCTTGAATCGCAGGACTGAAAGTCATAGCTAAAAGGGCAATTCCTGGTAAAGCCATGAGCAAGTGGAAAGTGGATTATAAAAGAAAAGCTTAAACTGCAAAAAGAACTGTAGCTGTGATGAGAACTGCAATACAGTGAATTGAGAAAAAGCCTTTTAGGTGCTCAGAAACACCAAGTGTGGGATAGAGATCAAAGCAAGCTGTACAAGGAAAGTTATTTGATATTGGAGTGATGAATATGGAGCCTGATGGAATAGACTTGTCCTAGGCTGCACTGGGAATGGGAAACCACTTTGTGTGCAGTTTCTTTGATTGGTTCTCTGCTGTTTTTTTCTGACCTTGCAGATTCATCTTTAGAGCTCTATGTCCTCATTCATAACCTGGACAGCCAGATGTTGAGAGGAGAAAGAAGTCAGCAGATCCTTGCACAGTTATCCTCTCTGCCTAGCATTTACCTCATTGCCTCTATCGATCACATCAATGCTCCTCTCAGTGAGTCCCCTTGGGCCTGATGTAGCAGAGAGAAGAATCTGTGTTCTACTTTGGGGCTACTGAGCATGTTTCATAAGCTCATGTATTACTGTTGGTGTGCAAAATAGATCTGGTGATGTACGTATGGTGGTAGCAGCTAGAAGCCCCGATTGGGACCGTGGCTGTGTTGAACCAAAACTGTACAAAGATACTGATAACTACCAGTCACTGATCATAGTATACAAATAGACTCCAAGCTTCTGGCAGCCTTTGATTTAGGGACTTACTGAAATGGAGATTGGCTGTTATGTCTGTCATTACATCTAAACAATTTTGTTTATCAGCCAGAAATTCTTTGCACACTGCTGACTCTGGAAGGATTTACAGTTTATCTGTGAAGCTGGTATGAAAAAGGGATGTGCGCAAATGTTTTGTTGCAGAGAATTTGTCTTGCTTGAGCGGCAAGTATCTGGGTGTATGTACTGTGAATTTCACAAGCATACATTGTTTCCTCAAAGCCTACAGTAGAACTAAGTACATTTTAATGTTGCTTATTTAACTCCTTAGAAAAGCTAAATCTCCCAATTCTGTCTGCTCTTTCTTTTCTCTCTGTCTAGTGTGGGATCAGGCAAAGCTAAGCCTCTACAACTGGCTTTGGTATGAAACAACCACATTTAGTCCTTATGTGGAAGAAACGTCTTACGAGAACTCGCTTTTAGTACAACAGTCTGGATCTTTGGCTTTGAGCTCCCTAACACATGTCCTGCGCAGTCTCACTCTCAATGCCAGGTAAGACACTGTTATACTTCACAGTAGCACTTGCTGAGGATTCAGTCCTTACTAGGTTACTCTGGTCTACACCTAGCAGGAGGCAATCCCTGTTTTCTGACAACAATGTTCAAGATGAAGATGGTAGGACCTGGGTTCCAGCTGATTGGTTACTTTAAATGAACAGCGTTTGGATAGCAAGCCTTGTCCAGTGATGAAATTCATGCACAAATGGTCATGAGGGAAAAATCAGTTAATATTTTCTAATGGTGGGGTTTTTTGGGTTTGGGTGGGTTGTTTTTTTTTTTTTCCTTTTTATTTTCCCCTCTCCTCTTTTCACTTAGGGGGATATTCAGACTGCTTGCTCAGTACCAGCTGGAGAACAAGGACAACCCATCTTATCCAGGTATGTACCCACCTTTTCTCATCTGTTTGGGGTGTTGCCATTGCCAGGTCAGTCACAGCGGCACTGGATTTTGGTATGCAGGTTGCATCACCAGCAACAGAAGCGCTGTAACTATTGGCTCAGTGAGACTCAGTGGTGTAGACTGTCTTTTTAGTGGTACTGTGTCTGACTCTGATAGGAAATCAATAGACTGGCTGGTTCTGAAGGACCTCCTCTTACTGTTGTCTGCTTTGACGTTTAGACATGACTGAGACCATTCATGGGGGACTGTGGAGTTAAAAATTTAAAATAAAGGAAGAATATGAATTTGCATAACTAGCATTTAAAGGACCAGGGAAACACAGGAGAGTCTGTTCCTATGCGGCTCCTATCTAAGTGACTTCTGATGTGTCCCTGCTTTCTAGGATACATGTGGAATATTCTGTCACTGTCTCTAACAGGTGCTGCAAGGGATATGAAGAACATGTTAATGGTAAAGAAAGTGGGAAGTAAGATAGAGGAGTTGGAAATTAAGAGAGATTAACCATGTTGGGAAGTGCATTTAAAGTGCTATTAAAATTTCATTAGGCAAACAGGGTGACTGGAACGTTAATTCAGCTGTTTTCCATTAACTACTGAAATATTAGCTTGGCTGTATACTTGAAAGAAGCGATGATGTTACTGTAGCCACTGTGGTCTAAGCCAAAGCAAGATTTGTAGGTGGAGATAATATGTGGTGTTAGACCTGGAAAAATCTGTCAATCTTACCACTTCAATTCCTTGTTCTCGCCTTTTTCTATCTCCAGGGCTGTCTTTCCAAGACTTCTACCAGCAGTGTCGAGAGGCTTTCCTTGTGAACAGTGACCTGACACTCAGGGCACAGCTGACAGAATTCAGGGACCACAAGCTCATCCGGACCAAGCGTGTGAGTTGGGGGAAGAAGATAATTCTGGGTATTCAGCCACCTTAAACAAAGAAGATGCTTACTTGCTACTAAGTATCCCTAAGACACCACTTTGCAGCTCACAGTGAGGCTGTATGGTTTGAAGCACCTAGGAACTAGCAAAGGGCTGAAATTCTGTAATTGCAGCTCTTTCCACGCCTCCAATTTGAGGGATAGGGGGCTGTAAAAATGCAGTGTGCTTTGGTTACTCGGCAACCTACAGGTCTCTTCTTCCTGAAGACCTTGAGAAGTAATGGACTCTGGAGCCTGCCAGTCTGCTTCCAACAGTTACCTGTATTTGCACGAGGGAAGAATGCAGGCTAGTCCTAATAACGAGGCAGTATAGCAGTACTAGATATGGGAACACAGTGTTGAGGAGCTGTGTAGTATCAGACTAGCATAGCTCACCAGAAGATTTCTCATATACTGACTTTTCTCAGTATTTGTGCATTTCCAGTGTTGCTCTAGTGAAATATTCCTGGTTTTTAGCAATGTAGTCTTTCTGAATGCTGGCCAGCTTTCACTCAGACTGCAAATAACAGTAAGCGTTGCAGTGCTGTCTAGTGGCTTGCATTGCACTGTGCACTGGTGTTAACAGAATGTGTATGCATGTCTGTTCTCAGGGAGCTGATGGTGTGGAATACTTATTAATTCCTGTAGATGACAGTACCTTGACTGACTTCTTAGAGAAAGAGGATGAAGATGTATAACGTCTCTGTTCTCAAAGCATCTACGGCAATTGCTCTCAAGGGCTGCTGGAGAGGGGCCTATACTCAGATCTCTCTTCCTCCAACCCCAAGGCTGCTGGACTACTTACTGAACTGTAATAATTGTAATGAACCATGCTCGTTGTTGAACTACTTCAGGTAGTTTGGAATGATGACTTCCGTAAGCAAGGCATCTCTTGCTCTGTAGTTAGATTTGTCCGCTTTGTCTCTTAGCTCAGATGATGCCTTCTTCATATCTATGCAGCCAACCTTACAGCCAGAAAAACAAACTCGGTAAGATTGTGCCTTCTGCTCTCTACCTCACCAGACATGAGGGTTTGATTGGAGCAGTTTACTTGGGAAGTGCAAATTGCGAGACGGTCAGAGCTTTAGTTTGTACTAGTGTTGCAACTTTTCTCAGCTGAGTGCTTTCCAGTACTCCTTTACCAGTTAGACAAGACTAGCTTCCAGTGTATGAAGAAGCCAAGATTTATAATGCTAAGAGACCCGCCTTGACTGCATGAGGAAAGGAGAATGCTAGTGGGTTTGGGACACTGTGGGTAACTTATTAAATTTGGGCAATAGAACTGAAGGACTTGCCCCAAACCCAAATCCTTTTATAAGAAGATTTAGATAATCAAAATTGTGATGGACTCAAGTCATTGCCTGTTGGTAAGGGTGAGAGGATCCAGCTTCTTTCATCTACTTTCCAAGTTGCAATCCAGGAATATGAAGAGGCTGAGAAGTTTTTTTTGTTTATTTTTTAAAAGCTTGATTGTATATATGTATTTTTTACATCAGGAGTGTCCACTGATCCTGGAGGAGGCCTTAAATGCCACTTATAAGCTCTCCCTTTTTTTTAAGCCCTTAGAGGTCGGGAGACTGCTGAAGTTTGACAGGTTTTCTTCACTTTTTTTTCTCAGGTATGTGGGAGTAAGCCCTATAGTTCCATCAACTGTAGTCTGCCAGCCAGACTTCAGGGACTCTGTATGTCTAATATTTGGTAGCTGTGTTACAGCTCAATGTTGTAATAATTCAAATCAATCAAATAAAGTACTTTATTAATTTTCATTAGCTTGTCTTGTCTTCCACAATCTTTTTCTTATAGGAAGATAGAGATCCTTCTGGCAGTTGTGTGAAAGCCTCATTTTCATTATTATGTCAAATATCTATGCAAATCCTCATGCAGTGTGCAGAAAATTTCAAACTAATTAGTAAAAATATTTTATGGTTTCTTATATGGTTATCAAAATTAAAAATAGTTTGCCTGTCTTTTAATACCAGTATATAGCTTTTGAAGAGAACCAAATCATCACATGGAATAATATTGTTACCTGGTCTACCCCTCACTGACAGAAGCAACAGACAGAGGTTTACACCCTGACTTTTGTTTGTATTGAAAACACTGGGTATCTACTTATCTCACTGACAATTTGATTCTTCAAATATAGGACCTAATTAGCTCTGCTGGAGAGTCTGATGGGGAAAACTGGTACATGGCAGCAGTAGTCTCCAGCTTCCTCCCCCAGAACATTTTCCAACTAACATTCTCTTTTGGTGGCCCTTGCATCTGCATTTTACAGACTGCAATTCCAAAACTTTGCAAAATGCACCACTGTGCTGGCTTTGGCTGGGATAGAGTTGATTTTCTTCATAGCAGCTGGTATGGGGCTATGTTTTTAGATTTGTGCTGGAAACAGTGTTGATAACACAGGGATGTTTTTGTTACTGCTGAGCAGTGCTGACACAGTCAAGGCCTTTTCTGCTCCTCACCCCACCCCACCAGCGAGTAGGCTGGGGGTGTACAAGAGGCTGGGAGGGGACACAGCCAGGACAGTTGACCCCAACTGACCACAGGGATATTCCATACCATATGACATCATGCTCAGCATATAAAGCTGGGGGAAGAAGAAGGAAGGAGGGGATGTTCGGAGTGATGGTGTTTGTCTTCCCAAGTAACCGTTACGTGTGATGGAGCCCTGCTTTCCTGGAGATGGCTGAACACCTGCCTGCCGAGGGGAAGGAGTGAATGAATTCCTTGTTTTGATTTGCTTGTGTGTGCGGCTTTTGCTTTACCTATTAAACTGTCTTTATCTCAACCCACAAGTTTTCTCACTTTTACCCTTCCAATTCTCTCCTCCATCCCACCGGGGGGAAGTGAGCGAGCAGCTGTGTGGGGCTTAGTTGCCGACTGGGATTAAACCACGACAGTCTTTTTGGCGCCCAACGTGAGGCTCGAAGGGTTCGAGATAACGACAGGTTTGATTGGAATGTGCTAGATCAAATTTATAGCTGTTATTGCTGTTTAGCTATTAACTGGCAGGCTCCTGTGCTTGCCATGGGGCTTGCTTGCCTCACTGTATATTAGAGCCTAGTGCTCGTTAGTGGCTGCTTTTTGCTTTTGCTGCTTGCTGTGCTGCTGTAATCATCTTACTCTGCTGTGCCTGGGAACATTTTGATAACAGCAATGGTGATGCGCCTGGGCTGGCAGATGGCCAGGGCATCGCTGCTGTTTCTGTGCTGCTGTACTGGACAGGTTGGAACTCCAGTGTGAACTCGAGTCGAAGGGACTGTGACCTGTGGATGAGTCCACACAGGAGCAGGACACCCTGAAGCATCTGTGGCCATGAATAAGTCCACCCCAGAACAGGTACATCTTGAAGCGTCTGTGGCCATGGTTATGTCTGTGCTGCAGCAGGTATACCTCAGAGGGGACTGTGGCCCAAGGATAAGTCCACGCTGGAGAAGGTACACCTTGAAGCATCAGTGGCTGTGCGTGAGGTGCTGGAGCACCTCAAAGCGTGTGGCCATAACACACAACATAAGCCCACAACAGAGCAGGTACACCCCTGGAGGGACTGCTCCATGTTGGAGTTGGTTTACTTCTGAAGGGACTGTGGCTGTGGGTAAGGCCACACTGGAGCAGGTATACCTCTGAAGGCATTGTGGCCCATGGAGAAGGCCACGCTGGAACAGGTGCACCTCAAAGCGACTGTGGCTGTGGGTAAGTCTATGCCGCAGCAGGTATACCCCCAGAGAGACTGTGGCTCATAGATAAGGCTCCACTTGGAGCAGGTACAACCCTAAGGGACTGCAGTCTGTGGATAAGTCCAGGCCAGAGCAGGGGCAAGGGGAGGAGTTCATTGCAATGTTAAATCCTATAACCTGGCCCAAAGGGACCAGAGGTGAAGACTATAATGGAAATACCTTTAAACTGTTGTAACCTGGGATCTGAGTTGCATGTTACAGGAAATTACTATAGCAGGAACCACCTGAACCAATGGAGGACAAGCCTTACAAGAAGCAGCGCAAGCACTGCAGTGACCCGACCTGAGCTGGCTTTGGTGCCCAGTAACTCCATGCAACACACCACCTCTCCTGTCCTGAGTGACCACCATAACAGATGGAGCCCAAGGTCATGGACTAAATGAACTCAGTGGACATTTGTGGATGTTTACAGACACAGGGGTGGTCCATAGACTAAGGGAATGATATCTGTGTATTGTATCAATGGATGGGAAGGGGGGTGGTGGTTAATGAGGATGTATTGGATAGGGTGGGACCTGAGCATGATGTAAATGGTATGGAATAAGGGGTGGAGAATGTGCTGGCTTTGGCTGGGATAGAGTTATTTTCTTCATAGTAGCTAGTATGGGGCTATGTTTTGGATTTGTGCTGGAAACAGTGTTGATAACACAGGGGTGTTTTCGTTACTGCTGAGCAGTGCTTACACAGAGTCAAGGCCTTTTCTGCTCCTCACCCCACCCCACCAGCGAGTAGGCTGGGGGTGCACAAGAAGCTGGGAGGGGACGCAGCCAGGACAGCTGACCCCAACTGACCAAAGGGATATTCCATACCATATGACGTCATGCTCAGCATATAAAGCTGGGGGAAGAAGAAGGAAGGGGGGTACGTTCGGAGTGATGGCGTTTGTCTTCCCAAGTAACCGTTACACATGATGGAGCCCTGCTTTCCTGGAGATGGCTGAACACCTGCCTGCCGAGGGGAAGGAGTGAATGAATTCCTCGTTTTGATTTGCTTGTGTGCGTGGCTTTTGCTTTACCTATTAAACTGTCTTTATCTCAATCCATGAGTTTTCTCACTTTTACTCTTCCGATTCTCTCCCACATCCCATGAGGGGCGAATGAACGAGCGGCTGTGTGGTGTTGCTGGCTGGGGTTAAACCATGACAATCACCACTTAGGCTACCATCAGAATCACTAAAACTGGGATCAAGGCATTGTGTCTTACCCAAGTTCTGTAAGTTAGGTGTAGAGTTCAAGAACAAGAACTCTGCCACTTGAAGAGATGTGTTCTTGGAAAAACTTAAAAAGTATTGCAGCCAAGCAGCCACCACATCCTATTTTGCAGTCCTTCGACTCTCTCCACAGTTCCTATGAAACTCAAGATATAATTTATATCAGAGTACATATGGAAGACACCACCTAATGTGTTTACCGATAGTAATACCATGGTGCATTTTCAGTGCAATTATATCTGGTTTTCTAAATGTGAAATTTACTTTAATGAAGTGCTATAATCATCCTGCGTTCAGAGTTATCTGCTAACAGTTTTGGTAGACTACCAGATGCCCATACAGGCCAAGAGGAGGGCTGGAGGAGATACCACACATCTGCTAAGAGAAGGTTAAGTTTGAATCAGTTTTTGGCTGCTGCTGATTCTGTGATACAAGCATGCAAGCTAAAGAAAATTACTGTGAATTATTTCCTGTGGGTTTTGTGTTAAAAGTATTTTATCCTGATTTCATGCTGTTTCTGGACAACTACCCCATCTATGCATTAATTTTCTGTCTCTTAAATTCTGTATATGTACTAAGGCAGTAGCATTTTAATGTATTCTATAGCAATACAGAACTGTTGGATTTGGAGGGATCACTTCTACAGTCCTTTCCTTTACTTGGGAAAGAAGAAATTTCTTCCCACTTCCTGTTCCTCAGCTTACTGAGAGGTCTTCATGGTATTGATAAGAATGATGGCCTTTATGTAGCCTCACTAGCTTCAGATTATACTGGAGTCATCTCTTTCCGCTTACGTTTAAGTGGAACGAGACGTGCAATTATGCAGTAAAGACATTGCTTGATGAGCCAGTTTTATTAACTTAAAAAGATGGTGCCAAGATCTTTACAAATTTGCAATGGAAATATTTTCATTTTGTTTAAATATTCTTCTGGTGTACACATAATCCAGAGATGGTAAGGTATGCAACTGGGACATTTTTTTTTCCTTAAAAAAAAAAAATCACAACAAAAAAACTAACTTAAAAAATAAAAACCAAGCATTATCAGTGGTGAAAATGCTACTTGTTCAGTTTTAGTAATCCTGTAATTAAGAGCCATAGTTATAGAAACTCTTTTTTAAAAGAAAGTAACAAAGGCACACTAAATGCATTTGCAGCTTTGTTAAGGAATTGAGTTTTAACCTTCCAAAGCTTTTTTAACTGAGACTCCCTCTATTAAAAAGCCTTAAAGCTGCATTAATGGTAGATTGTGCAATTGAATACTAGTACCAAATACCTGAATTGTGTTCTATATTTAGAATCATAGAATCATTAAGGTTGGAAGAGACCTCTAAGATCATCGAGTCCAACCGTCAACCCAACACCACCATGCCCACTAAACCATGTCCCGAAGCGCCTCATCTACACGTCTTTTAAATACCTCCAGGGATGGGGACTCAACCACTTCCCTGGGCAGCCTGTTCCAATGTTTAACCACCTGTTCCAGTCTTTAACCAGTAAAGACATTTTTCCTCACGTCCAATCTAAACCTCCCCTGGCGCAACTTGAGGCCATTTCCTCTCATCCTATCGCTAGTTACTTGGGAGAAGAGACCGACCCCCACCTCGCTACAACCTCCTTTCAGGTAGTTGTAGAGAGCGATGAGGTCTCCCCTCAGCCTCCTTTTCTCCAGGCTAAACAACCCCAGTTCACTTAGCTGCTCCTCATAAGACTTGTTCTCCAGACCCCTCACCAGCTTCGTTGCCCTTCTCTGGACACGCTCCAGCACCTCGACGTCCTTCTTGTAGTGAGGGGCCCAAAATTGAACACAGTATTCAAGGTGCGGCCTCACCAGTGCCAAGTACAGGGGCGCAATCACTTCCCTACTCCTGCTGGCCACACTATTTCTGATACAGGCCAGGATGCCATTGGCCTTCTTGGCCGCCTGGGCACACTGCCGGCTCATATTCAGCCGGCTGTCGATCAGCACCCCCAGGTCCTTTTCCGCTGGGCAGCTTTCCAGCCACTCTTCCCCAAGCCTGTAGTGCTGCATGGGGTTGTTGTGGCCGAAGTGCAGGACCCGGCACCTGGCCTTGTTGAATCTCATACAGTTGGCCTAGGCCCATCGATCCAGCCTGTGCAGGTCCCTCTGCAGAGCCTTCCTACCCTCGAGCAGATCAACACTCCCGCCCAACTTGGTGTCGTCTGCAAACTTACTGAGGGTGCACTCGATCCCCTCATCCAGATCATTGATAAAGATATTGAACAAGACTGGCCCCCATTTGCATATGAGTCGTGTCTTAGTAAAACTGTTAATGCAAATGCGTGATCTACACCCTTTCATTAACTATTATCAGGAGATTTATTAGCTAAAATATCAGTGACTTGTACTGCAGTAGGGTGGAACTGCTGTGTAAGCTTAAAACTGGAGATAAGTCAGGTTTTTATATTTTACCCAAACCAATCCCTGAGTATCATAGTTATCAAATATATCTAATAAGAGTGTGCAGTAACAGTAAACTTATTCAAGTGCAGTCCAGTAATTGAGTAAATCAGCCTTCTGTAGCCCAAAACAAGCATTTATTTATCTGACAGATGACAAAATATATCCCAAACTTTGAGGGAACATGTAATATAGTCATTCTGTACTGAACCAATTCAGACCATCCTAATTAAGCTTGCAGTTGGATAGGTCTGTGCAAGATACCATGAAACTCTTGACTGAATTCTCTCACTCCTATTTTTTTTTTCCTATGCCACCTGGAGGGGATCTCTATCTTTCTCAGACACAATTATGTTGATCTTGTTCTGTAGGTGGATAGCTAGCATGTCACACAGCTCTGTCAAGAAGCCTCGCTCAGTGTTACTGTGCTCACACAGAATAACACTTATCCCATTGGCAACTGCATCCAGAACGTCATGGTGGGACATCTCTCCTGCCGTTTTGAGAAAGAAATGCCATGTAGATCACTAACAGTACAGTTTAGGTAACCAGTTCTTTGCAATATATGCAGAATCTTAGCTAGAAGCTGGGAAGACGTAACAGGGGATATAGCCCATAAGGGGGAACGCAATACTCCTACTCTAGTATCCCTTGAAGGACTTTCAGCTGATACCCCCCGTATACAACTGAGACAAAACCACAGAAATTCCTTGCCCTCTGAATAGTGGTAGATTCTGCCACTTTGGGCAGGAAATAAGAGTGCGCAGAGCAATTTGGAAGTGGACTGTCTGGATGTCATGTGGATTGCTGTGATGGAGGATAGCAATTGGGAAGCCTTGTGAAGAAGTTGTCTGACGGTCAGCTCTGCAGGGCTGTACATAAGGGGGAGATGGGACATGCCTTGCCAAAGAACTTGCTTGAATTAAGTACTACAGAATGCAAGGCAGCCTTCATATCGTTGAGCAAGCTGTAAGGAGTAGCTGTCCCGCTGTTGGAAAAGAGGATAATGGACTAAGTGTCCCTTTGGTCAGATACACTATGGGGTTCCTTTGGAAGATTCTGTAGACCGCATTATATTCCATTTTCCATTAGGGAATTCTGTAGGGAACTGAGGAAATACCTTGTATCTTGCCAAAGGAGAAACACACTGAAGGTTGCAATAGATTGCCATCAACACTGGTTTTGTGTTGAAATAATGCACGTATAGCAATGTTTTAGTTCAAATAACCTTCACTGTGCCACACAGCCATCTGATCCATGATCTCTCTACTTTAACGTTATTCTTCTATCATTCCGATAACTAACTGTTTCTCAATTATAACAGGTAATTCTTTCCAGCCAAATCTTTCAACAGCCAGTCAACTCTCCTCTTCTTTTTTTTTTTTCTAGTGACTATTTTTATAAAGATAACAAAACAGCAACATAATCTTACCTGTGAGATAGAGGTCAGCTTCCATTCCTTTCAGGACGCTGCTTCCAGAACCAGCACACAGAGCAGCTTTCTTCACTGGTGATTCTGCAGGATACAAGGTGCCACAGTTAAACTCCTTTCCCTGCGTTCAGCCCTCATGTTAGTATTGCTATTAATTGTTTCACAATAACTGCTACCTTGATTTTAGGGTCAATGTAAATTTGTTGGAGGAAGAGACACATCTGTCAGTTTGAAAGAGTCATGGGCCTATAACATCTCTGATAATACAGCAAAATCGTCTGTGTACCAAATAGACGTGTAGATTTTTCTTATTCAAGGGGTAGGAAAGTTTGCAGAAAACTACAGCACGGAGGCTGGCTGCTGGCTAGTTCTCCCCTAGTGAGGTGTTACTTAGCTTTCTGAACTCTTTAGTAGGCTGCTATTCTTTCCAGGACTCTCATGTTCCATCATCATTAGTCTTCCAACTAACGATGCCACTAAGGCAGCATTTTGCCTCTGAGATACACTGGTTTCTAAATTTTAGCTCTCAGAAGGCCAATCTCAACGCAAGCTGAGAGCTGCTCCATGCCGTTAAAAATTTGCCCATTTGCTACGATTGCTGATTCCAAGCTATTACATATGTGATAGTGACAGGAAATTTAATTCTCCATATGTATTACATTCACCAGGGAGAGGGGACAGATGACACAGACAGTGAGTTTTCAAATTCTATTAAGGTTTTACAGTGTGTTGCCTTGTAATTACTGTTGATTTAAGTGGAGTCACACCACTACAATCCCACACCATAATGAGAGGCTTCAAAATAGTTTGGGTTTTTTTTGGAGCAATTGATAGTATAAGAGGCTTCTAATAAGACTTCTGTCTCATAAGTTACAAAGAGCTCTCAACAAATTTGCTCTCACAAATTCTTATAGCTGTGCTCCTTGGAGATTAGGATAGGTAACTGGCATAAGAGGACACTTGCTCCACGTTTTACTAGTGACCCACTGTCTGAGCTAGGATAGTTCACCTTCTTTGCCACTATTTCTCTTTCATCAAAACATGGATGGTTACATGTTCATAAGGATACCATAAAGTATCTTACATTTTAAGGTGCTTTGAAATTTAACATTCAGTCGCAAAAGGGAGTGTACAATGAAATGGTACACATTTGTGTCTGATATCCTGGGGGGGAAAAATCTTAGTCATTATGCAAATTATGAAAAAGGATGTCTCGTATTCAACTTGTACTGTCCCTTCTGCACAGTGACAACCAGCATAATATAGAAATTCCAATTAAAAATACAGATGAGATTCTTTTTGCGTGATTGTAACATGTAAATTCTAAAATGCTGTTTCTTGTCTTTAACAGTGCTTCATACTACTTGGAAGTAAACCTATCCAAAGCAGCAGTATTTCACACACTCATGCACGCACTCATGCTCCTTGTCTTCCTGGAATACTAGTTCTAATGGACAGTCTTACTTGCAGGCCTGTTTACCTAGTGTCTTGCCCATTCCCATGGCTAAGCGGATGTGGGGTAATTTTAGGTGGCTTTTGATACGCTCAATTATGTCTGACAAGGAGACAGGCTCGCTCAGTGTGCACAGACGTCCCATTCCAGTATGGGGAAGAAGAGGCTGAAAAGAAATTAAAATTATTGTGAGAAAGCTGACTCCAGAAGTTTGCATTGCTTTCCACACTGTACAAAGATGAGTATATTGGGCATTCAGGAATGCCTCTGAACTTTATGAAAAAATTTGTATGTGATATTCTTGAATGTAACATATTAACTACCCTAGCTATTGGAACTGATTTAAGAATTAGTACAGGCCACACAAATTTTCATTGTTTTGGAAAATGTGCGTGGCTTCAAATCCCCACAGGCCAGTATTTCAGAGCACTGACGGGGGAGCATAGGAAACCTGTGATGCTACTGCACTACTGGATTTCAGTGTTTAGGGCACTCAGCTCACACAAGTAATACATTCACTGGAAGTAATACGTGATTTTGTTACCTTTTGTAATAAGAGAATCTCGGTCTTGTGATAAAGGCGGCTGTTCTGGGACAATAATGCCACCACCTCCAACAGTGCTTTCTGAGAGCAGTTCAAACTGACTCTTGTTTGCTCCTCACCTTCAACCCTGAGAAAAGATATGCTTGATGCTTGTTAAGAAACTGGATAAAATTTCAGCATCATATTAATACAAAACAAAGCTATTCTATCCCAGTGGCTATTCTACCACAGAGAAAGGAAAAAAGAAGGCATTGCAATAGCCAAGCCTAGTCTAGTCTAGTCTCTTGGAAGAAACACATATGGGAATTTAACTCAACTGTCCTCATCAAATTTCCTGTCAATACTCTTCTTTACCACTTCTAATCTATGTGATGCTACACTGACTTGCTGTTACCATTTAGCATAACATAGATTGATCAGAAAGGGATGATTATTTCTGAAGTTTCTACATCTGTTGCTGAAAAAAATAGCAGCAATGTACAGAGGAACAAAGTGACTACAACCGTAAAATACAATTCCAGCAACTTATTGTTTCAAACAACAGAAAGAATACAACATTAGGGAGTGAAGCAGATACCTGGCAGGGAGAGTAGTGAGACAGGAGATCCCTTGGATGTCTTTGATTTTGGACAGCACCGTGTCCAGATGCTCAGTGTTGTCTGCGCAGAATTCTACCCGGTGAGTGCCCTCAGCTGGATAGCTTGGCGCAGTTGATGGATGCAGTGGCACAGAAGTACAGGCACCTGAGAAAACAGTACGAGGTTGCTCTTTTATAAAGCTGGATAAGTATCCTAATACTGATTTAGCACATATCCTACAGATGTAACAAAAAGATGCAAATTTTGCACTTGAATCCATTTTTCCTGACCAGAACTGAGGACTTCTTGCCCTGTTGCCTCCATTAGGCACAGTCTATTTTAAATGCAAAGAAGGTGATGGATATATATTATTTGTCACTCTTAATGCCATCTGTTTTATCCTAAGAATTGTACAAAACCAAAATAGTTTCTGGTTTGTAAATCAGGCTGGAAAAGACATAGCTGTTTTCATTTATGAGCCACAATGCAGGATAAAAATCTAAAAGAATTTCAGGTACCTTAAGTCCTTTGCAAACAATGAGATCTTGCATTTTATAAATTAAAGGTGGTGATTTAAAGTCAGTGGTCTAAACTTTGCAACCCAGATGGACAATAAATATGCTGCACCAGTTCCGACTACATCCAATGTAGTATGCATCTGACAATGTCCTCTAGTGTTTGTATCTGGTATTCCTCACCAAGATAAATTCCCTAAAATGTGTTTAGGGTACTTAGAAGTACTAGAAGAATACTGGGGGAAAAAAAGAAAAAAAGAAAGTACTCAAATAGTACCTGTAAAAGCTGGAAGAAAGGAAAATGAGGGAAGGTCCCCACATAAAATAACATATACTGATGACTAACTTTAACCTTTTTTTTTGTTTAACAGAATCTCACCGAGTCCCTTTGCTAGCCAGTTATTGACTCCATGGGGTATGGCATCATATGCGGTATGCGGAGAGTAAATCCCGATTCTGTGCTCCAGGGCTCGGACTACCAGCCGTTCCTTCCAGGTCTTCCACGTTACTCGCTTGAGTGGTGTGAATATAGGAGGGTGGTAAGAAAGAATAAGGTCTACCGCCTTCTGCACTGCCTCTTCCATCACCTCCTCAGTGAGATCGTTAGTGAGGAAAAGGGTGTTCACAGTGTGGGGAGGACTTGGTTCCACCAGCAACCCCACATTGTCCCAGCTTTCAGCCAGAGAGAGGGATGCAAAGTCATTCAGGGCAGAAACGAGCTCCCGGAGATTCATGAGGGAGCGTGAGGGCAGGCGGCCCGAAGCACGGATGTAGCGGAAGGGCCGGCGAACCAGCTGTGTGACAGGCAGCAGCATGCAGCTATCTGTAGAGGGGGTAAAAAAGGGCAGGAGTAAGCCTAGGTAGTTCACTGGCTGAAATAGCAGATTTAAGAGTGTTCAGGCTGCGAATAGCGCCCCACTAACAGAGGGGAGCGCGGCAGGGGGAGCGCGGCCTGGCCTCCCCACAGCAGCCGCCGCAGTCGGATGCGCGCCGCCCTGTAACGGGGCGCCGGGCCGCGGGCACAGCCTCCCTGCCTCCGGGGCTCTCACGGTGAAACACCATAAACGACCCTGTAAAGTCGTGCAAGAAACCTACGGAACTTAAACTTCATCCATCTTCACGCACTAAAACCGACCGCGGAATCCAACCGGAGAAGCGTTTGCCTCTCGGGGCGGGGAACAAGCCGGACCGGGACACCGGACTCCACCCAAGCCGCCGGGAAAGGCTCGTCGCCGCCGCCGCCGCAGGTCCCCGCACTCACCTCACGCCGGAGCAGGGCCAGAGCCGCGGGGAGGAGCCTGCGCCCGGCCCCGCCGCTTCCGCTGCGCTAGCAGGGCTGGGGGCGGCCTCTCCGCGCTGTGCCGGGGCTGAGCAGCGGCGAGGGCGGCTCAGCCCCTTCCTGCCCGTGTGAGGGGAGCCGGGGAGCCGCTTCCTGGCGGCGGGCGCTGGGTTTGGGTCTAGCCTCGGTAGGTTTGTGTGAGGCCTCCGTGTGGCCGGGCAAGGGTGAAGGCGCCGGGGCGGCGCGGGGAGGCCGAGCTAGCGGCAGCGGCGGGAGTGTGGGGCAGCAGGGACGGCGAGTGCCCCGGGCGGGGCGGTGCCGCCTGACAGAGTCGCTTGCCGGTGGAGGGGCCGGTCCGCGCCCTGCAGCGACGGGGGCGGCGGAGTCCACACGTCCTGTGCGTGGATTTTCGGTGAAAGTACCTCAAATCGGCAGAAAAGGAGCGATAGCTCCAAGCTGTTGTTGGTCAGATAAGAGCTGAGGGCAGCTGGGTTGCAGTGAGCGCGGTCGGCCCTTGGGGTGCTTAACCGAGGCGTGCGCGGTGCCGGTTGCTCGTCCTGGCGCCCCGCCGCCCAAGGCAGGCTGCAGCCCGGGGTGGAGGGGGGCCGGGCCGGAGCTGGCTGCTGGCGGGTTCCCGGGCTTCTGTGAGAGGCCTTGCCAAGCCCGGGGGCTAACCAGGGAGGGCAATACATAGAGGAGGAATTAGCGTGTAAAACTGTTGGTTTCTACACAACTGCGATTTTATTATCATCATTCCAAATGCTTTATTTGAAAATATTACTAAGATAAAAAAAGTTTGATCCTGTGCTTGGATGCAGGTACCTGTCTGTTGCAGGCACTGACAGCTGTCAGAAGGTGGCTCCAAATCACGCTTCTGTTTAGGTACTGGCATGTGGATTTTATCTGTCAATTTCTGTCATTTATAAAACCATAGTCTTTGGAAAAGCTGTGATTTAACAGCTGATTGCTTAGTATAAACTTTCATCTTAGGAAAGGGTGTTTTTTTGCCCCTACCCCCTTTCTCTAAGCTATTTTGTTCTACCCCTTTCTAGTTCTTTATATGCTGCGTAGCCGCATAATGCAAGTAAAACATTTATCCACAGGGTCACTTCAATGGCACTGTAAAACTGCGTGGTGTAAAATCGTATAACCACACAAATATTTTAGAATCAAAACGAACTGGGGATTGGTGAAGAATTGGGGATTGGTGGAAAAAACCCAACAAATTTCGTGTTTTCTTTGCAGGAAATTGCTGTATACAAATCTACCTCAGCTTTTTGATAAGCAGACATGGTGAGAACAATAGCACTTTTTATATATTTTCATTCTTTCTGAAATGGTCATCTCTTGGAAAGTGAATAGCTGCTCTGCATCTCAAAGGATTACACGTTTTACGCTGATGCTATGAAGAATTTGTAATGAAAAGTTTAGGTTTTCATTTCAGACTTCTGAAAAGATATTGTGAAAAGGAAAATAGGTCAGTTTACATCAGTCTAAAATATAATCAGACTTTCAGCTCTAAGATCCTAAATTCTAATCCTACTTTGGCTAATATTTGGTAATCTAGTTTGGTTTCTTTTACCACAGAAGCATTATTCAAGTTGCAAGCACATAGCCCTGCTTGAGTGTATGTAACCTTCTATACTTGCAGGCTTTTAAAAGTTTAGCAAATCAGGAAATAAGAGAGAAGACTGTGTGTCTTAAACTGTACATACATCTTTTATAGCATCTTCATGGACATTGCAGGCAACTATCTTCTCTTCTTTACTTGTATACTTCTGGAACAGTATGCCAGTATCAACATGATGCTGATTTTTATTAGTTTTCCTGTACACTTATCCCCAGTGTAGCCCCAGAGTAATTGTTTTTGCATAGTTTAGCACTTTCCATGGGAGCGCTGTGATATATTGGGCCTATAGAGATATATTTGCTTAGGTGGCTGAGTAACTGCCATTTTAAATTTTATGGAGGTTATTTATAAATTCTTAAGAAAAGTGTGTAATTTCGTAGATTTACTTGTTTGTGAAGGCAGATTATATACGGGGCCATTCAGAACTAGCTTTATCACTCAGAAGGCTGCAGGCAGGTAACACACATCAGTTGTTCCTCTGGTTGTAAACCAGTGAAGTATGTGGACCGCACTATCATCTGAAATAGATAATAACCTTGATTCTTCAACTTTGCAATTAAGTGACTGAGTAGGTCCAGTTTGCAAATGAATAATGTATCTCTGGAGTGTAACAGCATGAAACAGAGCTTCTGCATTACCATGGTGAACTTGATTTGTCCTGAAACTAAATGAAACCAAGTGTTTTCTGGTGATTTCACTGGAAATGTGGAAGTTCTGTGACAGTAGCCTTTCCTATGGCCAAATATTGAAACAATGGTTATATGCAGTGGGAACTTGCTTATGTTCTTGGTGAGACTGGGAAATAAAACTGAGTCTGTTAGTATTTCATTGCTGATTTAATTATTATTTTCTGCCTCTTGCTCAGGCTGTCACGCTGCATACTGATGTAGGAGATATTAAAATTGAACTATTCTGTGAGCGTACACCAAAGACTTGTGAAGTAAGTTAAGTAACAGGAGCGGGATTGCCTAGTGTTGAAACAAAGCAGTAGAAATAGTGAAGACTGTAGAGGAGGTGAAGTGGCTTTTGCAATTCATCTTTTCACATAATGGAATACTAACATTTTAAGCTGGTACAGTGCCTATTCCACTTGTGGAACGTGTACTGTATACTTGTGCACTGTGTCTTACTGCCTAGAGCTTTGCTGCCTGTTTCTCACCAGATAAGGTTTAGCTAAAGGCTGCTTCTCTCCAAGTTCTAGCATCTCCCAAAGTGTCCTTTGCCCTTAAGGGGAAATATGGCACATGGCCTGGGATTCGCAAATTTCCCCGGGTTCGCTCACACTCGCACAGATTTAATTTTAATTTAAAAGAGTGAAAATCACTCCCAGTTTGTCAGAGGCCCCAGGTTTTCCTTTCTGCAATAAACTTAAGCTTAAATTGAAATAATTTACTTTTTAACTAACAAAGCTGAGGCATGAAGTTATTGATTACAAAGTTACATTTACAAAATAAAAATGTTGAATGGAAGTGATACTTCTGAGCATGCCTCAGGCTTGTTATTTGTTCCTCAAGTCAGACAACCTTGTGCTGTAAGCTTTATTTAAAATCCTTTGTATCTGTGACAGTGTCAAAGGAGCATAGTAACTATAATTTGTTTCTGACTATTCTGTGGCAATACTCTGTGGAATTCAAATGGTCACAATGCAAAGCAGAGGCAAAAGGGTTAGTCTTGGTCCTGCCAATGCTGTCATTTTAGTAAGAGGATACTATTTCTGAATTGTTTGTTAATATGGTTTGTTTCATTTCCTTAGAATTTCCTGGCTCTTTGTGCTAGTAACTACTACAATGGCTGCATATTTCACCGGAATATAAAGAGCTTCATGGTTCAGACAGGGGATCCATTAGGTAAATTCTTCTGTCAGGGTCTCTCTATAGAAAAATGTACATAAAAATAAAATATAAATAAAATATCAAGAAATATAAAGAAAATATAAGTATGAATATGAAAACAAAAATGTAAATAAAGTAAAAATAAAATATAAGAATTGTTGTGTTGTTGATAGAGGTTTTTATGATGAGATTAGTTTTCTGTGGTGAGCTTACAGAAGAGCAGCCGTTACCCTAGTTCTAAATAATCATGCGGTAGTAAAGCATTCTACAAACTTTAGTTTTTCCATCTGTTTCCACTAAATATGATGGTTCTGCTGACTTACCAGCTGTTGAACAGGTAGCAGTTGCTACTGTGGTTTCTCTGGTTTCTGCTTCAAAGGCTACACTGCCTCTAAAGCATTTGGGGAAAATGTCCCAGACAGTGTCAACTGTTTGGGAGAAAACCTGATTCAACTGTGTGTCTCTTTGCACTCATACTGAATTTAATTTAAGGATATGTCAGTGTTTTGTTCTGCTACTTCTTTATAGAGAGTTGTGTCTCTGCTCAGTATCAAGACATGAGAACCCGATCCCTGCCTCAAATGAATTACAGTCTGTCTAGGGCCTTTGTTGTTAAACGTTATAACAGTACATAATTTCTGGATTTTTCAGTCTGAAAATCCAGTAATCTATTGTGGTGCTTCTTTGTCAGGCACTGGGAAAGGAGGTAACAGCATCTGGGGCAAGAAGTTTGAAGATGAATTCAGTGAATACCTAAAGGTATTTCTGTGCTCTCAATATGCAGTTATGTTTTCATATGAATTTTCTTTACAGGTTGGAGAACGATCAGCATTGTGTTGTACTGTATTAAATACCTCTTTTGTAATTGTGAAGCAAAGTATAATCCCGCAATAAAGGGATAGAAAGCTTATTATTAAAATACGAACAGGCATTTCTGTACTTGGCAAGTTAGGTTTGAGGGTTTTCATCCCTGAGAACAGAAGTAGAAAGAATTTGTAACAAAGTATTTTTTCATGCACTGAAGGCAAAGAAGTAATTTTTCATTGTAAGAGCAATTTTGAGGAGCTAATTATGGACTGTGATGGAATATATTAGCACCCAAGATTTGTTCTTAATAATGGTATTGAGGCAGAGTACTAAGTCACAGAGCACTTTGTACAGGTTAAAATCCTGCTTTCACAGATGTGTATTCATGTTGAGGTTTTTCTCCTCTTTCAGCACAGTGTCCGTGGGGTAGTTTCAATGGCAAACAATGGTCCAAATACCAATGGATCGCAGTTCTTCATCACTTACGGCAAGCAACCGCACCTAGATATGAAGTACACTGTCTTTGGGAAGTGAGTGATCCAACTGCATGTCTCCTTATCATAGTGTCTGAAGGATCTGAATATTTCAGGGCACATGCAATGCAAGTTTAGAAGCTTCTGGTTCTAAAACTCTTTAAAATATTGGATGTGTATATGTAAATGTATGCTCTTGCACTGTCACCAGAATTAGTTGCTCCAAAATGCTGCTCCATTTTTCTTAGTAGTAGGGAATTCAGTGGAAATAGGCATATTAAAAATTACCTCAAGAATGGAGCTTTTTTTCCTCCCTCCCTCCCCCCCCCCCCAAGTTATTCCAGCTTGCCTTGTTGTCCATGCCCAAACGGATGCAGCCTGATTTTAAGCAAACCCCAGAACAACTGGATACACAGTTGTAGGGTTTACTGAGAAGCAAGAATCTGATTTGGGACTGGAGCTGGGGATGGGTGTGGTACTGACATGGTCATGCTTCTGTTCAGGTGGAACTTCCTGTTGGTCAGATGAAACTCACAGAATTGACAGTTTATAAAATGAGATGAGATTGTTTAAGGTGCATCATTATTTTAAAATATTCTTATGTTGATAGACACTACTGATAATATATCATCCTTAAAGCAAATGTTTAATTTTTGAGTCTTTCAGACACTGCTTTTTCTATCTCAGAATCATGGTAATGTCTTTTCTTTTGCTTTGTTGTTAAAAAGTCTCTAGTATACAAGTGAATCTGCTGAGAAAAAGTTGCCTTTATTAAATGGTGTTAAATATTAAAAGGTAACTATTGAAATGTGAAAATACTATTTTCTACCACTTGTGTTGTTTATAGGCATTTAAGTATAGGTGTTCCTTTCATTTCTGAGTTTGTTTAGAAGTGTGATTGGAAGGTTTTTTTAGACATCTTTCTTAGAAAAGAGTAGAGGGTCTGACAGATGAACTCTGCCAGATTTTCTGTGGCAGTTTAAGATACTCCTGCCCCAGCTGCAGAATCGGCAGAACAGCATCTGCAGTCCCTACTTGCCCACAAGTCAGCATCCTAGATTCAAAGAGTTGATGAATGTGACTGAATTGAACTGTGAACAGCACATGTTTTCTGCCAAGTCCGCTACTGGGGAATAAACTGCCAAGATTTAGCAGAGCGAGTGGTTTATTAGAAGAATCTCTCTTGCCACTTCTTCAGCCTGAGCAAGAAATCTGAAAGCCTAAACATAGTCGTGCCATTAGATTTACACAATTATTAATGACTCTGTCCAATCTTGTCTTTGAGTCAGAAGGTTAGAAATTATAATCTCACATTTGGAAGTCGATTTTCCAGCCGTAGGATTTCAGTAATTCACAGTGAAGTTCGGTATGGCCAGTATCTTGCTGCTACTTAAACCTGTACTGTGATGGGTCAGTCCTGTCTGCCAGGAAGTGCAGCCAGGGTCTTTATACAGCTATGGTTGGTATAAAATATGATACTGTCAGGTCAGTGGGAATTATTTGTACTTTCTATCAGAATCTGTCATGGATACTTAATATTTCCTTTCAAAATACGTTACATGCCATATATAATGTTTTGGCTGTCTTACTTGTATCATTTGCTTGCAAAGTCCTTGTCCGATGATGCTTAACTGTAAAGTCCTTTGAGATACCTCAGTTGTGAAATTTAAATCATTATTAGAAGGAGATTCCTAGCACTTCTGCTTTTCTTCCAGAGTTATTGATGGCTTGGAGACCCTGGATGAGCTGGAGAAGCTGCCTGTGAATGAGAAAACCTACCGACCTCTTAATGATGTTCGCATTAAAGATATTACAATTCATGCCAACCCTTTTGCTCTGTAGCCACAGAATGCCTCAACACATTCTTTAGAGACTGGTCAGGTCGACTGCTGGATCATGGGGTTTAAAGTGTTATTAAAAAGGGTTACTTGAGCTGGATCATACCTTTGCTCATTGAATGCAGGATTTTCATGAGTTGTAACATTGTTTGGGAGTTGTTACAGGGGAGTCTTGTGCTTTAGAAGCCAGTTTTTCCAGAAGGTCTTCCAGGATTTTGATTTTTAAACACTGCTTTTTATACTTGTAAAATAAGAAAATACTTTTAAAAATATATTTTTTTTGCAAATCTTTGTTTTCTGCGTTATCTTTCTTAGTGATACTATATTGAAACAATGTCCTTTGCTACAATTTCATACTACCAGTTTTCTGCAACTTTCCCATGTAAATTCTAACCTTCCTTACTTTACTGGTTTTTAGAAAATTGAGTAAGATATGCAATTTTTTTCCTCTAGGTGAGAGCAGTGTCATAGATAGATGAAACCTTTCTCTCCTAGAGGATTAAAGACCGTGTTTAGAGGAGTGCTTGCTCCTCTACTGCTGTGGTGGAATGATAACCTCTTCAGCCTCCCCTAAAGGTAGATCAGAAACAGCTTCTGATTGTCTGCCTCTGGCACAACGCTTCTGGTATGAAAGAGTAAGTGTTTGTGTCTTTACATAGCTGTTGATCGAAACTAGGTAACCGTGGATTTACTGTAACTTGTTTTTCATCACTATTGCACAGACAGTAGGGGGTAAACACAACAAAGAGTAGTGATAAAAAGACTGTGTTCAGACTTGAAGCCAAGAATATCCTGATACACCCAAAATAATAAAAGATAGTGTGGCCAAGATGATGTTGAACAAGTAAGAGAGAGCTGCTGTTTGGTCTTATTTGAGACCAAATGTTGTTGGACTCAAATAAGAAAGTCTGCAAGAGGGTACAGAGATACCTGAATATTGACTGGTCAAGAGGAAAAATAAAATACATGCATACATATGCATGTGTATATGTATATATTGCTGATCCTATGCTCAAGTCACTTAGTATAGTAAGCATAAAATAAAGTGACTTAAGCAGGGAAAAGAGTGATTTGTACACATCAAAAAAGCAGTTCTCCACCTTGGGCATACTGGAAAAAGCAGAATGTTCTACTCTTCCTTGAAACCTCCTTGTAGAGTTAAAAAATGCATTTTGCCATCAGTTTGTTTTCATGAAGCAGGAAAAAATCAACTCATTTCCACAGAGGTTCATTTTCTGACCCTATAATATGTAGAGGTGAGAGTGTATATTTCTAGTTCCAGCTGTGCATGAGAGACCTGGGCAGGAGAGAGTACCCACAGTTCCTGCATCCAACTCCTACCATTCTGGACTTCTTCCTCTGATCCTCTTTGGACTCAGTCAACACCACTTAGCAAAGTCCATTCTATATATATGCCTTGTAATCCTTGGGAGGTCCAGGTCCAGGTGACTTGCAGTCTGCTTCAGACCCGTGTTTCCCGCTTTGAGACTTTGCCTCTTAAAATAAAGAGAAGAAATTATTTGCGAGAGAAAGGCGAAGGTATGCCAGGTACAGATAACTGAGGTGTTAATGAGCAGAGTTAATCAGTACCCTCTCTCTGGGACAAAGGTTCTATATTCTGTATGGGGCGTTGCTTAAAGCTCCTAGCCCTTGCTCTGAACTTAATACATTTTACCCTAATACTTCAGTCAGTCAGGTGAAGGATTTAATTATTTTAGCTCTGAGCTCTTTCTGTCTCTTCCACATAACCAGTGGTAATAGCAAGTAGACAGAAGCATGCAACTGCATGTTTGACTGCCACACTGACACTACTGCCTTGCAGAAGGAAGGACATATTACAATCTTCCCTATAGTGCAAAGGAACCAATAATTTAAAATGGTGACATCTAGCACTGAACTGGAAACAATTTCAGGTCTATTTTTTTTCCTCCGCAAAAAGAAGGCTGTTATATCAAATGTGTGAAATACAGTGACACCAAGCAATTTGCTGTCTGGAGGATACATTAAATTTAGATCCTTTCTTTCTTATCTAAAGCTGTGTATTGAAAGGAGAGTGATCTTATGGGACAGGATTACATCCTAACTTTTTAAATTGTATTATGTCAGTTTTCCTGTTTGTGGCTCTGAACTTCTCCCAGGTTCTCCCTGAGAACCTGGAATAAAACAGGAAAAATAATGGTGGGGCTGGTCCCATCCACTTGTTGAAGAGAAAGCAAGTCACAGAGTAGGAAGTAGCCCAGCCGTGGAAGTGTGTGAATTTTGTGGGCGGTTGCTGAGTACAGCATACATGCAATTTAGTTATTGCACACAGTCAGCTGTTGTGTCACCAGCTGTTTGGACTTTTGTGACATGTATAATCCTTTAAATAGCAAAAATGTTGCAGACAGTACTGTTCTTATTGTTCTTGACTTGTGCTTTATAAACTCCTATGTTTACTTCCATTGGTCTGGTCCTCTTGTCGCAAACACTACAGCCACAAGGTGAGTTCTGTCAAAATAAATCTACCCATGCAAAGAAAAACATGTACTTTAACACAACAGTCGTGCATTATGACTGTTGTGGAGGGTCTCATCATGTATATTCTAGATTGTCTCTGACCTTTGCTGGCATTTTGGTGTTAGAGGTATGTCATGCTGGGAACAGTACTTAGTCTAAGCTGAAGAGCAATGGACAAAAAGAAAATAATGGTGCATTATCTATGGACAGTGACAAACTTGCATGTGTGATGTACATATTGTATGTTGATCACAGGGTCAGCTGGGGAAATAAAAAAAAACATACAAAGAGTGAGGAGGGTCATTTATCAGGGTTGGAAGTGTTTCAGAAGGTTTAGTCCTTCCCAGAATAAAAAGAAGTGTTGGATTTTAGGGAACTGATGTGTATAGGCTGTGTTGTAGTGTTTCAGGACTGTTTTATCCTTAGACGCTCTTTTTCCACATAAATTAGATTGCACGAGATGTTTGACTGCTTGTTAGAGGTTTTGGAGAACCAAATTTCAGGCGTAATGCTTGGTTAGCTCTGCTGAGGTGACGACTGATAGATGGCTGAAAGGCTTTAAAGCTCCTTCTGAGAGAGGTGGTGGCTGAAGGGCTGCAGCAAGGCACAGGGTGGTGAGAGGGGTGGCTGTGACTTAAACCGCCATGTGTGCTGTAGTAGTGAGCAGCAGAGGAAGCAAGGGTTAGTTTTGTGGGAGGATTTTGTGGTTTGTTTTTTTTTTATTCTGTGGGTATAGAAGGCTGATCTGTACACTTACTTGAAGAGTTTCATTTAGTTTTTGTTTCACAGTGGGTATTTATGTTCTGTCCAGACTCAAAAACATGACTAAAAGCTAGTAAAAGATACCATAAGACATCAAAAAAAAAAAGGCATTCAACTATTCGGAAATGTTTTTAATGCCAATGATTTACAAAGTCATCTTTAATTTGTTAGTCATACGTGGTCCTTTTAACTTCTGTTGATTTAAGGCTGACTGGGTACATGCCTTGAGAGCCTCTAACAATTTGGCTAGGGAGGTACAGAGACAATAACAGGCTTTATCACCAAGGGTGAAAAATGATGATTTAGCAATTCAGAGTCTCACAAAAAAAACCCCAGTCTTCTGGCAGTCATTCTTAAATGAGGGTTAGAAATTTTTTTCTTTTTTTTTTTCAGTATAATGTTCCTTGTGTTCCAAAGTTCTTGGCAGGAAAATGGTTGAAGGTTTTGCATAGTTGGTTTACTTAAGTAGAACGACTTTAGCTGAATTACCTCATGAGGCATACGGGGTTACCATAAAATGTGACTGGGTGAAATGCACCTGTATCAGTCCGAGTAGCAGAACTGGGGGAGTAAAGGGCTGTCATCATGCAGTGAGGTGAGGAGACAGCACCACTCTCGGGGGCGGTACCAGCAGCCCGGGCGCTGTGGGACGGCGGTGCCCGCTCAGTCTGGTCCAGCCCCGCTGAGGGCTGACGGCGGTACCCAGGGTGGCCGGAGGAAGGGGGCCAGTATCCTTAAACGCTCTGGGAAAGGCAGACCGACTTACAGGGCCACCTCACCGCCGTGCACGCTGCACCGGTGGCCTGTTCCTGCACAGAACAGACACGGGGAGACCCCCACAGACCGCGGCGGCGGCGCTGCCCGGGAGCCGCCCGGAGCTCCCCGCAAACTGTGGGGCGCGGGCGGGGGAGCGGGGCGTCGCGGGGCAGCCCCGCCCCGTCCGCTTTGTGACGCCGCGGGTGTGCCTCTCTGACGCGCCGCCGCACTCCAGAAAGTTCCTGGCAACGCCATTTTGTAGCGGGTTGCGGGTTGAGGGTCGGCAGTTGCGGCGTTGAGCCCAGTCGTGGCGGGAGAGAGAAAGAGCGGCGGCTCCCGGAGAGAGCGGCGGCACTCCCGAGCCGCGGAGGTGGGGGCGACGGGGGTGTGCGCTGCGTGCTCGCTGCGGCCCTGTGCCGCCGGGCGGCGAGGGAGAGCTGGAGGGCAGCGTTAGGCGCTGGGCCGGGCCGCCGCCGAGGGGAAGGCGGGGCGGAGGGAAGGGCGCCGCTGTGGTGCGGGGGGAGGAGGTTGTCTCCTGCCGTGGGGGAGGGCGGCCGGTGGCTCGGCTCGTCCCCGCCGGAGCGGGCGGGTCGGGTGGCCGGGGCGCCCCTGTGCCCCCGCCTCCGTGCGGCCGCCATGTTCTCTGTCCGCGCCTTGTTTTGTGCGGAGAGAAAATGGCTTCGGTCGCTGTAGCGGGACAGGCCGGAGCCCTTTCCCGTGCCCCTGCTCGGGGTCGAGAACGGAGCCTCTTGCCGGAGCAGGGATTTGGTGGGATGCGGACCCCGTGTCGTCCGGCGTGGGGCTGGGCCCGACCCAGCGCCCCGCGTCCTTGCGTTAGTGCGCTGGGTGTGCGTGGGGGGCGCGGGGCGCCCCGTCCCCCTCCCTTGGAAAGGGACATGGCCACGCACCGCCCAACCGCCGTGTCTCGGCGCCGTGAGCACCCGCGTCCCGCGTTGTGGCATCGCTGTTGCTGCGAAGCCCGGACGTGTCGGCCTGAGACGCAGCTTGTGAGCTAGAATCGATTTACGATTGGAAATCGAAATAAATGACCTGTGTAGTGAGTTACTTATCTTTTTGAACTAAATAACTAGGACATAACCTAAGTTTTGTTGTCATTTTGACTTAGTATTAGGAGTTTTTCGGGAATCTATGGAAAGAAGCATGGCAAAAGTTTATGACAAGTTCCTTGAAGTCTTTAAAAGCACGCTGGGCCATATTTGTATGCCCTTTTTAAGTACACGAAAGCCTTCGTTTTTCCTAGCATATGCACCATTGCGTGCCTGAGCAGCTTTGCAGAAATAACGTGCACAGTATGTGTTTAGTGTCTGAGCTGTGATACTTCTTTTTAAAATCTTTTGTAAGAAATGTTACTGGTTTATGTTCCTCTATCAAAAATGGTTAATTTGAAAAAGCTCTTGAATTAAAAAATAATGTGGAAGAAAGAGCAGAGAAAAAATGAAAATTGGGTAGTTGAGGAAAAATACAGTCTTGATTATAGTGTTAATTTGATAATTCATGGCTTTGAAAATGAATTGTTTGTCTATGGGATGTAATTCAAAGGGCAAAATATCTTTGTTACAGATGCGGCATTCCAGGCGAACTACTTATCCTGACTGGGATAAAAAAGAAAGTCTGGATCGCAGAAGATGCGACAGTGCTAATAAGAGAAAGAGGAGATTGTTAAGTGGTGCACAGGAGAACAAGCAGTGCAAACATGATCTTTCTAAACTTCCTGACAGGTAAATAACTTTTTGACTTCTGATATCAGCAAGCATCTGTTTTAAGATTTTATTATTTTTATAAATCTCATGATCTTAAAAAGCTGTCTTGACAGGGGTACTAGAACTATGTTAATTAAGTTTATTTGATCCTTTGTTTGTAGTACCTGTTCAGAAACCAAATCTGTAAATGAACGAGACCATCATGAACGACGCTATGTTGAAGAATACAGAAATGAGTACAATCAAGGATGTGATGCTGGGCATCACAGTAGCAAATCATCAGGTCATAGTGGGACGAGTAGTTACAAAAGGAAATACAAGACACATCACACTACCTGTCATCATCATCATTCACAGGTGGTGTGACCAATTTCAATTTAGGATTTTTTTATTTTAAGAAGATAGATTCTCATCTGGGCAGTAGTAATTGAGTGTGGGGGTTTGGGGAATTCTGTCAATAATATTAATAATTTATTCCTTTAGCAAGTATTAGTAGATTATTCTTTTTGCTAGGATTTTATTTCCTTCAGTGAAAATGTATAGTTTGTAGGTATGCTTGTGATACCACAGAACATTGTCTTGCTATTTGTTCATTAATTTGCTCAAATATATCCAATGAACAAATAATGAACAACCATCAATTGGAGTACTTGAAATACAGGCATCGCTTTCATGCCTTCAGAATTTTTATTATGACAAGCATTTATTTCAGCCCTACTCGAAAATCCAAGCACAAGCTTTTAAACTTGCCTTTGACTAAGTATCACTGAAATAGCAAGGAGATAATGTCAGATTTCTACTTTTTTAAAAATTAATTTAGTAAGATGTTTTAAGTATCGCTGAAAAATCTGTAGAATCAGATATGTATGATGTCTGCCCACTAGCAGGGCAGTTTTTCTGATCTTTGTTATGTATTTAACTCTTAAAAAAGCTGAAGATAGGATTTATAATTCAAGATCTTCAGCTGAGACAGCCTAAAGTAAATGTATATGCTATTTATGATTTAAAAAAAAATAAATTCTTATCAAATATTCAGACCAGTGATTTAATCTCGATTACTTAAGATGGGTATTTTAATTTGGCCACAAGGCTATTTTAAGTATCTATATATAAGATAATTATTAAGTCCTTTTGCTTTAAAAAAAAATATGGGCACTGAAATCCTAAAGTAAAATTCAGTGAACCAATCTTTTAAAAGAAAAACAATTGTGTTGTAATTTTTTGTTGCCTTGCCACTTTGAGTATCTCATCTGAAAATCTGTTCCTTGCCATGTTTTTCTCCTGTAACATAAACTATGTGCCCTGTGAATTTCCGGGGACTGAATTTGAAATTGCTCCTGCCAACCGTTTGTGGCCTGGCGTGTATCTGAATGCCTGAATATCTCCCTGCTGAATGAATTTCGTATTCTGACCTGAATTCACTCGGGTTTATTGATTGGCTGGACGATCTTGGTGCCGTTCCAGAAGAGTCATCGAAGGAAAAGATCCAGGAGTGTAGAGGATGATGAGGAGGGTCACCTGATCTGTCAGAGTGGAGACGTACTAAGTGCAAGATGTATAGAATATTTTTCAAAATTTATTAACTTTTCAGATAGAATAAGTTCTTTTAGCGTAAGATGTGAGGGGGCTTTGGAAGTCTTTCCTTTCTGTCTTGACTTTTTTTTTGTTTGGGGGTGGGGATTGTTATTCTTTTTCTGTAGAACTTTAAATATGTTTCTTTTTTCTTTTTCCCTTCCCCCCCCCCCCCCCAAAATAGTAAATGAAGTTAATGAACCTACTAGAATGAGATCCCTGTAAATGTGCCTTGATGAGAGTTGTCCAATAACATCTCTCAAACTAGATATTTACAATTTAAAGAAGCACAGTCTAGAATAATCTTCAGTGATAGTACTTAGTCTTTCTGTTTGTTTTATTTTTGTTTGTTTGCTTGCTTTTGTAATAGCTGAGTAACTTCCTAACTTCTGTGACTGAGAGTTCTTTTCTTTATAGATGAGATTGTTGCTACTTTGGGTGAAGGTGCTTTTGGAAAAGTAGTGGAATGCATTGATCACAAAGCGTAAGTTTTTCATTAAATACATGTAATTTTTCTCACTGATGCTATCACAGTGTGGTTCGTGAAGTGCTTTCTGGTTGTGTCAGGTTTTATCTTTCCTTCCTCACGTGCTACTCTGTGTATTTCTTTAAGGCTGCCGCAGTTCCCAAACATAAATTTGTGTTAGGACATCATGCTAAAACCAGCACCTAGACATGAGGGTTGTGCAGGACTGCTGGATGAGGCAATGGGTGGGTCTTCTGCAGGCGCACCCCAGCCTGCTGGAGGTCAAGGGCTGATGGGGGGAGGTGGCCTAGAGAACGTGGGGTGAAGCTGCACCCCCCAGACTGGGCAGTCCCGGGGCCTGTACCACCCCCGGTCTGTAGAATGAGCAAGGTCTCTGACATCACGTAGCTTACCTTAAAGTATCATCTGTGATGACGCAATGCCATTTGGGTTCTAGCAGTGAGTATATTATAAATCAAGAATGTATTTTGTGTTTGATCACAGTTTTGCTCTGTGCAATAGTAGGCAACTAGATTGTCTTTCTAGTCACTGTAGAAGGCATTGACACCTCAGTTACATTTTTACGACCTACACGACTGAAGGCGGCTTGTCATTTTTGACTGACAGTCGTGCTAGGCTGTGAGATGTGCAAGTTTCTCCAATATTAGCCCAGCATACATAAATATGAAGGGGAGGTAAATGGGGCTTGTAACCTTTAAGAAAAATACCTATCGGTAAAAGGTATCGAGTATGTTTTCAAAATTTAAAGATTAAATTTTAGTTGTGTTTGTGCATAGATGAATCTTGGTTATATTAAGTCAGTACGTACTTAAAAAAAGACCTTTTCTGATGAGGTTCCCATTGTTACAAACGATGTATGTGGTGGTAATTACTGAATATTCTTAGTTAAAACTACTTGTCTTTCTAATTGCTGTTAAAACCCGTCTTTTCAGGGAAGACAGACATGTAGCTGTGAAAATAGTAAAAAATGTTGATAGGTACTCCGAAGCAGCTCGTGCAGAAATACAAGTACTGGAACATTTAAATGCATCGGATCCCAGCAGTACATAGTAAGTTTCCAAAGCCGGCTGTACTGTGTTTTGGTTTTAAGATTTCTGTGATGTCACTTTCTGTAACATATGACATACGTATCTGAGCATTATACAACTTCCTGTTACAATTCGTGTATTTTCGTGCTTTTGCAGTCGCTGTGTCCAGATGTTCGAATGGTTTGAGTACCATGGACACGTCTGCATTGTTTTTGAGCTACTGGGGCTCAGCACCTATGACTTCATTAAAGAGAACGGCTTTCTGCCATTTAGGATGAACCACATTAGACAGATGGCATATCAGATCTGCAAATCTGTGAACTGTATGTATGTTTCTTTTTTGCTTTATTTGTTAAATTTTCTGCATGGAATTTGCTAACCATATTTGTTATCTTGCAGTTTTACATTTGAACAAGTTGACACATACAGATCTGAAACCGGAAAATATTTTATTTGTGACGTCTGACTATGTAGAAGAATACAACCCCAAACTGGTAAACTGCTGTCCTCTTCCCCCCCTCCCCCTCAGCCATCCTCTGGGTTTATTTGGTCACTTCCATCCCATTGTGTTTCATTTCAGAAATGTGACGAACGCACACTGAAAAATCCAGACATCAAAGTCGTGGACTTTGGAAGCGCAACATACGATGATGAGTACCATAGCACTTTGGTGTCTACAAGACATTACAGAGCTCCTGAAGTTATCCTAGGTCAGTAGAAGTCTGTTAGGCTGCTCTGTTGCATAAGATTTTTTGGTATGCTATTGAACGGTGCCACAGGAGTGTTTCGTATCTTGCTTGAGCTGTTGAACTGTGTGCAGCCTGGTATAAACATGAACTTTCTGCGTCTTTTCGCAGCACTGGGATGGTCACAACCATGTGATGTTTGGAGCATAGGATGTATTCTCATAGAATACTACCTTGGATTCACAGTATTTCCGGTAGGTAACTATGAACCTCAAAATCATGCAGCACGTGTAACGCTCCCCAATGTGGTGAAAATGTGCTACAGCAAGGTGGGGACTAAGGGGAATGGTCTGTGCAAGAAATTAAGCTGCATTTCTCTATAATGCCAAGTTGAAGAGACCAGAAGATACAGTCACAAAGGAACTTTTTCAGCAGCAGATTTCTACAAGTTGCTTTCAATAAACGTTTTGGCAGCAGCTTGTTAGGAAGGATGACCCTGTTAACATTTGTAATTTACAAGCCATACTAACAACAGATGTAGCTTCATCTATCACCATCAGCAAATACTACTCAAATACCTGAACTCCGTCATCTTGACAGTATTGCTGAAACTTGAAATTTATGAACAAAGGAAAAAAGGCAGGGGTCAAGGGGAAAAAAAATCCAGTAGATTGTAATTTATTTCAGGAAACAGATGACTACAGCCTCTGTACAGCCTTAATCTGAAACTGATTATTGGTTGCAGGGTACAGTCAAAAATGAAGTAAGGTCAGTGTGTGGTTCTTGGTAACTTCCTCTAACAATGAACAAAAATGTCTATCTTGATTTCCCTCCAGACCCATGACAGCAAAGAACACCTGGCAATGATGGAGCGAATACTGGGGCCTTTGCCAAATCACATGATAAAGAAGACCAGGTAACTGCATTTTTCTGTACCTGGACTGCTGTAGTTTAAATATTGTCAGATTTGGTTTAATAGCAAATTTTTTAAAAAAGTTTAATAAACTCAGATTCATCCTTTTGCTCTATTTAACAAGCTGGCCACTCTTGTGGAATACTTGCCAGATCAGTTCCCAAGTTGTGAACAAACATGCTGATAAACTTCTAGTGAAGGGACAAAATAGAATCTTTGAATAACAAACTGTGGTCTGTTTGTTTAAGGAAACGCAAATATTTCCGTCATGACCGGCTGGACTGGGATGAACACAGTTCTGCCGGTAGATATGTCTCGAGGCGCTGTAAGCCACTGAAGGTAAGACAACAGAGGGGAAATGCTTTTGGGGAGAGGAGTTTCAAGTGCAATGGTAAGATTACAAAAACATGTTTTGTTGTCAACTTCATGAAGGAATTCATGACCTGCCACGATTCTGACCACGAGAACCTCTTTGACCTCATTCAAAAGATGTTGGAGTATGACCCAGCCAAGCGCATTACTCTTGAAGCGGCACTGAAACATCCTTTCTTCTTCCCATTGAAACGGGAAAAAAGGGCGCTGTCTCCTATAGCTGAGCAGGCTGACATGGATGTCAATCCACCAAAGAAACATAAAAAATGTTAAATATTTATTGTGTACAGTTACTTTGTAAATGCCTTATTTTGTATTATGACTTTTTGGATACTGAAGTTTTAATCCAGCTGCTGGCATAAAACTTATTTAAGGAAAAGATACTAACAAACCTGCTTGCGTTTCCTCAGTAAGTAAAAGTCTCAGGACAGTTGCACTTTCAACATGTGGAAAAGAGCACCCTCTACTCCATAAAACAGGCCTCCCAACAGCACAGACGTATTATTTTAATTATGTTTTATTCAACTGTCACTAGAATAGCAAAAGACCTAGGACTGATTTTTACCCTTTAGCATGACTGATGCTTCCTTTCTGGGTAAGAGAACAGAGACAGCCCTTGACATTAAGTGTAAGGATGGCCTTTATTTGTTTAAAAAAAAAGTTACAAAGTAAGGAAGATCACTGTAGTAGCGAACAGATTGCACTGTGATCACATTTTTCTTTTTTAAATTTTAGTAGGTGTACTCTGGTTACCAGTATTTCAGTTAATGCTCATTATTAGCTTACAACAGCATAGACTTCACTCTTTTACCAAATCTTTCTTGGATTATGAGCTGTCCTGAGAATTTCCATTAAGAATTCAAAGTTTGGGAAGCAGATAAGCCGTTTGGTTTAACATGTCAACTGCCAGCATAAAATAATCTCTCAACTTCATGGGGAGGGGGTAGAGTTTTGTCTGCCTTGCCTTCCAGCAGTCGTGCATTTACAGAGCAGCACAAGCAAGCTGCCCCCCCGACCCAGCCCTGTTAGCAACATAGGCCAGGGCTCCAGAAAGCTGTTGGGCAGCTGTATGTGGAACACTCTCTCTTCCATGAGAGAAGTGGCAAGACTTCCCCCAGAACTGATGCCTAGCTGCAAGGCAGCCTCGCAGCCCCTCCGGCTTTGCTGCCCCTCGGGAACACAGGCCCCCAGCAGTGGCAGCCAGCAGGCTCAGAGATGCTGCTCTTCATACCCACCATGGTTACTGTTCACCAGAACAGCTTCTCTCCAGCAGGACACTGAGCTCCCAGAAGCGGGGCAGCCACCTCACCCAGCAGTCAGAATAGAGGATTGCTTTATGCTGGAAGTATAGTAAAGAGATGACAAAGTCCTTGGGGAGATGGACAGCCACCTATGAATGTGGTTATTTGGAGCAAGTGGTACAGATTGAGGTGCCACACCGAGTTACCACACGAGCCATGGCCTCTTCACTTCGGAGGCTTTTTACAGTTTAATTTGCAAACAGAACTGCCATAAATCTCATTCACCATATCATGTCTGCTCAAATATAGATAGAAAACCCAAGGGGTAAAATGGATTTTGTTGTGGAAGGCCTTAAATTACATTATTACAGTAGAAAATACAGGAGGTAGAATATAACTGAAAGGACAATGCAGGTTAGAAGTCAAATCTATAATAGCTCCTGTAAGCTACTTAAAACATGGTTTTAAAAACTAAACCCAGTATTTCAATAACTATAGAAAACAGTTAAAATAAATTGCCATGAGAGCCCTTATATCATGCTTGATACAGGGAGGTAGGATGTAAGAATCGGAAGGACACATGAGACATGACACTTATCTACAGCTCCTGTTTGCTTTACTGAGGACAGAGATTCACAGGTCAGTCACCCTCTTCAGCTTCAGACTCCGACTCTGGAACAGAGAGACCTTATCAACAGGCTGCCAGCAGGTCAGCCCTGCCCCCCCCCCAGGTTCAGCCGCTGCCCTGCATCCCACACAACAGCTGCTATTGGATCCACATGGATTTCACTGGCAAGCTTTTCTAGCCAGTACTGGAGGGCACACCTAGTCTCAGAGGGGCAATTAACCTTGTGTCTTCCCCCCCCCCCCAAGCATTATTGCACTAAGGTTCCCAAAATGAACAAGCTCAACTTGTGAGCTAAGCTGCTGGTTACCTTCTTCAGCATTCTTGAGCCATTCAACAAACTTTTTCATTTGCTCCAGAAAAACACTCTTTCCTTTTGCAAGATGCGCATCTTTATACCACTTCAGGATGGGTTCTTCACTCAGAACTTCAGCTGTAAGATGTGCAAGAGCAGTATTAACACGACAAGCCACTGAATACCAGCTATGAGGACCCCTGACGGGCAGCCTTTGCCTCCTCCCCTAGAAGCATCACAATACATCCTCCCTCCCTGGGCATGGCTGGACATACCTGCACTAGGAGTGCCTCCTATTTTAAAATCCTGAGAACCATGCATTTCAGATTGGCTGCTGGGGGTTTCCTGAGCACCGCATCTAGGAGCTACGCTTTCACTCCCACTAACAGCCTTGAGTGTTTCATAGCTATTTGAGATGACACACTCTAAGGAAAGCGTCAGTCAACTGCTAAGAACAGATGCAAATTCTTTAAAGCCCAAAGTACACCACAGGAAGTGTTTGGTTTTTGAATTTTACAAGTACAGTATAATCTTAACAAGTTTCCTTATGTTCCTGTGGTGTTTCCACAGGTAGACAGCATGTTTTTCAGTAACGCCTTTTAACAGCCGTTTAACAGAGAGCCTACAGTACCCCAGAACACCTTGGTGGTCTCAATCTCTGGTTGTTCACAGTCAGTGTTCAGAGAACTAAGAATACGCTATCGTGTATCTTTCCCTAACTTAAAAGGGCCAGAGACTTAAAATCTAAATTTAGCTTTGATCTACCACAACTCTTAAGTAGACAGGCAGCATCCTTGTCTAGAGGAGTACTTCCCCATGCGCCAAGGACAGCCGCATCCACCTTTGCGTTTCACTGCTCCATCTTTGCAAACAGAAGGTAGAAAATTCTTCAGCTCGTGAAGTGCAATGTTGTAGCACTGATCTTCCCTAAAGGTCTTATCAGGACTGAAGCGTTTTGCAAATAAAGGCTTTAAAAAAAGCCAACCAAACAGAAAATCACCCCCCAAAACCACAACCCCACAGAAGTTACCTTTATAGAAGAGCACCACTATTTTCTGGAAGGCCTTCATGAAGTGAATGTTGTCATAACAATACTCCTGAATCTTCAACAGAAGAGTCAGCTCTGACTGACCTTGGGTAGTAAAGGCAGCAAGTAGAGGGCTGTATTGCTGTAACAGGAACGACAAATTGGCACACACAGAGCACTTCACATGTATCGCCTGACTAGACTGGTTTCACGCAGTTTCCATCAGCCACTGCTTAGAAATTTGCAACCCCGCCCCACCCCAGAGTGCTTCTGCAAGGTCATACTGCTTTTGCCTCAGTAACTCGGACTACAATACCACAGTTACAAGGGGAAGAATTCCCTGTCTAATGCTGTCTCTGCATTAGGGGGGTTGTAGGTTTTAACTCATTTAAAAGGGAGCTGGAGACAGAGGGAAGCCCAAGCCCTACCCAGCGGGTGCAGAAGTCCATACTTAAGTCACAGTACCTTCAAGTGCTTAATGGCTTGCTCTGCTACCAGCTCCTCCTTTTTGTTCCATTCCACCGTGCTCATTACACTGGACCAGATTATGGCTACCACAGTCTGTTCCGAGATGTTGTTTTTCTTCATCTCCTCCTTCACGTACAGGATTATCTGTCAGTTAGAGCAGAAGAGTCAGCACACGGGCCACATGTGACACTAAGCTAAATTAAAACTTCTGTTCTAAAGGTGACCTAGAAGCCTTCAGAACCACAAACAACCCCCTTGGTCATACAGCAGGATTCAGGACATTAAGGAAAGACTACAAAGCTAATACCAAAACACCCTGTTCCTAATTTTAATTCTTAGTGAGAGCTAGGTGTTTAAGTTCAGTATTTAATTAGGCATGTATCTTCAGATTAGTATTAGATGCTATTGTATTTCAGGTAATTTGAGCTAAGTTCCTACAGAAAAAAGAAAGAAAATAAAAAAGCACCTACGCCTTGTCTACAGACAAATACTTACATCCTTGAACGGATCTCCCCGTGACATCTGCTCCTGAAGTTCCTTCTGCAGCTCTTTCCGAGCTCCTATGGTTTGCTGGTTCCGAACATACTCGGAAAGTTCTTTTAGTCCTGCTTCAGTGAAGTACTTGGAGAAGTGTTCAACACTTTGTTTGTTGGCTGGAAAGAGTTCCTGAAAACAAAGTTTACAACAACTCTTTCACAAAAGAAATGCGTGTTGAGTACTTTGCTGGTAAATGCCATTTACTAAACTGGCTTAAGTAGTAAATCAGTAATTTCAGTGGTACTCACCATCAGCCTGTTATCCATGTTTACTTTACGAAGACTGACAGCCACTGCATTAATATCTTTCTCATTTATCCATGATTTGAACAGCTTGACTGCAAAAGCTGCAGAAACACCTGTGCAACAGGAATAGCATTATTATTGTTGAAATTCAAAACAAAGGGAATCATAAGGCCTGAGAGTACAGGGCACCTAGTTCATCAGACCCCTGCTCAAAGCAGCAGCAGCTGTGCCCAGAGGCAGCCCTAGCACAGTCTGCAGTACCTCTGCCTGAGGATACTGCAGCTTCTGGCACGTTGGACTTTTCTCACCACTCAGCATCATGAAGGCTTCCCTGTACTTAACTCAGCTCTCCCTGCTGCAATTTAGTAAGGAGCCTAAAGACATGACACACCTGCATCCTGAAAGGTCCCTCTCCAAAATACAGTACTGCCTTGCTGGGCAACACTAATGACACCAGCCCCCAGTGTCACGCAGGGAAGTCCTACACACAAGCTTTCTGAAAAGACTAGTCTTCTCAAGTCTTAGCTGCCTTGCAACCTGGAAGGTCTTGCATGTCTACCTTTGCTAATCCTGTAGTAAATCTATCACCAGATGAAACTAGTGAGCTGCAAGGGTGTACTGTTGTCACAATTTCCACCTGCTTGTCATGGTTCTGTCCCCCACCATCCTTCCCTAAAGTAGGAGTTGGGCAACACTTACCTTCTTTAACCAAGTTCTCATTGTAAAGACTGTTGAGAATTGATGCATTAAGCGTCCCATTGGCTAGCAGAATACCTGTCAACATGGCCAGTTTGTTCCGCTCAGACTCTGAGAACCCTTTCAGGAACAGCAGCAACTGCAAGAGGAAGTAAGAAGAGTTGCCATAAAACTACCATCTCTCACTAAAGTTTGGCTACTGCCTCCATGTTAGACACTTTTGCTTCAATCAAGCTATTCAGCTAGCAGAAGCACTAGTTCACTGGTAGTCTTCTCCACTAGTCATACAAGCTAGCTGTTCTTCTATTAACAACTTAGGTGTTCTATCTTAATAATCCATTGTATGATGTAACTTCTGTATAGAGTGATTAGCTAGCAGAATTTGAAGGTTTATTTGTCTGCTGATAAGGACCTACTCCATACCTTTTTGACTTCATCTTCAAAGCCTTTCTCCAGGTACTTGTAACGCCTGATTAGCTTGTTAAAAACCTAAAAAGATACAGAGTGTATTATTTTTTGCTCTGAGCTATCATTTAATTAGAATGAAAAAAATCAAGTTCAGTAAAGTTGGTCTGAACTCTTTAGAGCACTTTTAGCTTGGAACAGTGCTACTCTACCTCTTCTAGTAAGCTTCTTAAAGCCATGCATTATTTTTACCTAAACTTCCAACTACACAAACATTTAATTTTTGACCACTAAACAGTTTAAGTTAGATTGTACTCATTTCAGAACTAACCTGAGCAAATGCTTGCATGGTTTCTAGGTCTTCCTGTGCTGCAAATACACAGACGTTTGTGCGTGTCATGTCATCTGCCAGGGTACCACCTGGGGCTAAAGAAGGGTTTCAGCATTAGTGGAATTACTCCCCAGTGACAGTACCAAATAGTCTCCACAGTATGAATTCCAATACCCATAACATGCAACGCATTGTCCTTTCATGGTGAACTGAATGACTGCATCACTGAAGACCCCCCTACATTTCCATCTGCTCCACTGCTGTAGTGGAACTTTAAAATCAGTAGCTTAGATGTGAACTTTTAAATATTCTGACTCCCTACTGCTAACTGGATTGGCAACACATCTTGTTTACATATGGGTAAGTTAACAACATATGGATAAGTTAACGTGACCATACGAGCTCCTCTTCCCTTAAAGGAAGCCACTGAAGCTGCTTAATCCTAGCAAGTGCCTTTTTAGTGTCTGCTGCAATAGTGCTTCTTTGTAAGTGTCTTTTAAATAACAAACTAAGTCACAACAGGAGATGAAACACACAGAGATGCACGTTCAAAATGCAGCGCCCCAGAGATGAGCTTGAAACTTCAGTCTTGAAAGGCACTTCAGCTTTTTAGCTGCTAATTAGAAGATGCTTTTTCACCATTCCTCTTCAGTTTAATACGTGCATTTGCTGGTAGCCAGGCTGCTTCACTAACTAGGGTGAATTCAAGTCACCAACTCCAGTGCCAGAATACCTCATCACCGATTTCTACGCCATCCTACATATAAGGGAGATCGTTTTTGTTACGTATTAGTCAGAAACATGACCTAAAGATGGAGATAGCATTAGTGGTAAGAATATTAAAAGGTGTAAGGTAACAGGATGCCAGTTTGTATTCTGGCCTTGTCTGACTAAAGATCAAGTCAAGTAAACTACTAGTCAAGTAGACTATAGAGAGGGAGTTGAGTAAAGGACCCCTACATCACCATTAATGCAGCAATGCATTTTTCCCTTCTCTCTCAGCCTCATTCCCAGAAGGAACGCTTCCTAGCACAGTATGCACTGGTTAAGACTCTTGAATGTAAACCCACAGACTGTAATAATTTGTACATTAACAATTTCAAGCAGCGATGCTCCACATGGCAGACAAGTTTACTTACTCATGCTCCCAGCTCTTGTAACATCAGCAAAAGAGCCTCATACCAAAAGGAACATCACAGTAACTTCAGTCTACATAACACTGTTCCAATACACAGCTTTGAGATAAGCGGGCATGCTTAATGAAGTTAATGATTCTATGATTAATGAAATTAAACCATTTTGAAAGCCATGCTTTTCAGCATTTGTTTGAGCAAGTCACCTGACATTTTACAGTATCAGTGTGAAGACCACCTGAACACGCAACAGATGCATCCTCCCTAACTAGCCACCCCCACTGCAGAACTGCCATCCACAGTCTGACTGTGGCCCAGAATCAGGTATTTCCTCTCCTCCCCCTATGCATTTAAGTAATTTGAATTCTATTTCTGTTACATTACAGAAAATCTTCTGCAACCGCCAAATTTCTCATTTAAATCCTTCCCCCCAACTACTGCATAACAAATGCTAAAATCTGAGACAAACCTTTTCCAGTCTAGGCAGACAACATAAAGGGTCCTCTTCACAGCCTGTATTTTAAATGGTTGCCTGCCATCTGAACGCCTTCTCATTAAACAGTATTTAGTCAAGTAGGAAATGTAAAGTCTAAATCTAGAAGTACCACTTTTTTTTTTTTTTTAACTACTTTTCAACCTCATTTAGCTTCATCTACTTCTTACCTGGTTGGTAAGCATCTGTTCTGCTCTTTGCTCTCTACATACAGTGTGCACATGAGTTTACAAGATCTTTCGTCATCACATTTCACTTCCTCAGTTCCCTGTGTTTTCTGCTGACTTGACCACCCTCTCATTTCTCACTCCCTGACATCTGCTAGAGCCCATGACCTCGCTATTGCCAACAACAAGCGATTTGTAATAGCATTTCCAAAAGTAGGCACATCAGATTCTTCTCTAAACAATATTACTTTCCAAAATAACAGGGCAGGGTGCACAAAGCACACAATCATGTCAGAATCCTTCAGGACAACTCTGCTGGTCTTGCAACCACAGACCACACACCTCAAACAAGCATTCATCCATCTCACATCAGCAAAAGGGAACTTGACTACAGAGTCAAGATCCACTCCTGGTTAAAAAAAAAAATCCAATATATTTTCCTTTAAGTCAAGTTTGTACAGTCTACACTTTGAAGAATGCAAACTCACTCAAGCAAAAGTGCAGTAGGGTATAGACAGTATTTCTACAGTAATCTGATTGCTCAGTTAGTCACCAAGATGGTCAGATAGTTTACCACAGATAATTTAAACCCTGTTCTATACACTCAATTTAAACCCTGTTCTATACACTCAATGGGCTCTTTAGCAGAGTTTTCACGCTGAAAGAAAACTGAGCTTTTGTAGAGTCAAGTGAACAAAGGCTGACAGCAGCCCAATCAAAGGGACTTACCCAGCATTCCACCAGCCACCAGGATGTCAAAAAGCGTTTCTGCATAGCGGCGATAGTCAAGTTTTGCACCAGAAGCATCAAGAAACTTTGCTACTGCCTCCAAGTCAGTGCCAGTTTCGGTTAAACCTTGAATAATACAGTCCTGGAACTGAGTAGGGTCAAACCTCTCTTTTTCATCTGTAAAGACAAATCATTGAAGTGCAATTGCCACACACAGCTGTTTGGCTTTTAAAGTTTGTCATTTTAATCTTATTAAAAAAACAACGAACCAAAACTAAACTTGCATGGGCAAACCTGAAGTTAAACAGAACTGAGATCATTCCAGTCTTCCAAGACAACTGGTATTAACTAGCACAAATAGTGACTTAACAGTGTAGCTTAAAATTAATTTCAATGGTCAACACAGCAATAAAAAGTTTTACTGCTTTCACTCCCCTGTTCAGTCAAGGCTGGGGGAAAGGCTATCAAAAGCTAAAACATTCCTTAGTTACCTCTAATTGAATTCTTACACTACTTTTACTAAGAACAACAGTTGTTCGCGATGATCATTAGTTGGCTCTAATAAAGCTTATCTGACTTCTCCATTGATTCTTATACCCCTGTTCACATTAGATCACTCTTTCCCTCCAAAAAGAGAGGCTCAGCTACATGCTGGAAGGCAATTCTTAATATGTGCCCCTACAATTTTGTATATTTGACTCCATTACTCATGTTCCATTTCAGCCCTCCAGGACTCTCGCCGTTTTGGACAAAATATTCTGACTGAAAAGCTGCATACCATTATCATGTTAGAGCCAACTGACAGTACTTGCTTTTTGGCTATGAACCCCCCCTCTTAATATGGAGTTAAATGAGTCTGAAGCAATTGTTTTTCCTCAAGTGCCTGGGAGAAATGTAGAAATCTGAGCTAACTTCTTAAACAAACGTGAAATGATGGACTACAATTGCAGATCTATTTAGCATCCTTTGCTGTTGTTAAAGCAGAACACATGCTTCTTCACATCTGAGATACATCAGTTGATCATAGCCTTGTTTTCACTATGGGTAGGGCACAGTTAATATGCAACAAGTCCACCCATGTAACTAAAAGAAAGCCTTAAATGGAAGAGGTCTTCAGCTTTACTCATCTCAATTTGTCCTTAGATTATGCAAACCATGAGAGGAAAAGCTTCCAAAGAAGAACTCAGCTGCAAATCTTACTTTGAGTGCTGTCTGTAACAGCTTAGCCAGTTTTGTTAGCATCTGTTAGCAACCCTTCTGTAAGGGGCATACTAGTGTCCTTACATTCAATGCAAGTATCAACACGTTGGTAACAGTTGGGTGGAAGTCTGGAAACATTGGATCAGTTATTTTCCAGGACAGATCCATGAAGCCCATCGTTACTGCAGAGTTGCTTGGAAGCCAAACTACGGTTAAATGCTTAAAAAGAGACAAAACCCCAGAATGCTAGCATTTCATCTGCCGGACAGACTAAATCCAACTCTCTCACTTCAACAGTTTCTCAAGGTACTTTCACTTTAACATGAAAATAGGTTCTGTAAGTCAACGTGTACTTCTGTACAACTTAATTACTATTTCAGTATGTACAGCATCCTTAGCATTGTCAATTTGAGCTGCAACACTGCTAGTATATTAATAAAACAGTATTAAACAGAAACTCTAAGAGCTGTCCCCACTTCCTCTTTAAGAAAACACTACCAAAATACTAAATTACTCATCACACTTCTTCAGTCATCAACTCTTCTTACAGGAGTAATCGTGCACATACAGAGATATCCACTTGCAATCCCATACTTTGGGGTGCTTTTTGTTTGTTTGGGGGGTGGGGGGTTTTGTTGTGTTTTCATTTTTGTTTTTTTTTTAAAAATTTAAATCAGGTATTCTTATAGCATCAAGGGGACAATGCAACTTTTATCCAGCAGCTAACACTGAAATTCCTACTAGGTTAGATGCTCCTTAGACGTTTGTATTAACCTGCAACAAGCCTGTGCTGGAGTTCCCCTGTAACTGAAGGGTACTAGATACTTCTTTATCAGGCTAAACACACTCAGTACAGTTCTAGAATGCCTGTCTCTTAAACCAAGGTTATCATAGTAAATTCAGCTACAATTCTTACTGCCAGATATTTTTTATTAGTGCAGAGAACATTCTAGCACCCAGAGTTAGCCTCAAGACTTTGTATTTAGCGTGGTCTCATTTAAAAGATTTACGAGAAGAGCATAAAGGCATTACTTCGTTTATTGACAGAAACCGACTTTTTACTGGGGGCTCTCTACACAGGGCCCCACGCACAGCACCGACAGCAGGTACTGACAGTACGCGCCTTGCAGCTAGCTTACCTCTTTTTCTAGTTTTAAAACGCTGGCCCGATAGCGTCGGCTTCTGCGGCTTTTGATTATTCATAAAAGACACCCTGCAAGGAAGCAGAAACACACCTCAGAACGCTGAAGGCGGAGCCTGCCCGCCTCGCCGGCCCCCGGGAGCTCGGCGGCCGTCCTGCGCGCCCCGCTGGCGGAGGCCGCCCCGCCAGCTCCCCGCGCCGCTCCCAGCCCGGCCTCCCCCTCTCGGCGGCCGCTCCCAGCCCGCCCTGCCCGGCACTGCGCCGAGCTGGGCCGTGACGGCGGCGGCGCCGCCTGACCCCGCGCCGCGGCCACACGCGACCGCGCCGCTCCCCCTTCCCTTCCCCTCCCCGGCCTCCATTTTCCCTGCGGCACGGGGCCGCTAGCGGGGAGGCGCCGGCCCCCGCCCCAGCTACCCGGCACGCACCGGGCCTCCCCAGGCGGAGGCGGCGGCAGGGCGTTGGCGAGGGCTGCGCGGAGCCGAGGGCTGCGCGGAGCCGGGGCCTGCGCGGTGCCCGCTGCGGCGGCGCCCCTCACCCGCGGCGCCTCTCACCCCCGCCGCACAGCGCGGAGGTGGCGGCTTTGTTACCGCCGCGCTCCGGTGCCCGTGCAGGGGAAGATGGAGAGCGAGCCCCTCCCGCCTCCACCCGAGTGCGGAGCGACCGTTACGGCCTAGCCTCGCCTGGCGGCAGCCGGCTCCATCCAGCCGCGCCGCCCACCGCCTCCCCCCGGCAGCGCACAGCGGCCGCCCCCCCGCCCAGGCCCGTCTCCTCACCGACTTTAAGGCAGAGAGAAAACGCCCGAGCGGCCCGGAGCGGAGACGGGCACGAGCAGCAGCGGGGAGCGACGGTGGCGGCAGCGAAAGCTCTCCGAGCGGAACCAACGCGAGAGGAAGAGGGGAGGGCGGCGCTCACGCCCCGCCCGGGACGGACCATCCCGCTCCGCCAGAGAGGACGGAGGGAAAAGGGCCAGGGAAGGGGGCCGGGTTTCCCCGGGGCCACCGGCTCCCAGCCGTCGACCCTGCGCTGCGGACCCGCCGGCATCTGACGGTCCTCTGCCCGGGGCGCTCCCCCTTTGCCGCGAGCGGGGGTGCCCGTCTGATCCCCCTCCCCGGGAGTGAGCGCGTCCGGCCCCCCACGCCCTCGTGATTTACCGTCACACGCAAGTAGTGGCTTGGTGCCCCCCCCGCGCCGGCGGTCCGCGTGGATCAGTCCTTCGCGGGGAGCGCGGCGCCCCCTGGCCGCAGAGAGGCGCCGCCCGAGGGAGCGGCCCCGCCGCATCCCCCCGGTTGGGGCGGGCCCGCGGGGACGGCTGCCCTCTGGCCTGGTTTGCTCTCCGCGGAGAGCGGCCCGCGGAGCAGAGGCAGACAAGAAGTGCCGAGGGCAGGACCGGGTCCTGCTTTGCGTCGGGTTTTGCCAGCCCGCTGTGTGCGGGGGGGAGCTGCGGACTGCTCACAGCAGAGAAAGGTCTACAGTGAGCAGGGCCCGCTCCCCTCTGGAAAGACATTATCGGGCTCTGAACGTAACCGCTCACTGTACTCGACCAGATCCCCACCCGGTTCCCTCCTCGGGGCTCTGGTTCAGCCCTTCCTGGGAAGTGTCCCAACAGCAGGTAAGTGCAAACAAGATCACGGAACAGAGGCTGCTCCGGAAGAGGAAGGAGTTTCCACAAAACTGTCATAAAACAGACCACTAGACCAACATCGCTCGCACAGCCGCTTGCCCAGCAGAGAGGGGAGCAGCTGTCTGAGCGATGCGCGCTCCCTGTGCCTGCCATCAGAGATGAAGCAGTTCGACAATAAGCTTCAACAGTCAAAGTGCTGTTTATTTGCCTGCAAAATGTGCGAAGGCTGATGCTTGCCAGCATTGTGACAGTTACATTTCATAAATTTGAGTGCAATAACACTCGGTCCGTTTCCCAAGCTGCTCGGAAAAAAACACAATTTGGTTTTGTCTTTTCCGAGGTAGTCATTCAATATTCAATAGCATATTGATTGGATGTGCAAAAACGGGAAGCCTGTGCGATCAGGCAAACAGCAGTAAGTAGAACAACTAATAGGGTATCAGCATATTCTTTCAGATGCTAAGGAAGACAACCTCAGAAGTACCCAGGGTGAAAACTGGGCCCCGTCAACATGAAAGGGAGTTTTGCTATTGACTTCAAGATTTTAAGATTTCAGTCCAAATCTTAGAATTATTTGTTCAGTGGAAACATGGCTTTTGAAGGGGAAAATATCGATCAATGTATTATATTCTTTCCCGTTCATCTGATTATTTACCAAGAGCTGTAAAGCTTCCTGCCAAAGTAAATTGACTGTGTTTTAGAGGGTCTGATGTCTTAATTGATTAAGCTTAGAAAAATCAGACTCGTAAAACAGCTTTACACAAAGCTTATATCAAGTCGTATTTCTTGTTCATTTAAATATAGAGTAACTGGCAGAAAATCTGCTAGCCCAGACCCTATTCTCACTTTCAAATGGATTAGATATTCCTGTTTCATACAATTCACTTGATGTGTGTATCAGAGGGATCAGAAACATTAGTTATTACTGTGTTAAATTTATATCCAGAATGTCTGTTCTTTATTAGCATCTCGATCAGCGTTCATGTTAGGTGCTGTACAAATATAGACACAATATATGTATAAAGAACACTATTCCAAAAGGCACATTTGACATTTCTTTCATTTGTGCATTCCTCCAAATAAACCTGGTTTCCAGTAACTATCAGAGCTTCTGTGTGTTTACTAGGTCTCTTTTTTTTTTTATGCGGGGAAATCATAAAAGCTCATAAGGCTTTACAATTTTAATCTCACACCTTTGTCAATACCATATCTGCTGCACTATTAGGTCCTAGATTTGCTATTACCATTGTAATAATTTCTTCTTTCCTCAGATCCTGATGATAACATCACCTTATAAAGACTTCATGTATTCTAGTCTATACAGGCAGAATTATCACTTAAAAGCTACTTACATCTGACATAGAACAAGATTCCTTCGTTCCTGAAGTGCAGGCCTTCTCTACTGCAGTTAAAACACAGTTTCTTTCACTAGCAATTATAATAACGGGTCTCATCCTATCATCAGACTGTAGAGCAGTCTGTCTATTAGCAGGCAGCATAAATAAACCCAGCATGTTAGCATAGGTCCTCTAAGTACTGTTGATGCTGAGTACAAAGGAATATTGAAGAGACATACGGTTCTCTTTACTGGACATAATGTAGCCAAGCTTGACGTACTCTGTGAATAGATAAGCTAAACATTCAGTAGGGGTATACTCTGTGAATAGATAAGCTAAACATTCAGTAGGACAGAAGACCTTGAAACCTTGTAGATAAGGAAGTGATGCTGAAGACAGCTAGTTTGTGAAGGTAAAATTGTGCAAACCGAGCCAAAGAACAAACTGTGCATGCGCAAGAACTGAGTTCAACTAGCAGTCACGGTGAGGAAGACTATCGACGACCACCAGAGGACCCTGAAAGACCACCAATGGACATAAGAGCGCATGCGTTAAAGACTTTTACATATGTTAATGAAATAACATGAATATGTTAATCATGTCTCGGGAATCTAATGAATATGTATATTCTGATTGTACTTAACTCCTATAGTTGAGCAGCTCGGCGCGCACATTAGGTGGAGTGATCCCCTGTGCGCCCGGCGCCGCAAAAAGGAATGCCTGCTTTCTAAAACTCCAGATTGAGTCTTAGAGAGTTTTTCATCTGCCGACTTATGGTAACACTGTCTGAAAAACACAGGCTGCCAAACTCACGCACCAGCACGTAACTGGAAATGTTTACCAGACTGAACATAACAACATGCAACATACTCTCCATGCTGATACAGGACAGGGGGTGCAATTGCAACTCAGTTCTTTGCTCCCCAAAAGGGCAAACCACTAAACTAACCTAGAGATGACAAGCTTCCCTCTAGACCTTACACAGCTGCCAAATTTCCACCAGGTGTCAAGTATAATGTTCCTTTGACTAAAGCTCCTGAAATGACCAGTTATCAGTTGTATAAACAGAACAAGTCACTGTGCCTCAGGAGGGGAAAGTGGGGTCACCTGCACAACCATGACTTTTTAATTAAGGTCATCCGCAGCCCTGTTTCTTTTTTATCCCAGCAAACCAGTTCCTTGGCTGTGAATCTTTTCTTTTGTCTTGTCTGGCCTAGCAGAGAGGTTGTCACACCTCTCAGCTAAATTGTAATTTTTCAGAAGCAAGCAAGGAGAAGTGGTGTCCTTTGGTGTTCTTGTATGGTGTTCTAAGTGATCTGCATCAGCCACTTGCAGTCTGGGGAACACACCAATTCTGGTAATTTTTTTTCAGTAGACATTCTTTAAAAACCTTATGCCTGAATATATCTATGTTTAGGAAAGCAAATAAGCATTCCTTATCTATCCATGCAAGAGGTAGAAGAGATTACATTTAAAGCCTGGAAAAGAAGAATCTTAGCTTTTCTCTGTGAAATTCTTTCATCCAAGCAGAACTGGTTAGCTTGCATTTGATCCTGCTGTCTTATTCAACTGATTATCTTAAAGTAAGGCCATATTGCCAGTGAGGCTGCTTACCTTCCACTGTCTGTTCTTACCTAGACTACAGGCATTGCACAATTGCCCAACCCAGCATTCATTTAGTTATGCTACCCTTATAGGTTAAAACTAGAGTAAAACTTGGAAGTAGTAAAATCAATATTTTGTTCATTCTGCAAGACAGATATACACTGGCTGCATAAAAAATGGAAAGCTTTAAAAATAAGGAAAAAGTAAGCCTATGCTTGCCATATATGGACACATGAATGTGGAAATGAAACCACCATCCTTTCTGGAGCTAGAGTGCTTGTACTTGCATCTGGAAATATAATACAATTTGTCTCAGTTGTACAAGATTACTCTTCCACGCTTATGAGAGCCTCGATTGCAATAAATACAACTTCTTTAGATGAATATGTTCGGGGCTGCATCAGCACAATAGAGGTGAGGCTGATGCAGCTCCGTTCCCCAAGGTCCAACCAGTAGCAAGGCTGAGCGTGTATTCTCAACAAGCAAACGTGCAAACACGTGTGTAAAACATATATACACATAAACACAGCTGGCCACACAGATCAACACAGACAGAAACACTCTGCACTCATGCAGACACAAACAGCGCCAATGGTCTCATCCTGTTCCCCTCTCTGACTGATTAGGATGAAGGTCTCTTAGTGGGAAATGTACATATACACATCCAGTTAACAGCCCAATGAAATCCCCAAAGTACCACATTCAAAAATACCCTAAGGGAGATCACGTTCAGAGGGAGGATTTTCACCTTAATATTTGCAAATATTTGTTCATTCATTCTAAACCCAAGGCACTGATTGCTTTGGTACTCATTCTAAAATGAGAGCATTTGTCTAAATCACAGTTAAATAAAAAGCCAAGAAGATAAATCAGAGATTATGAAAACTGCATTTTAAGGAAAGGATCACAAAGACATGATAGTTCCTGCTGTCAGCTCCTTGAAGTCTTTGATATTACAAAATTGCAAAGCATATTGCCAGTTGAGCTTTTCCCATTAGCTGTAGTCTCTCAAAATTTACCAAGAGAAATGAACAGGAAAACTTTACCAACATAAGCTAGCAATTTCCTCATTACTTGAAATACTAATTTATTTGTAAAGGAATAAAATCTTGTTGTACCTCTACAGATTTAGATTCAATATGACTTTTTTGAGGGTGTGTGCAGGTCACACTCTCTTCTATACTACGCTAATTTAAGCCTGCACTCTCACCCTTAAAATAAATGCAAATAGTCTAGATTTATGTTTTTGTAAATGAGTACAGGATCTGAACTAATGCAATACCTGTTGAGTATCTCCAGAGTTATTTCTCATGCTAGTGTTTTGCGTAGACAATGTTAAATGTGTTCTTACTGCTTTGAACTATCAAATGTGAAAGTTGAATATTCATTTGTACGTATACGTATTCTGGCTCAGCTCAGCCATTTCCTTTGCTCCCTCTCAAACACCTTTGCACTTGCTTTTCAGTCTTCTCTCCTCATGGGGAAATGCTCCATCAAGATTCATACAGCTGCCACTGCATGACTTTAAAACTTCCTTTCTAAAGCAATGTCTGTCAGAGTACCAGTAATGTTGTTTGGCACAGCTGTGTTAAACTGTGAGCTGACGCACCTAGTTTTAACAATGAACTTCTATTGTAATTGTTTCCTCTCAGCTCTGCTCCCCTCCACCTTTTCATCTCAGTCACCTGCTGCATATCTGTTACACATACCTGCTGATGGTTGCAATGGGCAACCCCATTTCAAAATGACTGTTTTAGATAAGACCATGAGGTTTTACAGATGTGGTGGTCTGTCCCCCTATATCTTTGCTCACTAATCTGTGTTATCCCAGAAATCCTCACCTCTGTTATGAACTTCACTCAAAGTTGGTACTGGGAACCTGTCCTGCTATTTAACCCCTCCTACCTCCAGTACACCTCCCTCACTTTGTGCCCTCTCCTTACCCGCAGATGAATGCATCAGCTATGTCCTACTTCACCATTTTGCTGGAAAGAAGGAGCAAAACTGTGGGTAAGGCAAAGGAGAGGAGGAGCGAGTGCTGACAGTGCAGTGAATAGCAGTGATTTTATTCCAGCTCTGAGAGAGGTCAAAGTTGATAGTGGTTCAGAGAGTTCTAATGGTATGGAGCAGGCCTGAGCTGGGCTGCCAGGAAGTAAAGAGCTATACTAGGGTGTTACTGTGGTTACTGTGGTAGTAAGAATACATCAGTGTCTAGAAAACATTTGGCAGTATGTACTTTTAGAATCTCCGTTCTACTGTAATATTGATACATTGCCCATCACTAATTTGTACAGTGTCTAATTCTGATCTTTGGGGTTTTCATGTACTAGAAGAACAGAAATAGTGGATAACAACAGTTGTGAATCTCGAACTGCATGCAAAAGTGGCAAAATGGTACTATTTGTGATCTGTTCTTCATTGCAGATGTTTTCAAAATTGTATGCAAATTCTTTGAATTTCATGGGGTAACTCCAGAACTGTTCCAGTGTAGTGTGGAACACAATTTGATTTAGAAAGAAATGTATGTTTCAAAATGGGAGGTTTCTTACTTGGCAGAACAATAGAACTGGTGCTTATATCTTGTTCTACAAAGATGCATATAAATACATATCTGTGTGTGTAAGTATTACAGTTCTACTTCTTTCTTGCAGGAATGGAGTAAGTGGCTGAAGGAGTTATCTGGTTGTTTGATACTTAGGACAGCAGTATTAATCTATATTGATGGCCCATGGCTTATAGGTTCCAGGATTATCTTTTGGAATCGGAAAGAAAATATAAAGAAAACAACATTCTTTTCTAAGGTGAAAGAAAACTTACTGTAATTCACAAATGCATGTTCCTTATCAGCCATTTAAATGTCACTGCATGCACAAATCCCCACTTTCTCATGTTATAAAGGGTTGTGAAATCAACCAACTTACCTCTAGTCAACAGTGGCATATTTGTAATTGAACAGGAAATTAAGTGCATATATCCATAGCACAGGTGAGCTCACAGCCTGAAAGGCTCAGATTAGAGGAACTAACATATGAGGTTCTATTATGCAACATGGTTTAATGAGACTACATTAAATCATGGAGGTCATGACATTTGCAAGGAAATCTTACATTTCTGAGGGCATTCCTGAAGATAGAACATCAACTCCTGATGACTGGATAATAACTTCACCTTTATTTAAATTCTAAGTTGTTACCAAGTGTTTGCACAACACCTAGCCCACAAAGGTTCTTGATCTTGGTTATGACTTCTATTAATATGAGAAATTCTATCATTGTGAAAGACTTGACCACTGGATATCCTGCACAGAAGGAAACAGAAGTGGATGGATGTGGAATTCACAGCCCCAACCTCCAGGCAGGTTGAGGTCAGGAGGTGTCTAGCTGGGTGCTGTTGCAAGAGTTAGGGGTCAGCAGGTTTGCCTGACCCAACCTGTGTCCCTTTCTATAGAAAAATTTTCAGTGTAGGTACAACACATTTGCTCAAACTCAGGTCCATGGGGCTTTTTAAGTTGAAAGCTTTAATTAATGTCACAGTTTGGTCTGGTGTTTCCTATTTTCCAGGCCCCCAAAGCATTTGTTTAGTTTGCCTTCTGACTGGATATGGATTGAGGGGAGAATGGCTGCTAAACTCTTGCTGTTTATCTGTTTGATAATTGCTCCTATATGCTTTACTCCTTTCATTTTTTTAACTCTTTTTTTTTTTTCTTTTTCTCTTCAGCTTATAAATAAACAGAAATTTTGGGCAAGTGACAATGTATTAAGCAACTCCAGATATATCTACTTTTACAGTGCCAAAAGGATGGGTGCAGTGGAAAACCTGTTGAAGTGGTTAAAGCTATTAAGTCAGAAAACAATGTCATCATTCCCATCTTGCCCTCCTTTCTGAAGAAATTCTTGTGTGATCATTGTTGGCTAGGACAGATAGGGAGAGGGAAGTTGGCTCCTGCCTCATAGTCTTACAAAAATAAGTACTCTCCGGCAGGCTACTGCCCTTTTAGTAGGGCCTGTTGCGATAGGACAAGGGGTAATGGTTTTAAACTAAGAGAGGGTAGATTTAGACTAGATATAAGGAAGACATTTTTTACAATGAGGGTGGTGAAACACTGGAACAGGTTGCCCAGAGAGGTGGTAGATGCCCCATCCCCATCAAAGCTCAAGAAGTGGGCCTGTGTGAACCTCATGAGGTTTAACAAGGCCAAGTGCAAGGTCCTGCACCTGGGTCGGGGCAACCCCCGGATTCAATACAGGCTGGGGGATGAAGGGATTGAGAGCAGCCCTGCCGAGAAGGACTTGGGGGTACTGGTGGATGAAAACCTGGACATGAGCCAGCAATGTGCGCTCGCAGCCCAGAAGGCCAATCATGTTCTGGGCTGCATCCAAAGGAGCGTGGCCAGCAGGTCAAGGGAGGTGATTCTGCCCCTCTACTCTGCTCTGGGGAGACCCCATCTGGAGTACTGCGTCCAGCTCTGGAGCCCTCAGCATAAGAAAGACACGGGCCTCTCGGAGCAGGTCCAGAAGAGGGTCACAAAAATGTTCAGGGGGATGGAACACCTCTGCTATGAAGAAAGGCTGAGAGAGTTGGGGTTGTTCAGCCTAGAGAAGAGAAGGCTTTGGGGAGACCTTATTGCAGCCTATCAGTACTGAAAGGGGGCTTATAAAGAAGATGGGGGCAAACTTTTTAGCAGGGCCTGTTGCAACAGGACAAGGGGGAATGGCTTTAAACTAAAGGGGGGTAGATTTAGACTAGATATAAGGAAGGAATTTTTTATGCTGAGGTTGGTGAAGCACTGGCACAGGTTGCCCAGAGAGGTGGTGGATGCCCCATCCCTGGAAACATTCAAGGTCAGGTTAGACGGGGCTCTGAGCAACTTGATCTAGTTGAAGATGTCCCTGCTCATTGCAGGGGGGTTGGACTAGATGACCTTTAAAGGTCCCTTCCAACCCAAACCATTCTATGATTCTATGATTTTGTCCTGCCAACCCCTTCTAGTGAGGGAAGTGCAAGATATAAGATGAGCAGATTGAAGGCACTATTCTGGACAGAAAGACACAGAGAACTGCAAGGGGGAGGATACATTTTCTTGCCATTCTCATTTTCAAGAAAGCAGAGGCAAAGCACTCACATGGTTATCCAAATAACTTCAGTGACTGTGGGGGAAATTTCAATAAAAGGGCACAGTCCAGCAGTTGGGGGCACCTGTTCCATCTGTGTGAGAGGGAAGATATTAGAAGATAGTGGTATATCAAAACCAGCCAAAGTTGGCACTGTGTTACACTTTCAGAATGGGGACCTGTACCATTCTCAAACCTACACATCAAATCTACAAAGTAATTACAGTCCCTGAGATGGGCAGAAAATGGGCATTTTGTGTGTTTGTCAAAAAAAAAAGGGGGGGGGGGGGAAGAAGATTGGGGTCTCTAAAATCCATTGTCCTTCTTAGGCCCCATCATTTCAGTGTCTGCTAAACATCTCTTCATTCCAGGAAACAAAGAAGAGGTAGAATGACCTGAAGGTCAAGGTGGAGAGCGCTCATAAACCCAGCTGGAAATGGATTGTACAGTGGTAAGAATCATTGCTAACCTCTGCTTTTTTTATAAAAATCAAGGATGTGTTCACTCAAGCAGCTCTAGGAATAATTCTCAGATCATGACACAGAAAATGAGCTTATATGAAGTAACTGGGACCTAGACAGTTTAGGCCTTTACAGTGAATATCTTAAATTCTCACCCTTAGTTTCTGTGGACGCCACTGTCAATGGTGATGCTTGCATGGAAACATAAATCTGAAATGTTTTATTTGGGAGTGCTCTTGTGCACCTAGCCTGTGTTCTAACTCAATATTGTGACAAGACCTGGATGCATATCAGCCCGTATTTCCATCTCCCTAGTTTTCAAGGAAGAAAAGAAGGAAACTGGGGCACATGGTTCAAAGTGGAATCAGTCTAGACCAGGAGCAGAGGACAAGTGATGGAGCACACCTACTCTGCATCTAGTCATAGCCATAGTTCCTAATAGAGATGCAAATAAAGTGACACTAAAGACAAAGTCAGACTATAATCTGAAAAGTACTTTCAAGGGCTTTTAGATTAAAGGAGATATATAAATGGGAATCATTACCACTGAGGAAACAGGACAGGTTCCTCAGTTCTGGACTGGTGATAACTCTGGCCATCAGTTTATGTTACTCTGTCAACATAGCTAAGCAAAGTGCCGCTGATTAAATAAAGTGCAAAGCTCTGCTAATTGTGGTATGTTGAAGAAAAGAGATTTAGCTCACTGATTAGTGTGTGTGCAGAGTCCATTCAGATTAAAGAGAATTGAGGAGCTGGCTAGCTCACGAAAGGAATGAAAATAACCTTACCATCTCAGTAAAGACATCATCACAGGCCATGTGAATCCACTCAACAGTCAGGGGGCTGTTCAGTGTGAAGTCCGGGGGTAGTCCTCTTTTGTTCCGTGTAGCGGTCACTGCATCTCGTATTGCAAAGAATGCTGAGCTGCCCAAGAAGAATCCAGCCTCGCCCATGCCCTGGCAGAGGAGAGAGGCAGCTGGAGAGACTGGCCTTAGAAACTGGCAGCAGAGAGTTAAATCAGCACATGTCCGCTGTAGTTATCTGAAATACACTGAATCATACCAGCTCAGTATTTGGTCAAGTCCAGCATATTTGGATTTAACAATTTTCCTTGGATTTCTGAGAACTTTCAAATCGTAAAAACATCAATGACCAGGATTTGGCTGATGGGGATAATTTTAAAATTCATAACACAGCTACACTATCAAAAAAGCTTCCTGCTGGGACTTCAGTGCTCACATTATAAAGCCATGAAATAACTCATGACTTCTCACATAAACCACCTTTTCTATATCCAAGTGGAATTAATTCTACATGATGAAACAGAGGAAGAGAGACACCCACCCCCACCGCCCCCTTAGCCCCTCTTGCATGGGTAAAGTTTGTGCTGTCTAATTTTGATAAGAAATGTGCCCTTTTTCTCTATCTATTTTCTTCATGTGGAAGAGTTTGTTTGCTCATTTACACCATGTAAGGCCATAAGAATATGGAGTGGACTTTCTTCTGGAAATTCCCATTCCTTTGTGTACTGGTTTTGGCTGGGATAGAGTTAATTTTCTTCATAGTAGCTGCTATGGGGCTATGTTTTGGATTTATGCTGAAAACAGTGTTGATAACACAGGGATGTTTTAGTTATTGCTGAGCAGCGCTTACACAGAGTCAAGGCCTTTTCTGCTTCTCAGACTGCCTCACCAGTGAGTAGGCTGGGGGTGCACAAGGAGTTGGGAGGGGAGGCTACCAGGGCAGCTGACCCTAACTGACCAAAGGGATATCCCATACCATATGATGTTATGCTCAGCAATAAAAGCTGGGGAGGAAGAAGGAAGAGGGGGATGTTTGAAGTTTGTCTTGCCAAGTAACCATTATGGTGATGGAGCCCTGCTTTCCTGGAGATGGCATCGGATGCCTGCCGATGGAAAGTAGTGAATGAATTCCATTCCTTATTTTGCTTTGCTTGCGCACATGGCTTTTGCTCTACCTATTAAACTGTTTTTATCTCAACCCATGAGTTTTCTTGCTTTTACCTATCATCCCACTGGGGGCAAGTGAGCGAGCGACTGTGTGGGGCTGAGCTGCCTACTGGGGTTAAACCACAATGCTTTGTCATACCTGCTTTAGATTCGAGGCTGGAACAGTGGGCATTCCTGTCTTTCAGTAGCCAGAGGCCTACACTCCCCTTTAATTCTCCTTTTATTTTGAGGTGCTTTTCTTTTTCCTCTTATTTTGAGGCTATGAACAGTGCTCAATCCTAGTACCGGGTGCTTCCTCAGAGGATGATGTACCCTTAAAACAGAAAGAATAGTGCTCTGCAATGGCTAATGGAAGAACTGGGCTCTATTCCCATACCTATCATAGGTTTCTTGTGAGATTCTAGTAAGTCACTTAATCTCTCGTCTCATGACTTCTCTGCCTTTAAAAAGGATCATAATATTTCCTTCTTCCAACCTTTCTCTTGTCTAGGCAGTTTAAGCTCTTCAAGATGGACTCTTTCACTTTTGATGTACAGCACAACAGCTAGGTACAAAAAAGTTTCAATTTTCATAGAATCATAGAATCATAGAATCATTGAGGTTGGAAAAGACCTCTACGATCATCGAGTCCAACCATCGACCCAACACCACCATGCCCACTAAACTATGTCCCTAAGCGCCTCATCTACTCGTCTTTTAAATACCTCCAGGGATGGGGACTCAACCACTTCCCTGGGCAGCCTGTTCCAATGTTTAACCGCTCTTTCAGTAAAGACATTTTTCCTCACGTCCAATCTAAACCTCCCCGTGTGCAACTTGAGGCCATTTCCTCTTGTCCTATCGCTAGTTACTTGGGAGAAGAGACCAACACCCACCTCGCTACAACCTCCTTTCAGGTAGTTGTAGAGAGCGATGAGGTCTCCCCTGAGCTTCCTTTTCTCCAGGATAAATTTTGATTAGGGTTTCTAAGTGCTACTGTAATACCAATAAATTATAGGAAGAAAATTAGTCCAAAACCTCAGAACATCAGTGTTTCACCATTTAAGTACAATTTGTTCCATAGCTGACACTGGAATTATTTTTTTTGGGAAAAAAACCCGTCTACCATACACTACAGTCACTTACGGTTTTGCAGCAGAATCACCTGGTGTGCTTGCAAATGGTAAGTTTAGCGTGTTTACCTTGGAACAATAGATAGCAATTGAGTTGCATGAATTTGGCAGCAAATAGACACAGAACCGCTCAGGAATGTCACAGATGGTGGGGATCTTATATGTATCCGGGCCAAGAGTGAGCTGCTCTCCTTCTGGGGAAAAGCAGATTTCTTCTAATGTATAAAGACCAACTCCCTAAATGAAGGCCCCTTCAATCTGGGCAAAGAAAAAAAGGTAAACTTTTACATCTCATTAAATCATTTTAAAAGATAAAAACATATATAAATCAGACTTACTTTTTAAGATTACACATGAACTGGCATCTTTCCTTCCAAAAGCAGAAATTAGCCAACATAGACCAAAATAGGATCAAGCTGTCCTCATCTGACTTACAAATATTTTCATTGGCTCAAGATCTACTCTTCCTTATTCCTGGCTAAACTCACGGTAACTAGTACAGTTATGTCTGATTTGCTTTGGCAAAATTGCCAAAGAGAATTGAGTCAAATCCACTGACTTCAAGCTTATTGCTCACAGGAACTCCAGTGAGGAGATATTTGCCCAGGGACTATGACATAAATAGTCTGCTCAATCTGATATTTGCTTAAAAAGATTTGCAGATAGCTAATGAAATTTCTTTTAGAGAAAAACATCTCAGACACAAATAGATGATAGGTTGGATATGAAGAGAAAATAACAGGCCCAACCTAAAGTAGGAAGGAACAACTGCTGAGTAGACACCTGGGCTATGAGAGTGGTGACGTAAACACTGGTGCAAGGTGAACATAGAATTGAACTGCTAAGAAAGAATGATTTGACAAATTTGGCAATCCTTGAATGTGCAAAATGAACATAATCTTTTAGGCAAAGGGCAAACGTATGAGGATGAGCCTGTAATAGTATAAATAAGTGGGACAAGAAAGGCTTTTAAATGTAGGTAATAATTTTAGGAGCATTTCCTTTGACTCTGCAAAGAAATGACAAATATTTTTTACACTCTGAGTTCACTACTACTTTCTTATTTACAAACTATTAGTGAGTGACACCACTTTCGTCACTATTCAATTTGTAGATACAGGTATTTGAATCCATAATACAAAGCTATGGATATAGCAGACCTTTCTTTAAAGGTTTGTTCCATCTCAATAGCATTTTCCATTACATCACAGCTGAAGTCAACAGTGCTCTGCGGCTGGTTAAGATTTAGCCCTCAGTCAGTAATTCTGGGGTAGGGTAAATTGTTCAGGAAAAAGTCATAAGGAGATTCAGGATGCTAATCCTGTAAGACATTTCCAAAGTCTGTTGGATCTGCTTTTCTCATCAATTCTCGGAAGATGAACAAGAAGTAGAAAACTTAACCTAGTATTATTTATAGCTGCAAATAAAACCAAATACTAGTACATCTGTCAATCCAGCATCCTTGAGTGTTAATGGATCGTGTCTCATAGGCTTTGGTGGCTATTAAATTGACCAATAACAGCAGTCATTTAGGCACAAAGAGGAATGTTCACTAACATCTAATATAAAGCAAAACTATGGAAGTTCATGCCTGTCCTATATCTATAGCTGGATGTATGCTAAAACAGGCATCCATGACAATGTCTGTTCTGATGTTCTGTTAAACAAATAAATGGTGTTATAAAGTTATATTTAAAATACATAACAACAAAGGGATCCTAAACAACATATAGTCTCACCCATGAAAGCTGTGTCATCACAAGTATTGTAAGTTTATTCTGAAACATGAAAGCTACTTGAGACAGGCTGTGTTGATGGAGAGTTCATCTAGATAATGCATTTTTGGTGGTTGTCTGAAACTTGGAATGTGATGTGCACATCCCATGAGTAACAGGATGATCATGAATTCAAGAATGACTTTGTTGCTTGTTCTCCTGTAGAAACTGAATTGCTTGAAGTGATGTTTAGCCACTTCCTATGCTTTGCTGTGAGTGTGGAAGCACAGTCACCTGAACAGAAGTTCCTTATGTAGAGGAGGGGACAGGGAAGAATATATACTGGGCTGTTCTTATACAAGGTCCAGTGGCTTCTCCACCTAAATCCCAGCCTGGTGTAGTTTGAGGAGGTTCACAGACTCCAGTGATTTTGGAGTCTAGCTCCACATGGTCTACTAGATGTCTGGCAGTCACTGCAGCCAAATGTGCTTCCCCAGTAGCCAGAAGACATTGAATGGTCTCCATACAATGCTGCTGAGAGCTGTCCCTGCACTAAATTCCCTTTGCAACAGGTCATGTTATGTGACTGTGGCTTCACCTGTTTTAAATGTAAATCTGTTAAAAAGGGGACTATAACTAGTGATATGGTCTTGTTGTTGAAGACAACCTGTAGGGAGATGTTCAGAAAGTGAATTTCAAAGCCATCATATATGGTAGAAACATTAGACCTTCTTTATTTTCTGCTGTTCTCATAGTGTTTCTTATTCTTCTGGTTAACATCAGACTTCTGTCACAAGAACAGGATGAACAAATTATATTGTAAAGGGCAGTATAGCCATTTATTGTTCTGCTGGCGTTTTGTTCAGTACATCCAACAGACTATGTCTCTATTCTTAGTCAAAAGAAACAAAAGAAAAAAAATGTCATATGAATGTAATGATGGTGGGAAATTCACCCACTCTACTTCAAATTCACTGTATTTTTTGACATTACCTGTGGGCTCCTGTCAAACAGTCAATTTCTACTTCAGAACATGCAGCTCCGAAGAGAAAATATGGGAATGCATGGCCTTTCTGTGTGTCCCAGCTCATGCTTGTAACAAAACCTCTGGAGGAAGTAAGAACACCCCTGAGATTAGATGAATTTGACCAAGATATCCCCCACACCCTATCCTTGTCCTCACTGTTGAGACCACTACAGGAATCATATAATGTGATATATCATGAACTCTCTAAGCTAACTATTTTCATAGGATCTCTGTAGTCAAAGACGATCTAGGGTGTAGCACCACTGATAAATATATGTTGTGTGGATGATTTGGGAGGGTAGGAGGGTTGCAAACCATGATGGCCATGGAACAAAATTCCTTGTGGGCCTCCTGTGTCCTGCTGTAGTTGACCTTGGAGAAGTCTCTGTGCATCAACTATCAAACTAGCTAACCAAGGATATAAAGTGCTTCTGAAATCAGTTGGGTTCCTCTTGTTAAACACTGCAGTCTCTGGTCCAGGCAACTTCTTAATGGTTTGTGTGCTGCATCTGATATGGCCTTGAGAAGGTTGAATGGGGAAAGTTTTATCCTTTCTGCAACTTATTGACAAAGTAGCACCTCTGATGATGAGAAATTAAAGAAGACTAAGGGCTTTCCTTACTTGAAATAGCCAGTAGCTGAAAGACTGATGCTTCGCTTGTGAGCTTCACTGATCTGCAAAAGGTATACTCATTATTAAAGAGAGAAAATTAAAAATTCTTTACCTCATATTTAAAGAAGAAGTGAAACTTTAAAAAAACATTTGAAAGAAAAAAGAGCCTTACGTAAAAGCTTTACATTCCCTTGTGCCTTGGACATATCTTTAGGAAGGGACAAGTTGCAAAATCTCTAAAGTTGGCCAGATTTACCAGGATGTTGTGTTGCACCACTTGCTTTTACACTGTTTATTCTCTTCCTCTCCTCCAGTTTACTTCATGCAGGGAGGCCCCTTCCTCCCTCCCTCCAGAACAATGGCAGCTTTCACTCTACACTCATGGGTTTATCATAATTTAATAGTAAGAAACAGAGATATTTTCCCAGTCTTTCCATTTGCCATTAGGATTGTCTCTTTGTTTAGTGTCCAGACGCATCCAAAGGATCTGACAAGCATCCTAGGGAGGAAGAAGTTTGGGCACCATTGACCAACCCACAAACCCAAATCTAATCTGCTGTTTTCAAAGCAATACAAGCTCTTTCTTGGTGAAGTTGGTTTGTTAAATTCATTCTGAGGGCTGTAACTCTGTTCATTTACCTACAATTTCTTTACTCTGCTAACTGCCAGCTAGAAAGCAGCACTTTGTGAAGAGTGGCATTGGCATCTGCTCTAATGTAACTGAAGTATTCATATACCAGGCTATCACTGAAACCATCAACAAAAAGAAGGTAAAGGACCTGACTCTCCTCCTGTTTTGATTTACTAGACAGAAAACCACTGGCTTGAATGATTTATTACAAAATAAATGAAAGCAGAATTGGTCCCAAAGCATTTAAGTGGATAAGGGTGTTTCAGTCTGATTATTAAAAAAAGTACCTGAAATATACCTTATGCTAAATTTTCCTTTAAATTGTGTTTAAATACAGAATAAAGTGAAGATCCATAAATTTATCTAGTGGCAATCTAAAAAACCTCCACATTTGTAAATCTGATACAGTAAAGCAGAAAAAAGCAACCCTTTTTAAGTGTTCTGTAATTTGCCTTGCTTTAAACTATGCATGTAAAATAAACTAGCAAGAGATATTTTGAGATAAAAGATCTGCAAGCAGCTCAAAACCAAAACAAAGTTATGAATCTTCAGAGGGACATTCATTATTCAACAGAACCACTGATTATGTGAAAAAATGGTATAAACCTAACTTGGACTGCTCTTGCATTGATTTCTGTTCCGACTGATCCTGCTGTGTATTTGCCATTAGGTACAGTTGTTGTGCTTGTTTCACAGAAGTGTATATATACCAATGATATCTTAAGTAATAAAAGTAAACAAAAAGATATCCAGTGCCACTTGAAGATGCAATCTCAAGTCAGGAATTCATCATGCCATTCATCTCTCTCTATATACACACACAGAGAAATATCCTAATTCAACAGTAATACTATGACTAGGACAAATGCAGAAGTATTCCTTAACAATTATTCTGTAAAACAAATATTTTATAAATAAATTCACGTAATAAAAGATAAGCTAGAACAATACAATGCAATACTATATGTTTTGCCTCTAATTAATTGCTCTCCCTAATCAGGTTTTAGTTACATATGGAAAACTTAAATCAAATTTAAAAAACAATGAATCATTCTTCCTCATGGAGTTTCAAATCTTATCTGTATATTTTATTTTCTATCTCATTTGAAATGGCTTGGTTAGTTTGTGTTCCCACTTTATTGCTTTTCACAGTGTTCTAATATTCAGATGTTCATTCAGCTCATTTTGAAGGAGTGGCCTCATTTTAGCTCCAAAATTACCTATTTGTTTTGTTTATCACTATTTACACCAGAAATGCATAAAAATTAACTGATGTTGTCATTGGTGTTGGATACACTAAAAAGTTAAGTTTTCAGCACTTTAATTCCCTCTGCAAAAAACCATCGGGTCATTTTCGCATGTGCTGTCTGTGTCTTAGCTTTCCTGATAACAGTGATGTTATCACAAAGACCTTTCCAGTTCTCGAAAGATCACTTTGATTACAGCTTATGTTTTTCCTAAGTTTTGTCTTCATCAATAACTCAGAAGCAACAACCCAATATTAAACTTAGCTTTCTTATGTCCATAGAACTTGCCTATTGTGCTTCTTAGTGCCATTCATCCTTTTGGCTCTGTTATCTTTCTTGTTACCCTTTACCCTCAGATGCTAACTTACTCACCTGTAACATCTTAGTGTGAATTCATTGTTCCAGTTCAATTCCACCATGAGTGACTAGCACAGACCCATCTATATAGATATGGATGAGAGCCCCAGCCTAAAGAAAAGCCACAGAAACTTGGTAATTTTCTTACTGCACTGAACAAAGGTGCATAAGAAAAAGAACAAGGCAAAGACAGATTTAATTCACAAGAATCAGTATATTATTAAAAGGGAGTGGAAATGCTCCAGGAGTCTGACAATAACAAATTTCACTGCTCTAAGACAGGATAGACTCTAAACAAGCTAGTAGTTATTCACAGGAGTTCTGCAGGAATCACAGTAATTAGTTCAAATAACAGAAAAGCATATTTTTCTTCTTGTGGAATTGGGTGAATTAAGAACATGTTGGCTCTAGTTATAACGTACGTGTAGCCCCAGATACTATTCCCTCCTCATCCACAATAAAAGGAGGACAGAGCAGAATTTGAACCTGGAATCAAAGGCATTTTGGACAGATGGCAAGGTATCTCCTACTATGGACATCTACAGAACTTTTATTTTAGAACAAACAATAGCAGAGTTGTACTCTTATTTTTCTGAAGCTGAGGGATTAGTCCTAGTCCTTTTTGTTTGCATATATCCATACAGGGTAATAATAAACTGATGTTCATAGTATATAACTTTGATGAAACAATGACACAACTGCTCTTCCATTCTCTCTCATAGGCTGTCAAGACGATGGCTTAGAACCTGATTCACTTTCTGTTGGTATTTTGGTGCAGCCTCGTGTCAATAAATAGCTATCTTAAGCAGGGGAAATGCAAGAAGCAGGTGGGAATGGAAGTAATGAACTTTCATCCATGGTAAAATCAGGAACAAATAACTTCCCAAGGAAAGGTGATGAAAAAAATCAATCCCATACAAACCATCCCACTCCTATGAAGGAACAAGTAGATATGAAAGAGAACTAGAAATTCTGTAAAGAGACATTTTGCTGTAGCATGCAATCAGCTACCAACGCTCAGAGAGCAAACAGTAGAGCTGGAGAAGTGTTGTGAAATACAGTGCCTCCAGGACATCTTTTTATTTGTTATTAATTCTACATTGAGAAATAATGGTCACCATGTGATCTCTTTGGTGCCAACTTGTTTGCAATCAGGTAACATTTTGCTGATGTCAGTTAGAGTCTTAGCTGACAGAGACAAGATTAAACAATAAATCTATTATCTAAGATTTAGATCTAGATTTTTGGAACTTTAGTGCAATGCCTGAGCTTTATTTTGAAGGTTTTGGTGAAATGTAACTATTATTTATGCCTTTTCTTGTTGTTTTGTACCAGATGAATTGTGATCCATAGATGTTTCTTTACCACGAGAACATTGTTGGATGAAATACATTGATGTCTCTCTGAGCTCTTAATCTACAAACTTGTGCAGAAACAATCAAGAGATGGAATGAACAACTAACGTATGAACCATGTGGATTTACTTTTTCATGCGTTGTACCCTCATAAACAAATAACAATGTTTGTTCATTTAACCGAAACTCATTTGAAAGAATTTTTGGTTCAAGGCATGAATTAAAAAAAAAAAAAAATCAGAACTGGAAAATTTCCCCAGAAATACCCCTATCTTGAGCCATAAAAAATTCCAGTAGCAGAGCTTAACCTATCATATAAATGGGACTACCTGAACTATAGGATTGATAATTTTTCTCACTATGGACCAGATTACGGAAGGTTCCAAGTTCCACATTTTTACAGTGAATTATTTAGCTTTTTGCTGGATAAAGATAGCATGTTGGGAATCAGAAATTCACATTTCTGTGAGGTGAATAATCATAGAATCATAAAATGGTTTGAGTTGGAAGGGACCTTCAACCCAAGGGAAAATCATCTAATTCAACCAAGGGAAGATCATCTAGTTCAACCCCCCCTGCCATGGCCAGGGACATCTTTCACTAGATCGGGTTGCTCAAAGCCCCATCTCATACTGAGTAAGATAAAGAGATCAGCCAGATAGAGTGATATTCTTTCTGAAAGAAAGTATATCTCAGTGGATGATATTTTATGCTAGTCCAGTATGTTGGAATTCTTTTCTCTTTCTCTTTTCTTCCTGCCTGTAGAGATTATATTTCCTCTATTTTTGAAGAGAAAAGTAGACATCTTAGATCATAAAAGCACTATTTCAAAGAGGCTACCTGATGAAAATAAGTTGCATTAAATCCAACAGAAAACTTCATGGGAATGATGGCAATCCCTTTCTTTTTCCAACAATTTTTCATGTTAAATTCTTCCACCATTGCTTTTTGGCTGTAGTAGTCAGACTTGTCCAAACATTCTTCCCAACATTTCCACAGATTCTCTGCATCAAACTCTTCTTTGAAGGATGCTAGGTTAACTCTTTTGAACATGTTTATTTCCCTAACCTAAACAGCAAGCAAATTTACACAGTGCTGAAAATAAACATCGCCTTATAATATATTGACATATTATATATAATATCATGACATGCATGGAACTGGGTGAGAAGCTCAATAGTGGTGAAAGGAGAGTGGAATGGATACCTGGGAAATCTCAAGAAGACTTTTGAAAATGGGGAGAGAACACTCGTGACATGTAAGGAAACCTTAGAGCAGCTCTGGGCAAGGCACTAAGTTGACATGAGGAAATCAATCAAAAGTGTGGAGGAAAGCTTGGGCTTGGAGATAGCAGGTGGATAAGTGAAAGCAGAAGTTAAAGCAAAAAAACCTGTTTGGCCTTTGGAGATGTGTCTGAAAGCTTTCCTGAAATATGGTAAAGGACAGCAAGTAAATGGGAGAGGGAAAAGATTCAAAGAAATAGGGAAAAGACATGATGGTTGGCATCCTAGGAAAGTAAAATGATTTATAAACCATAGTTTGGATATAGAAGAGGTTGGTACATACAAAAGAGGAAAAGCTTACACTGTCTAAGCAGTGTGTAAGGATAGATCTTGAAGGCTGGAGAGGAAATGGCAACAATTAAAGCTGTTGGGAAACTGTCTCTGAAGGCTGGGGAGAAGCCAGAAGTGTCAACCTGGTAACTGAGATGACAGGAGACAGCTGACTAAACTGTTGATAGATGGATGGATAGAAAAGATGGGAGAGTCCAGTTCTGAGGTGCTGAGATGCAGGTGACAGCTGAACATACATGAAGTGATCTAAAACTGGTCACACTGTACAGAGATTATACCATTTTGACTGAAGCTGGTCATACCAATGGCATACCAATGCAAAATGCAAACATTTTGCAACAGATCCTGGGCCAGTTTTCTCTACTCTTATCTGTATTGTATCAAGTATTATTCCATGGAAGCATAGGTGCTGAATAAAGTACCATTCAGCCCAAGTAAAGTTGGTAGATCTGGTTCTACAAGAACTGGCTTAAGCACAATGAGCTTCTGACAGTCTAGGTCCTAGAATTCTGTTATCCCGTGTTTTATTTGGCAGTCTTAGTGCTTTTACCTTCTCGTGTGGTACGCCAGTCTGAGTTGCCACAGCCACAGTACAGGTCTCCACAAACAGACCTGCTTGGGGAAACACAAATCCTCAGACGTCAGTATTAGAAGGCAAATTAGTCTTGCAGGCATGGCCCCTGACTCGGAGATTGGGGATACTATATGCATCGTCCACTTCCAACACAATGTACTCAATCACCTGTAATAAGAGATTATAGTTGTTCAAATGGTTCAATTTCCTTTAAAAAGACAGCGAAACCTGTGAAAGACACTCAAGAGACCAATGAGACATAATTGTTTTAAGAAGTAGTAGAACTATACTCAGGAGGCCTGTTCTGCTGTTTTTTACACCAATGTAAGTAAAGAAACTGTGTTTAAATCAGAGAAACTACATTTAACTCATAGGAATTACAATAGCATAAAGAAGCATTACTGAGGGAAAAAATCAGACCTCCAGTTTTGGGGAAGTGAAGGAATAACTTTATGAAAATAGGTTACCTAATAAAACTTCTTGTCTCTTTGTCTTCACTGAGCTTTTAAATCTGAATTTTCTATGTCCAATATCACCTGACAGGAAATATTGTACCTCCTTAATGATATTCTGTAATCAACATCTGGGCCACAGATGCATTTTTACTTTAGGCAGATGAGAGTTGTACTTAACAAGAATAGACATATTCTTAAGAGAAATAAATTGTGACAAAGAGCTGTTATTTTCTTTTTGTGACCAGTTCAGTCAGCGTAACTGGTATCAGTGAAGAAGGACTTACCAACTCAGATTTATCTTTCGTACAGCCACCATTTATATAGCACTGAAAATCTGCGGCTATGATTCTACCATCATTCATGAATCCAACCTGTAATATAGCAACTGATGCATTAGTGTCTTTTCTCTCATGTATTTCAAACTTCTCTTTATAAATAAACTAACCAGTTAACAAATACCGCCTAAGGTTCAGACTACAGAACGCAATGGGATTTTTTCCACTGAACTGGAAAAATTACCTGCATGGATTTCTGTCTATAGGATGGTATCAGTTTGGATCTGACTATGCAAACCAAGAGCAAAATACATATAAAACCCATAAATCATCAGAATACCTCAGCTGCCCACAAAGCTATTCTCCCACGTAGACATTGACTATACTCACACAGAATCTTAAAAGCTTGTTCACCACTGTTTTCTGTATGAACAGAGACCAGAAAGACAATGACAAGATCACTAAAGAAAATATTAACTATGATTATGCTTATTCTACTCTCTGAAGTATTCCTTTTGTAATCATGTTTCATCCTGATGATTTCATCACCTAGACAACATAACAACATGAACCAATGGTGGATATATTTTGCAGATTACACGTTCAGAAATATCCACCAAATTTGATTTAATTCTAGTTCTGGTTCCTTCCTCTTCAACTTAAAAAAAAAAAAAAAAAAAGGGTTTATATTTTTAATAGTTTATATAATAATATTTAAAGGGGAACAGTCATAGAAAACTAAAATAACTGGAGACCAACTTGTTAAATGATGTAAACTGATGCAGCTCCATCAGGATTAAGGATAAGAAAATAAGAGATAATGAATATTATTGCTGACTAAATCCTGCATAGCTGCATGGATAGGATAAGAGATGGGACTGATGGGGAGAGTGGTTTTTGCTTAATGTAGTTAAGGAATTAATGCAGTTTTTGCAGTTATTGCATTTAAGTAAAGGAAAGGTTAGGGTTAGATTTAGGATTTGAGAGATCAAGATCAACATTCCTTCTTCAAAATTGTAACCATTATCCAAACTTTAGGAAAAAAATGGAAAGTTTTAGCTACATCAAGACAAAACATGAACCGTAAGTCTATGGGGGCTTACTGAAAATTAAGTGAGAAGGATAATTCCTCCTTGTTTTTTTCTCCAAAAGCATAAACTTAGTCATAATTCATAATCTTTATCCTAGCTTCAAGATAGCTAATTAATGAATAATGGCACCAGAATTAATATGATTAATTAATTTTTTCTTCTGCTCTAAATCCATACCTAAATATTTAGCTCCATGTAAGATTGGACAGCAGGAAAATAAACTCTCCATTGTTTCTTTCTTCCAAGCCTAGCCCTACTTCTAGCGTGCATCAGAAGACACTCAGATAACCAATAGCTGAAACCAAAGGAAACATAAGCTTTTGCCACTATCAGTAGCTTTAGAACTCATAGACAATTCAGCAAGAAAACAAAATCTTGACATCTATTTTTACCTTCTCTAGCAGTAGCCATAATCTCAGAGATCCCTGGTTAAGAGGGATCTCCACTGAAATGAAGCATGAGCCATATGCCCCTTTCAATAACACCCAACAAAAATTGGGGCCTATACAGTATTTTATAAGAAGTAACACTCCTCATCAGGTCCTTTGACAATCCCAACCCTCACAATTATAAAAACAGCCTTAATAACTCTTGAGTAAAAATTGTTTGCTCCAAAATTATACATAAAGCATACATCTCATTCAATAGAAATACTTCTTGTAGCTCAGGGGCTCATGAAAGACTGTAAAAAAAAAAATCAAACTCCACACTTTTTCCTCCACCCCCCCAATATCCTAACCGTAACTTTTACAATACTCTGGTAAACAGTATCTGCACCAAAACTGAGCATAAAGCTTAGTTTCCTTTATACCTACTGTCCTCCAAACTCAGATGCTATTGTAACTTAGGAAATCAAACTCCAGAACATTTCCTTTCAAAAACAGTAACCTTAATCTTGGCCCAGCTTCTAGAATCCTCAAGTAACCAGTATGTGTGCAAAATTTAAAAAAATGCTAGACCTTCCATCAGAAAATCTTAATGCTATTGTTTATACATGACTCAGCAAACTCACCTTTGCTTGTTTTCTTTAACATACCTCGAATGCTAAGCTTGGCCTAAGCAATTCTTGGTAAGTGATATCTGAATCAAAGGTTTGAAATATATGTCAAATATAAGGCATGACCCAGTCCTCACCATAGCTTGAAGGTCCATGTAAAATTTAGAAAGAAGACAAAGTTCTCTTGCTTTCATTTTCCTAGGGACATAGATGGGTTCCCTAATGTAAATCTAAACCTATAATGGGAATTCTCAGTCAAAAGATGACTGAACAAAAATGAAACATAAGCCAAATGCTGCTTTTCCAAGATAGCTATCATAGTACTTCAGGGACCCACGCAAGTAAAAAAGAATCACACTTTTTATTCAAACCTTGACCCTAATCCTGGCCTTAGAAATACTGTGGCACTTTATTCCTTCAGCAAAACTAAACATAAGCCAGGAACGTCTATCAACTGCAGCCCTCGTCCTACCTCTGGTACCTGTGTAAGACTCAAGAAAGAACCAAGATTCTAATTTCTTCTTTTTCTTAAACTTTACTGTAATGCTAATAGTGCCTGAAAATATTGCCAGTGTCTTCATAAAAATTAAACAGACGACTTCTTTTCATTCTTTTCACTCTTCCCAGGTGCCTGTGGAATAACTCAGGGGGAAAACAAACATCTCAGCCCTTGTTTTCTTCACTTTGTTTCTAACTTTAACCCTGACGCTACCATCAGTGATATCCAGGTAATTAAGAACGCATGAAAACTAAATATAAGCCTTTTCCTTTTCTAAAAGCAAGGCTTATCAGAATTTTGAAGTTCATAGATGATTAAGCAAAAATCACCTTCCATTCCTTCTTTTCCTTATCTCTACCTATATCTGCAACCTAAATCCTAATATTAATAATGCCACTGTTATCAATATCTGCCAATAACCTATTAATAAACAGAAATTAAAATAAACTGTTCGTCACTTAAAACATCATCATCACCTCAGACTGAGGATGAAACTGGTTATATTAGGCCTATCTTCAAATGTGTCAGGTAACAGCTATATGAAATATCCTGGCCTGGAAGTTTTGGGTGATTGATATACACATATGCAGTATATGCAATTCCTCAGACCTGTGATCCCTGCAGGACTGAGAAATAGACCAAAATTCTCCTTCCATTTTTTCTGTAGCTACAGTCCTAATACTATTCCTAGTATCAAATATATATAGATGACCTATATATGCTATAGCAGCTCTTCACTCAGCTAGCCCTCATCTTAGTTCCTGAAGGCTCATTAATAAATCAACTGTTTAACCGCTTTTGCCCAAACCACAATCCTGCCCCTAACAACATATTTTATCCTAGATTCAACCATAATCAGGTAATGGATACCCAGAAGAATATGAAATACATATGCTGTTGACATCTGTCAGTCACAATCCCGTTCCTTGACTTATGGTTAATACAAGATTTAACCAAAAATGAAACTTTCCTCTTTTCTTTTCCCAAACCAGTTCTAAACCTAGTCTAATCATAACCAGAATCTAACAGTATCTTTGTGAGCAATATCTTCAGCAAAATGAAAAATATGTCCAGTCCGTCCCAGAAACAGTTGTTAGCCAAACTCTCCAGCTCATGCAGGAGTCAACAGGAAAACAACTCCTCAGCCCTTCTTTATCCAAACCATATTGAATGATAAACCCTGTCCTGGAGGGTTTTAGTGTGCTCAAATCATACACCAACACCAAAGCAAACGCTTTTTCCCCTGCCACCACCAATTGCCAAGCTGACTTCAGTGCTGGCATTGTTTACCCAGTTATTTTTAATGCAAGGATTTAGAAGTCAAAAGGAAGAGTTTTGCTACCAGCTGAATCTTGCATTACCTTGCAGGCTGGCTTCGTATCTGAGAAGTGGCTTGTATTCAATTCTGATTTACGTACTTGTCATCTGAGGATGGGGTAGGGCTGATGTTAGCAGTATTTTGGAGTAAGAAAAGGGATGGATAGCTCTGCTTTTTCCAGATATTGCATGGGCTGTAGGAATAGGATGATAGCTGTTGTTTTGATTCATAGTATTTGTCAGGGTACTCTTAGGACTGGGGCAAGGTTGGTGCTGGTTTAAGATTTCAGAAGAGGAGGAGTGTGGTTTCTTGCTGCATCTTGCTAGTCAATGAAATGATGCTGATTTGCCCCAGAAGAAACTATTACCCAGTAATTGAGCAAAATAACTTTTCTCACTCACTTTGTATTTTCCAAAGAAAGGGTGCCATCCACCAGTGATTAACATATCCATATTTCTTTCAAGGGCAAAACAGACTGGACACTCAGTCCTAAAGTGAACATAAAAAAAATACACTTTTATTACAGCCTATTTATGCAGATTGCAAAGACGATACATGTACATGGCCAGACTCCTAGTGGTGGCAATAAATCAGTCCATTCTATGTTTTAGTTTCTTATTAACCTACCATGCCTGAGTTTAGGCTGAGTCAGCAGTTTTAATTTTTTTTTTTTTTTTTTTTTTTGGCTACAGAAACAGAGTAGAGGAAATGAGCTTTCCTGTGGTTTCCCTTTAGCTTCTCAGCAGGGAGATGTAAGTTCCACAAAGCATGCACAGGACATGGCCAGGAAGCCAGAGTAAAGGAGAGCTGTAGCATAAAGGCCTGATGTGAGCACACCTATGTATTAGGATAAAAAACACTTTCACTGAAGATCTAGAGTGAAATTGAAGCCACTGTGCCTGGGAAAGGCCTGAATGGTTGGGATTTGTACAGATCAACCTTGAGGGAAACTGCATGGGGCCTTTGTTTTGGCTCTCAGATAGTAAATGAATTCCATTGCCAAAAGCCCAGAGAATTTTCAAGCCTCTATCCAAGATTTACTGCCAAAGAGATGAGAAAGATGATGTCATCAAGATAACCCCCCAAGTAGGGTTCAAGACTGAAGTTCCTTTTTCATTCATTCTTGTCATCTTTAATTTGTTTTAGTTAAATCAGTCATTTGATTTAGTTAAATCAACTTACTTGTTGGCTGTCACTGCTGCAATTACAGCAAAGAGTGAAGGTTTCGTAATCTTCCCACCGAATGCTCCACCAACACGTTTCACATGGCACATAATTTTATTGGACTGGAGGTTTAAAGCTGAAGCCACTAATTCCTGCAAAAGTGAACATCCAGGATTTTACTGAGAATTGTTACCTACCAAAGTACATTTAAAAATGCCTGTTTTCCATGGCTAACCATATATTAAAAGCTAACAGGTTTAAGAATCCTGGGCAGAAAACTAGAGTTGCTATAGAAACAAAACAAAAAAAAGATTTCAAACAAGTGAAGATGCTAATGAAAGCACAATCTAGTCTTTAAAGAAGAGTGGAAATGTAAAAACAGCTCCATAAACTAGTTTGATTATCTGATGCCAGATATGATAATCTCTATATAAAACTGCAAGTTTCACCTGCAGCTGGAGATAAAGCATCCACTAAAATATCAAGCTGAATGGAACAGAGTGATCGTTTACAGCACACTAGACAGTGTAGCTAAAATACTGACAAACCATTGCATTCTGAAAATATCTCCTCTGACAGTGCTTCCAGAGAAGCAGATAGAGGTTTGTCTTGCCAGGCTGACAGGGAAAGCTTAAAAAATGCAAGCCAGTGATGAACTGCAAAAGCTAATCCTAAACATGTAGAAATTAACATATATTATTTGAAACTTGTTTTCTACAGACCTACGATCCAATTCTGATGTTAACTAGGACCTGTTAACCTTTTTTTCCCATAATTTCATATGAATTGTATGTTGTTATTCTTTACACATTCATTTATCACTATTTACACATGATTATGACCCCATCATCATCAATGTAACTACTCATACGAGCAACGCAACTTGTCTGAATACTCATTCTAAAGCTGAAGACACTCATTGCTGCAAAAAAGTGATTGTTCAGGGTTGTACTAAGGATTCTCACTGATTTTAGGAGGATTTGGCCAATATATCTAAGACAGAATTAGTCTTTTCTCAACAAGGTGATTACAGCCATATTATCTATCCAAGATACCCTTTGTTCATCCCATAGTAATACTGCTCATTTGTGTCTGCACTGCATTGGATAACACAAATAGCACAAGACCTACTGTTACATTCAGCTTCATCATTACTAGTCAGGCCTCTTATTTTCATAAAAAGATTCAAATCAATTAATCTGAACTGGGAACACCATTAGGGAGTTTCAAGAGAAGCACAGAAGACTGAAAGCAACTCCTGGCCATATAGTTCAGCTTTAAGGTTATTTAGCAAGGTAAGAAACAGGTATCATTAATACTTTGTTTTACCTGTACATCTATTGCATGCTGAGTTGACACACGTCCATTTCATTATCCTCCACTCTTGGAATAACAAGCACACTATTTGTTTCCAGGTAAAAATGTTCCTGTCCTCCCATGTGCAATTCACCTGTTACGTATATAATTATAGGAAAATCTAAGCTGGGTTTCAAATGAACTGCGAGGAAATTTATATTTGCCCATATATATATATGTATATATGGCAGGGAAAAAGAGTTTTGTCACAGAAGAAAAAGGGTTTCATTTATTTTTTATTTCTTTGTATCTCAGGTTTACACCTTCTGGGACCTGTGTTTACTGAGAGGAAATTATTCAATCACTTAATCCTTGTATAGTTCCCCACCCCCCCAGGATAAGATCAGTATCAATTTAATATCTCATGCTTTTTCTTCTTTAGGAGTTTACATCTCTTCTGCTATAACAGGATTATATCTTCTTCTGAATCATTCTGTGAGGGAAAATACAGCTCTCCTCTTCCTTTCTTATCCTCTTTCCACTAGTATGCCCTTCTCCTATTACACTTTTTCTGCACATTTCTACCCAACACTTTACTTTTGTACCATTTCCCTTACAGAGAGGGAAATCTGTCAGCACAGTACAGCATAAAAGCTAAGTCTGTAAATTCTCTGTGTAACCTTAACTTGGGTCTGACAGTATTTCCCTAGCAGTTATTCCTGAAACACATGTTCATGCAGAAGAACTGAAGCCACTAGAGGGTGACATGACATTTAGTGGGGAACAGTTGGAAGAAGTCCAAAGAAGAGAAAAAAAAAAATCATGAGGTCATGAACCTACACGGAGAGAATGAGAGAACTGAGGGGGCTCAGCCCAAAAAAGTGAAGGAAGACTTCAAGAATCTTGAAATCCATGGAAGGCTGCTGCAAAGAGGAAGAGAATAGTCTGTGCTATGTGCTCACAGTAGAGAGAACAAGAAGCACAGTAGTACTTAAATGGCAGCAAACTGTTAGCAATGAGGATAATCCTTCTAATGACAGGAATGGTGAAGCACTGGAAAAAATTGCCTGGGGAGACTGCAGAGTCTTCATGCTTGGTCGTCTCCAAGAACAACTTAGATAAATCTGATCATTCTTTCAAACATGATACAGATAGAATTGATGTTGAAAAAAGGAAAAGGGGCTGATGGTCTGCTACATTCCCTCTTGTGATCAAGCAAGTGTCAATTCATGTGTAGGTAGTATTCAGTGAAGAGAAAAACTCAGCTGCAGAAATTTGAGGAGTGATAACAGCAGAAGGTAGGTGTGATAATCTATGTCATGAGAGGACAATCAGAAAAGCACACGAGTTGTCTAAGCATTTATAAGGTGCTCACTAACAAATTTCAGAGCTGCATTCAAGTGTTAGAAACACAGAATTAGGGGAAGTATTAAAACTGGCCAAGCCAATGTTAAGAGGAACATAGCTTGATATCATATACCTTAATTTTAATAAGTCTTTTTACACTGTCCCACAGACTACTCTCATAAGCAAGTTGAGAAGTACAATCCAGATAAATCAGGGATACAACTGATTGAAAGCTGCACTCAGAAAGCAGCAGGACTGGCTGTCAAGCTGCAAAGATGATGCATGTAGAATCATAGAAGAGTCTCTTCTGAGTCTAATGTTACCCCACGGTTGCTTTAATAACTAATGAGTAAACTACAAATAACATCAAACTGGAAAGGGCTGTAAGCCCTTTAAAGGACAGGTCCAGATTTGAAAGTGATTTTTCTATATTGGAGAAATGGCCTAAAATCAATGGCATGAAGTTCAGTACGGGTAAGTGCCGGTACTTTAGATAGCACTATTGAAAAAGATCTAAGCAGGGATTACAGAAGAGCATAACTTGACAGTATATCCACAATAGATAACACCACAACAACCCTAATCTCATTCTGTGATACTAAAGTTACATAGAATTTCTGGGAGACTCTACTTGGCATTGGTGAAACCTAGTCTGAAATATTACCATACTGAAGCTGGATGTAGTGAAATTAGAGATAATGGAGAAGTGAGCAGTGGCAATGAAAAAGGTTAGCAGACATGACTTATGGGGAAAAGATGAGAGGACTCTGTTTAGAGGGTGAACCTTTAAAGTTTGGAGGAAGGGAGATTTAGATTAGGTATCAGGAAAAAAAGCATTCTATGTATAAGGACAGTTAAACTCTAGAACTAACTACAATAGGAGCTTGTGGAATATTCTTCATTGATAGTTCTTAAACACAGGTCTGATACTTATGCACAGAGTGTGCCCTGGGACTACTGGATCATGTTTACTATTTGAAGACAGTGAATTTGGTGACTGTAGGAGTGGTATTCCAAACCAATTTACTCTGATCCCCTTGTTTCTGGCATTAGCAGTCAACTTAAGATGGGATAAGTTAAGTTAGCTAACACCCATAAACAAAGCCTTATTTAGCTGTAATGTTTGTCCTAGGATTAGGGCACTTCATTTTAGTTAGCTGAGTCTAACTAACCTTGTTCCTGAGACAAGGAAATGGTAGAGTTCAGTCAACATGAGCTAGCAGGTGTTAGCTAAGCTTCATTTAAACGTGACCATTTCATCTCCATTCCCAGTGAAGGGGAAAAAAATCAACTGAATAAGTTTTTTTTTGAGAATAGAATAGAAATTTAAATTCAGCCACCAGCTGGAAATAGATTCTGAACTAGCACAATTCCCCTCGCTTGCCTGATGCACTGCAGGTATGAACTACCTTCTATGATTTCATCAGCAGACTTGAATCCTTTCTCAATACCTCCTTTTTCTGTTCTCCTTTCTTCAGTAATGTATGAATTATGTTCTATTGCGTCCTGCAGCAAAAATAAAACCCAAACAACATGTTAATCGTAATTCAGAAAGTCAGATGATTTTTATATAGTACAATCTTTCATCATCCATATGATCCTTTTTCAGATGGATAGATGGTTGTAGAAAGAAAGGTTGTATTAGAAAGAGGAGGATAGTTGTTCCCCTTTCACCATCAAAAAGAGCTTCTGTTTTTTTCATTTTTTGTAGTTCATATCATTCTCTTCTGTCCCCAGATTAGAAATACTATATGTCTGTTAATGGCATTCAGAGCTGTTGAAAATATTTCAGAATCAGATCGCTTGCAACTGAAAAACTGCCAGACTTGAAAATTTTCAGAACATGGATGCAGGATGTGTGATTCCAGAACTTCTGCAAACATAAGCTCTCAAATTTAACTCCATACTGACCTACTCCTGCTGGGAGTTTGGCTTCTGGAGGCATGGAACTGCTTACTTAAAACTGTCTGAATATTCTTTAGCAATTTCATCCTAGATCTACAAAGACCAGTCTCCAACATACTGGATGAATAGGTACCTAATAAGATTTTTTTTGTTTCTAAAAATAAAACTTTGGAGGCCATTTATAAACTTTTTACACTTCATCTTCAGAACCAATAAAGTCATATCTCATGCCAATTAAAAAAAAAAAATTCCATCAATGGCAGAAATTGATTGAAAGAAAACAAATCTATTATTCCTTCTATTTTAGGTGTTACCATTGTCCAAAGAAAGCAACATTTTAAAAGAACATTTGCTAGAATTACTGTTTCAGTTAAACTTTTTATTTTTCTTGAAGTACTAAGCTAATCATAAACAGACACACTAAGAGGGGACATTATTTGAGGTTATCTACATGTTAGAAAACTTGCCAAATTTTAAATTTTATCAGCGGTTTAATGACTTCAGAGTGCTGGAAAAGCAGTCCTGGTACAGGCCACTTCATATATGGCTGGTATGTTCTTTAAATTGAATGAGAAAATAGTGGTTTCTTCTCCAGGACATGGAAGCCCCACTGTGCTAAGGAGCCTGATTTTGTCAAGATTTTGCACTCAGAGATTCTACATTTTATGCTACAATAATGGCATTTACAGATGGAGGTGCTAGAAACAGCTGGGCTTTCTATTGTCAGAAATATTTTGTTCTGGAGACAAATCCACATATTTTAAAAGAAAACATAATAGCAATTTCATTTATGATCAGGCACAGTTAAGTCTTTTGAAGAAAGTGTATAAAGTGCCCTTTCTGTAGCCCCAGAAAGAAACTTCAGATTCAGACAGCCACAGAACTTTTAAAGTAGGGGTTAGCAGGTCTGTCACTACATGTATCACTACATGTGATACTCTCATGACAAATGTAAAACTCAGGATTTCATGTTGAACAGTGAGTTTTGTCAGAGATGGAAAATCGTCTCAAAAGGATTTACATTGCTTCACTGAAGCAACGTTCACATCAAGCTACCCAAAACCAAAAGCCAGCAGCTGACAGGAACAAGAGGGAGAACTGACAGCCAGGTTTCCATCTACACTTTCTGTTGTCAAGTCTTGCCAAAAAAGTGTGCACGTACCTTTTTGTTGTGTCAGCAGAGTTAATCAAAAAGGTGATTCAACATGAAAGCAAGCAGCAGAAGCAGCCTCCCCAAAAAATGGTGTTAATTTCCTGTGGTGAGGCTGCTCAATCTCACATGTTATTCATGTGATGGCTGACAGATAATTTTCCTGCTCTTCGAAGTGACCTTTTGAGTTTGCCAGCAGTGCTATTGTCTTTTGTTCATTTTGTTGTCTCCACCTTTGTTGTTCTTAGGTGCAACTGTCTCTGAAAGGCAAGACTCTGAAATACCCTCTGTGATAACTTTTGTTCTGTGGCACAACTTGTCATGGGACAAAGCAGGTTGGGATTTCTTTTTTTCTTTTACTTTGTGGAAGGAACTAACCCATTCCTCCTTAATTTTCTCTTCCAGGCTGTTTGTCTCTCAAATCACCACTAAGGCTCAAAGTTTCTGGGCAGCAGAAGCACTGTTGCTGCTGCCAACATAGATTATGCTTTTGCAGGCTTTGAGCTCATGCGAATCTTGTCGTTTTTCATGGGAAACCTGCCACGGCTGGCCAGCCTCTCATGGACAGAAGCACTCCTCCAGCATGAGGCCACATATGTTTAGTATGCTGTATTGCAGTGGGCAGCTGCTCTGGGGACTGACCATCTGATGTCAAGGTTGGCAGAGAGTCCTGTGGTCAATCCCTCATTGACTTCAATCACAACATATTAGCTTGTAGTCGGGTCTTCCTCTACTTGCCCCGTACTTTTCCTCACATCTACTAGAGGGATATCTAAGAACACAGTAACAATGACACCATTTCCACTGCCCCTAACCCCCTAAAGCCACATGCTGCCACCTTTGGTCACAGCAGTTAGGACCTTATTTTGTAAGTAGTTGCAACGACAGCTTAGGACTGTTCAGTGTAAATTGCTAATTAGTTAGTGACAAGAGGCCAGAAATGAGCTTTATTGCTGAAGACTGTGTGACAATATGGCATTTTTCCTGGAATATTCAGGCAGCCCAAATTTCTGTGTCTGGAAGGGGCACAAGTGCACATTTAAGAGGGGGGGAAAAAAACGTAAGAGGCCCAAAGAAGCAGAAGATGATGGCCAGCTGGAAGAAGTGGGAGAGGTGATGGAGGGATGCCAGAGCTTTCTTAGCTACTTCCAAAGCAGTAGTAACCTGCATGTTTCAATGCCCACTGAAGACAGTGGAAATATTCCTAATAACTACACTGGAACCTGAATGAAACCTCTGAAACATTGGGGTCTTACCTTCATAGATTATGGGATGAGAACAGAAACAATGACCTCTTTGGGCTTTATGTCTGCATGCTCACAGCCAGCAAGAAACTGATCATTTAAAAGAATCTGTCGTTTACCATTTGTTGGAGAAAACTAGTCTGTTATTGAATGTGGAGCAAGAAGGACACATTTCTGCATTGCGGATTCAAATTTCATTGAATCTGTGCAAAAGAATATATTAAGGCCAATATGGCCTTAGTACAGTCAGCTCCATTCAGGGTATAGCCTTAGACTGCAAAATCCTTTGAGTGGAAAGGCCAACCTTTATGATACATAAGTGCAATATATTTCCCTATATGAATGCTATAGTTCCCCATAACATAAAATACCGAGTCTTTCATACTTTCTAGAAAATATGTCTTACAAATGCTAATAATATTCAGAAAATCAGAGATTTAGGTTTAAATATGGCTATTCTGTTTCTGCTCAAAAGCTCTTAGACCATTAAATCATTAAAGCACAGTAAGCTTTTAAGAAATTATCGAGCACTGCAATGAGATGGAGAATCAGCCCTGTTCATCAGCCCTACATCTTTAGTTCAAAGACAGTAGAAATTGTTGCCAAGATTTTCCAAAGTACCCACAGATTCTATGTGACAAGGGTGGGACTTGCTTGGGCTTGATTACTAGAAGTGTTATTTAAAAATGATGCACATGTATACACACACATATGCACAAAAGTACCAGTGACTTCCAGAGAAGTTTCTAGGTGCATGGCCCTAGAGAATGAACGAGCTTTTCTTAAAATGAGAGAGACATAAGCAATAAAAACAAACAGTGGTGGAGTTACAAGACAAAGCTAACCTGTCTGATAAATGGAGCAATATAGCCAAAGACAGTGTAGAAAGGAGACCTTTCTACCTGTCAGGCCTGCCCACCTTGCGTTCATGAGATTGCTAGATGTTGTTTCATTTTGTCTTGTGAAACGGAAAGACAGTGTTTCTACTGGCAGACACTTTTTGCCAGTTAAATGATGGGCAAATACCAGGATAATGTTGTCCTCCATTCAGCAACATGTACCATTCTAATTCATCTAGGAGATGCCCAGTAGTGTTTCATTTGAAAACTATTACCTATAGCCATATGCTCTGTTGCAGTGTTCTGCCCATCCAGCAAAGATATTTGGCAGGGAGTCCAAAGCCTATCTCCTGATGCCAAGCTGAGGACAGATTTGCCAACTGATAAACTTGGGTTCAAGCCCCAGGTAGATCCCCTGCTTACAATGTGTCCTCCTAAAGACATTAACAAACAATGAGGTTATTTTTAGGCTTGCCCTTCTTATGTGTAACAGGGATCTGTATCATAACCTTATTTTGTTCACTTAAAAGGCCTGTTGGAAGAACTTCTGCTTGTTTTGCTCAATCTTATCTGAAGTGCTACATTTGTACTTTTTAATGTGATTTAATTTATTGTTCCTTCAAAAGTCCTGTCTCATATCATCTCTTTGAGAGAGACCAGGTTTACCTTTCTGCCCCCCGCCCTCCTAAAAGATGGCCATTCCCCTAATTAAAGGAAGAAATACAAGGTATTGAGGTAAGGGAATTTTGAAGGAAAATCAGGGACAAGATCAGAGATGCCTAATACATGATGGGTAAACAGCTATGCATTGATAGTCAAGCTAAAGTATGATTGGCTGCAGGGTGTGCAGTACCTTATCAGAGAACCCCGCTTTTCTTCTTTGCTCAGCCGCTTTCAGTTCTCTGCTCAGCCAGTGGGCAAGGATACCAGGAGTTTATCTGGTTACAGTTCTCTGGGTATTTGCCCCTGCTAACTAGCGTAGAACTCCTGGTTATTTCATACAACTTTTGTGACGGTATTAGCTATTTAGCATTACAAGGCATGATCCCAGCCTCACCCAGCTTGTCTCCATATATTTGTAAGTGACATTCACACAGATATGTCTGTAATGTTGGCTTATTTACTGTCACTGCTGAATACATACCGCCATGCTCCTGATCTGTTCTCCAGCTAGAGTTCTCAGGTGCTGCAAGAGAGCTTGGTAGATCTTTGTTTTCTCCTCTGGACGTTTTGGGACTGCCTCCATCTGGATGTCTCTGAGCTGGGCCAAGCAGCAGGCAGCCCCTATTACTAGCCCTGAGATCAAATGAGTTTAAACAGTGAAAGCATAGTGTTACAATATAAATGCAATATATAGCTGATAAGGCCTCTAAAGATTTACTTTTGTACACAGCTCTTGTCAGCAGGAAGACAAAGAGAAATGATAGTAAGATGCATTTTATATTACATGCAATAAGAAGTGCAGATACTATTTGCTTATTCAGCAATGGTTCCTAGTATACACACATACCTGACAAATATACATTGCGTATTTGCACACACCAATGCATATCCCTTTATTGTGCTGTGTATCCCCAAAGACACGAACACCAGTTGACTCATTAGGATGAAGGATGTATTGGAATCTTCCAAGACCAAGCCGCAAACACTCGATCACACTTCCAGTATTATCAGAGAAGCCACTACCATGGACTTCAGTGAACACTGGAGTAAGCCTCCAGAGAAGTCTTCAAGTGTTGTGTAGCATTTTTTCTGAACAAATGGGCTGTGTTCTAAAGTAATCTTTTATTGATGGATCTGCTTAAATGCAGAGTTGAACTGATATTAGCATAATAATTTGAAAATATTTATAATTCAGTAGCTGCTGTAAATCAGCTAGGTGAACATAAGGAGAGAAAGAGGCAACTGTAATAAAATGTTAATTTCTCTGATTTTTAATAGCTTTATTTCCCATAGGGAAGATGCTGCATTTCATTCTTTTGCTACAGGTGTAATGCCTCCACCCATGGAGGTGATGTGCCTACCAGACTGGATTCTCGACTGATGAACATTAGCACAGCCCTTTTCATGTCAGTGCATCTGTGATAATTTCTATTAGCTGAGAATCCAGCCCAGCCACTCCAAAGAAAATCTTGTGATGTTTTGGATTCGAAATTTATGTCTGAATATTTTGTGTTAAAAATCTAGCCCTAGCTTAATCAACGTTCTGCAGACTTTGTTAGATCAATGGTTGTGATAGAAAGGCTCATGACCAGTGAAAACAAAAAAAATAAGGCGGACTTAGGGCCTTCCTCTGTGTTTGCTGTCTGCAGAAATTTGAGATTTGAACAAATATATTTTCACAGAACGGTTTCATAAATTGTCTGTCACCATCCATCATCTCCAGACCATAGGTGAGCTAACATACTGGTTAAAAGGTGTAGTGAAATGACTGCTATAGAGAGAAAAAACCCAAAACATTCCGCACCAATGAGACTACACAGTTCTTATTGCTTCTGGTTTCAAAATACAAAACCCAAGTTAATTCAGTCACCATTGTTTGTACCATCAGTAGAGGTAACTTGGAGACTTACCATCATTTGTGCTACTCACAACATGCATTTCTGGAATCCTAACAGGATGGAGAATGATTGGATGATAGACACCATGGCAATTTTTTTTGTGTCCTGAAAGGCAAAGAACGATAGTAGGATTGGAGATCTGTTTAAAGAATTAACCATATTCCTTGACACAGAGACTGAAAAGTTCAAAACCATTGTAACTAAGTAGTTTCAAAATCTCATGGTTTTTTGTTGTGCAGCATCTTGAATATCACATTTTACTGCTTTTACCAGGTCCACTTCATCTGCTTCTTTCTGCAGTCCAAAGGCTGATCTGAAGTCCAAAGTCCAATATACTCTTTCCTGACTCCGGCTCCTTGTTCCTCTGGACTGGTTTCTGGTCCTTTCCTATATCACATTCAGATTTTACTTCTCACCTCAGAGCTATACATAATTTTACACCTGCTTTATCATGTTTCTAGCTACTCATTCCACCTTTCTATATGAGCTACATAATTCCCTTGTTCTCTTCTTGTGCAATGTCTTTAAAAAAGACTATTCCCAAACTCGTTTATAGATGTAGTAACTAGATTATCTGGTGACCTCTCTCTATTGTAAACCTCAGGCTTTCTATGGTAGTCCTCTTTGCTGTGCAGTAACTGTTTTAGAGCCTGATCTGATGATAACAGAGAGCTTTCCCTTGATGTGAAGGGACTTGAAGTTTTTAGACTTAAGATCTTTGCCAAGTACTGCATCATGGGGGTATATTACTAAACAAATGCCATGCCCTTTACTGGGCAATGTACAGATAATTAGAAGACCCAAAGGGTTCTCTTTTGATCTGTGCCTTTACTGTCCCAACAGTGAAGGAAATATTCTTACCAAATTCCTCCTGACTGATTACTCACTCAAAAAAAAGTATACTGACAATTTATAAAAGTAAAAACCCCAACATCCATACTATGCAGAAACTAGCCAGTACCTGAATATCATGGCATATGGGGTTACTGTGCCCTTTTCATGAGCATTATTTATTTTGTGATGCTCAAGCTAACGTGGATGTGAAGTGTTTGGCTCTCATCAGCATGAGTGAGTCCTTCCTTATTCACACAAATTGTCTCTCTGAGGTTACTGGGAGAAGTTAGGCATCCTGGGCTCAGGCGATGGTGATACTAGTCCTAATCTAGTTATTGACATGCTGAAAAAAATCAGAGGAAATGACATTGGCCTAAATATTGAAGCATAATCATTGTGGTAAGAGAATGCATTTAGGATCCCCAGAAGATAAAATGCAAGATTATGTGCCTACTGCATAATATAATCCCTGTGTCAAAAGATCTTTTGTCCTTCCATACCCACACTGGTGTTCCCCACAACCTGGGCTGCCTTTGGATACTTGGCTTTCAGCTCCAGAAGCTCCTTCAGGCTAGTGGGAGAAATCCATGTTTTTTTCTTGTCCTGGAAAATCAGAGTTGTTCTTTGCTGCTCTCGAGCCATTCTCTATGGTGGAAAAGACAAAGATTTGGTAATTTTGACTAATGTCAATATAAACCACCATATTGACAACTAGGACACTGTGTCATGATAGACAGTGAGACATTAATGGGGCTTTTCATCTGATGTTCCTGAAGTACTGTACAATGCTGAGCTTTTATTGTAACTATATTATTGCTCGAGAAATTGAGATGAGAACCAACTAAATGACTTGGTAAGAGACACACTAAATGAGTGGTAGGAGAGGATTAGCCTTATGTTTTCCTTTCTCCTGCTCTGATGATTCTGCAAGACACCCTTTGTATATGATGTAAAAAATAAAGCAAGGTGATTGGACTTTGTGGGAAATCAGGATGCCAAAATCTCACTGTGACACTCATATGTGACAGAATGCAAGAAGTGTATTCTCTTAGTCGGGGAGGATCACTGCATCCCCATTTGCTGAGTGTCTTGTATCTACTGTACTAGACCCAGACTAGTTTCTACAATATGTAAAATGTTTTTTAAAATTAAAGTACCTACTTTCCCATTTGTCTGCAAGGACTAATCTTTTCAGAAATATTGTCTCCTTGGGATGGTTGATCGGTGTTTACATTTTTGTTTAATCAAAGCATTTTTCAGGCACCTCCTGTCTTACAAGACTAAATATATCCTTTTTTTCCCCTGAGAATACCATGTATGTTCTTTTCATATTTGACAAGTGCCATGTGGAATCATGGTTTCAAAATATGCAAAAGCAATCACTGAGAAATGCAATGAACAAACAGATCAGTGGACAAGCCAGAAAACTGTTGCAACTATGGACTTGCCTTCTAGGTAAAACACATGCCTGAAACACAAAAAAAGAGCTATGTGTCTGTGGAACCAGTCATAATCTTAGTGGTGTGGGCACCCCTCCTGCCATAGAAGAATCTGTCACTAAATATTACTGCCTAGATATCGTCACAGCTGCATTTCACGTGCTTTTTCCAGTACTACAGACATTTAAAGCATATTCACCAAGCAGGTTTAATTTCTAAACACGGAGCTTAACGCCCAACATGTTTAAATCTACTGAGAGCTTGAAACAGACTCCAATGGGATTTGAACAAGCTCAGCATAATCAATCAAGGTCATGTTAAAGACCTTGTGTCGCCTGGAGAAGCAGTTCACTCCTCCTGGCAACTCAGCCTGAACATGTAGAACAGATGACAGCACGTCCTTTCTGGCTGAACAGCTTTTTGAGCCAGCAATAGTTTAGCCAAGATCTTTAATCCAAGTATAAGAGTTGCAAAATGTCCACTTAATACTTGCATGCTTAAAGCATGAGTCTCTTAAAGGCAGGTCAAGTAGCAGAAAGGCAAATCTGCCTTCCACTTCATGATTTCATAAAGGAGCTTATGCCTTACTATGCATGTTCTGCACTGAGAGGCAATCATTAAACAAGGAACTTGTACTCTATGACAAATGTTTACAGAGCCAACTGCCTTGCAGCAAAAAGCACTCTGTAATGCAGTTACAAATCAAAGAACCATGCCATGCTTTCCCAGAACTCAAATGAACTTTTGTGCCTCTGAGGTGACTGTGTAATAACAGCAAGAAGTGCCCATGAATATTTGCAAAAGGAGTGCAAATAAGGAATTTCACAAGAAGCTGTTGAAACACGAGTGAGGATTAAAAAACCAGCCTGGACCTGCCTGCTTGGATTCTACTCAGTCTGGTCTGGGTAAATCCTGCACTACCATTTTCACAGCTCTCTTCTCTTGCCTCTCTCTGCAGATCATGGGCACTTTACGCCTCCTCCTTTAGAGTTTCCATCTATCCTTCTGTGACTTTCCAATAACTACTGCAATAAACCCTCTTCTTTCCTCTCCAAGTCCTTTGCCTTTCCTGTGGACCTGCAGCATTTCCCACATGTAAGTCCCGTCTCAGGTTGCCAGGGTCTATGTACCAGTTGGAAAGAAACAATGGGTCCTGTGGTCGCTTGAATTTAACAGAGAATCACAAGACAGAAAAGATGGAGAAGCTCATTTGGGAACTTTCAAAGAAAATGCTATATTCCACAAAAAAGGCCAACTGGTCCAAAATGAAATGGTTCTCAGTAAGGAGTGCTTTTGGGAAAAGTCTGGAAACACGGTTTTGGTTCTGGAGAGGCAAACAATTTCTTTTTTGAAAATATGAGCTAGTTGTAATAATGGCAACATATAGATTAAACACATTGAAATGCCTCATTATGTTTGACTAAAACTGATCTTTTCTGTTTATCTGAGGATAGATCTTTCGGCTTAACAAAAACATCATGTTTTCAACACCTGCAGGAACTCAGTCATGCTTGCATGATAACAAAAGCCAATAAGGCCTACTATTAGTTCAGGAGAAAATATAAATTCCTGTGTTGGATCCATGAGTAGGAATTCTTCTGGATTGTAAATACCTGAATGAATCTGCAAAGAAATTGGGGGAAAAAAAGAAGAATGCATATTTTCAGAGTAATTTGCAAGTCTTTGTCAACAGATGAGATTCTTTCCTGAGATGACATTGAGTTTTGACACTTTATAGGTTGAGTTGCATTCAAAAATTCAAGATGCCCAAATTGATTTTTAATGTTTAGTTTTGTTATACCTATTCACAATCTACTCTAAAGACAGGAGATTATCATACTAATGACTCTCAAGCCTTTGCTTGAAATACATCAAGCCTCAAGAAAGATCTTGCAGTATTTCCTGAAACTGGTCATAGCAAATGTGTAGCAGCCACATTGCATGAAATGTCTACTGTGGGAAACTGCAGTGCTGGATGGTATAGTTATGTTCTTTTCATAAACTGTGCCTGTTAAGGAGCTTTCTGGCAGAGTTTGACGTGACAACAAACAATGTAGCAGTCCATCTGATCAGAAAGACTTCTTTTCTGCTTAAGGAGAGCCTCTCCACCCTTGCATAAGCACTGCAAGAACTGAATACCGACAGCACACAATAAAAATTAGCTTTTTCTACTTGTTTATAAATGTATTTTTTCTGCTGAGGCTATGCATCTTCTGAGCTTTCAGGAGCTTACATGAAAGGAGACTCTGAATATGCCATGTTACCAGCACTGGTTAGTTTTTTCTGCCTCACTGATTTATTTTCAGAATTAAAAATCTTATCAGACCAGATCGCAACAGGTCTCAAGTATATTGAATAGGAAAAGAGATTGACATATCCTAGTGTCCTGGTTTCGGCAGGGATAGAGTTAATTTCCTTCCTAGTAGCTGGTACAGTGTTTTGGATTTAGGATGAGAACAAAGTTGATAACGCACCGATGTTTTAGTTGTTGCTAACTAGTGCTTACACTAGCCAAGGACTTTTTAGTTTCCCCTGCTCTACCAACTGAGAAGGCTGGAGGTGCACAAGAAGCTGGGAGGGGGCACAGCCAAACTGGCCAAAGGGACATTCCATACCATGTGACGTCATGTTTAGTACATAAACTGGGGAAAGCTGGCCGGGGGGGCCGCTGCTCGGGGACTGGCTGGGCATCTGTCGGCGGGTGGTGAGCAATTGTACTGTGCATCGCTTGCTTTGTGTATTATTGTTATTATCATATTATTATTATTATCATTTTATTTCAATTATTAAACTGTTTTTATCTCAACCCACGAGTTTTTCTCACTTGTGCTCTTCCAATTCTCTCCCCCATCCCACCGGGTGGGGGGGAGTGAGCAAGCGGCTGCGTGGTGCTTAGTTGCCGACTGAGATTAAACCACGACACCTAGTCTGAAGTCTCTTATCCCTTCCCCAAACAGTCATTATCTCTGGGCACTCTGAACAGATCATGGCCATGGTTACTATAAGATCTGGCTCTGGATGACCTAGTCTACTGACTGACTCCATTGATGAAATGGCAAAAAATTCTGGCTCTCCCTTGATCTTCACAATAATTAGGCACCAGCTATTTAACTTGGATGAAAGCAACTATGAGCGAATCAGTGAAAGCCAAATAAAAGAGCACCCAAAGTAAGTGCTGTTTTTTAACTGGCAACTGCTGCATTGCCAGATTCATGCTTCAAACAACCTTGGCAGCAGCTGGCCAACAATTTTCAGTTCTTAAAGGGGCAGAAACAATACACACGTGCACAAATGTACACATACATCCAGTTACGCTCCTTGGGGCTCTAAGGTTTTTCACTGTCGAAACAAGTTTTCCTCCAATCACCAAAGACATTTTATTTTAGAGGTTACTTTAAGTTTTTCAGTCAGAGGAAATTTATCCAGGGAGTTCAATTCCTCATCATGAAGCAAGATGGAGTCATATTAGGGCACTGTGGCCTCTTCTTGCAGGTGGATGAAGACAAGTTCTGAGATGCACACAGGGAATGGAGAACCTTTCTGAAGGCCTTATGTGTACTGGAGTTCCCATGTGTACCCTTATACATAACAATTGTGGAACATTTGTCAGAAGAAACACAAATGAGGTGAATTGTGATTTTAGAATGTGCATACGTAGAGTGAGAATAAAACAACGTGTATTTTGAAGCAGTACCAATATATCAATTACTATAGAATGCAGAAGAATGAGACACTTCTTCCCTGAAGATCTTGGAGCCACTAACACACAGTAACACTTATGAAAGGCTTTACAAGTACAAACTGACATTGCACAGGAATAGCTTTGTTTCATCTTCAGAAATTCAGAGTTGGTGTCTGAAGCACACAGAAACAAGCCATGCTGATGGCTGCAGAACTTCTGTTAAGAGAGTTCAACTTCACATCAAGACCAGCTTTTTTAAGAAAGGTGTCTCTGATCAACAGTTTTCTTCCTCACAAAACGAAGTAGACTTAAATGTTTAATATTGAGATCCACACTCTCACTGGAAAATGTCACTAAATAGGTCAACCTGTCTCCATTCTGACTACACAGCAATGCAGATATGCTTGTGCTACCTTTCTGCAGCACCAAGAGCACAGAGCATGGAGTTCAGTCTGGGCTAAATGCCCAAGGACAGAAAAGTAGATGCTGCCATAATTCAAGATGGCCCCTTTCTACAAATTCTATAATGCAAACAGGAGATAATGAAAAAAAATCTAGTGTAACTTACCTGTCCTCCTGTAGAAGATGAACACACACATTCTTCCTGATCCAAGCAGCATTGTCCAGTTCCTCTGAGTTGGCAACATGTTGGCTCCCAAAGAAATCATATCCTACTCTATAAAAGCAATGAGGCAGCTTTGTGATTTATTTGTAAATTAATGTTTTGATTCTTCCTGTTCCAAAGCAGATTTGTTCAATCACTTGAAGTTGCTCCAGGAGACCTCTTAAACCATAGGGCCCCTAGGAGTGAGTTGCCTTTGGGTACCCAAGTATCCGTAAAGTAAATGGAAAAAACTCAAAATTCCTTCAGTGGTGCCTGGATCAAGTCATTGGAACTGATGCAAAGGATTCTTAAGTGCATCACAAGGGTACATGTAAACCCAAAGTCAGTGGCAGCTGTAAGTGCCCAGCACACTTAGAAAGTAAAAGAGCCATATTTTCCAAAGGCTCAACCAAAAAGAATTTCCAAATGAAGCTAGATTCCAGGTTGGTACTTCAAGGAGGCTCAGCCTTTTCAGATGCCACCAACTGTCCCAAAATAAGAAAAACATTTGAAAATATTGACCTACCCTAGCAAAAGATGTGTAGCTGTCTATAATTGATATAGAAATATATCAATTTATATATTGAAATTATTAATATTTAGCCAGTGCTAAATGCCACTGTGTATCCCATTTGAAGTCTCCAGTGTGAACCACCATTTTATGATTTTGAGATGTCGTTAAACCACCATGGCTATGACAAAATACCACTTTGGAACATCATCTACCGCTCTTTGATTCAATCATACTTATGACCTTGGCAGTCAAACATTTATCCCTTTATTATACTTTTTACAATTTACTGTCTGAAACCTACCATCCAGGGCAGAAATTATCTGCTCCAGGGAAGGTTCCACATGGTTTCTCAGTAAAGCATATATGGACATCACCATTCCAGGGGTGCAGAAGCCACACTGGCAGCCATTGCATTTGGCTAGCCTTTCCTAGAGCAAAACAGAACAACAGGCCCTGAATCCAGGATATGAATTCACTGGCTTCCTGAATAGCCATCTTCAGGTATGTCATCTACTGGCTGTAGGCCAGTAGCAGCATTTTGACTATCCCACTATGACCATTCATGAGGAAAATGCTCAGAGCAATCACCTAGTTAAAGGACAATACTTGCTCCAGTTTAGACCCTCATGATCCTCATTCCTTGACATGAGAACAGAACAAGGCCCAAGACTTTCAGTTTAGACATCAATCATATGTTAAATATTTCTAACCATGAAGGACAGAACACGGAACATCTCCTCAACCAGAGCTTCAGCACAGACCAGTCCCAGAGTCAAGACCCTTGGAAAATAATATTGAGAAAAAAGACGATGTTTAGAAAATATTCTTAAATCTGTGTGGTCAGACTGCGCTTTTCAGGGACAAGCCAGAGTGAGGAAGTAAAGAGCTGACCTAATCCGAGGGAAATCTCTGGCACACAGGGAAAATGTGTCTAATTTAATACCTGTCAGTCTGGTTGCCACCTGGAGTCACTCATCCCTTACTACAACATATGCAGTATGTTGTCCTCAATGAGATGCCAGATGCCATGCTGGTGACTAAATGAAACTGACTGATGCTCTTTGTTCTTCCCCATCCCCTTCTGAAAGCTGGCATCCTACATGGCATACAGTTGGCTAGCCCTGTGTTGTGGAGATTGTGATGTTCTCCCTGCATGGTAGTACATTAGGAGGAGCTCGTTCCATGCTCCATACAGCAATTGCTGTATTAATTCCTAAAAACACCTGTTCATCTAAAAAGATTAGACAAAATCCAGAGTTTCTAGAATCCCTTCAGAGACACTAAATTGCATAGACTCACAGCACCTTCTTACAGATCCCAACTTGATTACAGACATAGGACAGGAAAATCTCATTATCTTGCAGCCCTACACAGTCCAGCTTACTCTCACCTGAATTGGATGAATCCTGGTTTTTATGCTTCCAACCCCTTCCACAGTAGTGACAGCAGCACCATGCAGTGAGCATATGGGGAGAAGGCAGGAGTTGGCAGGACGATGTCTTTGAGGTGTGAAGGAGAACTGTGGTGTTAAATAGCTTTGTCATATGGGTCCATGGAGGAGGAAACAAAGGATATATACTCCAGCTAATCTAGAAATGCTCAGATTGAGCAGAAAGACATGGGGAGAAGGATATGCAAGCATACAGAATCCTGCACTTGGACCGTGAGAGTATGCATCCTGTTCCTACAGCTGGGACTTAGGCATTAAGTGATAAGCTTTTCTAATTAAAGAAGTGGAAGGTTAAGCTTAAAAAAAAAGAAAAAAAAATTATTACATATTTTGTTGAAACCTAAAGTCTAGAGCCAGATGTGATGAAGTCAGGCACAACATTTCTAGTGGAACAAAGTTTCAAGAGCCAGGGAGATAAAGAAAGTAGAACTCCAAACTTTGCTGTGAGCAAAACTGTACAATTACAACGTTAACACATCTATTGCTGAAGTCCATGGAGATGTTATCAACGATTACATGAAACATCTAGTGAAGACTTCTTCACAGTAACATATCTTCAAATAAGCACAAGAGAGTCAGGAGAGGCAGATGACAAAAGGGCTGCTGAAATCTCAAATCATAAAGAACACAACTTAAAAACATAATTTCCCCAGAAAGTTGGGGGGTGTTGGTGTTTTGTTTTGTTTTGTTTCGGCTTTTTTCAAAGATTGAAGAGAGAGGATCTAAATCTCTGTTACTGCGTGATAGTGAGGCCAACCCTGTAATCACCTTTGTAGAGGCAGGCTATAGGTAAGGCTTTTAAATATGCACCAGAACTCCCCAAAATCCGTCTAAATAGAAAGAAACAAAATATTTTCCAGTGAATGTCAGTTTTCTCAAAACACTAAATTACTGTTTCCAAATATCAGCGTGAGGATACTGTATCTGCTTGGCAACTGGATCATATGTGGATATCATCACAGTGCAGGCACCACAGCCTCCTACTCCACAGCCATTTTTTGTACCTGAGAGACAGACTGCAAAGGAGACTGTTAAAGAAAAAAAATTACAACATTCAAAAGTTATTTTTTCTTTATATTCTTTTGACTCTCCCTTGTTTTATGTGCATGTGCAGAATTGGAGGGATCTTCTGACCAGATAGCTCCAGAGACAAGAAAATGTGTAGACAGATGAAAATAGAGCACATAAAGAGATGAGAAGGGTACGGACAGAGAGAGAAATGAGTGTGAGGCAGACTTCCAATACCGAATTTTTCAGTCTCTACAGTCAATACCTGGTAAATTCCCAAAAGACTGAAATCAGGACCCTGTAAGTGGGATGGTTTGAACAAATACAGCAATAGGTCTTCTTAATAGCCTTACTCATAATACTTTCCTAACCCTTGCACATAATTATCTGTATCTTGCATTTGCAAAACAGTGCCAGCAGATCTCAGTATGCTTCCAGTGCTGCTTCCTGAACATCCAAGGAGTATAGTAATTTAAAATGGAGCATGATACCCAAGTGCACACACCTAAATTCTCTATGGAAGGACTCCCTCCATTATGTGCCTCAGTATAAAGGCTCCACCTTCAAATCACAGTCTCCTCCTTCTGGTGTCGCAGTGCCCTACAGTCCAGTGGAATCTCCCATTTCCTTTCATTTTACCTCCTTTTCAGAATGATACATAGTCCTATTACTCTTGCCACTGGGTGTGTGCATTTGCATCCACTTTGCTTAGGTGCTAGATGATGTCTTCCATCTGACCCCACCATGTTTCTAGATTTCTTTAAACCCAGTGCAATTTTATCCACTGGTGCATTCCCACTGGTAATCAATATATGACTAATCATATCACACTGTTTGACTGTCAAAGAGATACTTTATTATTCCACTGAATGCTTGTACAATGCACAATGCAAGCTAATAAAAAAGCTGCAGCTAATAAATTACTTTCCGCTGTTGCCCTTCTCCAGTTAATCCTTAAATTAATGTTGTTTTCCTTCCAGCATAGAAGGTTCTCAACAGCAAAGCTAAACACGCTTGCTTAACTTCATAACCTGCATGGCAGCTTCTTAGCTGGGATAACTGCCACTGAAGTCAGCAGAGCGTGACTGCAGTTAGCAACCTGAAGAGTCTCAAATGACAGAAAATAAAGATAATAAGATAATAAAATAAGCTTATGCCAAACTTTTTGAAGGACTGGGGCCTAAACAAATTATTTACTATGGAAGTAGTTCTGTGTTGATTTCTTTAGTTACTATTTTCATTACAAATGCACTGAAAGGTTTTTGTGCTTTGGGAAGCTGTAAAGATTTGGGCAGTATTTAGAAGAGTTACACTCAAACTTTACAATGTTACACCCACGTAACTAACACACACAGTGCACATACAGCACTGGATTGCTCTGCCGAGACCAAATACAAGGTAGTTGTGTTATTTCTACTTATTTTTCTGCTTACAGTGGTTCCCAAAGAAAAGTGAAACAAATCATCTTAATCCCCAGTTGCAGTAATTTACAGAATTATAGAACTCAAAGGCAAAGTTCAAAAAAAGAATATGCTGCTTTCTTAGATAATACAGCAGCTATTCTTCGGGATCTGCCTGCCTCTCTATTACCTACATTATGAAATAAAGAGATTATGGGTTAGAGAGGGATCTAATATAATCGTCTCACAAGGATTAACTATGATATTGTGGATTAATGTGATGTGTTTGTTCATCAACAGGATCCTGTCACTTGATCACAATCTGCAGATATATAAATGAATGAGTCAGGCAGTAGCGGTCAAATATGTCCTTTTAAAGTAATAGAAATAATAGTTTACTCAGAGAACTGAAAGGGAAGAGAGGCTGAGTAAGCACTGGACAGACAAGAGTAGAAAGAAAAGTCTCTTTGGACTAGATCCTTTCTTTATTCTTATCAGCATGAATCAGAAATCCCTTCAGTTTAAAGCCATGGACTTGTGTGTGTGAAAATTCTGTGTATTTTTACCTCCTTGAAGTTGATATTAACACTTTCATTTGCAGAGACCCATCAGCATAAAAGCAGAGGAAAATCTTAGTATAAGAAGAGCAGGGAGGATACGTAACTAAGATATTTTCAATGTAATGCAGTTTAATGTGTATGAGTGGGGCTTATGCAGGCCTTGCTTTAGCCTTGTCTCAAGAATGTTGCTGCATCATTGGCATGCTTCAACTTGTTGGAGATAAGATAATACAAACAACTTCGCAAACATTTTTTAGGACCCATCACTGCAGAATGAAAAGAGACCGAACCTCTGGCTTCTCTCAACAATTCTGCTATACCAGCAGCATGCTCCAATTTACCAGGTGTAAGACAACATGAACTAGTTCAGGAATTTATTTGGAACTGCAGAGTGAAATAAGGTCTTAGAATATGCCTTTAAGCACAGTTGGCATGTAATGACAGGTAAAACATAACTGACAGAAAAAAATTGAATTACTTTTCCTTAATTCACCTGGTTAAAAAAAAAAAAGCCAGTACCCTCTCTCTCGAGTATAAAAATGTTGACCAAACAACTGAAAAATATCTCTAGAAAAATACATAGCAAGGTTGGTTGGTTTGTTTTTTTAACAAAGAAATAAAATTCCTTCATTTCAGCTTATAATATATTTTAGGTGATGTGTTTTTTAATAGGAATTCTTATTCACTTGACCTGCAAAGTAAGAAAAGGTGATAAAATGTCTTAGAAAATGAAATGTGAGCTTTTGGCATCAAGAACAGAAAAAAATTAACTACTTTTATTTTCTTTTGATTAATTACTGAAACTATGTTAGTAAGCAGCATATTCTTTTACTAGTAATGTATTTACTCCAACTACATCAACTTTAGGAGCATATTCATATAAGGTTTTAGTAAACAGCTAACTAATTATAATTCTAAAAATTCTGTGATACGAGGTGTGATACAAAGTCACTCAAACTATGTAAAAACTGTGGTAGAAAGCAGGATGCTCTAAGGAAGATCAAAGACAAGAGGTGGTTATCCATGAATAAACTGTTGCTCCAGAATGACAGCTTTCCTGAATATGAAGAGTAAACATTAAAGCACTGCTGTTCAATTAAAAAAAAAAAAAGCATTTAAAAACTTACCTTCCTGCCATTCACAACAAAGACAAGCTCATCTGATTGTTGGGGGCAAGCCATGCTGTTGCATTGAAGTCTGAAAAATAAAGCTTTACACATCAAGAGAAATTAATGAAATGCTATATGCTCCTAAAGGTCAACTGAGTTTGCTTTGTTCCGCAGAATTTATTTTCAGACTGAGCATCAAATTAAGTATATGGGGAGGAGCCAGTGTAATGTATGCCATTTCTCAGCAATTAATGCATGTTCAGATGCTAATGCACCAAACTTTCAACTCTTCTCTGGTGAGCTGAAATAATCTGGAAAGAATTTGAGCCCCTCTAATTCTAACCCTGTAACCTAAGAGATAAGGCACTTAACTGTAAGGGGGACTTCATGGTTTGAGCTACAACTGCCAGGCCTGTTTTTTTTATATTATCCAGTAACTGATGAATTTAGAATACATAGGAATGCCTGAAGCTAGAACCCAGGACATGCAACATTACCCACTTCTGCAGGGTGTCAAATGCTAAGCTGTGGAGCCATGCGCCTCATTTTAGCTTGTCACTGATCTGAATTATCTATTTTTTTTTCCCTGCAGAGTGACGAAGTTTTAACAAAATCAAGATTACTACTACACACACATTTAAAATTTCCTTCTGGTTATCTCTATGCCATGCCAGCTCTATACCCTGACTGCTGTGGGTGCCATTATAAGATGACCGTACTCTCTATATACCATGTTCTTAGAGAGAGAAAACCCAAATCCTGATTCAGGATTCTAGATTCTTATCCATTTCTCTGGATGCGCATCTAGGAAACAAGGTCATTAATCTTTAAATGCTTTATTACAGCTGGCCTTTGTTTTTTTTTAGAAGGGGACTTATGCATATGTCTTTCAAAAGCCTCCATTTGTGTACGTGCATGTCTTATGCCTCATTTACCATTTTTACATTTTACAGCAAAGGTCTCTGTATTTCATTTAGAGTCAGTGTAGGCTTGCAGCACAAAGTAGTCAGTCCCAGATCTTTCACCACTCCCCATTAGAAGGAAAGAAAATGATTCTCAGCAGAGATATGCTGCTGCTTTTGTGTTTTAATCATAGAATCATAGAATAGTTTGGGTTGGAAGGGACCTGTACAGGTCATCTAGTCCAACCCCCCTGCCGTGGGCAGGGACATCTTCAACTAAATCAGCTTGCTCAGAGCCCCGTCCAACCTGACCTTGAATGTTTCCAGGGATGGGGCATCCACCACCTCTCTGGGCAACCTGTGCCCGTGCTTCACCAACCTCAGCATAAAAAATCTCTTCCTTATATCTAGTCTAAATCTACCCCCCTTTAGTTTAAAGCCATTCCCCCTTGTCCTGTTGCAACAGGCCCTGCTAAAAAGTTTGCCCCCATCTTTTTTATAAGCCCCCTTTCAGTACTGATAGGCTGCAATAAGGTCTCCCCAAAGCCTTCTCTTCTCTAGGCTGAACAACCCCAACTCTCTCAGCCTTTCTTCATAGCAGAGGTGTTCCATCCCCCTGATCATTTTTGTGGCCCTCTTCTGGATCCGCTCCAACAGGTCCGTGTCTTTCTTATGCTGAGGGCTCCAAGCTGGACACAGTACTCCAGGTGGGGTCTCACTAGAGTAGAGGGGCAGAAAAGCCCCTATTGTATACCTGAGAGCTACCACAATGCAAGCACTGAAGCAATGTCGGTCACTAGGTCCTGCAGGCAAAAGGCCTAATGGGTCCTGCCAACTGCAGCAACTGCTGTAGTATTCCACATGTTGTAGGTACACTGATATAGGTTCAAGGCATAAGAAGAGAAAGAACCAGACCCAATACTAGATTTTGGCAGTCCAATATCTAATTTTCAGAGTACTAGGCCTCCAAAATAATTATGTTAGGTGTTTAAGCTCACACACACACGGAATGGGAGTGCTGAGGGTGAATAGTTATAGAAACACTTCTTTCATGAAGAAAATGAGTAGAAAGAGTTCTTTTCAACCATCTCCAGTTTGGGTGGTTCCGTACAGTGCACATTAATGTGTCAATAGCCATCCAACGTGTCAGTGCCTTTGGAGCCCTAACCTTTCTGTTTATCTAGCCCCCTGAGTCTGCACATTTTAAACAATATTAAAAATATAAAAACCCCACCCTCTTTAATGCCTGTATAGTCTAAGAAAATTTCTTTCATAATACCCCATGTAGCCATAGTGACATCTGTCAGGATGTTTAATTTCTAGCTTCCATGCAGTTTTTCAAACACCTAAAAGCCAGGAGACAGCTTAATATGTTTCAGCCCCCCAAAAAACCAACAACCCGTGTTTGGTACATGTATAGATTTTCCTGAGACAACCAGACAACAGTGCCACTTGTAAAGAGGCAGGGAGGAATCTTTCTTAATAATAGCTGAGAAATACTGACATGCAGACATGTGATCTGCACTGCAGAAAACAAAGTGCAGGTCTAGAACATGATGCATCCCTGGAGTGCAAACATCTCAGCACTGCAGGTGGGGAGACGTCATTGTCTGCAAGGGCCGGGCCACAATTTTTACAAGATTTGACTTGTCTGGAACTAACCAGCACCTGTGCTGATGCATAGGTACATAGGAGAACCACAGAGAATGCACCTTCTCCCAGTTCAATAGACCTATATGCTCCTTGCTTCAGCATATCCCAGGATTTACCCACATTTTGGGGCTGTTACCGACATATGGGGTTGTGAACCGTCATTAACAAGCCCATGCAGTGAAACTAACAAGATGTTTCAAATCAGAAAAACTAATTATGGCAGCAGCATTCACATTTAATTTGATTTATTGACTTTCTTACAAGATATAAAAGCCAAAGTAATACAAAGAAAGTGAAGAAAAAGAAGCAATAACCCATGGGGCTTCAGCTGCCTAAACCATACTTCTAGTGTCACTTCAGATGATTTGCTATAACCTGCTTGGCTTCCAGTCCTGTGCTCTCCTATGTCTCTGCTGTCTTATGACACCTAAAATGATCTAGACACCTATGTTTAAGCAGCTGAATTTCACCTATTCATAGTGGTTACAGAGACAAACGAATTGAAACAGTAAAGATTTCATATCTCAATAGCCAATGCAAGAACAGTTTAACCTACTAACCTGATTTCTGTCACAGACACAGTATCAACTCATAAAAGGGATGGAAGGCAAGAAGAGAAAATAGTCTGTGGAAAACTGAGGAGCAGTGAAATAATAAAAGCCTGCAGGCTGACATGTCAGACAAATTAGAGTCATTTATTTTCATTACAAATGGCAGTCTTCATGGTTCTGGAGCAATCTGCCCTATGAGTAACTGGAAGATCAATCACCATGCTCAGCAAGGAATAACTGATGCAGAGGTTCACTGAAACCACACACTGAACGTACAAACTACCTATTTTCCCAGTTCTACTTTCCTATCAAAGAACATGCTGCAATTTTTCAGGTCCTACTTTGGGTAACTTCTGTAGATTCACTAAAAAAGTGAAGTGTTTTCTCTGTATTAGGATGTATCCCAGATCAAAGCTCCAAATTCAAATACCATGGAGATTTGTGTATTTGTGTGTGTGTGCATTCAGAACTGAAATCTCAGCTTTGCACTTGTCCTGGTTTCGGCAGGGATAGAGTTAATTTCCTTTCTAGTAGCTGGTACAGTGTTTTGGATTTAGGATGAGAACAAAGTTGATAACGCACCAATGTTTTAGTTGTTGCTAACTAGTGCTTACACTAGCCAAGGACTTTTCAGCTTCCCATGCTCTACTGACTGAGGAGGCTGGAGGTGCACAAGAAGCTGGGAGGGGGCACAGCCAAACTGGCCAAAGGGACATTCCATACCATGTGACGTCATGCTCAGTACATAAACTGGGGAAAGCTGGCCGGGGGGGCCGCTGCTCGGGGACTGGCTGGGCATCGGTCAGCGGGTGGTGAGCAATTGTGCTGTGCATCACTTGTTTTGTGTATTATTATTATTATTATCATATTATTATTATCATTTTATTTCAATTATTAAACTGTTTTTATCTCAACCCACGAGTCTTTCTAACTTGTGCTCTTCCAATTCTCTCCCCCATCCCACCGGGGGGGGGGGAGTGAGCGAGCGGCTGCGTGGTGCTTAATTGCTGACTGAGATTAAACCACGACAGCACTTCAAGAGGAGGAAAGGCTAAAGTTCTCAGTCAGTTCAATATTGTGGATTCTAATGCTGAAATCTGAATATTGTGGCTGGAGCTTTCATAATATATTAACTTTGATATATTCTATGTATATAATATATAATTGTATGTAATTGTATGTAATGCCACTGCACCCTAGACAGTATCAGATGACCGATCTTTGCAGATCATCTTTTGATCTCATTATGTTCTTTCTATCTTCTTTGTTACAAGAGAGGCCAAGAGTGGAAGAAAGTCCTTAACTGTACTTTCATGGCTCAATATAGTCCTGAGCACAGGATTAAGCACTGCTTAAGAATCCTTTCCAGAGACAGGTTCATCCAGTCTCCTATTCAAAGCACACTGAACTCCATGTTGAGTTTTCCCATTAAGTTCAGAGGCTTTTGGCTTGCTCCATGAGAAAAAGAAAGCTTCTGGTGGAAATTACAATTAAGTGACTCTTCCAACTTTTGGGATAAAATTGATCTCCTATATAGTAGGTCAGCCATAGCAATTTGCCTGGCATAGCAAAAGAAAATCATAACTCTTGTTTCTTGCACATTTTTAACACAAAAATGTCTGTGCCAAAAGAATCTAAAGCAGCTTTACTACAAATCAGAGCATCACTTCTGATCAAAAAGGGACTGAATCCAACAAACAAGGTTCTGATTCTCCAACAGACAAAGATCTCTGCACTCACACTCCACTGCAAGACTCAAATCTAAATTAGAAAATCAGCTGAAGCCATTAAAAAATCATTTACCATATGAAGTTGTTAAGTGTAATAAGTGGCAGTAAGTTACCTAACATACCTTTATACTTCATCCTAACTTTCTTGTCCTGCAGCATTTGAGCTGAGCTGTTCAGCAGATCTTTCTTGCTGAATATATATGCTTCAAATGTAGGAGATGTATTTCCAGCAATTAAATGCAGTAATTTAAGCAAAGTACTGTAATGAATATACAGGATGGAGAATGAAGATAAGGATAGAAGATGTAATGTGCATATTTTTGGTAACTGATTCTATTCTGAAAATGAGAAAATATATTTATCTGTGTGTTGATTAATGTGTATTCGGGCAGTAAATCAGTATTTCATTCCATTCCATTCAGGTTTTGTGCACTCTGGTTTGTCATTCACACAGATAAGGCCCGAGGAGTGGAGGAAGCAGATTCATCATTTGTCATCTAAAAGAACAAGCAAGAAATGAAAAGAGTGACTTGTTAATATTATTTGACTGGCAAGCTCCCAATATTGCCCTTATCAGGTGCCTCCAAGTCACTCAGCAGGGTATTCTACAGGAGATGATACCTGCAGAAGATGGCTAGAAGGAAGGTCAGTGATAACTGGGGTCAGGGCCAAACAGGGATGGAGAAGCATGGTCTCTGCACTGGTGGACCTCACCTCCTGCAAGCTCCTGTGATGAGAGTAAGCCCACAAACCTATTGATTTGGGGGCCAATGATGCCCCACCATGAACACACAAACACTATGGGAGTAATCCGTGAGTGAGAGCTCAAGAGTTTCCATAGCAGAGCCTCAGAGGTTCAAGGCACAGTATGGATTTATATGCTGGCAAGGGTGTTGCTTCACAGATGTTGTAGGCTAAACAAAAACTTACACAGAAAAAGAATTGTAATAGCAGTGGGAACATGACTACAGTGAACAGTTGCAGAAAACATAGAATATAAAGGATCAGCATTATAAGAAGTGTATTGCCTCATTTGTTTTTCTTCTGTACCCTTTTGTTAGCTCTGAGTTAATTATTTTTCTCCCAAAGAGTACTGGGCATAGCAAGGAATACCAGAATAAGGTGACAGTGCCAGAGTGCAAGTCAGTGGGGGAAAGCACCTGGAAGGAGACTGAAGATGTTTGGAGGTTGATCCATTTCATGTCAGTAAGAGGAGATATTTAATCCTCTATGGGATTTGACACACAGAAGAAAGGAGGAGGCTTCAGGGAAAGAAGGGATTGTAAAAATTATGTAAATTTCAAAGAAAAAAAAAAGATTATACAAAATCAGGGAAATTCCAATACAATGCTTGAATGGCATTTGTTGGAATAACTTGTGTGAGTGAGAGCTGTTACCAGACATTTCAATTACAAGGAGCCATATGATATTGCTGTATATAAAGCATGAGCAATTGGAGACATCATTAGGCACCCCACTGTTCAAGGGTGCCAAAAGCAGTATGTATTTCTACCCAGAGATACTTAAACAGACCCTTCCCCTACCTACCTATTACCATCTCAGTAAAGTCATCTGCACAGCCTGCCCGTATTTGTTCAGCAGTCAAAGGGCTGTTCAGTGCAAAGGTCTTTTTCAGTCCTCTTTCATTCCTCACACTAGTCACTGCATGTCTCAAAGCAAAGAACACAGAGCATCCCAAGAAAAGTCCTGCCTCACCTATCCCCTGAAAAAGAAAAAAAAAAAGGAAGTCAAGTAGGTGTAGGTTTTGAGCAAATGAGAGAAGAATACATGCCATATCAACATCAACCTAAAAGCTTAAAAGTCAATGACTCAAAAAGGGTTTTGTCCTTCAGTAAGGAAGTTTATTTTAGATTTAGTGGAAGCAAGCTTAGATCACACCAAGTGTTCTGATGGTAGCTGCTTCCAGGGAGCTGAAAAGGTTGATTTCAAATATTGGCTATTGATTTTAGAATCTTTTTGGCTCATTGCTAAACTGAAATTTAGAATAACCGGCAGATAAAATTAAAACAATCCAAACACAGGTACAGATACAACTACGAAACAAAGCCTGAACTCATGATAATTCCCTGCAGACAAACGCCACTGACCTCAGTGGGCTTGACATCTTCTCACTGGTTCTGACATAAGATTCACATTTGTTCCTTATCTCAAAGATAGGTCATATCCACCCTTATACCATGGTTCTCTCAGTGCTGTGGTACTGAACATTTTAGTTTGGACTGGATTGGGATATTGCAATTGAATCTTACTTATCTCCTTGGTAAAATCTGAGAACCAAATGTCTTCCCCAAACATGGTGCACGAACACAGAATCACACCTTCTTACAGTGAATTTTAAGGTTAATTATAGGAGATAAGTTCACAGAAAAGGATAAAAGCTCTGTTTGAAGAGGGATATTAGTATCAGCTCTCTAGATCAGCTCCAAATCAACTATGTAAGTACTTCACCTAGATGATTTTTTTTTCAAATACTTTTCTAATTATGTATTACTGAGACAGCTATAAATAATTTTAAAGGACCTATTTGTTCTTTAATAACTTTCACCATAAAATATGCTTTTCCCTCCTGTCACACTGTTTTATTTTACTGTATTCTAAAAGCATACCTAATACTTGAAACAGCTGGAAATTTGCACAGCTACCTTCATCTTGATTTACCATTACTACTTATATGCAACTGGCCAGAATATTTGCTGGTGTAAATTGAAGCAATGATTATACCAACTGAATACTTGAGCCAATCTCTCATATAAATACACACGTACAGTCCTATTTCTTATTGCATAACAATCGTAAGTAAGCTGCACGCTCTCATCGTCATTATGATTTCTCCATCAATTTCTTTGGTATTTTTATTCTAACCCTTCAGTTTATCACCACATTTTAAAAGTATGGTTTTAAATTCATCTTGCAGCTTCTGTGTATGGTCTGTTAACGAAAACCTAAAATTACTACTTGCCAACCGTGAAAGATATGCAGCAATATCCTGCATTATATCTTTTCATACTAGTTTCCCTGATGTTGTAAATAAAACAATTTTATGGTCACTTGTTTGAAATGCTAAAGAAGAGGAACTGAAAATTTATATATGTTTTATACCAGAGTAATTTCTCTGTTTGTCCTGGAATCTAAGAATTAGGCCCTGTGATGGTTTGCTTACCTTGGATGCATAGATGGCATAAGGATTTTGGGAAGCTGACAGCAGGGAAACACTAAACTGTTCTGGAATATCACAAACAGCAGGGATCTTATACTGATCTGGACCCCGAGTATAGAGGACTCCTTCTGGAGAGTACTTTAATTCCTCCATTGTGTACAGTCCAACACCTTGAACAAAGGCACCTTCAATCTTTAAATAAGAAAAGAAATAGCATTTATGTTCTCATGTTTGGTAAAATGGGTAAAACTTTGGCAAGAACTGATTTGTATCACTAGCTGTTAGAAGACCATTTTCTTTCCTGTTTGCCTAACGGGATTCCTCAACATTTTGGGGCTACTGTGATGGGAAAAGCTTTCACACTCCTCTGGCGGAGACAAATGTTTTCGTGATAAAGTGATGAGATCTGTGGACCAGCCTGCAATGAAGAAAGGTGTTTCCCTGCTATCAAGTGGGTAAGGCAGGTCAAACAACAGGAGAATCTGGAGACCGTAGATCACAAACAGGATTTAAGTCCAGCAGATAGTGGGCATATATACATACATACAGGAAGTACTACAGGTTGACACCATGGGTAAAATTCAAGCTTCATTGACATCTACAAAGCTCTCACACTGACTCAAATGGGGCAAGTCTACAAGTAAAAGACCTTCTAATATGATCTATGACTTATAACATTATCTGGTAAGAAATTAACGTTTTCTGAATTAATGAGGTAATCTTCACTTCAGATAAGGCTATCAGTGTAATAGAAATAAGACAGCAGGAAATTCTTGGCACATACCTGTCCTATATCCACAGCTGGGTTTATGCTACGTCCAATGTCCATAACAATGTCTGTTCTGAGGTTCTGTCAATAAAATTCAAATGGATATTATTGAGAGAGATGCACGGAGTGGAGGCATTAGAACATAATGTGTGTTAGAGTTGGTATTCAGTGGAATAATATATGCTAAGACAGAGGCCCCTCCATGTACACAATTTCAAAGTAATTTCCAATACCCCATTACAAGCAAAACGGGCTTGTCTCAACTTTAACAGACATTCAGCCAGACACAGCCCTGCCAGATTTTTCCTATTGCACAAGGAAATCCCCACATAAATAAGTACAGATAGAGGGCATACAATCAGCAGTCTATGACATTTAGCTGTCTAGATGGTCAAAAGCCTGGAAATAGAATATTTAGCTCTGCTGCAATTTGTTTGCTGGCAAACAGGGAGAGAACAAGCAAAGAGCATGTCAGATGTCTGCCATAACCCAAAAGGTGAACCCATATGACATTAATACAGATGTGCCAAAAGCTGGTTAACACTGCACAGCTTTCATTCTGCTCCACCTGTAATTTGCATTTACACTGTTGATATATTTACTATCATGTAAAGACAGGTGACTTTAATGCAAAACCTGAATGGTTGTTGGAGCATCCAGTGATACAAACAAACCACATTATTTACAAAACTTCCATGACACTCAGTTATTACCTTGTGATCTCCTGTTAGACAGTTAATTTCAACCTCTGAACAAGCAGCTCCATAAAGAAAATATGTGAATGGCTGTCCTTCCCCTCTCTCCCAATCCATGTTTTCATTGTAACCTCTGATGGAAGAAACAAAGTCCACAAGAAGAAAATTAATGAATGTTTGCATCATAACAAAGCAGATGAGCACATGAAAGTTTGAAACTAAATCAAGTGAAATCTTAAATAACAGGTCAGAACCCCAAGAGTTAAGTTCCATGAAATCCCACAGAGCACTAGTAGTTTAGGTTTGATGGAGCTGGTATTTATATAAAATTTAGCAGACAAGCAAGCTATTTCAGTTCAGGAGAGTCTATAACCAGCATAATCCCAGAAATATACTAATAAAGACACGGTAATCAAGTACAGAATACAAATTTAAGGTAGTGGTTGCTGAGTTAAGAGCACATAAGGGAATTCAGAAAAAGGGAGGAAAACTGGTCAGGAGCTATGAAAGAATAATTTACAAGAGATAAATGAAAGAGTTAAAATTACAGTTAAACTGCCTACAGAATGAGTGAGAGGGTTAAAACAGGAATATTGAAATAAAGGTGTAATTACTTAGAAGGGAGTGGGACTAACTGAGGAGACTATAGTAGTCGGGATTGATGGGGTAAATTCAATGGACATGAGGACATTGAAATGCGGTATCTCCCAACCACGTGAGCTATGTGACCAAGGCATATTTTCTGACCATATATGATTGAAATGTCTTTGTTGAAGCATATTTAAAATTATACCCTATAAAACAATTGTAGTATAATTCAGAGCATTGAACCGTGCATTGGAAAAGGGATACACAAAATCCACATATCCAACTTCTCACATCCCATCTACCTCAGTTGGCTTTGAGATTCTTGGATGTGGAGAATATGATTGGAACTAGAACTAGATCAATACAGGATTTGAGGCTTAGGGATCTGCAGATGTTTTTGGACACCATTACATGTCTATAGCAAAGTATGACTGTTGCTCATTGCTTTGGAGATATCAACATTCCTAAAGGGCTGCATAAGCAGAAAACATACTTGAACAGACATAACAGTAGGAAGAGACATTTTGTTTGGGCTTTTCTTGGTGTTTTAAATAAGTATGGGTTTGTAAAGTGCCTCTTCAACTTACTCCAGACTGCCTGAATACCTGAAAAGTTGCTATTGATAAGTAGGTAAATACAGGTGGAGGGAGAGAAGAGATAAGGCACAGCAGGCTAAGAAAGCAGCTTTGCTTTGAATCCCACCTGAGTTATAGCACAGGAATTTTTTCTTTCTGGTTCTTTATAAACACTGTGAAAGAATTCAGAGAAAAAGGACCACAAGACTGCACTGAGAGAGAGCAATGGGAATTGTGTTTAAGATCACTGTGTCCTACAATAGTATGCTATTGTGAATAAATCCATATCTAAGAGTATATATGGTGGGAATTTTCTGAGGCTCCAGAAGCAAAGAGGTCAAAACAATGACTCCAAAACTAGGGTCAGTGAGCAACCCCACTTCTCATGTGAGCACTAAGTCTTCCCCTAGCTTTCAATTAGTGCTGAATCATGGCATCTGATTCCTGAGTTAGTTTAAAAAAAAAAATTACTATGAGCTTTCTCTTAAACTCAACCAGACGTTTTAAATTCTCCTTCCTCGAAAAAGAAATAACCTTAAGATTCAGATCTAGAATTAAATGGTCCTAATTTTCCACAAGTGCACCTGGTTGCTAATTACAGGTGTGTGCTGGATAAATATTCTAACGCTGCCACTCATTCTTCCGGTCATGCCACTCAGTGTGATCATGTTTGTGGGTAAAAGTGTAAATAATTTGTAGTACAACAATATTTATAGCTTATAGCAATACAGCCTCCAGTAAATAAACTATATCCCACTTTGCACACCTACTGTTACGGGCAGCAGTCACTTTCTTGATTCTTTATGGTTTGCTAATGGCCGAATCATAGAGCAAAGATGGAACGAAATATTATTTTGATACTTTCTAGAGAGTCCACACAGGACTAGGCATAAATTAGCATTTAAACTTTATACTCCAACCCCCCATATATCAAAGAATTACATAAAACATAAGCTGAGCCATTAGAAAGAACTATTGGACAGGATCTTCTATTCACGGCATCTTCAGAAATCAGTCCTGGTCTAACCTATGCATTTTTAAGGAACAAAAATATATTACCTAAAGTAGCCAGTAGCTGAAAGACTCACACTCTGTTCAAAAGCTTCTTTAATCTGTAGAAAATAGCAGTGTTTGTGGTAAACCAAGGAAGGAGTCAGAAAGGAACACAGCATACATATATTTACTTAATTTACATATATTTACTTATTTACATATATTTCCTTAAAAACCAAACTGTAACAAATTGTAAAGAGAGGAAGACCAGCTGAGCTAAGCCTGTTTAGCTGCACATGGGGCCTAATACTGTAGAACTAAATGCCCTTTTGACGAGCAACCTGAATTCTTTTGGCAATACAATAAGAAATAGACCTGTCAACAGTAGTGTTCTTGCAGAATCTTTATTACTGGTAATGCCATAGTCAGAAAAGGCCCTGCTCAATTTTTCTGCTCAAGTTCAATAGAAATGTATCCCTCTGTCAATTGAACCGATCTGGTTGATAAGTCACTGAGATAAAAGATCTGCATGACCTATTAGCACAAAAATGACAGTTGACAAGAGAAATGCTCTTTGCAGTGTTCTTCTGCCAGTGGTAAAAATGACAGTATGAGGTCCTAAATCTATTCCCTTTCAGTGATTCTCATGTTAGATTTAGTCAGTTTACAAGTCAAGAATTTTTTTTTTTTAATTTTAATTAATCATAATTTACCGACTTTGCAAGACACAAAATTACTTCTCTGCATATATTAGCAGAAATGGCTGACCTAAGAAAGAATGTTAATATTTTGGGTGTGTCTGAATTATCCAAATTAATCTGGCATCTATTAGAGGAGAAGTGGATTTTATCTTTGCATACATAGCTGTCAGTTATCAAGCTACCACATGTATTTCAACATTATTTGCTATTGCTAGGAATTACTACTGCCAAGAAAGTGTTTACATTTTCGCAGTTAGTTATTATAGTACTTAATCACTTGAGAAGAAACACCCTAGTGTACTGGATCTGTAAATGCCTCAAGGCAGGGATTGTCCTTTTCGTTAGGCTGTAGATAACAAGCAATACTGGATAAGAAGACATGACAAACAGGTTTTCTTTTAACATCTCAATACATAGCACTAGATTCCTAGCCATATCTTCATAAAAATAGTCGATATTATAGCAGAAAGCTTTTAGTTAAGAAAATTCAGTTTCTAGCCCTAAAATTCTAGTCCAGTTCCAAGTCGGCACCAGACAGGGGCCATTTCTATAAATAGCACTACTTCTGTACTACTCTACTGCAAATGTAACTAATGTTACAACTAATTACATATTAGAGCAATGGGAGCAAGGATTCCTGCTACCTTTTTTGCAGTTCTGTAATGTACTGCATATGGCAGAGAGATGGAAGGAAGAGGTTGAGAAGGCTTCTCTTTATTGATTTGATAAAAATAAAGAACAGCCATGTAGGAAAACTGACACTGTACACATATACCCCGACAATCTTTTGGCAACAGCTTGTCTGAGGGTAAGCTGGGCTGGGTTATGTTATTGCACAAGCTGATATTTTTTGTATATTAAAGACTTCTTTGCTTCCAAATGTGACTTCACAGATAGCTTCCCCTCCTTTCCAACTAGATATGATCTGGGGATTGTTTCCCACATATCTAAACCAAGCACCTACAGCCCATCTTTCTGTGAAATAACCTGTTTCTGCAGTTTTTAAATTTAGGATTATTAGGCTGAGCAGACTGATAGACTACAATACATATATCACAGTTTCTGCAAGCACACAAAACACATTTAGTAGGATTCACATGTCTGACCCAATCATTCCAGGTCCCTTTTGGATTCTTGTTGATGATAGGCTGCAGGCGTTTCAGAAGAGTTTGGCAAGCATCCTGGTGAAAAGTCAGGAGAATATAACACAAAATTAACACAGATATGTTTGGTACTATTCAAATATGTTCTAGTTAGTACTTAATTAGTATATGCTTTATTGTCATCTTGGTTTGAAAAGTATGGTACTAGGTGTCATTTTAACTGCATAGACACAAACCTCCGCAGGGAAGACGACGGGCCTGGCTGAACAGGGAGCTCTTGCTGGGACTCAGGAAAAAAAGGAGAGTTTACCGCTTGTGGAAGAAGGGGCAGGCGACTCAAGAAGAGTACAGGGATCTTGTTAGGTCGTGCAGAGAGGAAATGAGAAAGGCAAAAGCCCAGCTAGAACGCAATCTGGCCGCTGTCGTTAAAGACAACAAAAAAAGTTTTTACAAATATATTAATGACAAGAAGAGAGCCAAGGAGAATCTCCATCCTTTATTGGATGCAAGGGGGAACATTGTCACTGAGGATGAGGAAAAGGCTGAGGTACTCAATGCCTTCTTTGCCTCAGTCTTTAACAGGCAGACCAGTTATCCTCAGGGTACTCGGCCCCCCGAGCTGGAAGACGGGGACGGCGTGCAGGATGAACCCCCCGTAATCCAGGAGGAAGCAGTCAATGACCTGCTACGCCACCTGGACGCTCACAAGTCTATGGGGCCGGATGGGATCCACCCGAGAGTGCTGAGGGAGCTGGCGGAGGTGCTCGCCAAGCCGCTCTCCATCATTTATCAGCAGTCCTGGTTAACGGGGGAGGTCCCGGACGACTGGAGGCTTGCCAATGTGACGCCCATCCACAAGAAGGGCCGGAAGGAGGATCCGGGGAACTACAGGCCTGTCAGCCTGACCTCGGTGCCGGGGAAGATTATGGAGCGGCTCATCTTGAGGGCGCTCACAAGGCATGAGCGGGACAACCAGGGGATCCGGCCTAGCCAGCATGGATTCATGAGAGGCAGGTCCTGCTTGACCAACCTGATCTCCTTCTATGACCAGGTGACCCGCCTAGTGGATGAGGGAAAGGCTGTGGATGTGGTCTACCTGGACTTCAGCAAGGCCTTTGACACTGTCTCCCACAGCATTCTCCTAGAGAAGCTGGCGGCTCACGGCTTAGACAGGTGGACTCTGCGCTGGGTAAAAAACTGGCTGGATGGCCGGGCCCAGAGAGTTGTGGTGAATGGAGTTACATCCAGTTGGCGGCCGGTCACGAGCGGTGTTCCCCAGGGCTCAGTACTGGGGCCGGTCTTGTTTAATATCTTTATTGATGATCTGGATGCGGGGATTGAGTGCACCCTCAGTAAGTTTGCAGACGACACCAAGTTGGGTGGGAGTGTTGATCTGCTCGAGGGTAGGAAGGCTCTGCAGAGGGACCTGGACAGGCTGGATCGATGGGCCCAGACCAACTGTATGAGGTTCAACAAGGACAAGTGCCGGGTCCTGCACTTCGGCCACAACAACCCCATGCAGCGCTACAGGCTTGGGGAAGAGTGGCTGGAAAGCTGCCTGTTGGAAAAGGACCTGGGGGTGTTGGTCGACAGCCGGCTGAACATGAGCCGGCAGTGTGCCCAGGCGGCCAAGAAGGCCAAT